>NC_067196.1:36154615-36779615 GCF_000699445.3 Schistosoma haematobium | reverse complement strand
TCTGAAAACTGGTGTTTTATTAGTACGTGTGCTAATTCACAAAGATAAACTTCTATTCAGATGGACTACAAAATATTAAGTTATACATCTCTGATAGTATTCACTTAGTGTCTCCTAAATTACGAGTCGCAACTAGATTAGCTAAATGTGTCCAACCGAATTAAAATGAAGGATATTTTCGTACCGGTAAAACGATCTTGTTGCAACAAAACTATCAAATGAATAAAATGTAATCAAAAACTTGCCGCATTCCAACAAAGTTTGTTCATTGTTGAGAACTCTCCCTTGGAAAATAAGGCGTTGTTGATCAGCTGCAATGTTCTATAAAATGGGTAGAATTTCGAAAAACGACTAACCAACTTCTGTTCTATTTCTTTTTTGAAATTTTCGATATTCATGGCCTGGAAACGAGTCGGGAAAAAAAGAAGTACATACCTCATTTTCTATATGGAATATAGAGTCTCTTCCATCAAGCGTTTTTACCGTCACGTCAAACATCTCCAGTAGTAAAAGACGTCGGTCAAAAGACTAGCGGGACCGAAACTTTGGATCACGGTGATACATTTAAACACAACTGAACAAATGTACAGGATTTAGTCAGAGTAATCACATATCTTCCTCGCTTAGACCGTGTATTCATTATTCACAGGATCTTTCTTCTAAAGTATTCATGTAAGCTTCATTGTTTTATTAAACTTGCCTCCTCACAATTTTTGGAAAGGACAGGAAGAAAGTATTGAGTCTAATAGCATGTATCTATTTTATTCTGTTTGGTTCTCATATAATGGCTTCACAAGCAAAGTCGTTAGCAGCTGGACATTGCATTAGCCAGAAGTACTATAATATGAAAATTTTGTGGTTTTTATAACTGTGATGAAAAAGCCATATTTCTTTTCTCTTTACGGATTTTTTGTCCAATCGCATTTATATTCAAATTGCTTGTTTTTATCATTTATGAGTAATTATTAGTTAACTGATTGGAAATTATGTTGTTTTTTGGTATTTATTTAAGTACGACCAACGTCGTTCCTTTTTCTCCTATACTGACCACTGTTTGTTATTGATTAGTACAATCGTGTCGCTATATCTTTTTATGCTATTCCTCACTACATTATTGGAATTTTAGTTCTCTTCTTCAAGCCTATATCGACCATACCGTAGGGTATTTCATAACCAAGTGAATTCTATTTACTCTGGTTACTCCAGAGGCGACTCTTATGCAGCAATCCCTGCATACCTGTTTTCATCATTTTGTCATTCAAATAATAGCTTTGTTTTGCATGTTATCTTTTTTACTATTTTCTTATTTCGCTCTATGACAATAATATTTGTTTTCTCATATGGTTGTTTGTTTTGCGTATAGTCATACCTTGATTAATTTCTCGCACAGGTCCATTGCAAAACTTATTCTGAAGTGAAACTATTAAATCAGTATAAAACAATATGTTCAGTAACCTAGTGGAAGGTTAATAATTACTCATTTCATGCGATTGCCAACTAGATTCAGAAATTTGGATCTACAAGCAGAACAACTAAACTGGACTGTAGCGGAATACGAATCCCAAAACAAACAATTCAGTATGTCTTCCATATTTGACACTAACCCCATTAGTTTTACCAAATACGATTAGCTAAAGACATGTAGTGGCATTGGGCCCTAACCACACAATCCTCAAAGCTGAACATTAGACAAATAGGAAACTAGATATTCACTATTTAACGCGGAGAAAAACCCAACGATGGACAAGGCAGGAGGAGTGAATAGAGCGAATTCGAATTGATCGGACGGCACGGCTCGGCCTTGCAGGCGTGGCCAACCTTAAGTGTTGTAACACAATCTTTTGTTCCTATTAAATATATTGTTCTATCTCTAGCCTAAGTTTTTTCTCCATCATATATTGGTGATTGTTACGATGCGATGAGTTGTAGACAATGATGTGTACTCCACATGAGATCTTATAGATTAGGCAGTTACATCACGACATCCACAATTTTAGGATCGGGTCTATTGTTAGAGCAGCACTAATATCATAGTAGACCATAATTCTACAGGCACTCGGTCACACATCTACATTATATCACGAGTGGGTACGCCGTGTTACTCATCTGCTACAACCGTTAGCCAACCCACATTAAACGCTTCCCCATTTACAGATATCCTTTCGAATATATCGTAGAACCTCTTCATTTCCGACTTGACTGGTTTGGCGCAATTCGACTCCGCCTGGAGTCCCTCCGGGGGCCACTGCCGGTCCCAAGCCCGGATAAAGGAGGAGGGTTGGGCATGGGGTTAGCGTCCCCATCCCGTAGAAAACTAACTCGCTAAAAAAACGCTAACCAGAAAAAATTATTCAAACCTTTTAAACTCTGCCCTGGGAGTCAGGTTTTCATTTAGAAGAATTATGACGTTTCATGATGAAAGCCGAGTTCCTTCGGAATTCACGAGTGCGATGCCCCTTCTGACAACCAGAGCGACCATTTATTTAGGTACATGGAATGTTCGTACAATGTGGGACACCGGGAGAGTCTTACAAATTGCTGCAGAAATGAGGAGATACAACCTAGAGGTACTTGGGATCAGTGAAACACATTGGACACAAGTTGGACAACAACGACTAACTACAGGAGAGCTCCTGTTAAACTCCGGCCATGAAGAAGAAAATGCACCACATACACAAGGAGTTGCATTGATGCTGTCCAAACAAGCACAAAATGCACTTATAGGATGGGAATCTCATGGACCAAGGATCATCAAAGCCTCGTTTAAAACAAAGAAAGAGGGCATTTCAATGAACATCATCCAATGCTATGCGCCTACCAACGACTACAATGAAGACGCTAAAGATCAATTCTACAATAGGCTGCAGTCAATCGTCGAGAAGTGTCCGACAAAGGACCTGACCATTCTGATGGGAGACCTAAACACCAAGGTTGGAATGAAGAACACCGGATATGAAGACTTCATGCAACGACATGGAACAGGAGAAAGAAACGGAAATGATGGGAGATTTGCAAACCTATGTGCCTTCAATAAGCTGGTCATGGGCGGCACCATATTCCCACATAAACGCATGCACAAAACCACATGGACTTCACGGATCACTCTACACAAAACCAAATCGACCATATTTGCATCAACAAAATATTCATGAGGATTATAGAGGACGTGAGAACCAAGAGAGGAGTTGATATAGCGTCAGATCATCACTTGCTGGTCGCCAAGATGAAATTGAAACTCAAGAAGCACTGGACAATGGGGCGGACAATATCACAAAAGTTCAATACGGCCTTTCTTCAGGATACTAACAAACTCAACAAATTCAAGATAGTCCTCAGCAACAAGTTCCAGGCCTTTCATGATCTACTCGATGGAGAGGGAACTACCATAGAGAGCAACTGGAAAGAGATCAAAGAGGCAATCACTTCAACATGTCATGAGGTTCTGGGCCACAAGAGGCACCATCACAATGAATGGATCACTGCTGATACACTGGATATGATTGAAGAAAGGAGGAACAAGAAGGCAGCAATCAGTATCAGCCGAACAAGAGCAGAGAAAGCCAAGACACAAGCTGAATACACAGAAGTAAACAAGAAAGTGAAGAGAAGCATCAGAACTGACAAACGTAAATATGTGGAAGATTTAGCAATGACGGTGGAAAATGTTTCAAGAGAAGGAAACATGAGAACTGTATGACACAACAAAGAAACTCTCTGGAAATCACCGTAAACCAGAACTACTAGTGAAAAGCAAGGTAATCATCAACATTGAAGAACAACGAAACAGGTGGGTAGAACACTTTAAGGAACTCTTGAATCGACCAGCCCAACTGAACCCATCCAACATCGAAGCAGCACCCACGGACCTCCCAATCAATGTTGGCCCACCAACAATTGAAGAAATCGGCATGGCCATCAGACAAATCAAGAGTGGCAAAGCAGCAGGACCGGACAACATCCCAGCAGAGGCACCGAAAGCAGACGTAGCGGCAACTGCAAGGATACTCCACATTCTCTTCAATAAGATTTGGGATGAGGAACAAGTACCAACAGACTGAAAACAAGGACTTCTGATCAAAATACCGAAGAAAGGCGATCTCAGCAAGTGTGATAACTACAGGGGCATCACTCTTCTCTCAATACCGGGAAAAGTCTTCAACAGGGTATTGTTAAACAGGATGAAGGACTGCGTAGACGCCCAACTTCGTGACCAACAGGCAGGATTCCGTAAGGATAGATCGTGTACAGACCAAATCGCAACTCCACGGATCATTGTGGAACAATCAATTGAATGGAATTCATCACTCTACATCAACTTCATTGACTACGAAAAGGCATTTGATAGCGTGGACAGAACAACACTATGGAAACTTCTTCGACACTACGGCGTGCCTCAGAAGATAGTCAATATCATACAGAACTCATATGATGGATTACATTGCAAAATCGTGTATGGAGGACAGTTGACAAAGTCGTTCGAAGTGAAGACCGGTGTTAGGCAAGGTTGCTTACTCTCACCCTTTCTCTTTCTCCTGGTGATCGACTGGATCATGAAGGCGTCAACGTCTGAAGGGAAGCGCGGGATACAATGGACATCTAAGATGCAGTTGGATGATCTAGACTTCGCAGACAATCTGGCCCTTCTATCCCAAACGCAACAACAGACGCAAGAGAAGACGAACAGTGTGGCAGCAGCCTCAGCAGCAGTAGGTCTCAATATACACAAAGGGAAAAGCAAGATTCTCCGATACAACACAGAATGCACCAATCCAATCACAATTGACGGAGGAGATTTAGAAGATGTAAAAACCTTTACGTATTTGGGCAGCATCATTGATGAACAGGGTGGGCAGATTTGAAGGCGCGGATCGGCAAAGTAAGATCAGCATATTTACAACTGAGGAACATCTGGAACTCAAAACAATTGTCAACCAACACCAAGGTCAGGATTTTCAATACAAATGTCAAGACAGTTCTACTGTATGGGGCGGAAACCTGTAGAACCACGAAAGCCGTCATCCAGAAGATACATGTGTTTATTAACAGTTGTCTACACCAAATACTTCAGATCCGTTGGCCAGACACTATTAGCAACAACCAACTATGGGAAAGAACAAACCAGATCCCAGCGGAGGAAGAAATCAGGAAGAAGCGCTGGAAGTGGATAGGACATACATTGAGGAAGGCACCCAACTGCGTCACAAGACAAGCCCTCACATGGAATCCTGAAGGCCAAAGGAGGAGAGGAAGACCAAAGAATACATTACGCCGAGAAATGGAGGTAGACATGAGAAAAATGAACAAGAATTGGATGGAACTAGAAAAGAAGGCCCAGGACAGAGTGGGTTGGAGAATGCTGGTCAGCGGCCTATTCTCCATTGGGAGTAACAGGCGTAAGTAAGCAAGTAAATGTGTAAAGACGTTGTCCAGTTCTGAATATCTGAGGCTGCATTAGTGGTGTGACCGATGTGACCTGGTACACCAGACAGTAAACTGTGAGTCTGTTATTTGCTGGAACACTATATGTCCTTTTCTAACCCTTAGTTTTACATATTGTGACATTGCTTTCATATATTCGTGTATTTTTTTCTCGTCGATCGATATATTTTATCTTCATCATAACGAAACATACTTAAGTTGTTTAGGACTAAGACTCTTTGGCCTCTCACATTTCAACTAGTGCCGTTCTAACCCGAGAATAACAAAGTTTTGTTTTGCTATACATAAGCTGGCTTCCACGAACACGGCGTGACAAATGCAATTTCGCAATTCATTCCATTAATGAATTCACTATCGCGCGATCCTGACGGTCACTTAACAACTAATATGTTTGCTATTAGTGTATCGAAACTACGAAGCTTAAAAAAAACTATTTTTAGGCGTAGAGACCCAACCGACTGATAAAGGTTAGATCGACTTTTCTACGACATCGAGCTGAAACACAGCGAAGCAACAGAAATGTTGCTACGTATGCGAGAGGTCATCGGTCAGTGAACCTTTGAAGAGGGTCTGTTTGAACAACTTTCTTGTCTAAGTATCCCTGACAGGTGCGGGCAGTCCTAATCTAACTTCAAAATAACGCTGCAGGCGAACTAGATACACCTGCTGATCGGATTCTGGAGATCTCCAGAACCCTCAATACTGAGGTTTGTTCTGTCAAAAACTAAGCCTTAAACAACACAAAACGACGTCACAGACGTTTGTCACGCTCTGAATCGTTATCTGGACATTCATCATAGTCTTAGACACCCTCTCTAAGAAGCCCGTTACGGCGAAGATCTGTCTCTAGATCACGAGAAACAGATTTTTCTTATTGTTGATGGTATCACAACAAATATTGCCAAATTTTCTCGAAATTGTAGAAAACCTTGCAGTTTCTAATTGCAAATTATACCCAGTCACTGCTAAGCATATAATTTGTTCATTCTATCAACGGACAATCGGCAAGTTCACCGAACTGTACCAAATGCTATCAAAATTGCTTTGTTCAACAAGCAATATTACACATCACATCAAGACTACAGGACCACCTGTATTTCCATACGCTTGAAAACTAGCTCCTAAAAGGTGAAATTTGATCAAAGCTGTATTCGCCACATGGTGAACTTGGGAGTTATTCAGCCATCGAATAGCCTGTGGACATCTCACATGCACACGGTCACTAAAAAAGACAGCAATGATTGGCATTTATCTGGTGATTTTCGGCGACTAAAAAACAAAAGCGCTTTCAGTCGTTACTCGTTTCCGACAATCACAATCTAACAGTTACATTAAAATATACAAGTGTACATTCGAAAATAGATCTGGTCAAGGGATTCTACCGAATTCTCATGTATGAAGACGACATCCTTTTGACTGTTATCACCACCCCATTAGACTCTACGAACTTTCAGAGATGCTTTTCCATTTAAAAAATACTGCACAAACCTTTCAGAGTTTCATAGATGACGCCCTTAAATATCTCACCCTCGTACATGCATGTGTAGATGATTGCTTTATCGCGAGTTCGGACATACAATCTCATCTCCAGCATCCACACCTTGTTTTTGAACGACTGAAAAAACATGCCGTTACTGTAATCACTTAGAAATGACAAATCGTAACCGACTTCTCAGATTTTCTCGGACATACTACTGATGCATGCGTCCTTTGAAAAGCTTAGTGGTGGCCAATCTGGAATAATGACAACGGACCACAGTCAAGCACTTTCAAAGGCCTGTTATCTTTTTATCGACCGTTCACACCGAGTTGCGCGTCTCTCATCAGACCCTTAACCGACCAACGTTGTGAAAATATGAAGATCGCCAACTTCGACGACAACCCGAATAAAGCATTTTCTGTAGTTAAGGAAATTAACAACAAATTAAATATACTCTCACGCCAGGACTTCAAGGTACCCATTAGTGTCGCGGTTGATACATCCAACTCGGTTGTCCGAAGAGTCTTGCAACAATGTGTAAACAACACATGATAACCTTTGTCATTGTCTTCGAGACGGTTGAAAGCCCGTAAATCAAGGTATAGCACTTTCGATAGGAAACTCCTAGCCTTGCATTGCTATGCACAGCACCTTCAACACTCAGGTGAAGACCAGTAATTCACTATTTTCACTGATCACATACCTTTTACTTTCTCTCTAAGCTCATCTTTAGACAAGTACTCATCTCGAGAGTCTCGACAGTTGGACTATATTTCTCAGTTTACTTCAGACATATGACACATTTCTGGAGCAAGCAATGTAGTTACAAACTCCTTGTCTCCTATAGCTTCCTTGAACGATTTCTAAGGAATCGACCTTCTTAAACTCGTCCAGTTTCGAAAAGAAGACGGCGATATTCAGCACGAGTTTTCCTCAACAACCCTAAAACTGAGTATTAAACAGTTGTGGACAAGTAAAGAAAATTTATTATGCGGCTCATCTACAGGTGAGGATCGTACAATCGTGCCGAAATGTTACCGGCGCAATGTCTTCAATACATTGCACTTGCTTTCTCACCCAGATGTTTGGGCAACCATCAACTTCCTAGTAAAAGGACTTCGTTGGTCTGGTATGAATAAAGACTTGAGGGATTGTGCATACTTCTGTGTAAGCTATCAAAGAATCTCCCGAATCCTGAAAACATAATCTACTTCTGTTCAACAAATTAGGGAGTTTATTTCTTATCATTTTTCCGTTACGTCATTCAAAACACGTTCAAAAGATTAATAAATGCTCTGAATCCAACTATCAGCGAATAAAATCTCCAGATTCAAACTTAAGCTTCTAAGTACAGTTTCGATGTTTTAGTGGCACATCAAAATTCATGGGTGCCTGATTGCTGATATGAATTATCCCTAACCGAGAAACCGGCCCATATAAATTTCGTCATGCAATTTTCCGCATAACGAAAGGTTTTCTTCTATTTATGAAGATGCTGGTGATAAGATTCGTGATGGTGTTACTAAAGAGCCTGATATCTTATCACCAAAGGTGGATAAATCTACCATACTACGGAAACTTCAAATTTTCAGCAGAAACAATTCCAGTGCATTTAGACAAGTGAATAATTCCATAAGCACTTTCAATTTGTGATTGGGTATTGAGTCCTATCTTTTATGTAGTAAACTGCATCATATTAGTTCATGCACACTGTCGTACATGTGGGAAGTTTGGACGTACACATTAAGTTTGTAAAGAGTTATAGTCATTCATTTATGAAATACCTTCGGAATTGGGCAGAAAAATGGGCTTGTTGCCACTTACTGCCACTTGCAGCAGTACTTCACATTTATTGCAGAATAAATTTCTAACACAAGCAAGTCTCATTCATTGTTGATACTCGTATCATAGGGTCAAGTATTTCTAGGAGGAATGCATTGCTTGTCTCTAATGATGTCTAATTAACACCTACAAGTAGTGTAATCACGGGCCACTAGTTACCCATTATCGAAACATTTACTATTCTACTAAGGAAATAAGAGGGTGACTGTGGAAATATTCTCTACGTAGTCAGTGAGTACGGCCCATCTGTGACTAGAATAAAGGGACATAGATCACTGAATGTCCGCACTTCTTTATACACTAACTAATAGTATCTTAGTCAAAGGTCTGGTCTTGCAATGCTCTGAAGCCGTGTGGTATGAAAAATCGAAATTAAAGTGAGACTCCATCCTCCTGAAGCGTAGACTAATTCCATAGCGTTTAATCATGACCATGAAGAATGAGTTGAATAGTTTGTTTGGAAAAGGGATAATAATTCCAGTTCAGTCATCCAGTTGGGCTACTCTATTTGTAACTCCACCAGAGAGGAACGGAAAAATACCTAGGACGTGTGCTGACTGCTTCCGGACGCCAAACTCTTAGCTATCATAGCAGAGGTTTGCAACTGAATAAACTGAAAATATGTTAAATAAATCAGGAGGGTTAGTGTACCTCTTTAAAAAAGACCTGAAAGATGC
The DNA here is from genome assembly GCF_000699445.3 of Schistosoma haematobium. Classification (NCBI taxonomy): domain Eukaryota; kingdom Metazoa; phylum Platyhelminthes; class Trematoda; order Strigeidida; family Schistosomatidae; genus Schistosoma; species Schistosoma haematobium. The sequence goes on along the minus strand of NC_067196.1, from coordinate 36,770,177 downwards.
GTACTTGCAAGTTTCACCGCATGAAATCTCCAGTGAACAAATTGTCATGAGTATTCTATTCGGGCTGCTTAAATATAAATTCATACAGTTCAGGTTATATGTCTCCCCTACGATGTTCTATAAGGTTGTAAATCCAGACTATTGTTGATCCTTGTGGCGTTGGTTTTTGTCACTATGGTATTAATTTTTGTTCTGGAAGTACTGACTCACATAATGTACGCCTTTCAAAGGTGTTTGGATTAGACAAAACTTTGTGAACGACCTTCAGCCGGCACCAAGGTGACATCTGGAAAATTCACTTAACATCTAGGTTTTTAAAGAAGGTTGTGACTTGGTGAGAGAAATTGGAACCAGGATTTAGGGCTATAATTACGGTTGGGGACTATGGTTTGTGTTCTCATCGATAATTGACATAATTGATGAAGTTAATATTCTGTTGAGGAAAGAAGCGGTAGTTGTGTTATTAAGTACCAACATAGGTTGATTGGTTATGATTGGACTGCAAACATCTTAGTAATGCCAAAAATTTTAGCTCAAGTATTCACTTGCTCCACCATTTTGTTTAGGTGTTATATTTCCTACCATTTTAGACTGAATTTTGTTTGTTTAAAAAGTGACAACCTCGAGCTCCAACTGTTCCGTTCCATGATCAAAATAAAGATCTACTTGCCACTAATCTGGTTTCTTCCATCGCTAAATCGAGGGGTACTCACCAACACGAGAAATATTCCTTTCGTTGTCAATGACTACTCATTATCTGTCCCTAAGTTAAGAGGTCTTAGATCATAACATCTTCATATTTCCTTATCGTAGTTCATGTTCAGAATATTCAGATGCATAATGAAAGCCTTTTAAAGCTACTTAGGCGCTTTTGTAAAACAAATGTGACTAGAAACCCACCCAATAATAATATATTTCTGCTAGGGTAGATACACACCAGTTCACAGGCATGATCTACAAATTACAGCGTTAGATCGCTTGCAGTATGCCTCCCAAGTAGTCTCGTTAAATACATGAAATCAATAAAAGTGAATAACAGTACAACCGTGCAGATGCCTTACAGCTCTAATGATAAGGTTTATGCTTTAGTATTACACTGAGTACAGTTTTCAAAATATTTTTCCAAAATGGCATCGCATTCACATTATACACCAGATCCAAGTCCAACATAATTGCACTAGAATTCTGATCGTGATAAGTATTTATTCAATAAGACTTTTTAAGTTTATAGTTGTTATAAAGCAGACTCGTAGAGAACTTGCTGTGAACTGTGACCTCGAGAAAACACGTACGCCAATATTGTTCTAGGGGTCACAAGCTCTATAGCTGTATTCTGAGGGGGTGATACTGAAAAAGGAGAAACAAAGGAGGAGCAGAACATTTGGATATAAACGCTAAGCAATGCTTAACACTTTGTTGTCAAACAGACAGACGCATGATGAATCAGTAGATTAAACTAATACTATGTCTTGTTGCTAGAGCGAAATGTGATTAAAGCTTTCAGATGAGAGAATTCAGTAATAAAGTACAATGAGTCATGATATTTCATAGAGTGGAGCAGGTTCAACTGGTGAAAGGGAAGTCGAAGTTAGAACAAGGAAGGCTGTTTGTTAGAACGAAAAGTGCATCAAGAGAGTAAAGTGTTAAGAAAACTAATAACTATATCTTTTGTTGTCTGATTTTAGGTTGTTTTTCAAGAATCGGTTGCAACTTAATTTGATCGAGTTCCTATAGTGAACTGTAAGCACTAAGGGTTTTACACCTGATATAAGCCACCTAACTCGATCGATCCAACCACTGTCCCCCACGAATATCTCAGCACTCTGATCATGGACCGGTCCTCTTCGATTTTATTTCAGGTTTTTGCTGCTCCTACACAAATATTATCTCCACTTTCAGTATGATTTGTATGAGAACGACAACATGAAGGAATATTTTATGGTTCATACTGAGGCCTTCCTCAGGCTGTTTTTGTTAGCTCGAAAATTCATCCCCAGTCCAGATGCATCAGAGCTAGAGTTAAATGCGGTTTTAGAACAGAATGGGAGATCGTTATTTTTATTTCAAGACGAATGTGCTAGAGTGAACAAACATATTCTCAGAGCCAAAAGGAGACCTTAGTTGTGGCATGAATAATGACTGGACCGCATAAATACTTGGTTGGCGTAGGATTGCATATTATACCTGATCATCAGGAGTGGAAGCTTGATTTAAACTCAGCAAAGTCACTCACTCTATCATGAGCAGCATTAATTCAGAGATGGAATTTGGGATTGAGTGATTGCAATTTCAAATCAAGCAACGGGTGTCTTAAAGCACATTACATGTAGATTTTCTACCACGCTATTTATGCTGCAAAAGATCGTTCAACAAAATCAATTTTATATTGAATCAACCATTGCCTATTGAAATAGCGTAACTTGGGAAGGATACTTGTTAGTAGTTTGAAACTGTCATAAGTGCGGTGAAGAGTTTGCAGTACTCAGTGAAGATGTAGATTCCCTGACCTTTACAAAAAAGAAAAGATATCTCATCTCACCGTGAAGGATTTTTGTGCCTCAGTGTTAGAGTAACCATTTCTCCAACACTCGGTCATGTGGTACTAAGCAGATTCCACCCAACTCATCCTGGAGAACAGAAAGTGGAATCGTCAGAGTTATTGGTGGCCTGCTTGCCTAAATAAGCTGTTGCACAGTAAACCTGTTTGAAATAATTGGTTTGCATCTATGAACCATGGTAACGTATTCATGAAGATTAATACAGCCTATGTGTAAACTCATATTTTGTTTCAGTTGTTATTGATTCATATTCCGAATGGCCTGAATTTATACTCAGACATTCTAACGGAAATTTTGTCCAAAGAGTGGTGAGGACGACATATAGCCGTGAAGAGATACCCCATGTAATAGTAACGGATAATGATCTCACTTCACAGAAAGTGTTTACCGATTGACTTACTGATATTGGATGCCGACGTCAATATCTCATCCACAACATTCTCAGTCTAATTGTTTGGCAGAAAATTGTGCCCGAACTTGTAGTGTGGCGTCGATTTGCGTTTGACTATGATAGGGGATGGGATAGCTGTCAAAGCGTGTAACTACGTTTAATGCTCGGTAGTCTCCACATGGTCTCCAACTAATCCCATTCTTTTTGCGCACCATGTGAAGAGGTGAGGCCCAGGGTCTGTGAGAAGGACGAATAATACCAGTAGCTAGCAAATTGTCAAGCTCACGTTTGGCGAAAGCTAACTTGTCCGGTGCCGGTCGGCGCGGTCTCGCCGTGACTGGGGTCCGCGGGTGACTATGTGGTGTACAACACGATTGGTCACCAATGGAATCTCCTCCAGTGGTTTAGTTAATTTGGGAAATTTCACAAATAAAGCGTGGAATATATCGTCACGCGAATAAAACGTACCTAGGATTCGGTACGCGTACATCGGAGTCTATTATATTAATACTATTTTTATCGTTATCCGTCATCTCAAGTTGTTGCCAGAATATTATATATTGAAAAATATCACTATGAAAATGTGCAACAGACGTGGATAGATAAGAAATAGACTCACCGCAATTGACTTCTTTGGAAGATTTGATCAGAGGTTGAGACGTGTCCCTAGGTTTGGCTCACCAGTTGTAGTGTGGCGTCGAGTTGCGTTTGACTATGATCACCACTACAAGAAGATTGAGTGCCAGGACAGGCTAAACCTCCGAGTAAACAAGAAGGCGATTAATGGTTGTAGCGAGATATATTTGTTGGCGATCTCGTGCCAAAGGAGTACAAGCGGAACTACTGAGCAAACGTAAGTTCGTGCAAAGTCACAATCAACGGAAGGAAGAATGTCTTTAGTACATTTAAAAAAACAAGTATAGTAAAACAATCACTGATACAACTGGTTATAATAATAATTGTTTCCATTAAACCAATCGCGTTCTCTTGATAAAAGTAGGTCACTACAATCTCATATCAGTGATAGCAAAATGCATTGACAACTTCTTACTTCAATATCATAAAGTTGAACATTTGGGGAATTATGACACCATCTAAAATGTTCACTGTCGCATAGTTCGAGATTATTCAATGAACAAAAAACCACCAGGTGTACTGATTTATCGAGAAAATGACTACTGACTATCTACAGGTATTATTATTCAGAGAATGGTAAAGAACCTTGATTTGAATGACCGTGTAGTCCAGAGCACATATAAAGACTAAGAAGAGGTCAACGAAGTAGATTATCCGGATTTTGACTGTGACAGTGCTCTGACCAATCCTTACCCTGTAGATAATGCTGGACTTCAGAGGGATAGCTCAAATTTCAACTTTACTGGTTCAGACAATTCCGATTTTCGGACCGATCAAGAAAATGAAAATCAGAATGCTGACCAGCTGAGATCTGACAGAATCACGATCAAATCTAGACAGAAGGCCGTGTGCTGAATAACTAATCCAAGTACTACACAATTATATATTTCATGTTTTAATAAAATGTCCATACTGCGCACTTTATATCCGAGTCTTGTCGAAGTTCTGCACCAACTGGGATTAGTATTGATTCATTACACTATTTCAGAATTCACACGTTCCTCTTGTTGGTCCCAAACCGATGCGGATTGTGAAGGTTACTTTAAACACTCCTGTTTCTAACCAGTGTAAATTCAAAGCAATCTAGTTGGAAATGAAACCGTACTGTATAAATTTCGATGCACACTATTATCTAAACAAATATTGCCACTCAGTTGCTCAACCAACTCAACTAATGAAATTGCGCCAATTACATAAAATATGGAATATCACATGCTCACCAGTTCTAAAAATAAACGATCTATTTGTACAGAACCATGAGCCCATCCTTTCTGGACTGATCACGTACAACCCGTTCACAAAGTAATATTTAACTAGAGAAAAGTATCGGCAACAAAGTACCAAGGATTGTGTGATTACTTGTTACAGCAAATGTTTCCAGTTCTGGAAGGGCGCTTCAATTCACTATCCAAAATGCACATTACCAATGGGTTCAAGCAATATAATGAAAGAGGAAACAAATCAATGTGTCATCCGTCATAACCGAATGTTGGGTAAAACCGCTGGATCTTAACCATACGATTCTTGAAGCCAAACATATGATAACTAAGAAGACCTACGTTAAACATTAAACACTTGGAGAAGGTAAGATATGGTGGACATAGGGGGAATCGAGACTCCATGAATTGGTCGTGCAGGTGTAGTCACTCAGTGTTACATGCTTTGCCGTACTAAATACATTTACGTATTACATAAACACAGACTACATGACCTCGCAGCTATATCATCAGATGTTATCTATTTACCTTGTACAGAACAAAAGCAGGCGTTTTAGAGTCTGAGAAGTCAGTACATGACTAATTGTGGCGAGATGAAATCATAATTCAATCTTTGAACGAACTTTATTTTGTAAAATAATTGGAACAATCATGAAACTATAGTGGTGCAAGGGGGAGGCAGCATGCAATCAGTAGTTATACCACGAGAAAGTTATGATTGGAAAACATTAATCGTATTGCGGTTGAGCGATTATTATGACTCTTGCAACCCCAATAACGATACACTTTAAAAACAGTAAAGACTTCCGTTGAAAACAACTGCAAGATAAAACTATTATACACCAATTGACAAAGAAAACAGATAGACAATGGCACATTTTATAAAAATACAAAGTCTCAATATATCAGGTTTAATGAAAAGAATATGAGGTCAAGTTATTTTCTCAATTGAATACAGTTTCATATTAAGCAGAAAGGTTATGTTTTACAAAACAGTACTGTATAAAATTCTAAAAATAGATCTGTACGTGTTGAGGTATAAAACGTTATTTAAAAAATGAAGAAACACAGTTGCAAAGTTCTACACATATAAAAATATCACTGTATAGTGAAATGTACACGTAAACGTGCATAAGTCAGAGTTTAGTTTGTTATAAGAAAAAGAAAATACATAAGGATAAAAAATTTAAAAACTGGCTTCCATAAAAAAATGTAAGGGATCATACAAGAAAAGAATATCTACAAGTTAAAATTATATTACAAAAAGGTAGCATCTGTTAAAAACGTCAGTCATTTTTCTTGAAATACTTTGTGATCGGATTATGTGCGGAAGGACACATTGTTGTCATTCGCCGACGTCGAGAATTCTATTTCCAAAAAGTAATAATAATAAATTTGCAAATAATACATTTATAGAGAAATTAAAATAATTTATTTTATTCTGTATATTTATTGCACATAAAATCTAGATAAATACGTCTACTAAATGTCATGGTACGGTTGAGAGTTAGATTTTACTATGCCGATGAAATCTAGTCAACGACTACGTGCTTATTAATTCTCCTGAACAAAGCCCGGAAATTATATTCACATGAAGAAAGTGACTCCTGTTAAATAACATGGGAAAGCGTACATTCAGGTCGGTGGACACGGAGGGTTTATCAAGGGAAGTTGCGAAGTCAGTGATGTTTAGTAAGCGACTACAGATCTAACAGATGAAGTGAAGATCTGAAAATGGACTTCAAATGCTAAAAAACCAAAAGTTGCCACTTTCAGATGTTGTTTTTTGAAGTCCACAAGATGCAAATCATTTCACCAAGAGTGGTATGAAAATAAGATGCACCCGTTAAAAGAACAGCGTTTGTATTGGTTATTTTTTAACACTGAATTATGTCTTACGATAAATACTACTATTGTTTGTATCACCACTCATTACAAGATTATGTTTTCTTCCATCTTATCACAAATTCATCATTTAGCTTTATTAAGGGTGATTTTTGACAACCTATATTAGGGAAATTTGTTGTTGTAGAAATAAATAAATAAACGTATACTAAGTAGCATGGATAAATAAGGTTATTTTATAGTTTTTTGGTAGACTGAGTTAGCATACGTGAATGGTGGAGTCAATATGTTGACGTTGGTCTAAAAAGGAGGTAATAAAGGATTGTTGGGACCAAAAAAAAGATGGGAAATGAACGTAGCGGACAAAACTTTATCAGTTAGCAAAATAAATGTTTTGAAATACTTACAGTCACTGGAACAATAGGAGAACTGTTGGGAGAAGCAACCGATTGTGAAGTTGATGGAAATGCAGTTAACCGACGTCTTTTTTCTCTGACACGATTAACACTATTAGGCAAATCAATTCTACCAGAATTGACAAGAGTTGGACTTGAACCAGGAGAAACATCAAATATATCTGATCTTCTACGTTTTCTTGATTCCATTATAGATAATTCATCAACTGACTGAAGTGTGGAAAAAATGTAACCAAGACTGTTTCTATTATATAACACAAACACTTTAAAAACCAGGTGTTGATAAGAAAATATATCTGTGACCGTTTAGTGAAAAACTCCAGAACTCCAGTAAATTCATTCGATGGATTTACAGGACTATTCGTGTGTCTGAAATCTTGCTGAAATGATGACACAATGCTCATGGATAAAAAACCTATGGTATAATCTGCAAGGTTACATGTTGTTGACAGTCTTCAATTGTGCAAGGAGTCAGTCTAGTCAGCTACAACGTAGGACCAGGCACATATATGCATCGGTCCAAGTTGCCATACCGCACAGCAAGATGAACAGATTCATATGAGTAGTTAAGTCAATGGTGGTAATATATAAAAAAGGATTGCATATAGGGATATAGTACAGGAAGAAAGATTTCGTACGTAGAAAGAAAGATATAAAGAGGTTTTAATCTCATAGTTTAGGGGAAGACAGAGAGTGTATACACCGACGCCATTGTGATCGATTCTGAGTCATGTCACCAAGAGTCTCCAACCATTGGTTACGAAAGTCATGCGGACCCCAATCAATTAGTCTGCATCTACCAACATGGCTCAGACCAGAAGTTAGTGACTTCAAGCACTGATGCCACGTTTTGGTTTGGCCGCCCCTAACTTTCTTCCAACCATCTCCAACACCGGTTAGCAGAGCACGTCGTGGTAATCGGTGTTCAGGCATACGTAACACGTGGCCCAACCATCTCAGTCGATGAAGATTTACAACCTCATCAATTGATTTACAATCATTCCCTAATATCCTGCGTCTAACCTCACTATTACTTATCCGGTGATCCCGGCAGATGCCAGCAATATTTTTAAGTTATCTGGTCAAATACTAGTAGCTTACGAGTATCTTCAACTCTTAGTGGCTATGTTTCGCAGCCGTAAAGTAAAACAGAACGGACTGCCGCGCAGTATACCCGTCCTTTTATTGATAGACGGATATCTCGCCTTCGCCATAGGTGACGTAAGTTGGCAAAAACCAAGCGAGCTTTTCGAATCCGTGCTGAGATTTCGTCAGACACCAACCCATTAGGGCTGATCAGACTTCCAAGATAACTGAAGTTGTCAACGCGTTCGACTACTTCACTCCCTATCCTTAGTTCAGGTGTTAACGCAGGCCAGTCCTGAAGCAACAACTTGCATTTCGAGGGAGAGAAGCGCATTCCAAACATCCTGGCATTGTTGCTCAGTGCTACCAGAAGACTCTGCATTTTATCGGCGTCCTCACTAAACAGGACTATATCATCTGCGTATTCTGAGTCGATAAGTGGACCTCCTGGAAGGAGATCAATACCCGAGAATTCAGTAGACGAGAATGTTATTTCCATTAATAGATCTATGATGAAGTTAAACAAAAATGGACTCGACTAGAAGTGTTCGAGTAAAGAGCCTTCACAAGGTTTATGTACTTCTCAGGTACGCCTTTCAATGACAGACAATGCCACAGAATCTCGCGGTCTACGGAGTCAAATGCAAGGGTTAATCGTTGTCATTTGTTTTCGTTAAAAGGTGATGATCTACTATACAAACTCTTCTTTATATGATTTGTTACTTTATATACTTCTTTTTCAATCTCTTTGCTGAGTTGAAATTTCACGTGTCTGTTAAAAATTGTTAAATCACAAAATCCTACTAAATATGAGGTAATAAGTTTGACTGAGCCGTATTATTTAAAACTATACTGGATTACCAAAGTTTACTAAGCACCAATTATCTTCAGAACCATATGAACATGGCTTTTCTAATAATATACTAGTAGTAATGGAATAATATAGTCGCTAAAATAATGAGTTACCAACTCTGAATCAATGATTTAACAAAACAAACACATACAAAATATTGCAATTAAAACTTACTTTCTTAAAGTTAAAATAATTTGAAATATCTATGGTGAATTGAAAGATTTTCACTTTAGAAACCCACCACATTAAATTCTAATCCTCTTCCCAAATGTAATAATAAAAATTACTGAGAAAAAACTTATTTCTACCTCATAAAAATATGTCACAAATATTATTTATGACGATTAATTTACCGGTTGTGACACTGGAGTATTAAAAATTGATTGATTTAAGGATAATGGAAATCTTTTTGATGGTGTAGTCGGAGAATTCGGATTATACGCAGGTCTGTCTATAGAACAACGGATAATTGGAGACTGACTTAACACTCGTCCATCAACACAATCCAAAGGAAGACCTTGAGATGACACTGAGTGTAACAAATCGTCTGGATTAATATTTTCAGAATCTTCTGATAACATCATGCGTGAGTAAATAAAAAAAAGTAAAATACACAATTTCATTTGTCATATTAACTAAAAGTATATACAATAAAGTAATAATAATGAGTGATAACTCCGCCTGCCGGTCCCAAGCCCGGATAAAGGAGGAGGGTTGGGCATGGGGTTAGAGACCCGATCCCGTAGAAAACTAACTCGTTGAAAAGCGCTAACCAGAAAAAAATTATTTAAACCATTTAATAAGTGATAGACAGGTTTTTGAAGTTGGTTTATAGCTTTTGTTATCTGACCCCGACCGAAGCTACTCTCTCCATTCTTGTTCAACTTTGTCGTCGACGTACTTTTAGTAATAACACTTTCCTCGTCTAAATTTCCAGGGGTTGAACTTCTACCGGGAGGTTCACTTGTTGACTTAGAATATGCTGATGACATAGTTTTATTTGGTGAAGACGCTGACAAAATGCAGAGTCTTCTGACCACTCTAAGCAACAATGCAAGCATGTTCGGGATGCGATTCTCTCCCTCGAAATGCAAAATGTTGCTTCAGGATTGGGTTACATCGACACCCGAACTAGTGATAGAGAGTGAAGTAGTTGAGTGTGTCGATCGCTTCGCTTATCTTGGAAGTCTCATCAGCCCTTGTGGTCTGGTGTGTGACGAAATCTCAGCACGGATACAGAAGGCTCGACTAGCTTTTGCCAACTTGAGTCATTTATGGCGTAGGCGAGATATCCGTCTATCAACCAAAGGAAGTGTGTACTGTGCAGCAGTTCGTCCCGTCCTACTTTATGGAAGTGAAACATGGCCGGTAAGAGTAGAGGATATTCATAGGTTACTAGTATTTGATCATAGGTGTCTTCGAAACATTGCTCGTATATCCTGGGACCATCGAGTAAGTAATGCAGTTGTTAGGAAACGGGTACTAGGTAAGGATGGCAAATCAATTGATGATGTAGTGAAACTTCTTCAGTTGAGATGGCTGGGACACATGTTACGTATGCCCAACGACCGACTGCCTCGACGTGCTATGTTCAGTGGTATAGGAGCAGATTGGAAGAAAGCTAGAGGCGGCCAAACCAAAACATGGCACAAGTCCATGAAGTCACTGACAAGTGGACTGAGCCATGTTGGTAGATGTAGACTACCTGGTTGGGGACCGCAAGATGATAGCAACCGATGGTTAGAGGCCCTGAATGACATGGCTCAAAATCGTCTGCAATGGCGCAGGTGCATACACTCTTTGTGTTCTCCCAAATTTTGATCTCCTTATTCCTCCTTGTCTGTTTTTTTTCTTTATCCAAATTTATTTCACTGGATTATACTCTTTAAATAACATCTCCAAACACTAATTTTCCGGATTACTGTTTATACTCTTATTACCTCTACCACTACGGGATTTGAATCGACCACTACATCTGTGTGCTAATGTAGTGTGGCAACTCGAACTGATGTGCGTACGTACGAAGTTCTACGTTGTTACTGACTGACTGACTTTGTTATCTGACAAGTTCTTTTTTGATAAATTTTAGTCGGTGTTATTTTCTCTTCCATATTTTATTTACTTTTGTCGTTGTTAAAGATCGAAACTTTCCTCTCCATAGCTTGTTCATATTTCGAGTTGTTTACAAAAACCTTGTAAATAATACTATACATAAATAAATATAAGACCAAACGACTCTCTTACATGAATTATATGAAACTTCTAGAAGACAATTAACTTCACTGTCATAAAGACTACTAGTTTTGACAAAATGGTTAGACAATGTGTAAAGTATGAATAATGAATTCAATCAAAAGTACCAACTAAAAAATTGATGTTATTTATGTGTTTCAACTATGTCATACACAGAAGTAATGAATTTAAACACAACTTTGTGAAAACTTCTCAAAGTATGCAAGAAACTAAACAGTATATGCATATATTTATCACGATAGTATTTTTCATAGGTAAAGAATGGAGAGTTTATTAAAAAAGTAAACCTACCCATATAGAATGGATGAATAAGCAACTGTTCTGGTGTTATAGGAGATTCAATTTTTGTTGGAGTATTAATAAATGGACTACGATTGACAGAGTTCAAAGAATAACAACCTAAAGGAGGTGTACTCGGTGCAGAATGGATATTTTGGAATCCTGTTGATAAGCCTGGAAATCGTTGTACAACCCCACCTAAAGTTTCGGTAAGCGTTGCTAAACTTGGCAACCGTTTTGTTTGTAGATTTGAACTTAAAACTACACCATTTGTACTCATAATGTTTGACAATGAAGATAAAGCGACCAAAGATTTGTTAGTAGTTGATGTAGAACTAGATGAGTTAACTGGAGAGACAGTTTCAAGGAAATGTCGGATATTTGATTGTCGTCGACGAGCTGAAGTCATGGGTGATCGACAATTGAAATCGGGTAAAGAAAGGCTACCTAATTTATTATTTACATTATTCAACTGTGATGTAGTTGAAGATAAAATACATTTCTCTAGTTGATTTGTGTTCATAAGTGATTTTGAAGGTGAAATAAGTTCAGCGAGACCTATGAATAAAAAACGAAGACATCAAAGAGTAGAATATTTCCTCAGGTCAAATCACGTCACTATCAATTTCACAATTTTAAAGGAGAGTTTTGAGTGCAGAAGCAGTTATAACTAATCGATACAACAATTAGACATTTAGCATTATTGACTGTTTTTACCAGTGACTAACTATATGCAATCCAGTCAACAACACACAGATATTATGGTTTTATTTCGCTAGTATATGTTTAGTTAACTGTCCAGTGAATATTACTTTTTGATATTTGTTTTGTTTGGGGTATAGGATATGGTTCCAATAGTAAAAAAGGTGGATTAATTTTCAAAGTACTCAACTTTCAGCTATTTGATCAAAGGTTTAAATCTCACTCCGCTAAATTCGATTGGAATACACCGGTAGTATAATCTTTAATGCATGAACTGGCTTAAAAGTACATCGATCAAAGTTGCCACATATAAAAGCAGTACAGTGAGGAAGGGAACTAACACAAAGAGAAGTAAAGGAGAGGACTGAATTTCGATTCTAATAGATATAGAAGTATGAGTGATATTAGTAACAACATAAAAAAATAAAGAGCAGTATCTATAAGTAATATCACGAAAGTATTATTCACAGAGTTAAAATGACGACAAAGGATTAATATTCTGATTGTGCGCGTAAATTGACTCCGAATTCAACAGCAAATATCAGATTTGCACAATATGTGAGCTTTATCAATGCATCAGAATAATCAAAATAACGGTTTATCATTAAAAACAAATCAAAATCGACATCAACAGATGTGTAAGGGTAATGACATTTAGAGCATGAGTATACCAGATTACGCAATTATAGTTCGAATCTAAATAATTTTCATCAGACTATTTAATAAATGTTAGCTATCTATATTGTGCAGGATGAAGCAAATCACCAGTAATCATAGTCTCACCAATCAAGGAATATATTACTGAGTGTTTTATTAGACTTCAATCAATAATTTAATATGGTTTGTGAGGTGATAAACGTGTCGAAAAGAAAAAGAAATCACTCTAATACCTACCTGCTAATTCCCCCGAATCCGGTAAAGTATAACGTCGAGCGGGAAACATATTCCAAACAAATGCTTGAGATTCATCTGACAAAGTAACAATCCTAGTAGGATCACCTTTACACCAACGTGGAACACTAACTTCACCTGTATGACCGGAAAGAACTATTGGTTGTTGTCGACATTTACCAACAGCATAAATATGAGCTCGACGATCTGAACTACCACAAATTATGTAGGAATCATCTGGACTGATATCTAGTTTCACGTAGAATGAATCTGTCACATGACCAGTATAAACGAAAACTGGAAGGGAAAGTAAAAAGACTTAAGATAATAAAATCTGTAAATCGATAAACATTATTGTTATAGCATAGTGATTACGTGTTTGAAATAAAGCCCAACTTACACTCAGAGAGATTAACAGATGATCAACAAGAAAAATGGCATTATTTTGATACATGCTGATTTCCACTGAAGTTATATGATTTTTATTGAAATGAATATTACTATGAAGATACTACTTTACAATAAATTTAACATATTCAACTGTATATTCAGAAAATAACTACATTGTTTCAGCATTTTCTGTCGAAAACGATGGAAAAGAGAATACTTGCTAGATAGTTATATTTAAACTCATCGTAATTTACGATCGAATTCTCATCGACTGTGCTACACTAAGAAGCAATCGGAATCTTGAACTGCATAGATGCCGTGAAAGTCAATGAGCATCTACGGATAGCTCTCGCCATGGACAGGTACCATCTAAAGACCCTATAAAGAACAGAGAGTATTACACAATTATGTCATTTTAGTTTGAAGCCTGTTAGCGATGGAAAACTCACGATCTCTTATCTACAGTGAACTATTTAACTCTCAATGAGTGATTTAAAAGTATTATACTCGTTGTCAGATTACACAGCTCTACGTTTCGTTTTGACTGGAGTTGTACGAATCAGTTCCGGAGTAAGCTTATATGAAGGGAAAAATTTGGTTAATTATTCTGGAATCGATGTCAGCACGCCACAGGAACTATCTTGAAATCGAATGAACTTCTACAAACCGTCCAACTAAACAAATAATCATTGATTAGAATTAGAACTACCCAAAGAAATTAAGATATCAGTTTAATTGTTAGTGATTGTTTTTAATATTCAAATGGGTAGCGTTATAAATTGGAAGGTAAAACAGAGATACATGACTGAATAAAAAGAGAAAGGAAACGTAAAATCGGAAATCATTTTACCATTATTTTTTACTCTGGTCATAAAGGAGGTGAATGAGAAATATAAAAATCTTAGTATATCTGTTGCATTACAGATAAACTAATAAAAATGGAAAGTTGTACTTTGTTTTATTTTAAATTATTTTTTGAGCAGTGAAAGACGGGAGGAACTAAACAGACGTTACATACTTTCCAACGAGTTTAGATATAAGCTAATAATTTTACCTTGAACATAAAACATTGAATTATTCAGACCTAAATCGCAAAAGGAAATACTAAATATAAAAATAATACAATTACAGAGTAATCTATTATTTTCGAATTACTATCGTCATAAAAATTCTTAAAATGATTATTTGCTTTGAGAAAATGCACAAATTTTAGGCAGAAAATTATATCTGCAAAAAAAGGTCATATATATATATATATATATATATATATATATATATATGCTTACCTGGTTGTGTAGTTAACTGTGTCAGATCATATTCATATACAACATTATCTAGGCAATTGGCGAATAGACGTGTTCTATAAGAATTGACTACCAAATCCGAATAGCCTGAAATGGAAGATTGATAATTTTATAAGCTCCAATAACCATTGAGACTAAAAACTAATAATAACGAAACATTAAACAAGCGCCGGATTTAAAAAGGGGATTTCTTCATATATTCAATTAAAGTTCAGTCGTTCGATATTTTTAGTTCTGACTGAATTCTAACTATTTACAATAATAATGAATAAGCAAAAGAATTAACATTGATGATTGGATGGAGTAATTTATTTAATTGCTAACTATGTACTCTGTCAAAGCGTAATTTCATGTTGACATCCTTTTCTTTAAACTAATGTAACCCAATCAACAAATACAGATAAGTCCATCCAGATTTAAGCTAAGAAATTTCGTTGTGACAGAAAGTAATAAGCTAACTAATTCCACAAACTGAATTTAGTGGAATGGAATTCAACCATTTGATACAATCGTCACAAAATTAGCGATTTAACTATCAAGTCAAGGCTCCAGTATATTCCAGTACTCATTGCTCAATAAGTATATGGATAATTGTATCTTTCTTTTTCGATTACTTCTGTTGTTCTGTTTTCAGATAACCTTCAAACTACTCCCTGATATGAAATCAGCCAACTTTGAAGAGAATAGAAACAATTATTTCAAATTAGGTCATTACTGTTAATCGAATCTTCGCAATCAATATTCGTATAATAACTCGACTGAATGAAAAAAATGGAATAGTTTAGGGTGTCATAAATATTTTGGTAATCTGTAGAGTCCCATTTAAAATTAACTCAAGTGAACAAACACTTTGATGATAATAAAAAAATGTGAATTTGAGATAAATCAAATAACTTCTTCGGAAGAATTACATATGGTCAGGTAATACTAATGATTAGCTTGAAGAGATTCTTAAGCATGGCACAAACACAAACCAAAAAACCTAATTCTTGTGAGGTAACTGTTAATATGCTAGCATAAAACAGTCCTCGAGTTTCATAGCAATATAAGCATACACAAAAATTCTCGCATGGTATTATTATTATTCGTGTTAAAGCTCATTAAGTTGAAGTTTTTCTGAACAATAATATAAATCAATAAGCGTAAGCCATTGTTTACAAGGTTACCTGCAACAGTAACTACATTTCTTGATGTGAAAAGGATAATAACATCCATAAGTATAAGGATTTCCAGCATAAACATATATAAGTACAGACTTATGCTTTGAGCAGTGTTCGAGACTGTGATTTAATAATGATTCAATCCTGTTTAACAAACAGGAGATAGTTTATACAAAAAAACACGTAAAGCCTTTCCTAGCAAAACAGTAAGCAAGTTCATTATCACACCGAGAAATGATATATATAAACAGTTAACTACTAATGATGTCGGTAAACAGTCCTAGTTGTTTCTATTTTTTAAAACAAGGGAAAAACAATCAATGATAACACGAATAAAAAATCACACATATAAAATATACATATTATATAATTCGTGACACAAGATTATAACGGAGGATTATCTGACCCCGATAATTGATCTTAAGTCAAACATGCTTTATCGGTTGATCCATCTCATTTATCAGTTGTACGTATGCAAAAACTATAGTTAGTTTTTACGTAAATCACATGGATTTGGAACTAAAATTATATATGGGTAAGTGATTTTAGCTCCTATTAATTTTTCGGATCAACTTTCCATACACCAACACTAATTTCCCAATCATTTATGTTTGTCTGATCTGTACTAGATACTTATGTCTTCAACCAGGTGCATCAAATCTTTTATCTGTATGAGGAGTATAGGAGTAATGTCTTCAGTTGTCAATCTGCCACATTATTAATGTACAAATGTATTATTCACTGTCTACATTGGCATGAAATAATTTAAAATTACAGAGGATTTTCTAAACTTCTGATGTTTTTCATCCGATTTATACTAAATTCAGCCATGTCAAAGGGTGTAGACTATCTGGGATAACTTCAGTCAGCAGTTCGAGACGTTGGATGACATAATACGGAATCGATTGCATTAGCGTCTAATTTTTTTATCTTCTCTTCAATCGTGAGTTTTAATATTCATTCATACATACCTGCTTGTCAAGCGATGCATTCTAATGATTAGTCTTCCTTACTACTACTGAAAGTACTATGATTTTACTTTTTTTTTTACTATTTAACTTGATAATTTCATTTTATCGTTCTGATGTTGTGTGGTAACCTGAACCGACGGACATTTGTTTCCGTTTCTTATGTCGCCTATAACTGATTGATTAACGTAGATTTGTGTGTATTTTTAGGTTTGGCTGTACACAGAAGTAAATGTTAATTAATAGCTCAGTGAGTTTGCAGTAACCTTCATTAGCTATCAGCTTCCAAAGCTGAAACATGTTGATGCTATGCTCTTTGATTACTTGTAAACAATAAATTCAACTGGTGAAAATATTCAGTAACTATATCTGAAATCAAAAGGTATATCATGTAAATATTGGACACAGATCATGAATAAAATTCCACTACAAGATTATTTATAATAAAAGCACAAAACATTGTTATTATTTAGAGAATTCGGAGGATGGATAATACTTAAAACTGGGAAAAAAAGATGGTAATAAAGGATGTGAGATTTCATAAAATACAATTAAATAATTAAACAAAATAACCATCTACAAATAATTTTTGTTACAATTTAATAACTTAGCCCAGTGAAAAGAGATCACACTGATCAAGATGACACTAAATATGCATTTTAATAATTATCACAATCATTATTATCCGATTCTACATATAACAAACAAATGTAATAGATTTGGTAGCAGTTAGATAATTGATTTTCATAGTTTTCTCTCCAATAATCAATTTCTGATGATCGATAATTGAACTACTATGGTATTCACCATCATCGTTACAAAGTTGAAGAAAATGGTCACATTACGAAAAGTAGTTATACAAAAAAAATGTTATTAAATATTAACGAAGGAACCAAAGATGCACTACAAGTGGCCGTTCCAGCATGTTAGTTGAGTTCATTTCACCGATATGCAATCCGAATTGTTCATTAAGTTCATTCGAAAAAGATGAATAGACTACTCAGATCAACCAGCTGTATTTACAAGTCTTCATAAACTTACAAGATGGATTACATTATAAGGAGAATTTAAAAGATGCCTTTAATTAAACCTTTAAGGGGCATTATTCCATTAGATTACTTTCCATAAAAATTGCATAAATATTTTTTGAATTGAAACTACTTACCACTTTGTTTTTGTGAAGTACCTGAATAAGGTAAAATAAATTTTGGTTTTGCTTGCTTTTTACTTCCAACACAAAACACTCGTCTTAAATCCCACATCTTGATAGACCTGTTAAAAAGAATAAAGGAAAATAAGCGAATAAAATAAAAATGTGAAAACAGCTTTACGTTACGAAATGAGAAATTAATTAGAGAATCATTTAATAACAAAAAGTATTAGACATATGTGTAGTTATAGTTTGATACTCTCTAGTAAAAAACATTCAAGAACGGATGACCATGTACGTTATGAGACGATTACGTTAAAACCCACTCTTGCTCACTGAGAAATATGGCGTTGATTGACGCAAATGTACACTAAGAATTATTTTGTAATGTTATCAACAAAACACATGGTTGTGCCCATAAAATGATTTAGAATTTTATGGATACAGATGATGATAATTTAAACCATTTATCCGACATCAGGTGAAACAGTATTAAACATTTAGAAACTGTATACAAAGAGTGCTGAATCTTATACTTGCGCGTATACACTATGAGATTAGGATCTATATTATTTCCTGAGGAAAACAAAATTTGTACCTTAGAATCTTTCAGTTGAAAAAAATTGCAAGGTAAATGCGCTTAATCATCGCATACTAACTAAAATAATTTCTTGATATCAATCATAAAAAAAGTAATTTACGATACTACGACTGATCAGTATACAGGATAAGTCAATCAGTCAGCTACAACGTAGGACCAGGTATATATATGCATCGGCCCAAGTTGCCATGCAGGATGAAGTAAAAGACGATCGATAACATGGTAACTGAGATGCTGTACAACGCGTTTTTCCAACGTGAATACAACCCCACGCTCAACAGTAGTCACGATCTTGAAACATGGTAGATCTTTATGCTGCGTGATTAAGAATATTCTACATCAAACTAAAAGCACCAATAAAACATGCCATCAAGGTGGAAACCAAATTTGTTACTACCTGTTCAACTATTCTGGTAACCAGATATACAGTCTTAATGACAGTGTGATTGGATTTATTAGGCAGTGTTTGCCTCGACAATCTTCAGAAACAACTTTGGGATGAAATAAATCTACTGGTAATCAATCTAAAAAATATCGCGTCATACTGACTACACAATTTAACTTACCCATCCGATGATCCTGCAGACAAAAAGGTATTATCATCCACAAACAAGACCGAAGTGACACTTTGTGCATCAGTCTGCAATTAAAAGATGTAATACGCATGAGGAAACGTATATATTTAGTAAAATTTAACGATCAATTTACTGTAGATGATGAATTATTTGCTTGTACAATTCTATGTATTCATTTGATTTCTTTCTAACTTGGTTTTACTATACCCCAAATGCCCTGATACGACCGGGGGTGAAGAGAGTCTGCTCTCCCTCTCCAAATGCTCTTACATGGCCACGCGTATTCAGCCACCTCCACGGAAGTTTTACTCACTGCCATTTCGAGGCGGGGGTGTTGTTTACAAAATCAAAAGAACGAAAAGCGAATGTCCGACATTTTCACCAGATTAGTGGACACACAGGATTCACCTAGAAGAGTTGGAAAACCCTGATTCCAAACCAATGGTGCACAGGGGCTCCGGGATCCTGAGGGAAGAAATGGCATATGAGACTACTGTTGGTCACTGGCCACCATGGGACTGCATCGCCTAACGTTGCTCCACTGCCTTGTGGATTAAACCTTTAGGTCAAAGGCTCGGGAAGTGGTTCCCTGAAATACCCACTGCTTCAGTTTTGGGGCCCGGGCAGTATCACAGTCGTCACACAAATCAATGATAACTACGATTGGAAAATTTTCTATTGCTTCAACACTCGCTCGGACAAATCCTATTCACGATCATATGATAACGTTCGTATTTATTTCTTTTATACTAAGGCATTTATGTATTCCCCTTTATTTTCGTTTTGCAAATTTTATTTTTAACCGATACAGCAGCTCGCCCATGGTGGAAACCCTGTCCTAACTAAACAATCTCAAGTCACTGACTAGTCGGAAGTTGAATGCTACCATCGAATACGAATACTGAAACCACGTGCACCATTCAAACTGGATGCCTTCAACGTTCGCACAATTATGCAGGTTGGACAACAGATAGAGCTGGCTATGTCTTTGGAAAGTCTTAATCTAGATGTTTGTTGTCTATCCGAGACCCGTATTCAAGATTCTGGTGAAGTACTACAAATTTGCACTCCATCTGTCGCTTCAAAAAGCTTGTTTTACGTGCGTTTGTCCATGGACCCTGTGGCATCTTCGTTTGGTCTTGCTGGCGTTGGTGTCGCACTAAGCGCTAGAGCTGAGGTAGCACTGATCGACTGGATCCCGATTAACAGTCGGTTATATGCTGTTAATTTAGAAATTTACATCGAGGTAAGAAGAAATCGGTGTGAGAAACGATGTCATTTCATCTCCGCCTACGTCCTGACAAACTGCAGCCCGGATGCGATCAAGGATGAGTTTTACCACCAGTTATCTGTTCTTCTCCAGAAAGTGCATTCGACAGATATTGTAGTACTAGCCGGAGATTTGAATGCTCAGGTTGGGCTTGTTTGTGTAAAAGACTACCGCTCCTTTTGGAGTACCTAACTGGACTCAGATCATGACCTTGTTTGCACTAATCTTACTTTACGTTTCAGCGACCAACAAATTCATCATCCTAAACGGATATATGTCAGAAAATTGGTTGCAGATTATGTTGCAAACTAATATCAAACCGAGCTATGTTCAAGGCTAGCTACCAACCCAACGAAAAGTATGGATGAGCATTGGTTGCAATTGCATGACACCATGAAAATGGCGGGTAGAGTCGCTTACAGCTTCGTAAAACGTGCCGCTTACAAGCACTGGGTTTTTGCAGACTCCTTAAAACTCATTGAAACCCGTCGGTCTACCCCAGATGGCCACGAGTTTGACCGCAAACGGAGACTTTTACGTAATGGAATTGAGCAAAGCTTGCGTAAGGACCGAGAGGCTTAGTGGTCGGAGCGCGCCAATAAGTCGGAAGCAGCAGCCGCATCTGGTAACTACCGGAAGCACTAGCAGCAAGAAGTCTGATGTGAGTGCAACAATCTGTGAAAGTGGCGTAATGCCAATTAGTGACATTTATCGAAGTCTTGGACGATGGACAGTTTTTCAAAGAGCAGTTCAACTGGTCTACTGCTACGGCAACATCAATCAGACTGTCCTACTGTCATAGCCTGTGACGATTGATTCACTTAAGGACGCGGGAGTCCGGGAGGAACTCCAACTCTTGAAGCGTTACCCAGATGACTCACCTCCGGCCCATTTTAAAGATCGTGGTGAATTTATGGTTATGAAACTGACTGAGTTGTTCAAAAAGGTCTGGCAATTAGAACATATTCTGACATCGTGGGATTAGTCAATAGTCATCCCTATCTTTAAAAAGGGTTCACGTCGTTTTTGCCACAACCATCGGGGAATAAGTCTACTTCCGATCGCGTCAAAATTATTGACTTCCATCCTGCTTCGTAGGTTTTTCAAAACCCGAGAAATATCGACTCGCAAGGAGCAAGCTGGTTTTCGTTCTGATCAGAGACGTATTGATCATATCTTCATCCTCCGCCAAATGTTAGAACGGCGTCATACTTATCACAAGCCAACCATCGTAGTGTTTCTTGACACTGGGGCCTCCTTCGATTCATTGGACAGGACTGTTCTCTTGGATTGTCTATTGAAGAAGTGTACCTGAGAAGTTTATTAATATACTGAGAGCCCCATACACAAACATCTTAGATAATGATGGCATACAACCAACTCTCTCCACTGTTCCATTCAAGTAGTGAGGTTAGGTAAAGTTGCCTAATTTCACCATTCCTCTTCGACTTTGTTATCGATGACGTTATAAAAGGTTGAATCTACAACGCGTCGATAAGAGCAGTTTTGCTTTATGCTTATGAAACCTGGCCTCTCCGAGTTGAGGATGTTGGACGACTCTCTCTGCTTCATCATCGTTGTATCCGAAGGATTGTTGACATCTAGTGGCAACACCACGTTGATAATGCAGAGGTTCGGCGACGCATGTTCGGGGCAGAGCTGTGAAAATTCGATCGGTGTCATCATTTTGAAACACTGACTTCGGTGGCTTGGACATGTTCTACAAATGTCATCCCAGAGAATTCCACGTCGTGCATTATTTGTCGACGCTAGAATCAGTTGGAAAAAGCGGCGTGTCGTGGTATGAAAGAAATCTGCACAGGACTGGCTTCTTATGGTCCTTCACTACTCCCTGATTGGGGCCCTAGACATGGCGCAACACAGTGGCTAGAGAATTTATCAGAAATGGCTCACAATAGAGGCCAATACTGATCCCACCGTAAATTTCTTCATAAACATGAACGTAAATTCATTAACTGAAAGAATTCTTTCTGGTTATATTTTTGCTAACTGGACTGTTT
Organism: Schistosoma haematobium; assembly: GCF_000699445.3. NCBI lineage: Eukaryota > Metazoa > Platyhelminthes > Trematoda > Strigeidida > Schistosomatidae > Schistosoma > Schistosoma haematobium. The sequence continues at coordinate 36,747,611 of NC_067196.1, read as the reverse complement.
CTCCCATCATTATTATTTTTCTCTCATACACTAATATCTGTTCGTCGTTGTTTTTTATTATACGCACTTTTCGTTCTCTATCTCTTCACAACCTCATTATTATTGTGTGGCGTAAATGTATTTGGTGCCCCTTTGTACCAATATTCACGTGTTCAAGTAAATAAATAAATAACAATTCGCTCAAACCAAAAACGCTCAAAATCGAAGGTTGGAATTTTAATATGTGAAAGACTAGGCAGTTTAGTTCACCAAGAAAGTCGCATTTCATTATAGCTATCAATATTTCAGTAACTAATAACAACTAAGGTACTAAAAATTTCATCAGCAACAACCAATGCGAAGAATATTTAGTTAAATTCCGTACGACATACCGCTGAACGCTTTGGAGTACGTGTTCTTCTTCCGTCTGTATTAGAAGAATTAGGCAAAAATGGTACATGACATTGTGGTAAAACTCCAACACTTGATATTCCTGGTGAGCCTAGTTAATGGTAATAATTAATTAATTAATTAATAATACAATAGTAACAAGGGACCGACATCAGTAGACCAGTACATTCAATATTCACTGAGGTTTTCTTGGAAAAAAGATGTATCATGAAGATGTAACGGATAAATATTAAGATAACAGGTCTATTCATTGATTAAGTTGTAGGTAACAACGAACACAATAAACTTAGTAAGAATATAGATTCCTTTTTAATTGAAGCAATTGAAATGCATTTGTATATATATATATATATATATATATATATATATATATATATATATATATAAGGGCTTCAATGAGATGTAAACTTTGGTTTAAAATTCGTGAACTTTATATCGAAAACGGATGAATGTTGGCAAGCATTAGAACAATATATAAAATGGATCCAAAGTAATGACTAGTGGATTGTATACTTTCAGTGGCATAGATGGCTTGAAAAACCTTGAGAGATAATGAACGGAAAATATCTTCATTCTAACAACATTTAGAGGAGTAAAATATCCGAAAACAAATGGATGATCAGAACGCTAGTCAGTGACTAATTGTAGACTTATATTGTGGGCTTCAGAATACTTATTTTATGAAGGATCAGAGATCTTATTTTAATTTTGGAGCCAAACGCGATGGGACCGGGACGTGATTGATAACAACCGAGTGATTAAAACTAGTGGTACAGATAAACAAAACATGTCATGCATGAAAAGTTGTACGCGTAAACAGAAATCTCAAAGAAAACTAGCTATCCAATATTCGTAAAAAATAAAATTGGAAAAGAAATTAACAAACTTTTTAAGAATGGATATGGGGATTTATAAATATTGTAATGATCTTAACAATTGAATTCACGAACGAATCTAAGCTAGACCACCATTGGGAACCTGGACGCAATGTACGGCCATTTCGTCCTAGCATGGGACTCCTCAGCAGTGCGCGTCCGTGACCAGTGGATTCCAGTCCGTGTCCGGTAGAGACAGTTATCAACCTCGGACAATTGATGAAGGGTTGCGCAAGACCACGGATTGATTGAAGTTAGACATTAACACCGTTGGATGACGGCTCAGTGGTTAAGGAGTTAAGCGTTCGAGCTCTGGGTCCGAGTCTCACATGCGGGATCGTGGTTGCACACTGCCGAGGAGTCCCATACTAGGGTGAAACGGCCGTCCACTGCTTCCAGGTCTTCAGTAATGGTCTAGCTTAGATTGGCTCGTGAATTCAATTATTTAATAATCATCAAGCCGACAAAATTAATATATATTGTATGGTTACACCTCACTCAACATAGTTTATGCTTATGAAGTGAAAAATTGCCCACGATAACTATCATGTCACTGCTTTTCGCTTGGTGTGTTGTGCACAAAAATGTCTCTTTAATATAACAGCTGGATGTATACGAATAAGTGGATACAGAAAGCCGTTCATCCGTCAATTTTCAGCCGAGCAAAAACCAGTTGCGATTATACAAACGGGTATGTTAGTATGATCATAGTAATGACGATGTAAAAGTTGGTGCCAATAGCAAACTACACACTACAAGGAATAGTGTTAAAAACTAATCAAAATGATTAAGCAATACATTATACAAATAGCTTTAACGTTTTCCAGGTGGAAAACTATCGAATCATAGTAGACAGATTAAGCTAATGGTCCTTATATTCCATTTAAAACTCTACAGATGTAAATTCTACATACATTGGCATCTCTTTTGGAAACAAAGTAATAAGACTTTAGGATTTGAAGGGATTATTCTAGTTACTATGTAAAGTACTAGACACCCACATGATCGTTTTGTTTTTTATTGTTGAATTGGATAAAATTACTAAACTCAAAATATGCTATGATAATAGTATCATTTTGCGGCACAATACGGCTCACATTATATGATAAATTGTTACCAAACAATTACGGTAATATAATGACGAAGCTACAAAAAATTGTTCATTTAAATTAGCAAAATAATACCTCGAAAATTTAGTGCGTCCGGTTTAACCCGAGTATCCCACATACGTATACTACCATCGCGTGAAGTAGATGCAAAGATATCTGGATGGATTAACAGAGCAAAAAGTACAATTCGTGTATAAGAAAATAAATTAATCTATAGAAAAATTGAATTCATATACAGAAAGGAATTAAAAGTGCTTAGCAGGTAGTACCGATATGTTATAAAACCCAAAAGATACATCGAATTTAGAGATAAGCTCAGAGATCTTAGAAATTCAGTCGGCACACCAGAATGTGTTATAGCAGAGGGAATGAATTTTCTTGTACAAAGCTTTTTAATATGTTTGATATTCAACATTTATCTTTTAGACAAAAAACTACAGTGAGAATGAAAACAACTTAACAGATATTCGAAAATCCCCATACTGGTAACAGCAGAAAATGATGACGAGTGATTTGATTTATCCTTTGTACTGAAGATTAAGAAAAATCCTGGTAGTACTATATATCACGTTGATATACCTACATCTCTTGTTGATAACACAGAGTAAAAAGATCACTTAACTTCGTATTGCTTAAAAATAACTTCACACATTTTCCATTAACCACAATGTACATAACGCTACGGTCTGATAAATAACATTGAATATTTCAAATCAGTCAGTCAGTCAGTAACAACGTAGAACTTCGTACGTACGCACATCAGTTCGAGTTGCTACACTACATTAGCACACAGATGTAGTGGTCGATTCAAATCCCGTAGTGGTAGAGGTAATAAGAGTATAAACAGTAATCCGGAAAATTAGTGTTTGGAGATGTTATTTAAAGAGTATAATCCAGTGAAATAAATTTGGATAAAGAAAAAAAACAGACAAGGAGGAATAAGGAGATCAAAATTTGGGAGAACACAAAGAGTGTATGCACCTGCGCCATTGCAGACGATTTTGAGCCATGTCATTCAGGGTCTTTAACCATCGGTTGCTATCATCTCACGGTCCCCAACAAGGTAGTCTACACCTACCAATATGATTCAGTCCACTTGTCAGTGATTTCATGGACTTGTGCCATGTTTTGGTTTGGCCGCCTCTAGCTTTCTTCCAATCTGCTCCTATACCACTGAACATAGCACGTCGAGGCAGTCGGTCGTTGGGCATACGTAACATGTGTCCCAGCCATCTCAACTGAAGAAGTTTCACTACATCATCAATTGATTTGCCATCCTTACCTAGTACCCGTTTCCTAACAACTGCATTACTTACTCGATGGTCCCAGGATATACGAGCAATGTTTCGAAGACACCTATGATCGAATACTAGTAACCTATGAATATCCTCTACTCTTACCGGCCATGTTTCACTTCCATAAAGTAGGACGGGACGAACTGCTGCACAGTACACACTTCCTTTGGTTGATAGACGGATATCTCGCCTACGCCATAAATGACTCAAGTTGGCAAAAGCTAGTCGAGCCTTCTGTATCCGTGCTGAGATTTCGTCACACACCAGACCACAAGGGCTGATGAGACTTCCAAGATAAGCGAAGCGATCGACACACTCAACTACTTCACTCTCTATCACTAGTTCGGGTGTCGATGTAACCCAATCCTGAAGCAACATTTTGCATTTCGAGGGAGAGAATCGCATCCCGAACATGCTTGCATTGTTGCTTAGAGTGGTCAGAAGACTCTGCATTTTGTCAGCGTCTTCACCAAATAAAACTATGTCATCAGCATATTCTAAGTCAACAAGTGAACCTCCCGGTAGAAGTTCAACCCCTGGAAATTTAGACGAGGAAAGTGTTATTACTAAAAGTACGTCGACGACAAAGTTGAACAAAAATGGAGAGAGTGGGCAGCCCTGACGAGCACCACTTGAGGTAGTCAATTCTGATGACAGTTCGCCATAAGCTCTCACTCGACCAGTTGTGTTCGAGTAGAGAGCCTTTATAAGGTTAATGTACTTCTGTGGTACTCCTTTCAGTGACAAACACTGCCATAGAACCTCACGATCAATCGAGTCGAATGCCGCCTTAAGGTCGAGAAATACTACCATTGTGGGGCGTCTGAATGTGTGTCTGTGTTCTAGAACCTGACGTAGTGTGAATATGTGGTCTATACAACCACGTCCAGGTCGAAAACCAGCCTGATTTTCTCTAGTCTGCTCTCCACGAGCTTTAGTTAGGCGTCGAAGTATTATTGAAGCTAATATTTTAGACACTATATTAGTCAAACTGAGTCCTCTGTGATTGTCACAAGAGGACTTTTGTCCTTTCTTATAGACTGGCACAATCAGTGATTGAGACCGATCAGATGGAATTACTTCCAGTTCCCAAATTCTACCTAAGACCTCAATTAATCTCACTGCTAATACTGGACCACCATTCTTAAAAATCTCAGGAGTAAACCTGTCAGGGCCTGCTGCTCTCCCTCGCTTCAGATTTCCTATGGCTTTTTCAACTTCGTAAAGAGACGGGGGACCTACATTAACTTGCCATTCAGGTTGACTGGAGATCATGGGAAACCGAAGTGTGGCTGAAGGCCAGTTGAATTGATCCCTAAAGTGTTCTGCCCATCGATCCAATCTCCTGGATTGAGAATGTATAGTATGTCCATCTTTCTCTGAGATTGTTTCGCTAACAGTTGGTTTCCTTAACGAGTCTGAACAATTGTCTGCTATTACCTATTGCCGCTGCCTTTTCCATCTCTCTTGCTTTCGCTACCCACCACCGTTCACGATCATTGCGTAGACTTCTTGTCAGCTTGCGCTTAAGCTGACTCCGCTCTTCATTATGTTCAGAGCCAGATGGAATGAGTTTCTGGGCATCTATCAGTGCGATAGATGCTGCTGAGATCCAGTGTTGCTCCCTAACCTTACGGGTTACCGTACTAGCAGATATCACTGCTGTTTCCACAGCTTTTCGGATATCGTTCCATGCTGCATCGGGGTGGGCATCACATACATGGCTGCCTAACTGTTTTCCTAGTTGTTCCTGAAATATACTCTTAGCTTGACTATCATTAAGTAGGGCCCTAAGAGGTTTACTTATAGCGTCTTTCCTACGTCCAGTAAGACGCAGGCAAATATGCGCTCGTACTAGAGCATGATCTGAATCTAAGCATGTGCTCCAGAATGAGCGACAGTCTTCTATCGAGCCCTCCAGCGGTGGCTGATAGCGATGTGATCTATTTGGGTCCAACGTTGGGACGAATTAGGGGGTTGCCATGTTAAAAGATGTTTTTCCTTATGCTTAAAGTTAGTATTTGCAAGGAATAGGCGGTTATCTGAGCATAGCTGCAACAGACGGTCGCCATTATCTGTTCTTTGAGCCACGACACCATAAGATCCACCTAGGTGTCTTTCCCTATCGCTTCGTTTACCTACTTGAGCATTAAAGTCACCGGCCACTATTACTACATCCGAGCGCCTAGCTTTTCGGAGGTCGGAGAGCTTTCTGTAAAACTCATCTTTTACATCATCTGCGCTGCAGTCAGTGGGAGAATAAGCAGGGACGGCGAAGAGGCAACGACGAGTGTCCCTGTCTTTCCGGATTCTTACTGTTCCGTTCAGTCGGACAGCGCACAAACGACTGTCTACTGGGACCCACTCTAAGAGAACCAGTTCTGCCCTAGGACTCAATGCTATACCTACGCCGGCGAGGCCACGGGAAGCAGAATCAGGGCTTCCAGATACACGAAGTGTGAATCGAGTCGGTTCTTTATTTTGACATGGTGAGGTCAAATGAATGACGCTACTCGGATCCTGTATGCGCGTTTCGGAGACGCAGCACACATCGATGGCGCGGGATTCTAAACTCTTAGCTAAGGAAGCCTGCTGTCCTATTTGGCACAGTGTTCGGACGTTAAAAGCTCCTACGTGTAGTTTAGAGAGTATTTTCAGGAGACCAGGAATAACGTTCCGCGTACTCAAATCGTTTGCCCTAGCGGTGCGAGGTGATAAAGAGACGTCAGAAGGGCTAGTCATGGAGATAAGAGAGGTATTAGGAGGTGTAGGAAGGATTTGAATGTGACCACATTGGTCTCGTGTGCTGTCACGGGTATGAGGGCTGGTGTCACTTCCCGGCTGCCCACATCGTGGAAGGGTATTTCTTGAGGAACCTGAAAAGGAAGATGGATTAATGTCGGCCTTAACGGCCTGGGAACGTGACCGCCGAGCCCAGGGGACAACTGCTTGAGGCCGGTCGCGCACGGCCTTTTCGTGGAAGGTTAGCTCCGTTCTTCAAAGGGCCTTACCGCCGCAGACGGAAATCCGTGAGGTAAGGTGAGGTGTGACACTTTTAGGGTCGACCTTTTCTAACCCCACCCCTCCTTGTGGGAAGGTAGCATCGTTTCAGATGCCGGTTGTCCGAGGGAAACACCTTACTGCTGTCACACCCCTCTACAGTCAGCAGTACGACTTCGCCCTCAGACTTTGAGTTGCTGCTTTTAGTCTTACCGTTCTCCAATCGACCTGCCTGGCATGGTAGAACCTACAGGACCATATGTTCCAGCCAATATAGCTCGGTTGGGCCATCACGATAGGCAAGCCCGACCACCGCGTCAAGGTAGCAGCTTCGGTCGGGAATATTTCAAATAGTTTATCATGTAAAATGCGTGGAGAGAAAGGCATCAGGTAGTCCCGCAAAATTAATTTACATCTAGACAATAAGGAATGTATCGAACTTGCTAACAGTATAACAGAAGCTACATCGCAGTGCACAAGTCCGAAAGCAACCACTGGGGAACAGGTCTCTTTCCAGCTTGAATGACTTAGCTTAGTGTTTGGCAGTTTGCCATGTTTGGTAACTGCCTGAATCCACTGAAAACATAATGCAAGTAATTTACATACTTTGCTATATGGTTGCATACGATAATAATCATTCATAAATTGGTGAACTTATTTTCAGGAACCAGTTAATGTTGTATGAGCATGTTTATTGTGCGATACATAACTGGTTTGCAAAAGTATTATCACTTTTTTTCACTTTGCCTGAAAGAAAGTGGCAGAAACATAATAAATTTTTCATTTGGCACCATATTTTTTGATTAGTACCTTTTACTATGTACCAACTACCCGAATAAGGTCTATTGAATCATGAGACCAAGTAGTCTGAGGCATGATTAAACACAGCTTAGAACCAAATATAGTGCTGCAATGACTGTCTTGTGAAAAATTTCTTGAATATAACTCGCATAAATCTTTTTTTAATTATATCAACATATTAGTCATACTTTTCGGAGAACCTAACAGTGATCGATTCGTAGAGTATTTAATCAGATGAAATATAAAACGTTTAGTGCACTTATATAATATTTGAGTAAACACAAACAGCTAAAAAAAACCTGGTACTCATTAAGAGCAAGTTGTAACTACAACAACCAACATCCTGCTTATGATGATATGACTATGTATACCAGTTTGGGCACCCGGGTAGTATCCCAGCCCTCACATAAATTAAATGATTTATGTGGCACATATCTATTTGGTGCTTCCTTGTACCAATGTTTATGTTTACATATATAAATAAATAAAAGAGTCAGAGAAGATGGAATGAAGTTTGACTGATAGCCAAAGAATATAATATGGGTAACTTTCAAGTTCGGATGCAAATACCACTTTGCCAACAGGCAGTTTAACTACAAAATGTAGTTTAAACAGCTGTTTTATCCGCATCATTATTCCGTACATAGAGACTATTTTTAGACAACTACTCACTATAGGAACAAAGTCATCAAAACTACGGACAGACACCACTGTAAACGCTTTTTAAATACCGACAATACGAGCTAAATTTTAGTACTATTAATCGTAACCAATCACTCGTATGTTTCTACAGTGATCTGAATAAGTGATTTGAGTTGGTTCAAAAACCTTAACAAAAAGGTTTACATACAGAAAGAATTACTTACGACAGTCACTGGGCATAAATGAAAGACTGCGTACTGACATAGTATGTCCAAAGAATTGTTGTATTATGACACCTGTTTCAGCATCGATCAATCTAATAGACTGATCTCCGGAGGCTGTCAGAAAGCTTGATCCAGACGAAAGCCACTTAACGTCGAATACTGCGTTATTATGTGCTTCATAATCTAGTAATCAAAAATATCGCTCTATATGTGAATAACTGTGAAGTTTAAATTCGTTTGGTTAAACATATGATTTAATTAGTAGAACTATCAACAATTTATGCCATGGATTAGCTTCAGCCAACCAACCTTTGAGAACTAAAGAGTACTGTACGATTGTCTATCATAAAAAGAGACTCCCTAGAACTGCACACCAACGATCTTACCAGAGATCAAATACAAGACCTTTAAAGTTCGTGGTGAGCGCATTATCTCTGGACCACAAAATTGACACCCTGTGGTCCAAATTTCCAACTTAGGTCAATCTACGAGGCCTGAAGACCGACCCCTGACAAGGTAGTGAATATGCACTACACAAGAACTTCATACTAGGGTGAAACAGTTGTCCAATGTACAGGAAAGGAACGATCGATAAGACACCTGATATTTAGCCAGTGGTCATGAGTTTTAACTATTCTTAACTAATCGGATTTTGATCAGCCATATGTTTTCGTCTTTAATGCTCGCAGTTGTGATAAAGCTGTATTTACTCTTTATTTATGCTTTACAAAAGCAAGTTACACTACTAACTCTTCGACAGCACTCGTTTTGTTGGGATAACATTGGGTTTTTCACTGAAATAGATGTTTCGTAAAAACCCTATTCTTTTCTATTCATATATTTTATCTCAACAAGCGGGTGTGAACTGTGATCCGAACAGATACACACTGAGAAAAGTTACTACTTTCTTTGTAGACAACTGAATGCAGTGTATATATTTACTGATGAATCACATTCAAGAGCTAAATAGTGGTCTCAACTTTTCTCTAGCTTGAGTTGTAGTCCGTTGGTATGACGAGAAGACGCAGAGAAATATCATACTAAGTTTTCTGAATTTACCTTGTAATTTAAATATGCTAGTGATTGTGCCTTGAATATACACTAATGAACTATCAAAAGTTTTTGAAATTTGGTACTATAGTTTATGGACTGACGTGAGGTTAGAATTCCTTGCACCTATCTGTTGATCACGAAACGTGATTTTCATTTTAGAAAAGCTGCAACTATTAGTTGTTGCTAAATTAACGAAAGCCGGCAGTGTATTACATTCACGTATACTAAATTTACTTAATCCAACTAGGCACCCGTTTTTTCTACAGGGAAAGCCATACTGTTGTGAGGGGTCAGGTAACTAACTTGACAGGTACAGATTCATCTGATCCATCTTGACCTACACTTTGTGAGGAATCTTGGTGAAATCCAGGCGGCTGAATTGAAGTAGATGGAGGGGAGTTTGATACTCTGAACCAATAGTCAAGACCCAATTTAACCGATTGTCCTATTACCAGAACTCATAATCTAAAGGATGAAGAGCGAACACATCCACTCCAATGTGAACGATTTTTGGTCAATCAGACTTTAAGATAAGTATATTACAACTCAGCTTCTGATGACTTACTGAGTACGGTTTGAATTTTAACCATAAAGACATGACTACATGCAATACTAACAAGGAGAGTAATGTTGTTTTATCTGTGGAACACGGGAGCGTCAGGAGAAAAAACAGCACGCAGAATGATATTTTAACTGAGGACTTACGTTTGAGAAAGGCTTGAGTACCAGTAACAGAAGTGTCATACAGGTGAACTAAGCCATCCTCCTGAGCGATTAAAATGAGATCGGTAAGAGCTAAAATCGGTTAGTTTAAGATGTTTAATACTTGGGGAAAAGTCACAAGCGAACGGTGGGGAATTCTAGGCATATGAACTTCTGAATTTTAGTCTTACCGGAGCTAAAACTGAATGAAGATGGTATGCTTGGTTTCTTCGACATTCAAAATTCTCCACACCAATTATAGGCAATGTTTTTTCTGTAACATTGTGTGAAGCTTTAAATAGAGTTTACGTTTTTCTGCTGTGAAGCGAAAGAACTCTCTTTGATTGACAGATGAGAATACACCCGGGGACATAAAAACTGAGGCCTTAATATAATAACTAAAAGCAGCGCGGAGACCCAAAGGTTGTACTAACGACCGCTTTAAACATCCAGCCTGGGAAATTTGGTGCTATGTGAAAAGACAAAGGATTCCGGTCTTTATTGGTAAGGTTATGAGGTCGATCGACCTATATTAATCCTTGAAATCTGTAATACTGTGAAGATCCAATCTCACTTTGAATGTGTTAACAAAAGATGCTGATATTATGTGCCCTGGTAGCGGGTTCTAGTAATTAATCACTCAGTGGGAGAAAAAGAAATCCAGACTTAAGTGATTTGGTTCTGGTCTTGGATTTTCCAACTACTTCCTCTTAGATAATCAGTCCCATATGAAATGAAAAGATGAGACATTAATACCGAGATCATCGTTCAGTATACAGTAAGCCAGTACTAGATCACATCGTACATACAGTGAGATGATGTAAATAGGTTGATGCGTTTCAGTCTGTTTTCATAATGCAGGCCAGAGAGATCTTTCACCATTTTGGTACCTCCCCGTTAAAGTCATTTAGATATTCCGCTTCATAATTGAATTGAGGACTCGCTGCTTGAGTCCCGTATTAAGAATGCATCCTTACAACATCGGTTGACAGTCTGAAAACGTCTTATTCCAGGTAATGAAATAACATGCGAATAGTCAATAAGACACTAAGTCATATAGCCTTTTAATTACTCATAGTTCTAAGACGTCGCTCATTATGACTCCTAGATCTTCATAGTCATTGGCTTTGTACAGTTAAAATTCACCCGTTGTGTAATGATATGAATCATCGCATTCACTTTTTCGCATCACACTCATCATCTTGTTAGAGTTAAACTCTAATGACCACTTGCAAATCAATTCAATCAGTGGATTTCGGTCATCCTATAATATTATTCTATCTGACTTACTGTGTAAAGTTTATAGCAGCTTAGGTTGATTGGTTAAGAGTTGACCTCAAACAACTAAGCATATGTTAAACAGTAGATTTCATTCACTTCTTTATTTTGTATAGGCGTTATATTTCCTATTATCTTATATTTAATGCTGAGAGGCTTTGTTTGTCTGAACAGGGAGTCCCACGCTCCAGTGTGACTGCGCGAAGATCTAAATAAAGACCTACTCACCACTAGTCTGTTTCTTCTGTCAATAGCACGAGGGTTACCTAAAGACACGAAACTGGTGAGCCCTGTGAAACATAAATTTGATCGTAGTGACCCTGAGTTATGGTTTGCTCAACTAGAGCATTATTTCACGAGACGCAATATCAAATCTTAAGGAATTCGCTATAGAGACTCATGTTCTCTCACTCCTCCTTCAGTCGCAAAAGAAGTCCGTGACTTGATTTTAAGCCCACCATCACCACAACCATACATACGAGAGATAATGAACGGTTTATCATTAACAGACTGTCAAAGAATCCAAAGGCTTTTCCAAAGAGGAACATTGGGTGACCGGTCCCTGTCGCAGTTTTTACGTCACCTCTAGGTCTTAGTGGGTGATAACACAGTGGGTACAGCAGTCCTAAAACAAGGACGGATACAAGCTCTCCCATGCTACGCCCAACACTGTTTGGATGCACAAGATCCTGAAACCTCCTTATCTCACTTAGCACGTATAGCCGATAGAATAAGGGAAAGAGATCCTCAAACTGGGTCATGCACGATAAACCACACACAAGAAGAAGAACCAGAAAAAGACCCAGCCATAGAAGGACTAATTGCGAGTGTTAAAAGTCTTACTGAAACAGGTCTCCACAACGGCCAAGACTCAGTTCACAAATGTCCAGACAATCTGGGCAGTTCTGTTGGTATCACTGGAAGTTTGGTGTCAACCCAACCAATTGGATGCAGCCATGTGCTTGGCCTAAACAAAATCCCAAGAATCCGGGAAACGAGTAACCCCTCCTTAGATCATTTTTAGAAAGTAAGACAGATGACTTAGCTACATTTGGTAAGTCACTAACAGAAAACAATAAAAAAGAAAAAACCGAAAGACCGTACCTTAGGGATTTCACATTCTACTGATCTCTGCGTTGAGAAAGCCCCATTTATCTACACCCCATATCGCTTATCACTGAAAAAATCACTCATCAAGTTAACGACTTGATAATGAACTTCATAATATACCAGTTTCAATCTAAAACCAAGATGATAAGTCTGATCAAAATAATATATCTTGTTTCCGAAAACTCTATCACCATTCAAAACATATCATGTGGTGGATTGTGGAGCTACCTTAAAAAATGTTATAAGTTACCGTGTAGTAGTGTAATATGCCATTCATCGTTGTGAAATTATGTTAACCTGGATTTCGAGCATTATTTATTAGAGTTGCCTCACGATATAAACTCAGTGCAAAGGAGTATCAGTGACACTCCTCAATCTCTATATCACTTGTTTATAATCAGGCTTTTATTTAGGTTTCTTTCAAAACACTTCACTTTTTCAAATTAAAAGGTCTACAGCATTTCTCATCATTGACAAGATACTAATAAATAAAATATTAAGTTCACTTTAGAATGCTTTTTTGAATCGTTATTTATTACTGACTTCAAATTGTTCGAATGGTGGTGATGGAGTAGACGAAGCTTTCACTTAACGGACCTCTGTATCTAGCAGCAGTTGGTTACCGATGCCTGAAAGTAGGAACCTAGGCACATTCAACGAGCTGGAGAGAAAAGTTGGTGGATAATACAGAAATATTTTCGTAAGTTCTTTAGAGTATCCCAAGTTTTCTCTGGAAGGAATCCTGGGTTAGGACCGAGATTAAGTAAGTATTAAAGTGGGTGCTCAAGAGTATTTAGGGTGCAACAATCATTAGCAGTTCACCTTCAAGGCACCTGTATAATGACTGGTAAGGATCCGGTGATTTGGGGCTTTTTTCGTAAGGTTGGAATTCGAGTCCTCAAACTGGTTTTGTGACTTCCCTTTAGATGCGTTTCTGTATATTTTTATCTTTATGAATTGTGTCAAGGAACACTATATTTCCATAACTTAAATGGAGCCGGGTCAAACTGCTGATGATCGAGGGGAAACTTCTACCGTCAAAATTGTCAAAAGCACTCTTCGTTATCAGTGTAAGGTTCGGTAGAGAGGCAGTTTTGTCGCAGTCAACATAAGGCTTCATATTATAGTTATCGGGACTCCTAGAAATGTTTTCAACTTCACACAACTTTCAAGAATCATTACCTGAGTTATATGCATAGTTCGTAACATGTTTCAAATGAACTGCTTTGCTATTTGAAGCGGTGAAATTAAATTCATTGTTATCCGCCCAACTTTTAAGCCAATCCTGGTCCTATTAAAGTGACAACTTATGGTCTTCGTTGTGGAATTCCCTGCAAAATGAAACGTCAGCAAAAATCAATAATTTCAACGATACCCGATGATGTCATAAAGGTAGATTAAAGAGAGAAGTGGTCCTAGAAGTGAACCCTGTGGGAATCCATTTGGATATTCCATGGCCTAAAAACTGTAACGTACGCCGTGATTACAAAAAGACAATTATTTAGTCATGTGGTTAACCAGCGTAAAAATGGTGATTTAATACATGACAGTTTCAGCCTAATGGTGAGACATATATGGCTGACCCCACTAAACGTTTTTTCGAAGTTATGGTATATCAAATGTACCTTCCCTTTGCAATGACTAACGGTGGCTCATCTCTCCAACGTATTCAGTAGATTGGCTGTACAACTGTGACCCTTACTGAAGCTGTGGTTTTGAGGTGAAAAGTTTATGGATAACAGGCCGTTGTGTGAGTCTTAGTAAACCAAGGACGCTATGATTTTCGAAACATCTCGAAAGAAATTCTGCTGGTTGCTTTCTGAAAGGTTCGCTGAGTTAACTACCTTCGACAATTGGTGTGATTGTGTACCAGCTTCGAATTTTCCGGGAACTAACCTTATGTTAGCGAATGTTTTTTGCTTGTAGTTACCCCTCGGTTGTCTAAAGTAGGGGTCAGATTTTTGATTGAAATATATCTTTATTCAGATTGTGGGGCGCGAGACTCTTTTTCAAACACAAAGTTCTCAACATTCAATAGAGGGTAATAGGAAATATGATTCTAACTCAAGGTAAGTAAGTGGATAAACAAGTGAGCAGTACTCTTTTGTTATTACCAGTTAACTCTTAACAACACAAGTTAGGTTGTTACCCTAGCTTTCTGAAAAAATCGACGTTCAATGGATTGTCGATTCGACCATTTTGGCAAAGAAAAACATGGTAATGCGGTTCCTAAAGCCAAATAGTGAATTACTAACCCATTCAGTGCTTGACCCTCTTATTTGCACAATCAAAGGCGACCATCGCTCAACGAACATTAGGAGATAGTCTATTGATGTCTTATGCTTCTCTAGCTTACTATCGCGGTAGCATTAATTTTTTCACAAGTTTTAGCACATGACATGTTGCACGTGCTCTTTACATGGGAATCAGTGCTAGTAAGAGAATGGGAGGTAAGATAATGAAAAAAGAAAATGCTGCAAGAGGGCTACCCAACACCTGGTTGGTGAGGTATGATTTTCCCATACCCTTTCTGCCATTAGGTTTTTACTCACCTCCTCTCTAGCCATTCTAAAGTCAAAAATAGGGAGCTTATTTTCTTAAGGAAATGGATAAAGTCAGCCAAATCCGAAGAATTGCTCTACCTTTTGTATGAAGGAATCATATACCCAAACCCAGGTGGCTTCTGGGGTTTGGATTTACCATTGAAATATAAGTAACACGATATCAGAAACTGTCTTCAAAAATTGTAGATTCATAGGGGAAACAAAGTGGTTATAACTTTTAAGATCAATGAGTATCAGCGATTATGGCGACAAAGCTGGATATGCATCAAACATATCCTGGTTTTACATTTCTTAACATCTTGAATGTGTTATCAACACATGCGAAAAAAGATAGACCTACGGGTTGGTTGAGAACAAAAATAGATGTAATTATGATGATCAAAAGAAAGGAGATAACTAATACACCAAAGTATTGTAAAATACCACGATGAAATGCACAGTATCAATCAGTGGTTGTCCATTTAACGTATGAATTGTACAAGTTTCTCGTCCGCATATCAATAATGAAAAATAAGAAGCCACTTGCGTGGTAGTATGCGAGAACATCGTACTAGGCGGAGTTGCTACACTTGAGGTCACGCCTCTCGATACAACAGAGGGAACCAGATCCGGGCAAGTAGAAGTGTCCCTGTTTAGAAGCTGCACACCAACACGACGCTTATTTTCACTTCTGAGAATCCTGTTGTGTTGCGAATGGAACCGTTAACGATGCAGTCCATACGGACAGTCTCAATGTTTGAAAGCACTGGCTAGTAGGCCTGCGAAGCAACCAACATTTTTGTTTGGGTTGTTGAAACCCATCAGCTGAGGAACTACGGAATAAGCTTTTCGAACAGGAGACAAGTTTATTAATTAACTCCTGCTGATATTGAATCCCATCTTTTTGCTCTGTTATGCACCAATTTCTTGATTTCTTGAACTACTGACAAGTGCTGCTATCGCACGTTTGTTCGCGTCATGCCTAGTTTCGTGTTCTAAAGTCTTCACATTCGGAGAGTCAGACTGATCATTTTTGTAGGCCGCTTGTAACATTTTGGAGCCGTTTGTGGGACATAATTTTCTGTAGCTTGTAAGATTGTGCTTGATAAGAAATTGTGACGTCATAGTTTTGCTAGTCTGTTATTAAACACTGTCAATCGATTCAATCATAACTTGCAACCCGAAAACAACACAGCCTGATTCCAGGTACCAAAAGTGTATTGACAGTCTACAGACAATCAGCCCAAATATGTTGTTTTCATAATAATTATGACATTTGCACAACAGGCGTTCAATTTTCAGGTTTTCAATGCAAAATTTTCAAAATACCAAACCAATGCAGTATGACACCGAAATGTCCGAGGTCCAAGTTATGAAAAAATAATTCCAAATTTCGGGCAAAACAAGTTTGTACGGAACACACTGAAATTCTTGATATCCGATATAACAACTAGATACTTTCGTTTCCTCCTATAACAGAAATTTCAGTGGGCGTTCACATTAAGTTGTGGTTGGGATTCATTGTCGAGTTGCTTTAAATTATCCTTTCACACCGATCCTTCCAGTCATCACAAATTTCAACTTCTGTTGTCGGAGTGCTGTTTTTGTTTACTTTTCCTGATAACATCAAAGATTATGATAATAAGATAGCTTGTTCCCAGAGGAGCCTTAATTGAGAGTTTGTCAATTACAAATTATTCGTCGGTGAATATTCAATATAAGCGTGATTGTGCTTGACTATATTTTTGCCAAGATGCTAACTTGTAATTATCCTAATTCTTCAATGAGGTTGAAGAACCAAGTTTCAGTAAACTTCTAATTTTTATTGCACTTGTGTCTAGCGAAGTTGATTTTCGGAATTTTGAAGTCTCTCGAGATAACGATGTGAGTGTAGCAAAGATGAACAGAGCGGAATAATTCCTTCATCATACTATTGAGTCAGTCAGTATCTGCACTGGCCCTTCTTTGGATTACTCCAACTTAAGCTGTTTGATAATCCTGCTGAGTATCATAGAGATACATCAAGACTGATAAACTCACGAGTGTAAAGCTTGTGTACTACTAGGTAGGATCGTCGATCCAGAGCAACTCCACCTAACATTCGCCCCTTTCAGTCATTGCGAAACAAAGACATACTGGTTACTGCCAGCTCCTGATCTATGGTTTAAAGTGAATCCTGTCAGATGAATATTATTAGCTTTATTAGTCCCCACGATTCATCCAGTTTGTTCGGTAAACTCACAGCGTTAGTGCATGAGTAATTGATCCTTTGGATTTCAAATGTACTAGCGTCCTCGTCCTGTTTATTTGAATGAGCCTGTAGATCACCAACGTAGATGATCTATGTCGAAATGATTGGAGGCCTACTCGAGTTAGACGTGAATAGTTTGACGAACCAACTAACGTCGAAGTCACACCTCGTGGTCAGCACCTTACGTGGACTACCCCCATTGACGTAACAAGGTACTATAGATGCTTTGAGGACTGTACAACACAAAGGACGTCATTACAGAAATATATTAGTTAAAGTAGATACAAGCGAAAGTAAGACCACTGCCGCATGGGCCAGTCCATGGCATACCATTAACTAATGCGCGTTTGTTGTACATGACCTTGGCAGGGAGCGACGATCTGTTCGACACTCAGTGATCTAACTGCCGGATGATTTGACTAGGGCTCAGTGACATTTCACTGGCCCTACAATACTCCCCCACCAGATTCAGCGGCCGTTTGAATCGGTGCCAAACATGTTGGGAGCAGTCGCGCACCGGAGAGTGCCAAACGAATATTATAAATTCTCCAGGTATTGCTTATCTGTAAAACAAATGGAAAGGAGGCGGCAGAAACTGGTCGGGAAACAGCGAGTCATAATATGTTAGTAGGACGTTGCTTAAACGTAAATTGATTAACCATAGAAATGATGAAAAGAACAAAACGTTTTATTGTTCTATCAAGTCGCGCTGAAATATATAGCCTTGACAAGTAATTCAGTTCCTCCGTTGACAAACGTTAAGTCTGCCGCAAGAGTAATGATGCTATAGCGATAGTAGGATAAGTGTATTATCAATCGATGTCCATATTTGTACTGTCATTAGTTTAAAGTTGTAAGTCGGACAGTGTCGTTGACAGCTATTAATTAGTGTCGAATTCTAGTTATATCTATATCTAACAGACTAACCGTAAGTACAGAAGTATAACAGTGAAGAGTGGTCGTGATTTCGTTGTGCGAAGCTATTGACCAACTTGTAGTCAGAGTTTGAAAAGTCGATGACTGCTGTTACAGTCAGTAAGGGTTGAAGACTACAAATCGACAGCAAAGGTGGCACGATGAAGTCTCTAAAAGATGATAAACGGTGAATGCTGCGTGTTTGTTCGGTTAGTGAACAGAAAAACATCGAAAAGAACATAAGAAACCAAGAGTGTCACTCTGGAATCATGTCAATGATACCCGTGAAAAACGCTGTCAGTGTTGGGATAGAGGCGACAATGTCGTTTTAAGTTTGCAGGAGGTTCGCTCGACTGCATAAACTGATGATTCGCGCGAATGATAATGTCGTCAAACCACCAATTGAACTGGACAGGTTGTAAATCGTCGAGTAGTTGAACAACCGATTGATGTACCGAAATCATCGGTGAGATAACAGCCACGAGGAAACAATACTTCATAAAATAAAGTACGACGTCGAAGTAGAATAACTACAATAGTTCTGATGTATTATAAAGTCAAATTTAAATAACATCGTTCTTACGTATACTAACGATTGCACTGAACGGTCGTTTAGGTATTATTAGCGTAACAGTTGGATGTGTGAATAAAAACATATACGAAAACTATGGTTGGGTTCGTGGAGAATTTTCGAGGACGTTTAGATATTTTCCAAACCCGTATTGTATACAAATATACCGAAAATGGAATTGGAATGACTGTCGTGTAATAAAAAATTGAGCCATGACTTACCGTGTGAAATAATGGCAAATACAAGGGGTATAGTAAACATTAATTAAAATGGTAACCACCAATGTCACTAAGGTTTTGAGGATCCAGGTAACGTGGCCATTCCGTAAAAGGCTGATACAAAGAGCTTATTACCTAGCGTTAAGTGACATATTAAGTACGACAACGTGTGTACTTGGGACATGGACTAAGCGTGCTCGTGTACATGCAATATGTTTTACCACAGTATATCGACTAACGAGTCATAAATGTACATGATTTCGACTAAAACTTGACGGCAGTGACAGAATATATAACTACTTTACGTGAAAGCAACTACGAAATGTTATC
Organism: Schistosoma haematobium; assembly: GCF_000699445.3. NCBI lineage: Eukaryota > Metazoa > Platyhelminthes > Trematoda > Strigeidida > Schistosomatidae > Schistosoma > Schistosoma haematobium. The sequence continues at coordinate 36,728,304 of NC_067196.1, read as the reverse complement.
ACGCATCATAAATATAGTACGAAATAATCTAATGAAATTATGAAACTCGCCTGGGTTACTCTTGCCTCTAAGTAATGAAGATATGAAGTAGGCAGTAGTTTGAATCTGGATTATGTACGAGGTACAGTTGATTAAATTTTTCGATTAACACAGCGTTGTAGACTGAATTTATATAAGTCCAGAATTAATGTAAGCTGAATACATAGCATTACCTAAGAACAGTCTAAACGAGATCTAAGATCGCAGGAAATTTATAGTTCAAACTCACCGTAAATTTCTAGCATTCGTATCCTCTGTTTGGCCATGGAACTCAGCAATTGGAAATTAGACAGGCGGTGGTCAAAAAGAAAGTAAAACAGTCTAGTGGATAGTGGTTAAGCAGAATGATGAATTTATAGTCGACAGTTAATCTTGTCTCGCTTATACCAGTGGATAAGTTACAGAGATATGCGTCCGTGTTGCCTTGTGGCTATACTCACGAGTGGTTGATATTTTAACAGACATATTACACAGGAGCATTTACATGCTCCTAATGCTTGTTAAAGAACCACGATAGCCGATTATAATCGTAGTTGATTGGTTAGTTCTGTCGATTGAACGAATTATCTAGGTTTAAATGCTAATCAACATTGACATGAAGCAACGAAAGTTCACAGTAACAGATTAACATAGACGATGATAAAAATGAAAAAGAATAAGTATAGAATACGATAATAAAGATCATAGTGATAGGTTGCGTTATTCGAAGTCTTGGTCACCAGTGTAAATCACCAACGTAGATGATCTATGTCGAAATGATTGGAGGCCTACTCGAGTTAGACGTGAATAGTTTGACGAACCAACTAACGTCGAAGTCACACCTCGTGGTCAGCACCTTACGTGGACTACCCCCATTGACGTAACAAGGTACTATAGATGCTTTGAGGACTGTACAACACAAAGGACGTCATTACAGAAATATATTAGTTAAAGTAGATACAAGCGAAAGTAAGACCACTGCCGCATGGGCCAGTCCATGGCATACCATTAACTAATGCGCGTTTGTTGTACATGACCTTGGCAGGGAGCGACGACCTGTTCGACATTCAGTGATCTAACTGCCGGATGATTTGACTAGGGCTCAGTGACATTTCACTGGCCCTACAAGCCTTATATGAATGGACATACAACTTGTCTACACAGGGTTATCCAAGCAGGTCGTCGCGTCCCTTTAACACTTTAGTCTTACGCTTGATAGTTCACAGATGGAAAAGTTGGTAACAGTTTGCTTTGTACTTAATTCTTTCATCATTTGGACTGTTTGGATGCAGATAGGATACAGTTAGTAATTAGCGTCTGTTTGGAAGAGACCACTAAAGTATGGCAGCCACATTTGTGAAGAAAAGAAGGCTGACTTTATTAACTGAGTTCTCGAATCCCAGTCTTTCACAACTAATTGTGCCACTTTTTCAGTGAATATATTACGCGATGAATGAAAAAACAAGTCTCTGATGCAGTAAGATTCGAGGGTAGAGCAAGGGTTTGTTCAGAAGCAGTTTGGAGTGATGCGATGAAGATTTCTATTAGCTGCAACGAATAATAATCAAATATTACTTTCTATGGGTAATATATCCGTGATGAAAATTAAATGAATTCGAAAAGTTAATTTATTTAAATGTAATGCAGGACATTTTGTTTTTTAATCCTAAACTTTGAATGTTTAGAAGTAAACGTTTCGTGGATGGAAAAGAGAGAGAAAAGAAAAGGACAACTGATGCACCAAATGACTGACCATAATAACGAGAGTACATTGACTATTGACATCTTGCGTAAAACATCAACTTTAAGTGCACTTGAGTGAAAATAATGTGAATTTATATAATGGGACTTAAAGCAAAACGTGATATTAGTATAAACGTTTGTGCAGTAATGATTAAGAATGGTGTGATCAAACAGTACCCACACGTCTCATTCTGACTTCGTCAGGTGACTGACATGCACAACATCCTCTCTGTCGGCAGCGATAGTAACCGTTACATAGTCTTGAACGATTTGGATGTTTTATGTGCTTCCTCCAGGTATGTCATATGACCGTTAGCGGTTCTGTTTTTGAGAGTTTTAGTTTCCTGTTTAAATCCATAAAGCATCCTGTTGTTTCTGTTTCGTGAAGTGAGATAAAAAATCAGAGCGGTCTTTGAGGCTCTTGATCATTAAGGAATCATCACAAACTTCAATCTGTTCCCCAGGTTTTTGGAAACTCCAAGGTTGGGTATTTTCCGGCGGGTGAATTGTAGTTCGAGTTCCCGTGGTTGCTACTAATTGGTCAAATAATCTTAGGAGTAGATTGTACGCCCGGTGTATTAATGGTTTTATTTTCCAAGACCTAGGCTGTTAAGTATTTTGGAATTTTGATTATTTTTAACCCTTTAAATAACAGTGCTTCTTTGTTTCCCAGTCTGTTTCGGGACCGCTTTTTACAGAGTTTCTGATAATTGTTTGGCAAACCTGTCAGAAGACTGATGATGTTGCTCAAAATACCTTCAATATTGCTCTTCGATGTGACTGATATCCACTTGAGAATTTTCTTACTGAGTCTGTGTCAAGTATTTGCTGTAAGGTCCGTGCATGATTTGTGAAACTACCCTTTACACTTGTCGCACCACATACTAGAGGTGACGGCAAAACAGCAGCCAGGTCACTGATATATGTTACTAGTGAACATAGTGAGAGTTAATTTTTTGAACAAATTAGGACAGACGTTTGAGAACATGAGGAAAGAATTAATGTACTCTTAACGGATAAAAGAAGGGGGAATATGAACACCTGAAATATGGTGAAATTAGCCTCCTAACGTGAAAACCTGTAAGAATTAGAAAGTAAGCTAATGCAATCAATTCGCATTAAACTTAAAAAGAAAATTGATCTACCAAACGTTAACCTCAGGATGGATTCTTTGGATCAAAAATGGTATTTTGTTGGGTATGGACACAGCAGATGTTTGCGAGATACAAATCACGTTAAAATAATGCTTCTCGTTTGTAAACCAGTTTCAAAACTTACGTTGGCTATTCGATTCTTTTAAAAAGATGATTATATTAAGTGGTTTTCAGTACATGAGAACCGTGTTTTATTCAGAAAATAAGCTGAGATCACATGGTTTAAAATGCAGACCTCTTCATACTTTACATAGTGTGTTTATGCTTCCGAGCGATCTCCAACTTGTTACTCTTCATATATGTACAAATTGGCTGTTCTCTCTGGATCGTTGCCTAATTATTATGATACTGGTGGCAGTTATTCTAAGCTTCAAACTTGTTGTTCGAGTAACTGGGTAATAATTTGCAGAAAATGAATGAACCTCGTAGGTTATAAAATAAGTTTGTCTTGTCTGACGATCTTATTATGTCTAACTTTTCCATTCTTAGAATAAAAAAGTAAGTGATATACTGAGTTTCTACAACAAAAGTTTTGTGACCCTTAATTAAACTTACACACAAACTGTTTAGTTCTAGCAACCCAGTGAAACAGACCATGTTTTGCCTCAATCCCAAAGGCTATACCCCCTTCATTCATTAATTCTTGTAATTTTCTTTAAAGTTAAAGAAGTATTAAGCATCGTATTTTCTATTATTTTCCAAAGTTTATTCTTAAATGTTTCTGCAAGATATCAATTATATCTAGTTACTGAAAATTTTCAGCGACCAACTTCCGGCTGCATAGTATTTCAATCGTTACTTCTTATTGGGTTATCTTCATTGAATTCAGTTAGATTTTATAGATCTTTTAATGTGAGAGTTTTTTGAATATTTCGTGTGAATGCCGTAAAAACGTTTCTGCATATTTCCGATCATTTATTAGAGTATTCCGTTAAATTTGGGCGCCGGATAAAATTGTTATGATCAAGTTTGCCAAGGTTTCTTGTTTTCTTAGTGTGTCTTCTTGTCGGTAGTTTGTAGTGGACTGTGTTTACTTTGTTTTGACTGCACTCTAAGTTTTGTGGGTGCCACACTACTTCTTTAGTTTTGAATCGTTGCTGTTTGAATTGATTGAATCAAATTACCTCATAACGGTAATACACTCCTCTTAAAATGCTAAAACTATACTTTTCGGAATGACGAGTAACTTATTCGTACTCAATAATAGATAATTAGATAATTAGCACTAGCTGCTAAAATGTTGAACAAGTTTTAGATACTGTGAAGTCTGTACATAAGGCCATTGCTGTAAATGGAGAGGAGTAACAGAACTTGATCACTATAGTTAGTATTACCATAACGTTAATAATTCACGACTAAATGAATTCTAACAGGAATCAAATCTATTTGTCTAACAACAGCATGTAACGTTAAAGATATCCGGAAAACAGATCGTCCTGCAAGTGGTCGACACTGACGCTGACCTCATTAATTTTGATGGACACACCCTAACTTGATGCTCTCGGTTAAGCATCTGCTCCAGATCACCTTTAGGTGCTACACGTCCCTCGCAACAACTAGTTGTCTTAACTCATATATTACACGACGGATCGATTATCTTCCAAATATACCTGCAAACTTCTTCATTTCTGACATTTGATTTGACTGCGTTTGGGATCGTCCGTTTCAGAGGCGTTGTGAATAAAAATGCTTTCAAGTTTTGAATACACGTAATATCTTTGGCTCCGAAAACAGCGTTATATCTAGAATTAGATGGGTAAGGTTTGAAATACAATACAGAAAGGTTTATATTACATCTAAAAATTGTGTTTGTTGCGTACTCTGCACGAATATCCACATCGATCATTGCAGATTAATATCTTTGCAGAGGATGAGCAATCGCTGCTACATAAACGGAATCAAGTGCAATTAAACTGATGATGTCACAGGTATTCAGTGTTTGACAACGCTTCTACCAGTAACACCTTCTAATATATTTCGTTCCCACCCAGAGAAATCAAAAGACAGAGTCGAGGAGATCGGAAGAGTGTATTTGGCGATAACCAATATATCGGAATTCTCTGATCTAATCTGGCTAGCGATTGCGGTTGATGTTGAGCACGGCGTTACCACACGTGATCTGGTGCGGATGCCTGACCGAGCGCCTTCAGCTAGATGAGTCCACTAAAACATATGGTCAGCATCCAATGTCGAAAACTTACAGAGCTATTTATTTTGGGGATTTATTTACCGCTACAAAACATTCAAATTCATTTGCGGTACCAACAAAGGATGAAGGTCAACAATGTTTATCTGTATTCCACTGTTATGTGGACAGTGTATCATCAATAATGTTGGTCGTATGACTAGTTTTTTTACAAAGCATAAAGTGTTCTACTTTGTTTTCCATTCTGAGTTCATTATCATATGTGGTTTAAGTTTAGTGACTGATAAGGAGTCAAGCTCTAATTTCCAAAGTTAGTTTTGCTTGTCTTGGTAACAAACGGTGTTTTCATCCCAAATTTCCGTTTAGTTCTTTCTCTCAACTGATGACATTCTGAATTATTTTCTGGACTCGCTCTTCAATCAGTGGTTTTGTTTTAACTGATCTATACCCATTCTATGCTTACGTATTATTAGCGTTTATTTCCTACCTCACAATTGATTTCTAACTAGTTATTCTTTTATGACTATCAACATTATTATGCAGTCTCTTAAATTTATTTAAATCTTGGCTACGCTATGCTATATTGATATGTGTTCAAAACAGACTAGAAATAAACTCATTCATATGACCATTTCCAATCTGTTTTGTAATTGTTGTTTTTAAGTATTATGAGTTGTGAGTAGCTGGTGAGACCTCAGCGAATTTCTGTTATTCTGTTCAGATTTCTGTTCTCGCTCTCTACAAGATGATAAAGGGAAATACGTTGATGAGGCTCTTGTTTTTAGTTAGTCTCAGATATCCTGAGAGACCGTATTTGACTTTTGATTGCTAAGACATAGTATTTAACAAAATGACAACTATTAAACTATATGATTCGTAAACTTTAAACGACATTAGGAAAATGATCAAATACATTGTACCGATTGGGTGGGCAGAAAAGAAAAGTATCAAGTAGATTTATTAAAAAAATATATGGTGAATCGATTATCTTAAGACTGCAGTTAGGTTCTTACGAAAATCGCCAACTTAGAATGAATTCAAGTTAAGTGCTTTCTGGTGATTTCCTAGAATACAGTAACCATGACAGCTAATTAATAAATGACGTTGTCATTTCCTAATAGATGGCTAGTACCCATGGTTTACTAATCAGGATAATTTACTCCTAAGTATAGTTCTCTTGTGTTATATAATCGAGTGAAACCCTAATGAGTAACACTATCTTCTTATTAAAATTAGTAGTGGCATTGATGCATCTTGAATATAACAATTATCATCATAGACCTAATCAAAACTAAAGGAAATTCATAAAAATATGTAAATTTGAGCCAGAATATCAGGACAAATTTTACTTATAAAGTTGTTCTAAGCATTTACACAAGAATTAATCTCAAATGTGTTTATTCACATGAAGTAAAACTGTGCATCTATTGGTAGGTATTCATTCATTCTGATTATATTTTTTTATTGTAAAGTTCTTTCAAATGACCGTTGATATTACTAATTGAGTGCACTCCATGTTAATCACATAATGATCTTATACTAACAACAAAGTAACCCGACCGTTTTTGCTACCTTGACGTGGTGGTCAAGCTTGCATATCGTGATAAAGCAACCGATCTATACTGTCTGGAACAACCGTTCTTCAAGGACCTACCATGCCAGACAGGTTGGTTCAAGAGCGGTAAGAATAAAAGCAACAAACCCAAGGTCCGAATGTGAAGTCGTACTGCTGACTGTTCAGAGGTGTGACGGAAGTGAGTTGTTTCCCTCAAACAACAAGCATGACAGCGACGCTGCCTTCCCACAAGGAGGGGTGGGGTAAGAAAAGGTCTACCCTAAAAATGCACACCTCGCCTTATCCCACGGATATCCGTCTCCGGCGGTAAGGTCTCAACAAGTATGGAGCTAACAAGAAAATTACTCATAAAAAGGTCGTGTGTGACCGACCTCAAGCAGTTGTCCCTTGGGCACTGCGATCAGGCTCTCAGGTCACTAAGACCACCTTTAATTCAATTTCCTTTTCAGGTAACTCCAGAACAACCCTTCCACGGTGTGGGCAACCGGGAAGTGATAACCGCCCTCATACCTCTAACAGCATACAAGACCACTGAACAACGAAATAAAAGAAAACAACATAAAATCAAAATTTATTCAATTATCATAAAGACTTCCAACTACTCATATTTCTTGATAAATTCAATATGGAAGTATGAAATTTAAATGAAGATCAAACTAATGATAAAAATATTTTTCACATAGTCTCATTGTTATTATTACGACGGTACAGTCCAATCAGTTCGATTATTCCATGAAACGTAATCTTTATACATCAACTACGTTTTCCTCTTCATAGAAAAAAAACAAAACAAAAACAAGCAACAACCGAATACTCACTCAGTTTTATTATACAAGACGATTTTTGACGATGAGACCATAATTCGATTTATCGAATATTTCAGATACAGTTGACTCAAATAGAAATTAACTATGTGAACGAAAATCAATAAAGTTAGTATAAATCAATGCACAATCTACAAATATAGAGAATGTATTTTATCGAAAAATATGTTTGTAGGTAGTTTTCGTCATTGATTCGTATCAGTAATATTGTAGTGAACAGAACACGGGTGTGAACAATCGAATGTATTTAACACAAAATTACAGGACTTGTTAATAAAATCTAACAATCATAAAGTAAATGCTTAATTTGTAAAATGTCCATCAATTGTCTCAAAATGACACACTTCATTGTTCTTGCATTTTTATACGAACTGCATCCTGTTTCCATTCTTTACTGTTCGATTCGCTTGTCTCCCTGCTGCCAGACCTTCTGTTCACGACTAACATCATATACTACTTGTGTCAGTATACGTAGCACACACCACAACATCACTATTAAAAACTTAACATTACTAGAAAGCTGTTTTTCTCAAGTTTAGACAGTGTATATCTGCTACTTTTTAATGTACCGAACTCTGAATATTTAAATCTGTTTGCTAGTGAATAACCGTTTTAGTTAGAATTCAGTAGTCTGCATATATACACCATGAAATAACGTATTATACCATCTCTGACAACTTTTTTCAACTATCACTACTTCTCAATAGAACTTCTAAAATTCATAAACAAACAAATCGATACAAAGACGGAAAATGACTTTTCTTAAAGCGTATGTTATGAAACTACTTAATTTTAATATATGATAATTCATTCCAGTAAAATAACAAAAGTAACTTTATTGATGTTGCCTTTGAGAAAACAATGTAGTCATAGTTGTTCTAACAACTACTGAATAACGAAAACGTTTGACAACAATTTTTTAAAGTCTAATTCAGTCTTTCCCTTATTGCTTTTACATTTCTTAATCATTTAAGAGATTAAAACTTACCATAATAATACAAAGGATTTACGGATGATCTTAAGAATGATTGACTTGTATTTCAATATGAGTTTAATTACAAATGGTCAGTGGTCAAATTCTAATTTTGTAGCATATTAGTTATATGTCCGTAATAAAACACAATTTTTTAAAATTCTGACCAGAAAATTGATCAGTGATGGTACTCGTTGAAGTCAGTGAAATAAAGATGAAACTACGATTCATTATAAATGAAAAAATATTTACGAAATTTCTATTAGTTTCTTCTTATTGGTTTTAAGTGAGAAACAGTGACCGGTGGAATTCAGTTGAGTCTGATGTGAGATAGTACCTCACTGATGACAATGGTGGAAGGCGGGTCGACTTCGTGGGTTGATTGAAGTTAGACATTAACACTGTTGGATGCCGTTTCAGTAGTCTAGAGGTTAAGCGTTCGCGCGCGAGGCTGATAGGTCATGGGTTCAAATCTCGTGAGGCGGAATCGTTGGTGCGAACTGCTTAGGAGTCCCACAAGAGAATGAAATGGCCGTTCAGTGCTTCCAGGTTTTCCATGGTGGCATAGCTTCAATTAACTTATGAAATCAACGATAAAATTACTAAAATCTCCACAAAATAAATTAAAAGTTATAAATCATTAAAAATAATATTTTATTCCCGCTTAAAATGAAAATAATTCAACAAGAAAACCATAAAATGTTCCTTTTTCTGATGATAGGAGAGTGACAATGAAATTAATGATTGTTTTTGTAGCAGACTGACATTAATTAAACGTTGAATAATAAGAAAATGTAATTGACTTATGGACTCATGACTGTGATCTATTCTCGCTTGATTAAAATCTTTTCTTCTTATTTAGTCGGATTCTTTTTTCATTCACTTGTATAGAGGATATTTTACTTCTCTAATATTAAGTAATAAGTTAAAATTTAATGAAAGATTTTCGTTTGAGTATAAAGAGTGACTGGCGATCGAATTGCAAGTCATATGGTTAATTTGTTTCTTTGTTTTGTGTATAAACTAAAAGAATTCTCAAGAAAAATCGAGGTATTCGAATTTCAACACATATGACTGACAACGTTCGTTGTCAAACTTGGCTATACTAAGTTGTTATTGACCGTTAAGGTGTCTTTGTCAGAAAATCTATTGTGATTATCTTTCTTCTTGACCTGATTGGTGATCCTACATTTGTCTATGATTTTTCTTATTGATCGATAAATTGGATAGATTTCTGAGTCTCGATGATTGCTGATTGCCCCACTTCCCGGACTTAGAAGATTTTTTTGGTCGTCTTTGTATTACCTTTATCCAAGATTTCAATATTTTCTTAGTCGAACGTGTGTCCACGTGCATTTCTATAAGCCTAGGTACATCATGGTGTTTTATAGCCAGTTGGTTTTCACAATGATGAAAATGACGAGAGTCTTCAAGTTGTCCAGTGTAGTGTTTTTCGCACTCGGAAAAGTTTATTTTGTTGATAATGTTTGACTTTTCTTCTTTTGTAATTTTACTCTTCATTTTTCATAAGATTGACTGAAGTAATTTTGCTATCTGAGGCTAACACCCACACAGCATCATCAGAAAATGTAAATTAAAATCATCAACAAAAACGTAATCAAATGTGGAAATCAACAAACGGATTATCCCAATATATATATATATATATATATATACCAGAGATTACAACAAGAATATTGAGACCATATCTAATTTGTGTAGCACATAAATTAGCTTAGTTACTAAGATTAATAATAATTTTATAACCTGCTAAGTTTCACTCTTTACTTTAGAAACGTTTTGACCTGTTATTTGAATAATCTGTATGTAATAAGTCATCAATTCCAGTCAGAGATAATAGAGCAACGATAACTGCAAAAAAGCACTTACTTAGTATACAAACTGTTTGAGACATAGATCTCTAATGGTCAGTGTTACTGTAACCACATTGTAAAACGTCATAAATATTTGGTTCTCTTCATAATCTTTTTGTCGGTCTAATAAACGGTTCTCATTGATGTAAAAACTTGGAGATCTGTTATCGAATTATCTAGAAATAAGTTTTTGTTAACGTTCTCTCTAGCAAGACAGCGACTTTGTTGAACTGCTAAATATTGTGTCAGGTCATGTTATATGTTATTTACAAAACTGATTTCACCCAATTTAAGCTTGATTCAGGACATTCGAAGCTTCATTCTGTAAATTTCAATGTGATTTTATGGTTTATAATACAAAGAACTGGTGTTCGAAGATTTATTTGTACTAACACGTGGTCGAAGAAGCTTAGTTTATTAATTACCGACCTACTCCATATACGTTATAAATAAGGGAGCAGTTCGCTTCAAGGTAATTCAAATCTGATAATATCTTTTAAATGCGTTTAGCTTTTGATGAGACCAACGAATGCGTTGTAATGCAGTTAGAAAGAAAAACTTAATGATTAAAACTTAGTTATTCTATAGAACAGCTAATTTGCAGCATATTAGATGGTAAATCTGTTTTATACACAAGTTTATTTTTATGTACTTTACTATGTGTTATAGTAAGTTGCCGATCACGTTCACCGATTATTTTAAAAAATGTTATTTATATTTGAATTTCATAACATTTTGACCAGTCACTTTACAGAGGTATAACTCGCTGTGGTAATCCTTCTTGAACAATAGTGATTAAACGTTAGATACATTAAATAACACTTACTAAGACCAATAGCTTCTGCACATTCACAATTTCTATTGATTTCAATACTAGACTTCATATTACCGTTCTTCACATCTATGTAATGCTTTTGTAAACGTAGTACCGTTTTTAACTATTTTTGTTACTTTACAGTTCATTCATTTGTATTTAAGTATTTTTTTTTGACTTTTCATACCTTATTTCTTTCCTACTTACTAAAATTTGATCGGAATAAGATTCAAGATAAGTACTTTGTTACAAATAAAAGTATGATCAGCTGTTATTGCAATTTTATATAGTCTAACCATGCCGAAAATAACAATAAACTACAGCCGATGCTCAATAGTATATGATTTGGAGTTGCTTAACTTGTATGTTAAACTTTTAGGACTATACATGACATAATCTACAGACAAGGCATATTTCATATTAACTTCTATTAACAAATCTTTTTCAGGAATATTAGATACGCCAAATAAAAATGAAAGTAAATTAATTTGATACTGAATTCGAATTCATTCTTCTAATCTTATTGTGTTGCCAACTTGAAAAAAAGAAGAAAAAAGTTAGAGGATTATTGAATGTTCACATTGTACACTAATGAACATAAAATTGTTGTCATTAGTCCATGTACTTGGATTTATAAAATCATCAATTTTTGAACAAAAACCAGGTGAAGTGATTTGTTAAGATTCATAACTTCAAATAAATCGTGACTTTTGGATAGAGAAAATAAAAAAAATCTTCCTTTTATTTTTAGTCACGTTCAAATATGTATATCAATATGTTTGATTAAATGATGTATAATAAAACACACTCAGTATTATTAACGATGATATTACTAGTCTGAAGTGATCCTTGAAACAGTAAACAAAATGTTTGTATATTTTCTTTTATCCTAAGATTTAAATGAAGAGATCTGAGAGATTCATAAAGATGAAATTTTTTAAGAGGTAAACAGTAAACTTGATTTCTTGTAAACCAAGAAGTTTTACTGATTTCTCTTAGGAACCTAATATTTATTTCAAATATTTTTTAACGATGAATAGTTTCGATACCAATCGATAAATTTCATCCATTACTGGTTACTGGAATGGAACTCAATAATCATTGACTTTTCACTTACTGGTTTCGTATGCTTACCCTATGATGTTGTTACTTTCAGACCTAATAAAGACGAAAATAAAAAAGTACACGTCTCATGTATATGATGTTCAGTAGTATTTTTTTATTAGAAAAGTATAAGTCACAATTAGTTCAGAAAGTGAAATATTGACACAGATTTTGTCTTGTCTTCTTAATAAAACTCTTTTATTCTTTTAATAGAAAAAAGAAACAAAAACGCATTAATTATTAATTCTATTGTCTTTCTTTTAAGAGATCATATATAGAGTAGGTTTTATGCCGTGTTAATGCTGGAATACCACCGTAACTAATAACATCATCAGCTCCACGTTTTCCAAATCTAATATAACGTTTGTTTGGAATTATTGCCCGATTGATGTAGTCACTGTATTCATAAAGTGGATCATAGAGCTGTTTATGAGGATCTGAAAGGTAATTAAAAACAGTATTGAAAATGAAACTTTGCTAAACAGTGTTATATTTACAGTATTACTAAATATAATATTAAATTTTTATATGAGAAAAATGATAAGATATTTACAGCAATCAATGAAGGCTTAATGTAACTTACTATTCATATTTAGCAATAAATATATTTTTGTTATATCCAAATGAGTAGAAAAATTGTATTTCTGACGTTTCATGACTTAATGTAAGCCACGTCTTCAGAGTAAACAAATAGCCGACATTACATTAACAAAAGTTTAATGCTGTGTAAGAGATCGTGGATGCGCACTGTTGAGGAGTCCCATAATAGGACGAAACGGCCGTCTACCGCTTCCAGGCTTTTAGTGGTGGTCTAATATCAATCGATTCATGATCTCAATCGAAAAACTTAACAATATTCACAACCTCATAGTGATAATATATTTATTATTTACTCTCTATAAAGATTCTCGATTTATTTTAAACTATCATGTCCAACCTTGGTATTAATATGTATATTCATGTTTAGGTGCGAAATCAGATATATGCGGTTATTTTGAATAAATATGATTGGCATAATAATTGCAACTAGTTAATGATAATCTGATTGGTAGTCTCATAAGAAATGTATTTCGGATAAAAGCTAATAGTTGAGCATAAAAGTCAGAATATTTCATAGTTATGCGACCAATATTTCATGATTGTGAAAATTGTAAGTGATATGGTTTTCTAAAAGTCATAAAATATACTAAAATGTCATTTTAGTAAAAATGAACAAGCCTTCATTCCCATAACATTCTTTGTGTGACAGTACACAAAGATCACCATTGCGGATCAAATTTGATTTAGGCTGAACAGTCGCAGACTAAAGTTAAAAGTCAATAAATTACAGTTTTCTATTTATTAAAATAACTATTGAGCCTCTCATCAATGTAAATCAACTACAGAATGTACGTCTCTAAATCAGATCAAAACTCTTAGACTAACGTTTTCAACAAATACTCAAAAGTAAAACATTTACTGGTAAATCAAACATTATCAAGTTGACTATTTAGGGAATAATATAAAAATTCATTTGTAAATTACTTGGATATAATTAGTTTTTATAAATGTTGTAATCAATAATATATAACATCCATAATATAAATAGATGATGTATCAACATTTCATATATGGGAACTAAACACTGTACACATGTCTATACACCTGTTATGTATATTTTATACAAATAAAAACAATTAAACTAACAAGGTTATTTATATTTTATTGTTGTATAGATTGTTAATAAGAATCTGTTATATAAAACAGTGAAGTTTAGAGAGAAATACTCATTTTATTTACTTTTTTGTTCATTTTTATCTCATTTCTTTGACCCTATACATTAAGGTGAATTATATAATGAAGAAAAGGAATCCGTAATTACTATCACGTTTCTGTTTACAGTCCTACTAATGATTTATTTTAGCTAAGATAAAACTGAATATTGTTAACGATTATTGTTATTATTGATATTACTAACAATGTATAATCATTATCATTAAAAGGTAGATTTATATAATTAGATATGAATTTCATAAGAAGCTTGTGACTTAAGGCTATATTAAGGCAATCCGCACAGGATGCACGTATGCCAACAAGAGAGTGATCAATTGTAGTTCTAAATAACAATGAGAAGATGCAAGTAAACAACACCAAGTGAATTTAGACTCCACCCCATTGCGAAAGCGAGTGATTCAGTAGCTAAATTGATAACGCGATGGTGTTTGAAGCGAAGGGTACTAGGTTTGAGTCCTAGAAAGAACAACAACTCTGGGATGCAGGCGCATCCAGCGAACGAGTCATAAATAGGACAAAACGCGCTTTCTCAATTCCACTGCTAGGCACTATGCATCTTTGCTTCATAAGATAGTTGCTTGAAAATTAGCTTGGTAACTGAATAATTAAAGTGATTGTTTTAGTGAATTCAATTTTTTTCTTTGATAGAGTGATATCTTTTACTTCCCCAGGGAAATTAGATCATTTTAATAGTGAACTTTTCTATTGATTACCTTCAATTATAGAATATAAGAAATACACTTTGCATAATTTGATCTCACATGTATATAAAAACAAAAAAAATCGTAAATTATTTTTTTATATGAACCAATTGAATGTTTCATCAGAACACTTAAATGATAAGAGACAAAATGATATCAAAAGTTCAGTTCTACTTTAAATTCATGTCATTCGATGTAAGTGTACCGTATTATAAATTTGACATTTGGCCAGTACTTGAAAAACCATAGAAACTAATTAGTAATAAACTCTTAACCTAGAAAAAAAAAGATTATAATTGACATAGGATTATTTACAATCCGCACAACAAATTGATTAATTAATACATATGAAGTTTCATTAGAATCAAATACATCCAATTTAACATCTTCAGTATTGATATTTGCCTAAATGACAATTCAAAATAACATGTTTTTCTTCTTTCTTTCTTTCTTTCAATATTATATATTTAGCTTATCTGACATGAAGTTGAGATGTTAGAGAAGATTTGTAGCTCAGGTGGATGATTTTGATGGTGTTTTAAGCTTTTATACATATGAAGATATAACGGAATTTCTTATTTGTATCCATAGAATTATTGTCTATAGTAAATATTTGAAAGAAATAATTACTGAATCATGTGAAAAATATATCTTACGGTTCGTTTAAGTTATTAGATTTACAAACTATAGAATGAAAGAATCTGGTTCATAATGTAATTATTAGATTGAAGTTTCAATAGATGTATCTTTATCTTACAACTAATATTGAATTAGAAAATACTTTTGTTTTGTTAATGAAGTTTATTCTAGAAAAAAACTTTCATTATAGACAACTATCTACTCTTCTTTAGTATGGATGGAATTACCATGTATTAGAAATAATGTTTTATATATTTGTATCAAAAACCTTTATTCTTAAGATCTTAAGACTAGTAACTATACATTTCATGTATATATATATATATATATATATATATCCCTATACAATAAAATGAATCAGACTTCATTTAAAGTGGGGAAAAAAACGCATCATTTTACTGCTAATTACATTAGCCTAAATGTTGTAGATCTTTCAAATAAATTTAATAAATAATGTATCTATATTTTCATTAGTTTTATCTTCTTTTACTGTATAAACGATATATTTGCTAAACTATATAGATTTCATTTTATAAAAGGTATATGTTCAGTTTTTTTGAATGGAATAATGAGGAATAAAACATTATTTTACTCCCTATGTCATCACTACGGAAGGTAGAAGTGAATTTATGCTTACTGAAAAGTGATAGAGTATTGTGATATCAGTTTCCTTTAATTTATACGGAAAATTTACATTGATGTGTAACTAATGTAAAATATTGATAAGAATTGAACTCAGTCAAATAGGTAGATTATTGGAGAAAATACAGTAATTTTGGATTAAGGTAGTACACCATCATTTAAATCGAAAATATTCTGATTATATCAGTTTTGGGTGAAAAGTTATTGCTCATCATTTTTTGATTAGTGTGATTATGAATGGTGAAAAAATCCCAAATTTTTCGTCATTTTATTAAACTTTAAAGCCAGTGTAACTATTAAATACCTACAGCGGTATCCAGACCAAGATAAAGGAAATTCTGTTGTTTAGAATACCGATATAGCAAAACGATAGTTAGTCAATAGAACTCTAAAGCTAAATCTTTCATAATGTTGCAAACGTAAATTAAGTTAAAAATCTTCATTTATGACACTCATACCAGGAAATCAGCTGAGCGAAATGTTGAAGGATAATCCAGAAATTAAGGATAAGGTTGATGAACAGCCAAATCAAACAAACCAAGACAAATTATGCAGCAAGAGTAACAGCTCCATAGATTTAGAACGTTAAAACCTCAACCATGATGTTTAAGTCATTCACGAGAAATAAAAAGTTCCTGATCATATGAAGTTAAATACAACAGAAAGTTAAATTTTAAGATAATGACGATGACTTATGAAACAATTGAGATCAATCAGTCACAAGAGGGAAAGAGGTAAGTGACAAAGAAATTAAAAAAACATTAACTGCGAAATGCAATATATATATATATATATATATATATATATATATACGGATTAGAAAGCACGGCAAATCCAGTAGCATTGTGATATGTGAAACTGACGTCGACATATATAAGTAGTATGAATGAACAATCGAAATTGGAATGCCTGGCTGAGGAAAGTTGAGAAAATCTAAGAGAAGAGAACAGAGAGTGATTAATGTGAAAACGAAGGAACAAACGATGGAATACAATTGATGGATATTTTGTAAATCAAGTGTTTATTGTATGGTTCTCAAATTTCAGCAAGATATTCTGTCATGTTTTATTAACATGAATTTCGTTGTCTCCACTAGTGTTCTCGTGTTCACTACAATGCTATTTATGTTCATCATATTGTAATCAAATAGTTGCTTGAATATTCATTGAATAAAAATTTAGAATAATGTAAAAAAATTAAAAAAAACTTTGTATAAAATAAGGACTGTAACGGATGTGCTACATATCGAAATAACCTATTGATTATTTATTATCACATTCATGAATCATGAAATCAATGCATGTTATTTAATGATCATTTTAATTTAAGTTATATGTTAACAAAGTCAACCATTAAAGAGGAACAATGAATTTGTATAATCTCAGAGAATGAATTTTGAAGTCGATTCAACGTTTCGCCTGGTAATCTGGTTCAAGCTTTTTTCAATATTTTACAAATACATTCTTCCGCTTTAATGTCTCACAATAATCCGGTGCCCAAATACTGTGAAACTATTCGATCAAGTTTAGTCGAAATTGAAGCATTGTTTTCAAAATTCTTATTGATAGGTTATTTTGTTGTGTTCAAAATACAATTCATTCAAAAAGAACATTATTACTATTTTCAATATTTGATACAACGTAAATACATAATATACTTGTATTATCCCAATGAGTAGAAAAAGTAAATTTTCTGACGTTTCGTGACTTACTAACGACCGCTTCTTCAGAGAATAAATAACCGAATTAAAATTAATCCAAGTTTAAATAGTACAACGGAACAGCAAGAATATTCTATACTAGGTCACGAAATGTCAGAAAATCTAATTTTTCCACTCATTGGTATATTACAAATATATTATTTTTATTTATAACAATCTACTCAATCCTCAATTTATTGGAAATTATCAAGACGAACCATGATAGTGATTTAATACAACAGTTTTCATTCACTGTAAATGACCATACAAAATGTTATTTAATTTCAGTTCTCATTCAATGTAATGATAGATTTTATTTAATCAAAGTATTTGCCCTACTTTGTGATCGAGAATCCTAGAACTTACCTAAAATTGATCACATAAGCTAAATGTGTGTTATGCCCCGATAAGAATAATGAGTGGTAATTTTTGGGATCCATTTGTGAACCAATACTATACGTATATTTTACCGTATGATTGTTAATTAACTAAATTATTCTTATCGATTAAATGTTTAAAAAACCTCCATGGCAATATCGATTATATATATACGTTATGAATTGTGTTTGTGGGTCACTCGTTTCTGGCTGTTTGCAAAATATACTTTCCCATTCTAAGCTTAGATTTCTCCCTCTAGTTAGCGGGGTTGGGACGCATCAAATAGCTAGCTTACTGGTCTTTGGTCACTGAGTCTTTTTCCTCGTTCGTAGATTAAGTGAGATCGTGATAGCTTCAAACCTAGCAATGTGAACTACCGTAATTAACAATATGTGAAAATAATTAATATTCAACCTTATCAAAATACATGCAAAAATCAATTTTAATGATATAAATAAATGAATAACTTGCTTTGTTCTTCAGATAAACTATATACGTTAACCAATGATAAGATCAAAATAGTTAACACCATTATAATGAATAATTCAGATAATTGTGTTTTCATTTTTATTTGCGTACTTTGTCTAGAAAAGAAAATATTGACAAAAAGAAAGAACAAATACACAGAATAGTGAGATGTTATTTCATTCAAAAAGGAACTTGTTATGAATTAGTCTCTATGGGGTTTATTCTATATTATATAAACCATTTTAATGATCATAAGTTAACCAAAGAAAAAAATGTATTCATATATTAAATGCTTGTAAAACGTTTGTGAAATGTTAGGTCTTTATTTACAGAATGTAAAATAAAATAAATTTACTCTTAAACATGTATCTAATACAGACAGTTTAATTTATTATCATAATCTTTCAATGATTGTTCTGTTTTAAAAGTTCTTTTGTAATAAGTAAGCATTTTATATTGTTTACTTTTTAATCAAGATACCGTTAAACTCTTCAGTACATAATACTTATTAAAATTGAAAAGAACAATATTCACAATTGAATTCAAATTTTCTTTGAAACATTGCATCATAGTGATTGTTGTCTATTAGAAGTTTTGGGGAAAATCAGCATTATTTGAACTGAATTATTTACTAAATTGTCTATTGAATAATTAATCAATAAACATTTTTCACCTTATTTTATTTTATTCTTATCATTCTTTTAATTAAACCATTAAATATATGCATCATAAAAGAATTTGATTGAGATCTTGAACCGATTGATGTTCGATCATCATTGAAAACTTGGAGGCACTGGACGGCCGTTTCATTCAACTGTGGGACTCCTCAGCAGCGCGCATTCATTGGATTGATTGAGGTTAGACATTAACAACATTAGATACTGGCTCAGTAGTCAAGTAGGTTAAGCGTTAGTGCGCAAGTCTGAGGGCCCCGGATTCGAATTCCTTGAGCAGGACCGTAGATGCTCACTGTTGAGGAGTCTCACAATAGAACGAAACGGCCGTCCAGTGCTTCTAGGTTTTCAATGGTGATCTAACATCAATCGGTTAAAGATCTCCTTGTTAATCTCCACAACCTCATGCTGATAAAAGAATTTGTTTGATCATCATCTCTTTTATTAAGATTGTTCTTTATCCTTAATCAACATGTAATTCATTATTACTATTGACTTCATACAAAGTCACATTGTTTAAAAACAAAATTTTCTATAAAAGTGTTTAATGATTAAGGAACATTGTCAAAGAAATATTCATGAATCAATTTATTTATTAGAAAAAGAAAGAAATATAAGCTTTTGAATAGTTTTATGGTTTTTCATGGATTTTAATCTGCCAATCTTGAGGTGTGTGCTACTTATATTGACGTAGGTAGTATAGAGTGTCTGGCAGCAGAAGGTCGAGGAAAGAACGGGAATAGAAAGCAATTGGTATAAGAATGTAAGAACAATAAAGTATGAGACAATTGATTGACAATTTTCAAGTGAAGTATTTTCTGTATGATTCTCAGATTTTACTAAGATATTCCATAATTTTGTGTTCCAATACATTCGATTGTCCTCAGTTGTGTTGTCATTCACTACAATCCTATGGCCATATTTACTTTGTAAATGGTAATTATTTTTAATATTTTACAAACTTGCAAAAATGTGGTACGTGTTCAAATTAAAATTAGATAATGAATTACATTTTATCATAAAACATAAATGTTTATCTACATGGGTAAATTCATTGATTCATTTATTATTGTTATACAGCTAAGTATTCACTTCCATTTATTCATTGTTGAGAATGTGCTCTAAAATGATGATCCATGTTTTAAATTATAAATGGAGAAATTTATTTAAATTAATAGTAGGATGTATGTACTGCATGAATTAACTTACATATTGAGTTTTATATGATTACGTTTAGATGGGTTTTCGTATAAAATTACCAAGTATTCTTTAGAGTTTTAACAAATCTAGACAAAAATCTAAGCTAAAAGGGTTTAAGTACTTCACTGTCTAGTACAAATAGAGTTCGGTAGGTATTGAACTGTCACTAAAGACAGAACAGTAGATTGAGGAAAGTTATAATAATTTTATTTATGGTCGTTGGTAGAATCCAGTCTATATGTTTATAAAGTGTTAAATAATACCATATGGTTATAACGATCAGAAATATATTGTAATAGATCAAATTTTAAAAAGTCTAGACCGCACAAGTATTTACGAAGTTTAGAATGTTTGTGTATTTTACAAAAATGACCTCAGCTAGCTAGAAAATATACGTATAGTAAATAAAAATATCAGTATAGGATTGTGGAGATCATTGAATTCCAATTGCCGTCATGAACCGATCAATGTTAGACCACAACATCATGGATTAATTGAAGTTGGATTCCAGATGATTTATTAAGAGGTTAAGCATTTGAACTCAACCGAAGGTCTTGAGTTCAAGTCTCGTGTATGCACTTGTGGATGCGCGCTAATGAAAAGTCCCGTATTAAAATGAAATGGCCATATAGTGCTTCCAGGTTTTCAATGGTGGTCTAACATTGATCTGTTCATGATCTCGATAGATTAGAATATTAAAAATAAAGACAAAAAACAGATTACATGTTTTGTAATATAATAACGTTATCATGACACAATGAAGTATAAAAAATGAAAGAAATACGTCATGGAAATAATAATTTAATACTGATTATACAAATTCGTTGAATTAAATCCTTCCTCAAAACAATTTACTCACTGAATACCGATTGCGCCCACTTCTGAATACCTGTTTTTATAGATAAACATAATAATACATTTTATAACTAATCATAATAGTCACAGAAAACCGTTTTGTGAAAATGAATAGTTTGTGTACTTTTCTATTTATTTTCACTTCTAGTTATCGACCCTATACGACCCAGTAAATAAATAATAAACATAGAAATTAATGATTAATTTCATGTTTTTTGTTTTTATTTACAAACCAACTGATTATCATAACTGTTTGAGTAGTTATTTTGATTGTCTACGAAAAATACACATGAATTGTAAACATTAAATAAATAAACAATAATTATGCTCGGATGACTTCACCTTTCAATAAGAAAACTATCAAGAGAACAATAGTGACATTATATTGTTTTCATTTTGTATCAAGTCACTATTTCATATTTATTTGGCAATGGTTTTCTTCAATTAATCTATTAAATAGACTGAAATGGAGAGGCGTAAAGTTTTTCCAACGATTCTTGAAATAATAACAAATTTATATCCTTGCAGAATTGTTTATTACATAATCTTTGTTTTAACTTATGAGAACTACAGTCAATTCACTAAAAGGTGAATTAAAAATATCTTTGTAATTTTATTAATTCTTTCTTGAATAAATAAAAAAGAAAGAACGACTATAGGAATTTTGACAAGTTTTCTTATCTTCTTATATTCTTTTTACCTTAAGTTGATAAATGGAAAACTTCCTTATCCATTGAAATTGTAAGTATACAGTGAAATAATTTTCATTCATCAAAATGTGAAATCGAAATAATAATGAATATCTTTCTCTTTTTTTTCCGTAAATATTAGATAATGTAATAAAACAGTACGTTATATTTTAACGTAGTATTTGTAACCAAGTAGTGGTTTTATGAAGAAAATAAACAGTATTTTCACAAGTAAAGATAGATAGAGGCTAGTAGTGGAATTCAGAAAGCGCGTTTCGTCATATTTGAGACTCGTCCGCTGGATGTACCTGTATCGCAGAGTTGATGTTCAATCTAGGACTCGAACCTAGTACTGGTCGTTTCAAACGTCATTGCGTTATCTACTTGACTACTGAGTCCTGATTGCCACCTGCCTGTTCAATGGTGTGGAGTTTACTTGGTGTTATTTATTTGTATCTTCCCGTTGCTATTTAGAAATTAAATTTACAAATCTATTGTTGGCATGTGTGCATCTTGTTCAGTCCGTTCTTTATAATTTACGAAGAAAAACTACAAATTATAACAATTTAGCGTTATTTATGAAAGTAAAATTCATTTCAGTCTTATTCAGTCTTGGACAGCAATAAAAACATTTAAATAAATTGGCTGGAGAATGAATATTTTGTGCTTAATAAAGTCTTTTTCGACAATACAGTACACATGAATCAATATAGATGATAACATGTTTATAAACAAGACTGATATTATGACTTAACTTATTATTATTATTATTTTACTTTAAAATGTTTAACGCCTACAGAAAGTATTCTAAACTCTCTTTATTTACTTATATATATGGCAAACCTATGGAGGGGGAATAATTGTTAAGCTCTCTTTCCATGTATCAAGATTTAAAATGAATTAAATAGTTTGTTACTTAATAAACATAATATATTCTGTTAAAAAAGTAGATTCATAAAAACAGTAAATAGATTTGGAAAGAAATGAATAACAGTATCCGAGAATTCAAAATACGCATTTAGTATAGCTTTGTAAATAAAACTGATACATTTAGATAATAAGGAAGTCTGCTGAATAGTTGCTTAATCCTAGTCACCTTGGACTGTTGTGAGATAGTAACTCACTGAAGACAGTGGTGGATGAGTCGGTCACTTTCGGCGATTAGTTAAAGTTGGAAATTAACACCGTTGAATGCCAGCTTCGTGATCTAATGGTTAAGCGTTCTCGCGCGAGACTGATAAGTCTTGGGTTCGAATCTCGAGAGACAGGATCGTGGATGCACGCTACTGAGGAGTCCTTCACTGGAACGAAACGGTCGCCTAGTTCTTTCAGGGTTCCCATGGTGGTCTAGCTTCAATTGACTCATGATCTCAAGTATTGATATAATCCTGTATATGTTAGATAAACACATTTGTTTTATACAAGACATCATTGTAATTTCGCTCGAATAAATTAGCTCCATACTTTATTTTATATGTTTTCATTTATTAATGAGTAATTTAATTAGTATTTTTATAATAAAAATGTTTCTTTTCATAAACGTTTCAGAAGTAAATAAAGTAAACATTACACGAAGCGTTTAGATAAAACAAATTGATGCATAAATCACAATTCTAGTTTTCAATAGATTAATTATGTATTTTCTAGTAAAATAGAATTTATCGAGAGGATTTCCACAAACTGAGTTATTGTCAAAATTATGTCTCATCGATATTCCTCAAATAAAGTTGCATTTACTATGCATTCACAGTGAATAAAACCAGTTGATAAGATGCCATAAAGCTGTGTTTCGTGCTAATATGCATTTATCAGCAATGACGTCTTGTATTATCGACAGAAATAATTCTTTCCATTTTATTTACTGTTAATTTATTCAGACTAATTTACTATAGAACTCAGATTGTTAAGTTTATATGTCATTGTACAACATCTGATTTCATATTGTCTTGACATCTGTAGCAGTTGAATCCTGTAGATCAAAATGTCTAATATTATCAGAAGAAAATCAGGTCTTGGGTATTTCTGAGCTTAAATCACTCTGCCGAATATCAAATCATAGTATATCATGTTGTGTCACTTAAGTCAATGACATCGTCGTCGATAGAATCCGATCAATAGTAAGAACTGAATAAATATGATACTGATCACCGCTCATTGGTTAGTCAACTTGATTATTCACTTACCAACAAAGTAGTTTTATGTTGATAAGTAATAGCGAAATCATCTCATATCACAAATCAGCCACTTCCCCAATTTCGTCCATTTATAAAATTAATTAAATTCAACACGACATTTCACCTTATACTCCTTTATTATCGCAAGTATGAATGTAGTAATTAACTAAATGCTTTTCATTATCACTTTACAAGAGAACAAAATTGGTATAGAACACTTATAAATCCTTTTCATGAAACAAAATCAACACATAATAAATGACTATAGTTTAACAGTTTAATATAGATCATGAAATTTTAGACCAGTAACTTAGGTAATAAAATTGTCTTAAATTCAGTTGAAAATTTACGTGCCAGTTCTAAATATCTTAATACTATTTAACGGTGTTTCGCAAGTTTTTTTTTAAAGTTTAAGTTCAATAAGAAATACACCCATGAATCTGTCTACTTAACAACAGCATTTCTCATAAACAAACTATACTAAATAGTACACCCGGTTTATGTTTACTATTTCCTGTGTTTGTTTTTTTCTAATCAAGGCAAAATATTTTGAATTCGGCAGTTGTTGTAATCTATAGTTACTGTTATAGAAAAAAACCCTTCAAGACTTTATGTCTACCATATAATTTTAAGAATCTTTTCTTTCCAATGTTACGCCTTTGATATCCAATATTTCTAATTTGTAATTATAATATAAAGACTATTAATTCAAACATGAAATATTTAAAACTTAAATAGCATTAAATAAGAACAAAATATCTTTCTATAAGTTTCACATAGAATGTACAAGAAAGTTTTGTATTATTCACTTATTTATTGGTGACATGATATACCGGTAAGGGTAATCATTCTCAATAATCTTTTCTATATAATAATGAATGTTTGTATGTTTAGTATGAAAATTTCTCTTTCTGATTTATATTCTTGTAATTAAATTTAATCTAAAATACCGTGATATTGAACTAAAGTATCATTGAATATTTGATGTTGAGCTGAAATAAATCAAAAAGAATTTCGGAATTCAAAGTGATTTATCTAGGATTAAAACAAATCGAAAATATCAGGAAGTTATTCACTGTTTATATTCTATCAGAAAAATTTACCAGTATAATTATGATTCAGTAACTGTGACGGATACCACACCGCTATTTCAAATGAAATAAATTGAATCGAAATTGTAATGTGATTAACAGTGGCACATAGCAACTACCATCTGACTCGTCTCAAATATATTGAAAGCCACGGTATAATTAGTGTGATTTTATGTTCTGATTGCTTACATTTCTATCTTTGAGAGTAGCAACCGTGATGAGTATTTAACGACTTTGTTTCTCAAAATATGTGAATTCGGTTCTAAGAAGTCCTATATGTACATTAACTATACGATATATTAGTCAATTTATACAACAGAATATCATCCAGCAGCAAACTTTTAATTTATGTTTTTCCTTTAAAAGTAAGCGACCTTGTAAACATTTGCGTTTAAAATTAATAGCTTTACAATATAGGTTACAATGTTGGACATATATAATAAGTTTGTTGTATACATAGGACATAGTATCTGATAAAACACAGAAACGAAATGCAAATAACAATATAGTATTTTCTGGTTGCTTTCACTGTTATACGACACTGTAATCACACAAGCTTGTTTAAAATATTTTGTAATAGTTAATCATAATTTTCACTAAAATCACGAACCGAAAAATGTTAGATCACTACTCCAAACCTGGAGGCATTAGACGGTCGGTTCGTCCTTATATGAGGATCCTTGGCAGTGCTCATCCATGATTCCACATGCGGCTACGCGGTTACGCGTGCAAATGAGTGAGCCGGAATCCATTAGTGTTAACATAAACTTCAATCAACCCACGATATTGCACGACTATATTTCATTGTCTCTGGCTTGTAACTGAATCACACCCGAAACGGTTGAAGTCCACTAGTGAGCAATTAAATTCAACAGTCTTCACAGCCCAATACTGTTAATAACAAGTACTTTCAATTATCAATTCTGCTGAGGAGCAAAATTATCAGTTTTGTAAAGAAGCATTTTTTCATGAAATATCATTGACCCTCTAATATATATTACATTTATTAAGTCAGATGATAATAAATTCATAAGTATAAGTTTATCACGTGCTTTTACCTAGAAATCTAATCACCAGTGTGGAAAAAGATCAAATCACTTTTATAGATGCTTATCTAGTAGTTTTGCATAGATTTATAAGTTAATATGTGGCCGATAAACTTTGTAGAAATATCTTGTACGAACAACAAACAAACAATTTCCTGATGGAGTTTTGTTCTCTGAGCTGAATGGTTTGGTCGTGGAGCTTTCATCATTCTTCTGAACGGCATCGTCAACACAACTAAATGCTAATTTACTTCCTATGTATTTCATCAATCATTTCAAATTTGTGCTAGACTGATGCTTCTAACTTCCAAATGTTAAACCGACCACTATAAACTGCTGAATCAAATTGAACTTTACATATATATATATATATATATATATATATATATATATATATATATATAACAAATCAATCAATTAGATTTTAAATTATCGTGTCAACTATTTGGTGAATTCTAAAGCATGTTTATTGTACTTGACGGCAGATATTGGTAAAAGTAAGGCAGTCATTTTTAGTTATGTATAAAATTCAACACTTTTATTCAGAAACATCTATTATGAGATTTCATAATGATAATGACGAATTTCGATTATTATTTGGCTATAAACTGTGATACAGCTAATCGATTGTCAAGTAGTAATGACATTATATACATAACATATTCAACACGAGGTATACCTCCCGCAGTTTTAATGTGAAACTAATTTCAGTGTTACTATACCTTTAGTTATATGCTCAAAGAATACATTTTTCTCTTATATGGTAATAGTTAATAAATTAAAGTTTGCGAACTTCAAACAATCGGCGCATTCAAACAGAACATCGATAAAATTCTTTAAACTGGTTTGATGAAGTTTGCTATCGAAATTTAAATAAAAGTTAAAGTCAGGCAGAACGTCAGGATACATGATTTTTTCAAGAGTAAAGAGGAAAATACTCTTGTTTTGTTCTTTGACTGCCAACGTCTGACAATGTAACACAGATTTTAATTATCAGAGCGTCATTATTTTTGCAAGTTTGTCTAACATGATAGATGAATGACAGTTTAATGAAGTTCATGTCTACTGGACAATAGGACTTTTAAATTGATTCCAAATTATGTTTTTAAAATATCATTAATTATGATTCAACATATTTATATGGAGTGAAAACTTTAAAGAAACTTTTTACGTAACGCTATTACCCAATATTTAGAACATGTAGACAGATTTACATTTTTTCAGCAAATATATAAGTAGATTGGATTTTTTGTGTTCAATTTGTATTGAGACATATATGGTTTGCTGTAGATATACAGGGAGTATGATTCGAATGATCAGTTGGATCGTTCATGCTAATCTTCTATGAACTAGTATATGACATAAATTTAAAACCTCCTGACCAACATAACACTGAGAATTAAGAAAATTGATGAGGTGTCGTATGTGTTGTTAAGTACTTTGAAATGAATTAATTGACCATAATTTATGAAAAATAGTTGATTTCTTTAATAAAACAGTTTAAATAGTCGCTCATAGGAGTGAAGTCCCTTTATCAAAAAAGTTTACAAATTGAGGTTTTTTCATTGACTTTAGTAGCTTAAACATATATTCCAACTCAAGTACCTAAAGGTATACATTTAACAAATGAGAGACATTTTCATTAGTTAGTGATGTTTACGAGAACATCATTGATATCTACGAACTGCCAGACGGTTATCCCATCCTATTTCGATACTCCTCAATGGTAGGTAAGTAATTATGACAATAAAAATCAATTTCGAAATAAATCTGTCTTGTTCACTTGGTAATCTTTTGCTTAAGACTACGATTGATCAGTCTGTTATTGGCATGTGCATATTGTGCGTATATCAAGTGAATTTAAATTCACCCCATTGCACAAGCAAGTGGCTATCAGGACTCAGTAGCTAAGTGGATAACAGGATGGCGTTTGAAGCGAATGATACTGGGTTCGAGTCCCAGAGTGAACATCAACTCTGAAATGTAGGTGCATCCAGCTGACGAGTCCCAAATATGACGAAACGCGGTTCCTGGATTCCACCGCTAGCCACTATTCATCTTTGCTTAAAGATCTCTTTTGTGTTACTGCATGAATTATGAAGTTAAGTTTTTCCTAACCTGTACACAATGTACTGACGACTCAAGTCCACTTTTATCTTAATACAAACAATACTGTGAGAGGAATACGAAAGTTATTCGTTGTTTTTTACATACACACGAAATAACACTAAAAAATTTCAATTTTCTTGTCGAAGAGTAATCGAAATTATCGGAATGAAATAATGTTTATCAATAGAAGACTTAGTCAAATTTGATATTCAATGGAAAGTAAATTACTATAATTATATTCAATGTTTCTTTGATCCATTCGAATAAACAGTTATTGTCCAAATATTAGAAAATCTATTACAAAAATTGTTTTAATGTAGGAACACAAACAATATTTATCAATATTTATAGAAAAGATCGGTCAAGAAATAAGGGACGGCAACTTGTTGAAACACTTTGTGCTGAGAATTCCATATTTTACCAAAACTGTTATACTGGATAAAGCCACTAATAATAATAATAATAATAAAGAATTACAATAAGTCAAAATATGAAAACTTCTAGTGAAAATAAAACTCAACTATTTCGTACTAAATATTTACCCACTCCAAAATGACTAATCACAGATTTCCAACATATTTCATCAAATATAATAAGTATCTTTCTTTAAAACATCAATGTAGTTGAGCCTAAAGCCCCCCCCCCAGAAAAACTCAAATATACATCCGACTTCAATGGTTAGGGAAAAAAACAGTTGTAAAACATTTGCATAGACTATTATGATTTATCAAGTAAACGTATTTCCTGAGATAAAAAAATGTATTCAAGTGAGTAATGTACGTGGGAAAATGACTGAAGTGTAATCATACAGTTATAAAAAAATAATACAACACTATTCTATATGAAATAAATGTTTTGGCACTTCATTACAAGTGGTAAATAAGTATAGATTTCCTACTTGAAGAATATGTTCTAAACAGATAAACGTTTCTTTTTTTTCCGTTTTTAAAATCATCTTAATGGTTACTTTCATTTGTTGAATATAACACTCTTAACTAGTAGACGATAAATTAAGTAATCTGATTTTCTTTTACATAATTATTATTGTTTACTCACTTAAAAGATGTTTTATTTATTCGCTTATCAACTAGCCTGTAAAATAATGTAAGTATTTGTACAAAAGAAAAATAATACAAAAAGATTTTCCCTTTAAGATAAAGATATTATCAATATAAAGTAGTAATATTGAACAACAAACAAAGTGTATCAAGTAATGATCAAACACTTTAGTCGAAATAATTGTGTATACATGATTTCGGTGAGTTAAGTGCTTTTGCAAAAACAAAAAAATAAGACGAACAAACAAAAAACTGACAGAATAGTAAAACGTTCTAATAATTGGTTAAGTTTGTTTTGCCTACATTATTTACTTTAGTATTCTTTATTTTCCTTCTTTGGATACGGTAAATTTCTTCAGCTTATAAGTTTTTTTTTATCTTCAGATTCAACACTTCAACTTTCTTTCTAAAGACAACTTTTTCTTTTAATTTACTAAGATAAACAATTCTGTTTTGGAAATTCTTAAAATATAAGTTTAAATGCTTATTTTCTCCCTATATGCCTTAAACGTTTTTAATTTACTGTATACAAATTACATATTCAGACTTTAATTAAACATTCACAAGTGTATATAATTGTTAATTATTTCGTTTTAATTTATAATTTGATATTGTTATTATAATGATAATAGAAGGTAATTCATTCATTAAATAATAATGGTATTCAATGATGTTTTAGTTTTCATACAATCTGATATCTCCATTACATTTATATGCTTTTAATGAAGGATAAACTATGGAATATTGGAATAAAGCAAACATTTTCAAAAAAAAAAAAACAAGAGAATAGTTGATTCAAAGCTTAATGCTAAGTAATTTAGATGTTTAACTTTTATTTAAAAGCAATTCATCCAGCAAAAAATAAAGAATAAAATAATCAACAGTTTATCTATTCCATTAAGTGAGTTTTTCAAATGAAAAATGTAGTTTAAATTGTATGGAATTGTATTTATATTTACTATGGGATTTGTTTTTCTCTCTCAATGTTACTTTGTATACTAATGAAATAAAAGAGAAATAAGAACGTTGTAAACGACTCAATAAAGTGTTGTTGTTTTTTTTGTCCTAATGCATCTGGAGTCTAACCGATTTGCGAAAATCTCATTCTAGTTTATGGTTTTATATGAAAATTTACTTATAACGCTATATGTGATCAAACTCATTATATCTTAGTCTCCTGAACAGCGATTTAGCATTCAATTCGATATTCAGTTCAAAACCTTTATAAGTTGTGCCTGATATTAAACAAGATAACATAAATGAATCGTTTGATTGAACAAAGTGTAGATTAATCTTTTGTAATGAAATTGTTCCTTTATAAAAAAATCTAAGTCGATTGATAAGTATAGTTATGGTATTTTTTGAGGCGTTCTGTAAAAAATTATTCTATTCACTACAAACTTTATAACACAAAATAATTACATCAAAGAATGAAAACAATGAATGACTTCAATTTGAAGGTATTCATTTCGCTTAAAAATATGTATAGTTATCATAGAGCTTTGGAATTAGTTTTCAACCCTTAATCAATGACCTAAATAATTAAACAATGAAATTGAAATAATTAATTTACACAAATGATAATTAATTTTCAATTATAAATTTAACTACTTATTGTTTATTAATAATGAAAATGTGGATGTGGACGCACACTGTTGAAGAGTCCTATACTAGGACGAAATGGCCATTCAATGCTTCCAACATTTTCAGTGTTTGTGTAACATCAGTTGATTCATGATGTCAATCAAAAACATAATAATCTCTACAACCCCATATTGATCATTACTAATCATTTATAATTGACTATGAAACTATTAGGAAAATATTTCTAATCTGTATACAAGTGATCAAAAACTTATGTAATGATTTATTACCAGGAAACAGATCTTTATAATGAAGTCTCTTATTCATTTTTGTCATTAAATGTAGCTGTTAAAAAAATCTCATATGTACAGATTTCACTTTCTGATTCGACGTTGAAATAATGTTGAATCTAATTCTTTTTAATAGTAGTCCGATGAATTTTTATCTTGTCACATTAATATGTCCCTGAATTAGGGTTGATATCCGGAAACGCTTAAAGGAATATATTATTTGAATGCTGTCTTCCTAGCTTAAATCTTCATGTCAGAGTAAATGCACCACCTACATTTTTTTCACACACTCATAATTCAAATGGTAATGTTATGGTCATTTAAGTCACATCACTTTGAATATGAAGCTTAAACATTCACACGAGGAAACGATGTATATCGAGCTTTCATTACATAATCCATTAAATGAAAGGTGAACTTTCGCTCTGTTTTATGTTTTTTTTGTTGTTGTATACGTTTATTACAGATTAGAAGTTAATCATAAAAAACCATCTCAAGTATTGTTAAATAACAAATTACAAAATGTTATATGCTTTTACATGGGTGTATCATGATAATTAGCTTATTATATAATTCATTAAAGTGCTCATTTGTCAAAAGATTATTGAATTTCACTTAGCCCATTGTAATAATGTCTCAAATGATTTACAACAAATTTCCTATCTGTTAATATTTTAAACTAGTTTATTAAAAGACGTCAGAATATCAAGATTTCTAATGTTTTGATAGCTATATTTCTTCTGTTTTCTTTTTCTTTTAAAGCGAAGGTTTTTTGTCGTTCTTGTGATTTAAGTTAAAATACCGACTATACTTTATTACATATACAGGTTAACATTGAAAAAACTAGTAGACTATTGGAAATAATGACGAAAACGCCTAAAGATTTCTAATGTGATATTAATCTCTTTTTAACGCTTATTAATTATTCATAAGCATAATTAAAAGTATCCAGGTCTTTTTATAGTGCTAGTCACTTTATAGATACTTTCTGTTATTATTTTAATATAGTCAAGTCTATAATACCTGTGAAATTCTAACTACGTTCTTTTTTTAATATGATTTGGACATTTTTCGTAATAACAGTGACATTAGCCGATTGTTATTGAACCTCTAAAATTTGAAATCTACGCAGTTAGAATTCTCATTAAATTATACTTCTAATCACATATTGTCGTTTTAGCTTCTATATACAGAACCGTATGTTCTGTCTAATCAGTCAGGCATAATCATCTTGAATTTTGATTTAAATATACTAACGGAAGTAACTCGGTAAATAGTCAGTAACTTCTTGAACAGATCCCAAGATTTGATTTGGTCATGTTTAGTACTCTTTCAGTCTGTCTTTGCTCCAGCCTATATTTCTCGTCATGACAGCATTTGTAGTATGTGTCCCAACCACCTGAACTGATAAAGATGAACAACTCCACCCACGGATTTGATATTTTTGCTTAATGCCATATACCTAATCTCAATATTGTTTCACACTATGCATGAACTGTTTTTAAGGCACCAATTACCATCTAGTCAGTTATCAATTATCTGTACCAGTTGTCTGAATAAACTATTTAAACTTTTATAATTCTATGTTATGTTCAGAGTGCATGTACAAATAAATATCTATTGTAATAAAAGTACTTAGGTTAATTTCAATCATAATCTGACAAGTTCCTTTGATATTGTAAGGTTAATATTCCAATTAAAATCTCAACAACACTAGAATATACTTTTTGTTCAGGGTTCACAAAGTCTAAACGTTTTTATATCAGATAGAAATATTACAAAAGAGGAAGCAACAGATCAAAGTTTCGCTACAATGCAACATACCTTAACAATATAAACTAGCTATTTTATTAAGAATTCGACGAAGAACTTTAAGATCTCGCAGCTATCATGAAATCATCAATGTACTAAGTGGATGTTCAATAGACTACGTATATGCTCCGTTCTAATAAACTTAATAACAAATCCATTTTAGTAAGTGGCAGACATATTTTCACTATCAACTAGCTTTCAAATGAGATCCATGTAATTTAAGCACGAAACTTTAACTGAATTGTCAATTCAGGTTATGCTACTACACCAACAACAGTCCATAGAAATTCAGCAATTTTTTTTCATTCAAATAATAGACAGTAAGTCAGTAATGAACATCCTGTATACTTATTTCTTCTTTAAGTGCATGTGGATAAATTGTCAAGGTGTGTCTTACATATATATGTATGATGAATTTAGAAAACTTGTAAACTGATTTAAACATAATATTGACAATGGAACTATTGAAACGGTCTCACGTAAAAAATGTGTAATGATAAAACCATAACTTTATAATAGAGTAAACAAATAGTTGTATATGTGAAAATTATATTTGAAATAATCTCAGCGATTGAAATTTAAATTTTTTTCTTTGGTGGTTTTGATTTTAAATATTACGCTGAAGAAGTCCAGACAAGTTAGATGGACGAAACGTTGGAATTATTTAAACTTCAATCGCTGAGATTATTTCAAATATAATTTTCATATATAATGACTTCTCTATACTCGGGGCCCAATTTCTGTCAAACTATTAGTTCAAATCTTGACGAATATTCGTATAAAGTAGTTGTATAATTAGTTTCTATTACGTCACATTTCGATAGTTGGATATAATTCAAATGAAATTTAAAAACACCAAAGCTTAATGTATCATAAAGGCACATATACATATATAATGTAAATTTATCAATCATAACTTACTAATTATCTGAACCAAGACTGTTTCAAGTTCTATTGTGTATTTTCCTATTTATTATATTTCACAATAATCTTCTTTTGTTCAACTCAAAATTATCTTTTAATTACTTTCTATTTATATTCTCTTCTATTTGTTTGTTCTTTTTTTTAACAAATAAACATAAAAACATTCCCTATCTAACCGAAATTAATATGTTATTTTATGTGAAATTTTCTTATTGGTCAGTTTACAATAGTATAATCTTTTGTTTGTTTAGTTGTTTATTTGTTTGTTCGTTTTTTGTTTTTCCATATTTTGCTTTTTATTATTATGAATCAATTGAAGCTAGACTACCATAAAAAACCTGAAAGCACTAGATCAGTGGAGTTCAGTTGGGTCAGTTGTGAAATAGACAATGGTGGATGTATTATACATTAACATGATCGATAGCATTCGATCTGCACTAATAAGGACTAGACAAGCATGAGATTGATCACCACCCAGTGATCAATCAATTGTGATTACATCTCAGTCCTACAGGAGGTCAGTCGCGGCTCAGATAGCTCAGTGGTAACGTCTCTGACTGTGAAGCTGGGTGACACGAGATCGAATCCGCCAGGGAGCACCAGTTCCCTCAAGATTACAGGTACACCTTGCTGACGAGTGCCAAGTAGCACGAAACCCGGGTTAAGGGTTTCCTGTTGACTACCTCCAACCACCATATAATACATTAACACCGTTGGATGCCGGCTCAGTGATCTAGTGGTTAAGTGCTCACGCGCAAGACTGATAAGTCTTAGGTTCGAATCCTGCTAGCGGGATCGTGGACGCTCACTGCTGAGGAGTTCCACAATAGAACAAAGTGACCGTTCAGTGCTTTCAGGTTGTCCATGGTGGTCTAGCTTCAAATGACTCATGATCTCAACTACTGAAATAACTACAATCTCCACAAAAACCCCTTCCGATATTTTTTAGTATTAACTTGATATTTATTTCAACTTGAAAAATATTTTTAAAAAAAGAAAAAGAAAACGAAGGTAGAAGAAATGTATAAATGTTGAATATGAATAATTGTACGTTTGATTCAAATAAAAACTAATAGTTAAAGTTAAGAATTTAATAGACTTGTTTCTTTGATGTTGATTACTTCAATGTTACATAATAATAATAATAATAATAATAATATGGGTGTACATTAAATATTATTGTCTAAATATTTAAAAAGTATTCTCTTTGAAAGAAATGAATATTATTCTATATTTACATGTTAACATTTCAAAGATGTCTGCTATATAAATGTTTTAGTCAGTAAATATCATGTATCCAAAGCATCTGATTCTCCCTTATTATTATTATTATTATTAATATTTGTACAAAATTACTTTGATTTGTTATTCTTATTGTAGGCAGAAAATATATTACAACAGTAATCTTTATACTTTATTATGCTTTTTTCTATTCATCAAATTATCATTTTTTTTCCTGTGAGTAGACATATTTTGATGCTTACTGAGTCCTATCAGTGAACATATGATAGATAATTTAAAAAGATTCATGCTTTTATCATTTATTGATTTGTTCAGAATGAATTAATATGAAAATTTGAATCAATAATTGATTTTTGTAAAATTGGTTTCTTCCCACTGATCATTCATCGTCGAATCACATATAAATTTATTAAATGAATGTTGATAAGAAATTTACCAAAATAATATTTTTTTTATAATTGAATTCATGAGTTGATTAAAGCTAGGCCATCATGAAAAACCTGGAAGTACTGAGCGCCCATTCCGTTCTAGTATGAAATTCTTCAGCAGTACACATTCATGATCCTGCCTCAAGAGATCCGAATTCAATTGTGATATACAATACATTATGAAACAGTAAGCTTATCTAGTAAGTTGAAGTTTTGATAAAAAAAAATTGAATAACCGATGTAGATTCAACAAAACACATATTGATAACTTATTTACCCATATATGATTTAAACTAAATTGATTCTTTTCACTATGAGAACAATAATTTAACAAAGGTCATTTGAAAACGACAATTAAAAGTTGAACAAATAAATACGTCTAGATAACGAAAAAAATAAAATAAAAGTTGACTTAATCACACAATCTGATAAAAGTCATTTAAAGAACTTCTACTTGAGTTTAATTTTAGACAATTTCTAATAATCACTTTAGATAATAAATAACATTTCCTTTGATAATATCAGAACATTAAAGTTAAATTGACCGTAAAATCATTATTATTTGCTTAATATTTAGATTCAATTATGATTGATTTCCAATAAAATATAAAATTCAAAAAGTTTGTTTGTTTGTTGTTCAAATTTTATTTTTCTGATTCTAGGAACATTATAGGGATGTATAACGATTTACATAAGTAAGTTTTTATTACAAAAAATATTAACTTATAGTTATAAACAGTTACACTGAAGGTTAATTCATGAAGATTTAGGTTTAGTAACAAACGATGAAAAGTTCATTCTATAAACACCTAATATAACTATTCATTTTTTAAGAGTTTTTCAATTGGATACCGGCTCAGTAGTCTAGTTGGTTAAGCGCCTGGCGTGAAACTGATAGATCCTGGGTTCGAATCTCGCGGGGTGCGGGATCGTGGATGCGCAGTACTGAGGGGTCCCATACTAGGACGAAACGGCTGTCCAGTGCTCCCAGGTTTTCCATGGTGGTCTAGCTTCAATCGACTCATGATTTCAATCAGTGAAATTTCTAAAACCTCCAAAAAACGCCTTCTGACAGTTTTTCAGTTCGTTATATAATATAATTGTCATCAATTGGTCACTTTTTCATTTTTGGTTTAATTGATTTCATTGAACATAGTACATTTATAACAAAGACAAACTAAATTCTAAATTGTTAATTAGTCGATTTCAATACCCTACTCTTAGATTGTCGTGTCAACTGTGAGATCTCAAAGGTAATTTTTCATTCTTGTATTGATTAATGATTATTATCTTTGAGAAAATATTCCAAAATACTAAACTCTGTTGATCAATTCTCTTCTAGACAAGTTCAGTTTATGACAATGATCATTTTTTAAAAAAAGCGAAATTATCAACTCTTTGAAAGAACTACTCTTTGCAAAATATTTCGAACACAATTTAGATTAAATTTAGTTTTTTGTTCTGTGGAGATGATTACTGAAATAGTTGATATTAAATGCAAGTCATAATTATTCAGATATTGTAATGATGAGTTTAACTTATAATGTCCACTTAAAACACACAGAATATAAATTATCATACAAAATTTACATATACTTAACCCAATAAATATTTTCAAAAGACCCAATAGGAGTCTACATATGTGTTTTGTCTGTCACAAAACTCCACTGAAAAGATGGTAGTAGACATTCATTAATTTCATCAGGAATGATAAATATTAGGCTTGTTGAGTTAATTGCTGGCCGCTATAACTCAATGACTGCGTAGATATTGAATTGGAATTCTAAATAACAGATATGGAATTGAAAAATTAAAACTAAGATCTAGTTTCATCTAACTGACAAATAGTAAACAGAACCAAACACTTATTATGGCTTCAAGTTTTAACGATTATCAAGATAATATTTTGAAAACTTTAATTACTGTAGTATAGAATTTAAATTTAGTAACTATACATCACTTTCAAAAGTTGTGAACTCAAGTCATAATACTTAAATTACAGAAACAGAAATGATTAATAACGACTTATCCCTACAATAGAATATATTTATATAATTTGTTTATTTGTCTTCATAGCCTAGAGTTTATCATAGAACCCATGAATTTGTACTCAACCATGTGAGTATTTATATTGCATTAATTCACAATCTGAACTGAAACTCAATAAACATTTTCAAAGCAATTGAAATAATTGAAAAATACAGTGTTTATCTTTCAAACAAACACAATTCTATTGGTCTGAGTTTATTTATTTTACTTAGCACAACTAATAGGCATGTTATTTTAAACGCACATTTCAAACTAGTGTTATGTAAGCAATGATGGATAGTGGCTAGCAGTGGAATCCAGGATGCGCATTTCGTTATGTAACATTTTTTTTCAAATATAATAAAAGATAATTCACTGAAGTTACTTAAATTACACTGAAATTTGAACATATGTTGTTTATAAATAAATTAATATATATGTATTATTCCAATAAGTAGATAAACATAAATTTTCTGACGTTTCGTGACTCAATGTAAGTCACTTCTTCAGGGAATTTATTTACGTTGGGATATAAATATATCAATTTATTCATAACAATCTACTCAGTGCTCAATTTATCCGAAATTATCAAGTAAGACCTTGGCAATGTTACCTACAAACTCATATTTTGTTTAGTTGCATGTCAAATTTAATCGGAATTCAATAAAAGGTAGTGAGGTCAACTTTATAAAAATTGATAAATCACGTTACATAAGTATTCGCTGCGGAATGGGTAACATTGTGTCGTTTTATTGTTAAATATTAAAATATCTCAAATTTAACCGTTACTCAGAGTTTGTGATCCAAGTGTGTAAGAGTTATAACAGGTCAGTAGGATCCTAGGTCTATTCCACAAACAATTGTTTTCTGACATCTTTTTTGTGTTAACAGAAATATTATACAAAACATTTTATTGTTAATTTACACTTTAAAGTAACTAGTGTTTAATTTCATGTAGGCTGTAATTATCATGAATGTGTTAATGGGATTCTTTAAATAAACACTCATTATAAATAATGTGATAACCAATTATATGAAAAATAATCTGTTGTTTTCAGTTTCTTTTCTCAGTCCACTCAACAACAAAAAATAACATTTTGGTTATATGCACCATACTCATACATAAATAAAATTTGTTTTCATTGTTCTACTCCAATAACTATTTACTTTATTTATTTAGTTGGTTATTAGCTTTATTCAATTTTATATTTTTGGTAAAATATAGAATTCTCAGCACAGAGTATTTCAGTAAGTTTCCGTTTCTTAATTCTTGATCGATATTGACGATAAATATAGAGTGATCGCCAACTAGATATTACTATTTCAAAAGTCGACATCTGAATAATATTCATTCTTTACAATGCATATTGCCAGAATTCACAATGTTTCGTATCATACATTTTCATAACTTGTAAAGCGAAGGTCGTAAACATTTCATAAACACACTTGAATAGGTTATGCAATGAATTGAAATAATGATGTGTTAAAACAAATAAGGAAACGGATAACTTGTTGAAATATCTAGATGGCAGGAACAGGTAGCTTAGATATTCAGGCATGTCACCTTCTAAGTAATACAACTTATTCTATAGAGTTTCAGAACTTTTATGGTATGTAACTTTTAATTGATTCCATAGATAAATCATAATCCGAAGATTGAATTATCTACTACAGATTAATTCTTTTAATATTTACTCTACAAACTGTTGTTTGAAAAAAAAGCAATTTAAAAACATGAAACATGAAAGATACTTTTAAAATAATCTATTTTCATAATAAATACATTATCTTCACTATAGATTTTAAAAAATGTCTTCTTGAATCAAAATTCATTGTCTAAATCACAGTCTGTAGATAGTCATATGGTTACAAAATAAGTAAGTATCATTCATAATTCAGTGAATAAATGTATTTTGTTTACATTTTAGAGTAATGAAGATTTAAATGTGTCTTTATATTTAGTAAACGGTATCAACTAAACGAAACGTTGACAGGTTATACCATTGAAGAATAACCAATTGTAAATTGGTCCATAAATATTGAACAAGTTAAATGAAGAAGAAATTTTTTATTAAGGTTTAATTTTAGAAAAAAATATTTTAGTAAATCAATCACTCGAACTGGAAACATTGTAAATGGTTGAAATGTAATTGATTTCACGTGTTCAACCATCACTTATTTGTTGTTAAATGTTTACATACGCGAATATTTTGTTTTTTATATTTTCATTTTACTATGAATTAGTAGAGAAGATTTATAACTCATGTGAATGATTTTAATAGAGTTTTTTTCTCTGATCTGAATAGTTTAGTGGTGAAGCATTTATCGTTATTCTGAACGATATCATCAGTACAAACTTCATATAGATATGATATTCAAACTTCTCCACATATGACTTACAATTTGTCTTGTAGACTTCAATATTAGTTGATTATTGTTGACCTTTAATCTGTTAAGTTAAACAATGTTCAAAATAATAATGAAAGCTCTACGACAAAATCATTCATCTCAACAACAACAACATAAAACTCTATCAAAATCATTTTCCTATTTTTATTTTTCTAGTTTAGTCATTCCTCGACGTGCCATGTTCAATGGTATAGGAGTAAATTGGAAGAAAGCTAGGGGTGGCCAAACCAAAACATGGCACAAGTCCATGAAGTCACTGACAAGTAGACTGAGTCATGTTGGTAGGTGTAGACTACCTGGTTGGGGACCACGAGATGATAGCAACCGATGGTTAGAAACCCTGAATGACATGGCTCAAAATCGTTTGCAATGGCGCAAGTGCATCCACTCTTTGTGTTCTCCCAAATTCTAATCTCTTGAATTCTTCATGTCCCTTTCTTTTTTCTCTTTCCAAATTTATTTCACTGGATTATACTCCTTGAATAACATCTTGAAACCATAATGTTTCCGACTACTGCTTATACTCTTACTACATCTACCACTACGGGATTTGAGTCGACAACTGCATCTGTGTGCTAATGTGGTGTGGCAACTCGAACTGATGTACGTACGTACGAAGTTCTACGTTGTTACTGACTGACTGGCTGGCTGACTAAGTCTAGTCATTAGTAGAATAATATAAGTTATCTCTTACATTTCAGTAATAACTTGTTTGAGAAAATTCTTATCTTTTTTGTTTTATTTTAATAAATGAACATTTAATTAGGAAATAATATCGTCATCAGGATTAATTCTCCTCATTCATTAAGAAATAAAAAAGTAAGAAAAGAGAGTAGATAAGTAAGTAAAAAAAACGCCTTCAAATCTTTAAATTATTATATGAAATAATGTTTGTTTATTCGTTTTTTCTCTCTGAATTCTTAAATGATCAGTAGATAAATTAAAGGGACATAGCAACAACTAGATGAATATTTTTTTATTTATATTAATTTATTTAATTGGAATATACACTGTGCGTGTGTGTTTACTTTTCTTTCTTCAAATAAATTTTAATGAGAAGAGTAATGTTTCTTATCAGACAGACAAATGAATATGGTTACATAATCTATTGTATGTAACAATCGTCTTTCTTTAAAAAAGAAAGAAAAAAAGAATTGAAATGACTATTCGTAGATGTTCTCATATATTACATCATATACACTTTTATTTGTTTATTGTCCTTTTTTTAAAAAAAATGATTTATTGTTACAAAAAAAAGAAAAAAGTAGCTATTTGTTCCAATTTTATTTTCTTGTTCATTTAATCTATTTTGTTTTACAAAAAAAAGAAGAAGAAAAAACATTTTTGTTCAGTGAAATATATAGAAAAGAAAATGAAATCTCATTATGAAGTATACATATCGTACTTACTTGTGAATGATCATAAGGAAGAAAGAAAAAACTAAACGTGTGTTGTCGGTTAAATGAATTTTTGTTTTTTTTCTAGAAATTTTTTATAAAATATTTTAAACACAGTTTTTATTTGTTGTTGAGACGGTGGAGAAGATTTGTAACTAAAGTAAATGATTTTGATGAAGTTTTTTTTGTTTTTGAGTTTACTTCTTACTTATAAAGAAGTAAACTATGACAGATTTAAGATCAACAGGAACCAATCAACATCAAAGTGTACAGGATAAGCTATAAACCATATATGGAAAAATTTGAACATTTCACTTCTACCTGAAATTTATGCTAATGATATCGTTTAGAAGAACAATAAAAACTGCACTACCAAACTATCCAGCTCAGAGAACAAATCTCTATTAAATACAGTTCTTAATGCTGAAATCATATTGGCTGGAGAAAACTTAGAGAAAAACTTATTACAATTGAACAATTGTTTGGGTGATAATTCAGGTCTATAAAGTGATTTGTGTTGTTTATTTGTTTAAATCTGAAATTTTGTTGTTGTACAAATTCTATTCAATAAATAGAAAGTAAATTAAAACTATGATTGTTTAAGATTTTTGTTTTAAATGTTCATAGTATTAAACAGTGTTAATCACATTTGTATTCTATTTAACTGTATTTAGAAGAAACGTTCGTAAATCATAATTATAGTTTTGATTGGAAGTTTCATGTTTGAAACATTATATTTTGTTATAATCCTTTAAATTTATCCTAAATATAATTCTGTCTGACGTTTAGTTTGGTTTTCTTTATTATGATTTTATGTTGTTTAGTGATCCAACGTTCAATGAGATAAAACAAATTTTGCATGATAGTCAGAAAAGCATTTTCATTGATAACACATGAATCAATAACAAATATTACTGTTACCTTCCCTTCTTGAATATCAGTTAAAGCAGAAATACAGAACTCTTCATGTACTGTTAAGTGAATAAAAATTATAATGAAAGGTAGATGATCATGTAGGTTTTTATGGATCCGTTCTGCAGAAGAATAATTTAAGTAATATTATTGTTCCAACAGTGTAGAAGCTTCGATCTAAAATCTATAGTTGAAACATTTACTTATCATTGACCTATAACTTAAAATACTGATTTCTTTCCCATTTATCTTGTAGCGGCTAGTATCCTCTATATCTGACTCCGATAAATAGTATCCCGTTAATTGAGTATTTAATGCAGGCTAAATCTACTAGTAGAATTATCGATTTACTCGACATTATTCAAAAGCCCGAACATCAGTTATAGAGATAGTTTATTGTCAAAGATTGGTAAAATCCGCAAGCGTACAGGAAGCAAGCACACAGGGAAACCAAGAGTGTGTTGTGTGTGTGCGTGTGTGTTAAAAATCCATACAAATTTGAGTGATAATGAAGTATGGATAAATTATTGATTGTCTGTGTATTACAACTAATGGGAGAATAGATTAAAAATTGACATGTGCTCAATCAGACACACAGAAATTTACATAGTGGATCAAGTGTCTAAATTACAGTGCGCGGATAAATAATACAGTAATGGAATGGGCTTACTACGATCTATGTCCATAATGGTGGTTTCTACTTCAACCGCTTCCTGTTTTATTATGAATCACTGATGAATGTATCCATCCGACAAAAATCTCTATTTTTATTACACCTGACATCATTTTTTAAGGAAATTTCTCCGCGATATATAAAAACTTATGAATTTTAGTGTTTTTATACTTTTCTGTTGGCAGTTAAACTTCTGAGAAGTATCAATAATTTTCCAACTGCCACTTCTACATGTTTAAAGCGATTGTTAATCCACAATTTGTAACAAACTGGTCACAACCTTTCATTGCCTTTATCCAAGTAGTGGTTCTAATCAGATTTCTTTTGGGATGTTTCAAAATAGTTTCAATGAACTGAAGTATATGTTTTGGATAAGTTAATTGATGCTATGTGAATCTTTGTTAACATATGTTTATTTAAAAAATTATATGGACTTGTATACTTTCAGGTAAACCAAGAGGATATTGCAAATAAAACTACGTCGACGATCTTTATTGTTTTAGAAAAGTCATATAAAACTTACGTCTAACGATTACTTGAATAGATGAAAACAAACATATCAGATAATAATTTTCCGACACACAAGTTTGATGAGCATGTTTAAAGACAACGATTCAAATAGCATAATTTATTAATATCTGAAAATAATCATTCAATTGAAGGTTTTATGAACATGTAATTACTTGTCAAGCTGAAAACGGAATTATCTACAGTTCATCTACTGATTTAAAGAAATTTTGAGACTTACATTGAAAGG
Organism: Schistosoma haematobium; assembly: GCF_000699445.3. NCBI lineage: Eukaryota > Metazoa > Platyhelminthes > Trematoda > Strigeidida > Schistosomatidae > Schistosoma > Schistosoma haematobium. Next base: position 36,684,426 of record NC_067196.1, on the reverse strand, counting down.
AAAAACTGAATCCATTAAATTTAGACTGCTCGAAAAATAATCTTCTTGGAATTTTTTAAGTAAACGACTTCTCAGTATTATACTTTTACTCCCCAACGGCTAGTATGTTGGTGTAATATTTCCGCTGAATATATACGGTTCTAAAGAGAACCTACTAAATAGCTATTAATTTGCGTAAGATCGTTGCCTTTTACTAGTGTAAACACAGGGGAGGGGAAGTTCATCCAAAACGTATTTCAAAATGCTGTCATTATTTGCCACTTTCGAAAGTTGTGATTTTATAAAATCTGCCTATGGATCAGTAAAGCAAAGATTTTCCGCAACACCTGGTAAATATCGAAATGGTTGTATACATGCTACCTGAGAAATTCGATGATATTTATGGGAAATTCATGTTAAATATCTAAATGTGAATTTCACTGGAGTTACGCTCATAATAGACAACTACGCTAAAATAAATGTATTACCAACATGCAATGTACTAAAATTTGTGAATGAAAAGTTTAATTCTGCTTTAATCTATCACACCTATGAACAAAGACATTTAAGTCCATATCAAGTTCGTTTCTTAGTGATATGAGTCTTATAAATAATATCAACACTTTTAATGATTAAAATCATAGAAAAGAAATCAACTTGGATTTGGTTGAACAAAAATAAAATGATAAAGTCTAATTCTATTATCCTGCAGAATAATACTTGAAAAGTTTCTAAAAAGGATGGAGTATTAGTTATCAGTATGCATTCACATGACATCATCCTAAAGCATTTCATCAATCACAAATGAGTGAAATCTATTAAAGTATTTCACATTACAATATTCCTTTTTGTTTAATTTTACATCACAATGTCACAAAGATTGTTATGAAGTTATTTTAGATATCATTATGTCATTTTATACTTATGATTTATGAAATCTATGGTATTTCATCTAGAAGGTGTCTACAGACAACTACTTACATGAACAATAGTCATTATCATATGAGTAACTTTTAAAGTATATACTACTAGATCTTACCTTGTTATATTTAGGATTATGCACTTCTATTATACAGTCTAAATTTAAAAATATATATATTCTAATACATAAGTACTTTACTTATGTTACGCTTTCATTATTCATTTTTTTCCTATTCTTTTCACAAAACATCTAGCACAGTTTATATAACTAAATAGAATCATTATAGTTATTCATTTGATTGGTCAATGAACTTTAAATTTTCTTCTAAATTTCAAAAGGGATATTAATTATGAATTCGTTGAAAGGTAACACTATTGTTTACGTCTTTTACTTGAATGAATCCTTTTTTAAAAAATTCATAGATTTCTTATTCATTTAATTATTTTGACCATATACCAAATGTAGATTATTTTAGTAACTTTGTTTATTTGTTTTGTTTTCTGGTTACAGGTTAAAGTCTTATTCTTAACAATATATATAGGTCAGCTGTAAAATGAATGAGAAATGATATAATTATGCATGGATTTCCGGTTTATAAGACAGATTTCCTTAACGTTAAATAATAAGATCATTAGTGGATACTACTAATGAGCTATATACTAAACATTATTTTGAGATCCCATAATGTTTGTGCCATTGGAGGCTCTTTGATAAACACAGTGTCGAAGGTCAATTATCTTGGTGTTACCTTTTCCTCTGATCTAACTTGGTCGTCTCATGTTTTATTGTTATCGAAGAAGGCTTTCCGTCTGACTTACTACATAAAGAGTTTGCATGCTCTCGGGATTACTCGTCATTAACTCTTACAATTTGTCAATTCTTGTATATTACCTATTATTCTTTACTGTTCTCCATTATTCTTTCCTGGAATTTTGAGAAAAGACTTTGCTGTATTGCGGAGAGTGCTGAAGGCAGTTAGCAAGATGTGTGGTGAATCTTTTGAGGTCATAGTTAATATGGTTGTGGATCGACATCTAAAGTCATGCAAACTCCTGGCAGGTGTTATTTTATCAGATACTAACCATCCCCTTCACTCTTATCTTTCTCCTTGTATATCTTCTGGTAGAACGAGACGTAATTACATTAAAATCCATGCACACACGCAAAAGTATAAGAGTTCTATAATACCTTACCTAGCAAATATATTGTGTGATGAACAGGTTGTTAGAGTTAACCTAATCAATAACCTGCATTCTTAACATGTCTCTAATTTGAAAAGTTGTACAGTTTTTCGGGTTTTTTAATCTTTTTTTTCCTTTTTTGTATTTGTTACTGTTTTTTGCGTAAGTAACTTGTTGAAATACCCTGTGCTGAGAATGCTATATTGTACTAAAATATAATATTGAATAAAGCCATTAAATAAATAAATAAATAACATTTCCTTACTATTTTCACCTAATACTTCATTTAAGTAAATGAAAAACTATACAATGTAGTTACAGTGTTAAATAATATTCTTTATACTTTTTCATTAATTTGTGAATTCAACTTCATTGCATTAATTTCACTCATTAAGAATAATGGTTTTTAATTTACAGGTAAATATTTTACCATATTGTACCATTCAATATATTTATGATTGTATGAATTTGAAAATGAAATCGTGGGAGATAGAATCTTTCCTTACTGAAATATTTGATTCAAATTTAGTTTTCTAAGAGGCTTATTTGTTAGTAGTTGAAATATCAACATTTTAAAACATTGCTTTATTTATTCAAAAGCTTATTTGTTAAAGAAAATCATGTTTTTGAGTTGGTAGTTTTGTTTTTCGCCTGTAAACATTTACGTATGAACAAAAACTTAACTTGCTTTACTAAGTTTGCTTTACAATCTGATTATTTTAGTTTCACATGATATAAGAAAATACTATGAATCATGAGGACCTTACATTCTTCGCCCGCCTAATAGGCAGTATACATTTTTCTATTTGTGGAATTAGTTAGGTCTGAAATACAACTTCTGTATAATTTAGTTACTTTGGCTACTTAGGTTGTGTGTTTGTTTCATTTTCTTTTTTTATAATAGTTTCTAAACGCTATTATAACCTAGTTCTTCAAAAATTCCTCTGTTATATAACACCCAAAATAATATTTATTCATTTTAATGTAAACATAGATAAATTCATTTGATATTGTTTGTTTGAATTTTCCCATTGATGTTTCCGACGAAACGCGCGTCCTGGATTCCAGTGCTAGCCAACATCCATCTTTGCTTATCATACACACATACTTCACATCCCACGGAAATATTTTTTGTGACCCATAGTTTTTTAAACAATGTTCTCCTTTCTCCCTGTTCAAGTTTTTACTATCTTATGGTGAATAACAAGTTTAACCACTGTAAGGCTTATTTACTTTACTTTTAATAATAGATACGTCATGATCACATAAAATTTATCTACTTTTGAATTTCCTACTTCATTATTGTTATTGGTTAAATACGATTTGTTTTCTGGTTGTTCATCTGAATTTTGACTCCCAATCACGTGCAAGAATACACTAGAGAAACAATATGATATTTTTCTAAAAGTACTTATATACTAAAAAATATGGCCACTTATGTTCATTCACAACAATCTACCCAATGCTCGATTTATTCGAAATTATCAAGTCAAACCTTGGTAATCATACCTGTAAGACATAGCTAAAAATTGGAGTAAAATGACGATATACAGAAGATGCACATGACGCAATTTGTCTTAATCAATTACCTGAAATACGGAATACGGATATTAGCTTAACAAGTGCATTTAAAAATACCATTATGTCTATTTGGAAAGAACAAGTGGACTTAATGTATGAGAATGTCATACCGGTGCTATGAATGTTATCAAAATCGAGTTTTCCAGGGCGCTCGAAGCACTCAAACTGGAAGACAAATGTCCAAAAATAATTCGAATAGGAAGGCGGAAATTTGCAAGTACTTTCATCTCAAGGATAGTTGTGAGTCATTTTAGATGAAGCCATTATGTACTAGTTGACATCATATCACAAAGGAAACATGGCTTTGTAACCGGTGAACTTTGATCTGTAAAAAGTGGACATAATAACAGTTATTTGCCATTTTGCTCCATGATCATGGCTCTCCGAGTGTCTTTTATGGCCAAAACAAAAAACCCAACATACTGGCAGCAGATTTCCGGCTTTTCAATGTTAAGCTTGCCTTCACACAAAGCGTCCAGTTTATCTATTACTGTTATATAGTATATTTTTAATTAAAAAATTTCTGCAGTTGATCGATAGCATCTCTGACTTGGTCCCAGGTTGTCAGGTGCCTCGGTCTGATGATCCTTTTGAAAACATCACTGGTATCCACAACTACTGGACATCCAGTATTGGTTTGACTCGTTTGTGGGATAGAGTTATCCATAATACCAAAGGGAATAACAAACCGGTGATCGTTTTATTTCGTTGTTCCTGATAACATCATAAATGACAGTTAGGAACGTACACGCTGACAGTTAGAGAGTCCCAGGTGGCAGAAACATTTATTTTAGCCAAAAAAACTTCCATTTTTGATAACTACAAAATGGCACTCAAAAGAAAACGGACTAACATTTTCCAAAATAAAACAAGCGAGCTTGCCTGAAGGAGTACACTGACTTGAGTAGCAGTAGCAGCAGCAAAAAACCGTGTAAACAAAACGGACTCAAAAAACTAACACCAACACTTAAAACATAACATTAACTGCGGAGTTTTGGCATACTAAAACATTAAATTATGCAGCCACACAAAAACACACAGAACGAGATAAACCGACCGTCACTGATAATTCCCACTGCATTCTGTTTGGTCGCTAAAAAATGCGAAACGGAGTTGAGTCTAACCGCAGCCTGTTTAACTGGCTCTGCAGTCTTGTTGTTACCTGTTCCAGAGGCTAGTATAACGTGTAACAAAGAATGACGAGTTTTATCAATTTAATGCTTTCTAAACTGCTATTGTAAACTCTTGATTTTGGAAAATCTTATTACATAACAATTCATAATGGTCTCATTACGCAAAATTTTGCAAAGAAAAGTAGAACTAGGTTTGGCCTATCTACGCCACGAGAGATAATATTTCCACATTTATGATCTACATTTGTAACGTCGATCTGCATTGAGGAGTCTCACAGATTATCACTTCTATCGATCTCCAGTAGGCCTGGCGCACATATGAATCTAGTCATGACAAGCCACTATTGTTTCAGCAGTTAATTGCAGATATTGTTAACCTTGGCGCTATACGTATTATACCGTCTTTTGTTAGAATTGTTGTTTTAATGCGTTTGTGCCATAAGCATTCCTTCCGGTTTACTTCAATCCTCGCGCTGATCTTGAGCTCTGTTTGCTTTAATTTGACACTTTTTCTGAAATGTTTGTCAACAGTATAATTCTGATTGGCTCACTCATGTCTGTCAAATTTTTGTCACTCTTCTCAGAAGATTCGCCTTGTTACTGGTACATCCTCACAACTGATTTGTTGGTCATTATGCATTATAGCGAGGAAACTTATTTTCAAGGAGTTGTGAATGAATTAAACCTCTCTGAATCGTTTGAATCTCGAAATACAATGTTGCTTTGTATGTCTTACAATAGTTATCCGCTTACGGTGAGGAGTGCCTGAACACTCGCAGCTCGAGTTTTACTATTCCAGAGATGTCTCTTACTTCTTAAAAGGATTTTTTAAACTTCTGTGCTACCAGAAATTTTCACACACTGAAATCCAAGAAAACGTAGTGCCAAGTGTGTCAAGTGACGGTAGTGCTTGCAATGCATTCCAGTTAGTTTCAGTTTTTCAAATGACCTGAGGCGTCACTTTGGTTATCTGTCTTCATTGAGTTCCTGCAGACACCAAGCATATATTGTCACTGAGTTTTTCCTCTTTCCTGACATCATAATTACTGGAAACTGTTCTAAGTACCTAATAAAAACGTTATTTCCAATGATTTTCTATGTGAAATTCTCTTGAAGAAAGTTATAGTTTTGCTATGACGACTCCGTAGGAGAATGACTAAAAATAAGTCAGTTAAGCAATTAATAATATACAGATTATCGCTACTATTTAAATATTAGATTGTAAGGTATGGAATGTTAAAGATATATGTGATCACGATATTCCTCGCAAACATCTTCATAGACTTCCGATGGAATTAACGTTATTGACCGCCAACTTAGGGGATTTTTGACAGTGCTCGGATTCTTCTAATTTGGACATGAATAATGTAACCTCCTAGCTTCCCTTAAAGTCATACCACACGGTTAATATCTAACATGAGTTACCCTTTCGTCTTATCCAGGTACAGTAGCTATTCTAATTACTGCATGTGGCAAAAATGACGTCATTGCATGGATGTGATAGTAACCACAGGTTGAAGTATAGAATATACACTACCGCATAGGCAACTCCATGGTGTACAGTCGATGAATGCGCACTGTTTATCCTTCATCTTGACGAGACTTGAGGGCTTGTTTTACATTTTACTAACTGCTTGCTGGGCAGTTTGGCTATAACTCTGTGATATTTTAGTGGTCCCACGACAATAAACTACAACTAATAAGACATCTTTTTAGTGTACAGTATTAATGAATACAGTAAAAAATACGCTATATCTCTTATATGCTTAGAAACTGCGACGTTCCAGAAAGCGAATGATAGCGGCTGCACATTGTTTTGAGTCTTTATTCTGTCCGACTGACTTTTAACTACAAGTGTGGTGCAACAAAAATAACTTCTAAGATCATTCCTTTTCTCACAGTTTATTAACAGCATACCTCTAGAATCTCAAACGTTCCTATACGTAAAAGTTAAGGAAAAACAATATGTTGTACTCGCTTCTCAGACATCAGACATAACTAATAATTACTTCTCTTATTGTGCTCAGCAAATTCCAGTTTGAATGCTTTGAAAGCCTTCCTTTCGAAGTAAAGGTTACTATAACAAGAAGTTGTTATTGATGTGCCAAGGATTAATTTTTGATAATCATGATGTTGATTTCGACGTAAAAATAATTTTCCAACGCTTATGAACTTTGTTGAAATTCATTGATTACTTCACAACAGTCTAAAACACAAGGGCACACCAAAAGGCATCATCAAAAAGCAAAGTATATGATAAATGTTTTTAGGAAGTGCTTTTCGAATAGTCAGGTCTTGGAAGCAAACGCCACCAAGGCCTGTTTGGATAGGCCGTTCTCCCTATAAGTTTTATATGCCAATGCTCGTGGTCTAAGAAATAAATTCCATGAACCAGAAGCATTAGTGGACAAGCCAAAGCCACTCATTGTAGCTACGACGGAAACTTGGTCAGTCCATGACCTCGACAATACTCCAAAATTATCCGGATATCACTATCTAAGAAGCAGTAGACACAGATAAAGGGAAATAGGTGGCGTCCTTTAATACATAGCCAATAATAAACATATCCGCTCTTTTGCTTGCGAATCCCATGATAGTGAAGCTTGTGAAGTCATTAGCTACGAGCTGGCTATTGGATGTTGTACATTTATACTCGGTGTCATCTATCTCAGCCCAATCTGCTTAGTTGGTGACTTTATTTTAGAGCACATTCAGCTATGGAGTGTAACTAGCAAATGCTTTATATTAGGAGGCTTTAATGCACTTGATATTAGTTGGACTAAGATGGCCGTGGTAGGTTCTACAAACGTCTTTGATAAAGGTTCCCGATAACGGTAATGATGTATGCATTAGTGCAGCATGTATCCAAACCCACAAGTTTTAGTGCAAGCCAAGGTTCTTCCTTGTAAGACTTGGTAACCACTCATGTGACTGAGGACATTATCAAACTAAATATTCTTTCACCGTTAGTGAATAGCGACCACGCTGTTTTTCCTTTCACGTTTAGAGCCAGTGACATGATATACGATCACCTTATGCCTCACCCAAAATTATGGCGAGTTAACATATCATCCATTCAGGAGTGCGCTGCTAAGGCAGATTGGTTAGTAGATAATAGCTCATTAGTTGAAGAAGCATGGTCAATTTTTAAAGACAAGGTCAGTTCAGGTAAGTCATCGTTTATACCATGCCTGGTACCACATAGACCGAATAACTGGCTGCGGCAAAAGATCGAAATATTACTTTAGATGTAGTTTTTATATATCTAAGTAAAGCCCTCGATAAGGTCTTCCATTCGGGTCTTGAATTAAAACTGGAAAATTTTGGAATCCATTATAAGGTCATAGACTGGATAAGCGTCTTTCTCGATGACAGGAGACGTATGGTAAGTGTAAATGAAGCTCTCTCATCATGGGAATCTGTATAAAGTGTAGTTCCTCAAGGTAAAATCCCCGGTCCTCTTCTCTTTTTACTTTATGTAAATGAATCATCAACTGTAGCAAAGTCATCCGTTCTACTCATCGTCAATGACAGAGATTTGGAGACCCATACACAGTATGTCATATAGGATAGTATTACAGGAAGATCTCAACTCACTGGCGGTATGAATGGACAGATGGTCACTAAAAGTGAATTCTAACAAGAATATGGTGATGCAATTAGATAAATGTGACGATTCATATCACCACACAATGCACGGATTCAGGTTACCCAAAGAAATGTAACACAAAGATTTAAGAGTCATAATAAGCAAAGATCTCGAAAAACGATTAACTGTAAGGCTGCTGCCACAAAAGACTATAGGGCTATTCGTAGGTATTTTCAGTATTTGGATGAATAAATTTTTAGATTATCGTACCCGACTTTCGTGAGACCTCATTTGGAATACGAAACTCAAGCAGCAAGTGCTTGTTTCACCTATGACATGGGTACGTTGGAATGAGTCCAATGACAGTGGACTAAATTGGTGAAAGGCTTCTCTTGCCTATCTTAGAAAACAGACGAAGACATCAACTTATCTTACCGTAGAATACAGGGTGATCTAATATTGGCTTGGAGGTGATACAGGTATTCGGAGTTTGACAACGATTTAACCAGCAACACCTTTTAATATGAAGCGTACACAACAAGCGAAACCAAAAGACAGAAGCGAGGAAGTTCGAAGATATTTTTGATGGGCTATGAATACATCGAGGATCGTCTGATCTAATCTGGCTAGCGATTGCAGGGGTTGTTGAGCACGGCTTTCCCACTCGTGATCTGGTGCGGATGCATGACCGAGCGCCTTCAGTTAGGTGTGTCCATTAAAACTGATGTGGTCAACATCCAATGTCAAAAGCCTACAGAGCTATTTATTTTGGGGATTTATATACCGCTACAGGCTCATCGTATACTGGATGATGACCTTTGCGTTAATACCTTATTTTTCCCTTCCGCTTAGGACTGATCAATTGCGAGGACATTCAAAGAAAGTTCAGAAACTGAGATCAAATTGTCTGAGTCTGAAGTTTCCTCTTCGTACCGAGTACTGAATTACTGAAATTCTCTACCAGAAAACGCATTATCAGCACCTTCTGTTGATATATCCTAAACGAGATTGAACTTCCGCAGCAATAAAAACCACAAGGATGGATATAGGTCGATATACCTATCCTTATTACTGAAGACTGAAAATTGAGGATTGCCCGCCTTGAACAAAGACTCAAGGTTGGGGAGGCAGATTTGACCTGTGCACACATCCATACTAATACCTTGATTTCCACAATAATGTCATTAGTCCGTCTTACCTCCTGTCCAGCTTCCACTTTTAACCGGTTTTTTTCGCTCATATATCGAAGTCCCAAAAACTATACTTTGTGTTCTCACAGGGTTTTGTATGACAGAGTTTTAGTTTCCAGAAAACTTTCTCAGAAAGCCGAGGTTATTGGTCCTGAAGTCACAATAAAAACCCATATAGATGGGTCTCGTCCAAAATTTATAGTCACGTATGACGAGTTAAGCTCGCAGCTTTCCAAAGGAACTGTCCAGCTGTTTGATGTAAGAAGTGGAGATGATGTGGAGTCCACTGGCAGGATCCCGGGTTCCGTTAATATACCCCGTAAGTATTTTGGTTACATTTTAACTTCTCAGTCACCGATTTAAAGAAAGCTCTTATTCTCAGTGACTGTGAGTTTCTTCAGAAATATGGTGTATCAAAGCCGAAGACGAGCGACAATAACATAATATTTTATGGATTGTCGGATGTGTCATCAGCAAGTGCCTGCGAAATAGCCCACAGTATGGGCTATAAAAGGTTTGCTATGTATATAGTTTTGTAATTTGTATAGGGCGAAGTATTATTTGAATGGATGGACGGAGTGGTCTGCGATGCATAAAAAGTAAACAGCAACAAATTTAGTGCTTCTATATACGATGGTGTAAATAATCCACAATAAACTTAAAAAGTTCGAGCCATAGACTGATTTTGCAAAATGGTTCTCATTCGCTGAGTTTATTGAAATTTACTTATTTCACTTTGCATTTTCACATTGTACTTAGTTTTGCTGTAAAACGCATACATTTATGTTGTGTAACGTCAATCTCATCTTTATTACAAATAGTTTGTCCACGGCGAGTGGTGTTTTTTAGTTGGCCTGAAATAAATGTTGGTGTGGTTAGATAAATTAGTTCCATTATAACAACAGTGCCGTTTTTCTTGTGGATGTGTACTGTTGTCTGGTGCTATTCCTAATTAGAAGAGCAGAAGATTAGAAATAGCTACGTAAGTGATGTTCATTTTCTGACTTTTGAACGTGTAGATATCGCGCTTCATCATATGTGAAACATCACATCCGTTGTATTATTTTGTCACCAGAATTTATCAACTAGCCAACCACATCTCTTAGGTTCGAAAGCTGCATACATAGACTAATTAACCGTTGTGTATAGGAACACCACCAACATGTGCTTTTGTATATCCTACCAAAAATGTTGTTGAATAATTACTGTCCAGTAAGCTTGTTCCCAATGTGAGAATTAATTATTAGTCCCATCTGAAATATCAACAGCATATCGGTCTAGCAACATCTGCTATTTGAGTGTCTCAACTTATGTTCTTAGGTAAGCCTCAGGTCATTGGTTTTTACTTTTTCTGATAACAGCAGTTCATAGTCTTCCGCACTATAACAATGCACTTGTTTTCAATTAGATCGATTAGTTTCATTAGTGATAGTACTTTAATAAAACGCAAGTTTCTGCTATTGGTTAATAAGTAGACCACCCAGTACATTCGTAGGTACTGATAAATATGTATTTTATTTATATATTTGAACACATAAATATTGGTACAAGGGGGCACCAAATATATATGCGCCACACAAAACAATCAGAATGAGAAGAGAAAAAAAGAAGGTAGGGAGCGTAAAATAAAAAAAACAAGAGAACAATAACGACCACACATTAGTGCACGGAAGTGAAACAACAATAGTAATAATAATAATCGGGGGACCGGAAAGGTACAACCAGAAGAATTCTTTCAGTTAAAGAAGATACAACCACTTTGTATGAAGAAAATAAAGGAAGGTTACATCAGGATCGCCACTGGCTTCTATTCTGAGCCATATCTGATAACGTCTCTAGCCACTGTGTTGCACCATCGCTCAGACCCCAACCAGGGAGTCGTGAAGGACCAACAGAAGCCAGCCCTTCGCAGCTTTCTTTTATACCCGACACCATGTCATACACTGACCACCTCTCCGCTTTTTCCAACCAGTCCCAGCGTCTGCAAATAATGCACGACATTCGTAGAACATGTCCAAGCCACCGAAGTCGATGTTTCGAGATAGTGACACCAGTTGTATTATCGTCTCTGCGCGCGAACACACGATGCCGAACCTGTACATTACTAACACAAACAGAATGAAAAAAATATGTATTATTGCGAAATCTCTATGCGTAGGAACTTGGGTAGAAGTATAATATGCTGTCGGACTCGTATTAAACAATCAAAATTAAAATGAAACCTCGTGTATTTTAAGCGAATTTAAAGTGCAGTGGTAGCTAACGTGTATTTCATCAGTAACTAGATGAAAGTTGTCAATATTCGGCCTTTACAATGTTTGAAACCAATAAGACATCTATTATGAAATCAAAAAGGGAATTTTAGATGGTGCTTAAGCTTTATTTATTTAAAAATAAATATTGGTACAAGGAGGCACCGAATATATATGCACTACACTTCATCATTCGATTTGTGTCAAGGCTGGAATACTTCTTGGTGGCGCAAACGGAAGCACGTGGTTTTCTTGAGAAGCCACTTCTTGAACTTTTGACCTCGAAGCCTAATTCACAAGGCAGTGGAGCAACGTGCAGTCCCATGGCAGCTGGTGACCAACAATAGGCTCATAGTCCATTTGTTACCTCGGGATCCTGGAGTCCATGTGCACTTTTGGTTTGGAATCAGGGTTTTCCAATCTCCACAGGTGGGTCGTCCATATCCATACATAACATTACCAGGTCCTAGGGTAAATTGTATGTTATGGTACATGCTGTTGTCCAGTGCGTTATCAAGATTGTTTGGTGGAACTGCGTGGTGTTCTTTCCTTATTCACTCTAAATCTCAACCCTAAGTTCCTCAAGTTTGTAAACAGGAAAGTTCCAAAACATTGCATTTTATCTTATGTCAGTTTGTGATGAAAACCCTGACTCAAGTTTTTAAACCTAACTCAAAAGTACAGTTTAATCCTTAGCACCTAACCCTTTCACATTGTAATTAATGTCAGTTGGCGTCAAAAACTCTGTGGTGATAGCCTCAACTCGCAACACTAGTCTGACTCTTAATATGTGTACACATTTGTAAGTTTGGCATTTTCTTCTTCACTACTAGTGGTAGTTTGACTTGTGAGGGTTAATCTATACGACCAAAGCTATTAGCCCATTGTTGTCTCATTACTTTGTATTGTTAGTTGTTTTATAACTAGGCATTGTTTCCTGTTTGGTTGCCAAGAACGTAATTATATTTTACTTTTACCGGAATTTGTATTCCTGACATTTCGTGACTTGATGTAAGTCGCTTCAGAGTAGATAAATAAATAGCTTCCTACGTAATCCTCAATCTTTTCGCAGGTAAGTTATGACTTATGGATATTTCAAACTAGTATGAAGAAATGGTCAATAGGTTATCATCCACTGAGTACCTATTGTCCGAGCTACATTGAGTGTTTCGCTTGACAAATTACTTGTTAGGCATTTTCACAAAAACCTTTTAAACTAGTTGAGTGACAATAATTTTTCATCTTTGCTGTATTTGATTTTAATCAGCGTTGGGTTTCGTGACTTTTTATCCTGCTAAAATCCCTTTCTTGTAAGTTGTTGCAGTTTGAACTAATACACAATAATGGCTATGGTTAACTGACAGCTGAAGACAGGTTTCCTGAAGAGTCTAAAAGTTGGACTGCATTTTGTTTGTAATCATAAGATCCAGAAGGATGACTGTTTAGCACTATTATCTAGTCCTGTCGTTTTAACTAATACACCACTAATTAAAGCTGTAACCTCACAAACTGACACAAATCTTCAATGACAGTAATGTCTGGTGTTGAACTGTTGTATTATGTATTATTTTGGTGTGTGATCTAGATTAAGTTAGGAAGCTTTACTATCTACTAGACAGTTTGCCAAGAACGTTTATTAAATCATATACGAGAAATGTTAGGATGAGAATTCAAAGAGCTGTTGGTGGGATGTTGGAAATATGAAGCATTGAAGGGACATCTAGGTTAGAATTTTGACAGATCTATCATTATTATTTTATGCGTCATCAGGCTTCATGCAGAAGTAAGGTTATTTAGCAGTCATTTTCTCATGTTTGAGTTGTAATCATAGCAACAGTGTGATCTATTGTTAAGACGTCACTTAGATTAGTAATGTCATTATGAGTATGTAAACGGGCCAGAAACGAAGAGGCAATTGGGATCGATAAAATAAAGCACAACCTTACATACTTACGCCTGTTACCACCAATTGAGCATAAGCCGCCGGTCAGTATTCTTCAACCTCCTATGTCCTGGGCTTTCTTTTCTAGTTCTATCCAACTGTTGTTCATCCTTCTCATGTCCGTCTCCATTTCACGGCGTATGTTTTCATCTTCTCATTGTGGTCCCAAGCGAGGACTCTCCTTGTGACATAGGAGGGTACTTTCGCCAATGTATGTCCTATACACTTCCCGATTTCTTCCGCACTGGAGTCTGGTTTGTTCCCTCCCTCCACAGTAGGTTGTTGTTGATAGTGTCTAGCCAACAGATCTGAAGTATTTTGCGTAGACAACTGTTAAGGAACCTTGCTTGACACCGGTCTTTACGTCGAACGAATCTGCGAGCTGCCCTTCATGCACGATTTTGCAGTTTAATCCATCATAATAATTCCGTATAATGTTGACTATCTTCTCAGGCACGCTGTAGTGTCAAAGAAGTTTCCATAGTGTTGCCCTGTCAACTCTATCAAATGCTTTCTCGTAGTCAATGAAGTTGATACAAAAACGTGAATCCCATTCAATCGATTTTTCCAAAACGATCCGTAGTGTTGCGATTGGGTCGGTACATGATCTATCCTTATGAAATTAAACCTGTCGATCTAGAAATTGGGCGTCTACGAAGTCCTTCATTCTGTTTAGCAACACCTTGTTGAAGACTTTTCCTGGTATTGAGCGAGTGATGCTTCTGTAATTCTCACACTTGCTGAGGTCGCCTTTATTTGGTATCTTGATCTGGTGTTCTTCTTTCCAGTCTGTTGGTGCTTGTTCTTCATCCTAAATCTTGCTGACGAGAGTACGGAGTATCTTTGCAGCTACTGCTACGTCTGCTTTCAGTGCCTCTGCTGGAATGTTGTCTGGTCTTACTGCTTTGCCACTGTTGATTTATCTGATGGTCATGGTGATCTCTTCAATTGTTGGTGGGACAACATTGATTGGGAGGTCCGTGGGTCCTGCTTCGATGTTGGGTGGATTCAGTGGGGCTGGTCGATTCAAGAGTTCCTTAAAGTGTTCTACCCACCTGTTTCGTTGTTCCTCAATGTCGATGATTACCTTGCTTTTCACTAGTAGTTCTGGTTTACGGTGATTTCCAGAGAGTTTCTTTGTTGTGTCATACAGTTCTCATGTTTCCTTCTCTTGAAACATTTTCCACCGTCATTGCTAAATCTTCCACATATTTACGTTTGTCAGTTCTGATGCTTCTCTTCACTTTCTTGTTTACTTCTGTGTATTCAGCTTGTGTCTTGGCTTTCTCTGCTCTTGTTCGGCTGATACTGATTGCTGCCTTCTTGTTCCTCCTTTCTTCAATCATATCCAGTGTATCAGCAGTGATCCATTCATTGTGATGGTGCCTCTTGTGGCCCAGAACCTCATGACATGTTGAAGTGATTGCCTCTTTGATCTCTTTCCAGTTGCTCTCTATGGTAGTCCCCTCTCCATCGAGTAGATCATGAAAGGCCTGGAACTTGTTGCTGAGGACTATCTTGAATTTGTTGAGTTTGTTAGTATCCTGAAGAAAGGCCGTATTGAACTTTTGTGATATTGTCCGCCCCATTGTCCAGTGCTTCTTGAGTTTCAATTTCATCTTGGCGACCAGCAAGTGATGATCTGACGCTATATCAGCTCCTCTCTTGGTTCTCACGTCCTCTATAGTCCTCATGAACATTTTGTTGATGCAAATATGGTCGATTTGGTTTTGCGTGGTGTGATCTGGTGAAGTCCATGTGGTTTTGTGTATGCGTTTATGTGGGAATATGGTGCCGCCCATGACCAGTTTATTGAAGGCACATAGGTTTGCAAATCTCTCACCGTTTTCGTTCCTTTCTCCCAGTCCGTGTCGTCCTATGATGTCTTCATATCCAGTGTTGTCCGTTCCCACCTTGGCATTGAAATCTCCCATCAGAATGGTCAGGTTCTTTGTTGGGCACTTCTCGATGATTGGCTGTAGCCTATCGTAGAATTGATTTTCAACGTGTTCATTGCGACCGTTCGTAGGCACATAGCATTGAATGACGTTCATCTTAATGGCCTCTTTGTTTTGAGGGAGGCCGTGAGATCCCCATCCTAAAGGTGCTTTTTGTGCTTGTTTGGGTAGCATCGATGCAACTTCTTGTGTATGTTGAGCATTTTCTTCTTCATGACTGGAGTACAACAGCATCTCACCTGAAACTAGTCTTTGTTGACCAACCTGCGTCCAATGTGTTTCACTAACTCCGAGCACCTCCAGGTTGCATCTTTTCATTTTTTGCAGCAACTTGGATGACTCTCCCAAGTCGCTAAGACTTCCATTAATTCAACTTTTTCTACTCCCTTATGAATAAATGTGCCTCAGATTGGGTGACCGGGAAGTTAAAACTGCCCTCATACCTTTATCACCACCCGAGGTCGTTTTGTTGACGATCAACCCTAACTCTTCTCATATATCTTTATCACTACACCCCGCCAATGCTATTGATTTGAGTTCACGAAGTGTTAACCATGGTCTCCTGAAACTACATGTTGGAGCTTTTAATGTTCGAACCTTGTGTCAGATGGGAAAGCAGGCTTCTTTATCCAGAACTCCATAATCCTATGCCATCAACATATACTGCGTCTCAAAAACGTGCATAAAGTATCCGAGTACGGTCATTGATTTGACCTCACTTTATCGATATAAAGAATTGGCACGATTTGCCCCTTCGAGCATTTGGAGACCCCACTGTAATTTCTCGTGGCCTCGCTAGTGTAGTTTAGCATTAATTTCAACAGTAGAACAATTTCTGATATATTGGATTCCAACAGACAGCCGCTTGCGCACTGTTCGACTAAACGGGACAAAGAGAACTCGACACATGCCGTTGCTCCTGCGGTGTTTCTGCCTACGCTCCCTTTGATTGCAACCCGGATGGAGTTGTGGATGAATTATAGGGCAAGCTATCCAACTTTCTTCAAAAAGCTAAACACTGATGTATTAACTATTCTAGGTGATTTTAATGCTCAAGTAGATAAACTAAAGCAAACTGAAAGAAACTTGGGCAAATCTTACAATGTTGTGGCTCAGCGAATAATTAATGGCGACTGTCTGTTGCAACTATGCTCAGATAACCTATTCTTAGCAAGCATCAATTTTAAGCATAAGGAAAGAAGTAAGACTTGGCGACCCCCACCACCAGTCCAACGATAGATTCAAAAAGACTAATTTGCCATCAGCCATTGTTGGAAAAGCTCAATAAAAGACTGTCACTCATCCTCGAGCGCATATTTGGACTCCGATTTTGATCTAGTGTGAGCACGTCTATCTGGACGTAAGAAAGCCACAGAAAGAAGACATTAGCGTCCGGCCTAATGACGTTGCAGTCAAAAGTATATTTTAGTTATAACTGGAAGTGTTAGTTAACCGTAAAAGTGATACGCGCTTCGAGGTATCTGGGCATGATATCAAAAAAGCTATGGGAACAGAAGTGGCTTTTATTTAGTCACGAAACGTCAGAAATACAATTTTTCTACCTATTGGGATATAACAAAAATAGATGTTATTATTTGTTTTCAGTGTCAAATTGATACTCTGCACATTTAGGTTTAGTCATGAGTTTGGCGATATAAAAACACTCACAAGTCGTTCAACCTAAATTTGGTTGCACAAATTCATGCTTGTTTGTTGAATTGAATTAATTGCTACTGGTTATTCATAATGAATTTGAAATAACTCAAATGCATGTAATTGCTTTAGCCTACTTATTCTTTGGTGTTCGTTCATAAAGCTGACTTTCGTAATGTTTTGTTTGATTTTCTGAAGTTGTTGCATTCAGTGATATTGTTTACGAGGAGATCAAGGTTACACTTTCTATTCAGCGTAAACGATTGTATTTATTTCGTGATTGAAATGCACTTAGAATGAGCAGCTAACGTTCGTATCTTAATGGCTCAAGAATCCAGTTGTAGAGAATGGAAAGCTTGGTTTTCTCATTGTCCGATGCTTCCTAGTTCAGGAAAGTAAGTCATCACCTAAGTTGACATCCAAATTCAACCAAAATTTACATACACATTATATAGACGAACCAAAATTTCGATTTTGATTACTGATATTGACGTAAGCTTAGATTGTTTTAAGTTTTTGATTTATTCATAAAACTTTCCTTCTTATTCTGGAGAATATCGAATTCTTTACATAAACTATTTTATTTATCATAATGACAAAGCTTTATCATTTAAATCAATATATGGAATAAACATTCACCAGAGCATTTATAATCTGTCAACTACATTTATTGTATACGTTCATTGATGTGAAAAATTTTAAAATATTTAGCAATTTCTGTTAGTTAAGAACTTTCGTCTAAATTTGATCCAATAGTTTCACAGTATTTCCTTGAAAAAGCGTGGACCAGATTGTCAGACGAAACGTTGAATTGACTTCAAAATTCATTCGCTGAGATTTTACAACTATATTCTTCCTCCTTAATTTCTGTTAGTGGTTTGATATAATCTATATGAGTTAGTAATAAAACTAAAACATCCAAATATTGAGAATTTATTAGTAATTCTTTCAAAAAATCATTTATTGAAATTATAAACAATCCAACTAAATTTTTTAACAATACTCGGATGACTTTCATTGTTGATAATGATTTCATTTAATATAAGAAAAATTAACTTACATGCCTTGTCATTATTACTTGTAAACCAATTTGTGAGATAAAAACCAACTGAAAGCATTTATTCAGCTGAATCTTAAATCAGCGTCCAAATGGTCAACCTACACTCATTCACTTTTTGCACGTACCTGTGAATATATATTAACGAAACATAGTTATAATCAATAAATGGTTTTTTTTGTTTTTTGGAAAGATTATACTCACTTTGTCTGAAACATTCAGTCATCAAGTTTCTGAATAATCTAGGTTAATTCATACAAATACTCTTTTCTATATGCTTTCACATTAGACAATAGATCTTTCTACACTATTTAATACTTCAATTCAAAATCAGTCAAGACAACCTCAATACTCATAGACAACGTGTTACTTATTTCTTGCCATGATTTTAATGTGGTTGTCTCACTTATATATTCACTTCCAAATATAAATCTGTTAATATATTGATAAAAATATTTGGTTTCATGAACTTGTAAGTTTTATTCTTATTGAATATCGGATTCATTTGTTTAATGAGAAGAAACTAGAGTATAATATTTAAGATATGATTATAATCAAGTTTATTCCAGAATCCTAATTATCTTAATTGGTGGAAGATAATTTATGCACTATTTTATTACTACTATTATTACTAGTAGTATTATTGTTACGATTTTTTGTCTATCAGATAAAGAAGGTAATATTGTAAAGTGTCTATGGTTGATAAGGCTTTATGGCCTATAATAGAATGTTAACTGGATAAAAAGGTTATTAATTAGAAAAAATCTTATTGTACAAAATGACCGAGGAGATAAACTTCTATAATGCTCAGCAGCAGGTCGGAAGACATTGACAATCGCAAGGATCTGAACATTACGATGTAAAAGTATTTGTTTTTATGCAGTGTAAAGTAACAAAGTCGTATTAATGGATACAGAATAGTGGTGGTTTAGGTTAGGCAATAATGGAAGGGTAAAAATGTAACTACTTACGCTTGTTACTCCTGGTGGAGGAGCATAAGCCGCCCAGCAGCATTATCTATCGAACTCCACCTGTAGCTATTCTAGGGTTATTATCGGTCTCATGCCCGGGTAAAGGAGGAGAGTTAGGTATGGGGTTAGTAACCCCATCCGGTAAAAAACAACGTTGTTAAAAAAACGCTAACCAGAGTAGATAAAGAAATATGATTACGTGAAGTCTAATACCGAAAATGACCCATTTTTCTCTTTGGTTTCTATAAATTAACAACAGACTGTCCCATTATTCTGATAGAGTCCATATACAGTAGTTGTAACCTCGTTGGTTGACTCCATTTGATAACAATGATGAAGTGTAGCCTCTGAATTAACTTGGTATGCGTACCTTGATTTAATATCGCTAGTAATGAAATATAGTTCACATAGACAAACATACATATATAGAAAATGTATATGGAAGAAAGGTCAATATTAATTCATGATAGGATTGCAAATCTAACCAGGTGTACATAAGGTCTTTCAAGCGTTTTATATAGCCAAACAATTACTAGTTCGATACAGGAGCATTTAATCAACTATGTGCACATCACTCCGAAAGATTCTTCTTTTAAAATAATCTACACTGTCAAAGGAATTAGGTCGATAGGAGGTCGAATCAAAATCTTATGCACAACTGAGGCATTGGCAATCCACCAACTCAAGCCTGAACTTTCCTTGTAAAAATGATTTGTCCAACCTCTCACCCTTCCTTGGCCCTTATTCCCTTTTGTAGTATGTTCTAGTTTTTATCTTGATTTTTAATTACTGTTTTGTAATTTTAATCCGTTGTCAGTTATTATCATCCTTAAACAGTTTTTCATGATTATTATTCAGTTTTTATTTTGTGACTTTTATGTATGTCGTTTTTCCTTCATATCTGTCAATCAGACAATCATCTGTCGTAATTCCGACCCGTAAACTATTCCCATCCTTATATTCTTCTCTTACCCCTTGATTATTGCGTAATAATAAGATATTTGAATCAATTTATGATGTAATCTTTTCTATCCTTCTATAGACATATATTTTCCAAATAACTTTATGGATGTACACCTTAAGTAAATGATTTCGTCGAGAAGAAAATTTTCTTTGAATTCTCTCTATTTTTATTCAATGACACAATAAGTTCTTTTTTATTTGTAGGAAGTAACTTAAAATACGAAAAGACATAACCAACAGATAAATCATCGATGATTAGAAACCTGTATTCTAAGACATCTGAAGCTGTCCCGAATGCTAATTGTGAAGCTGATTGTTATACTATCTTATAGTGAAATTTCATTTTGCAGCACTTTTGCCTACGATATTCTCAATTTTAATGTAAAATAGGAAGTAGTTTGAAATCAATTCCAGTCCTGCATAATGACGAGTAATCAATTCATGATAAAATTGAATATGGTAATTTACGGATCTTATAATCTACACAACTAAGAGAATTTTAATATAATACTTATTTTTAAAACTTATTATAATGGTTGATTGTCAGGCAATTTTTACGTACTAAGTGATTTCCACAGATTTACTGGAATCGAACCTTACTCAGTTTACTCCAGCTTTAGTTAGTCAGTTGGAACCAATAGATTGTTCACCCTTAATGTGGTTCACAGTTGAATACACGAATTAATTATTGGTGTCTGAATTGCACATTTTCACATTGGTTGTTAACTACAATTAAATTTAGTACTGTACTTTCTTCAAAAATACACTAGTAAGCTTGACCTTGAGAAATTTGTTCTTTTGTTGTTGTTATTTTCTGACTTAATTTACTTTCCAATTTTGCATATCATTACCTGTAAATGGTTCGAGAACATTTTCACATGTTGCTCTCTAATCATTTCGCTTTAATGTATAATTTTTAATGTTTAAAACATACGACTAGATTTACCATCATGTGCCAATAATTTTCCCGCACTATATAGTACTTAAATAAGTTTTATTCATGTGTTTGACCATATGAATCTGTGCGTATTATAAAACAAAATAAAGATTTTGGTTTTCTCTATATTCTGATAGCTCTATTTATTTCCTAAATGTGAAATTTTACCTGTATCACCGCGTACCATTAATAAAATCCAATAAATGTAATCCATCATAGTATATTAATCTTATTCAATGATTAAAATAATTTTTATATTAATCATATTATTAAACAATTTTTCAATTAAGTGCTAACCCATCATTCATTAGTATTTTGCCTCATAATCCATGTCCAACTGTTTTAGTCGAAAATGGTATCTTGAACAAACAAGATTGATAGATGATTACGATTCGTCGAAATTTGATAGGAGTAAAGCTGTAAATAGTACACCATAAATGTATTTAACTACAGAAACTAAAAGTTAAAGAGTTCAGTCAGTTCGATTTAATAGAATGCACAGTACTGAGTGCCAAATGAGAACGAAACATCTGTTCAATTCTTCAGAGTATCTGATGATTGCTTGACTGATGAAGACACTTCAAATAAAGGCTGTTTCATGGAATATGCAATCACCAATTTATGACCATATATTAGATATTCATATTCTGGCACTACTTAGCTTGTCAATATTTATACAGATTATTTGTATATGTTGGTGAACGCGTTACAATTATCATTAACATTGAAGAGTATCAGTTTGTTAATAGAGCTCAATCACTTAACTAGTTGAATTGATAGACTAATGTGTTTTTCATGACTATAGTTTGCTTCTTATTCAAACAAATACACATATATGATAATTAAAACAATACATAAGAACCCAACCTTTAAATGCCGTAAATAATATGTTGTATATTAGTCGTTGACGTGCTTTTAGAGTTAATGCTTTCCTCGGCTAAATTTCCTGGAGTTGAACTTCTACCGGGAGGTTCACTTTTTGACCTAGAATATGCTGATGACATAGTTCTATTTGGTGAAGACGCTGACAAAATACAGTTTTCTGACCACTCTAAGCAACAATGCAAGCATGTTCGGGATGCGATTCTCTCCCTCGAAATGCAAAATGTTGCTTCAGGATTGGGTTGCATTGACACCCGAACTAATGATAGGGAGTGAAGTAGTTGAGTGTGTCAATCGCTTCGCTTATCTTGGAAGTCTCATCAGCCCTTGTGGTCTGGTGTGTGTGACGAAATCTCAGCACGGATACAGAGGGCTCGACTAGCTTTTACCAACTTGAGTCATTTATGGCGTAGGCGAGATATCCGTCTATCAACCAAAGGAAGTGTGTACTGTGCAGCAGTTCGTCCCGTCCTACTTTATGGAAGTGAAACATGGCCGGTAAGAGTAGAGGATATTCATAGGTTACTAGTATTCGATCATAGGTGTCTTCGAAACATTGCTCGTATATCCTGGGACCATCGAGTAAGTAATGCAGTTGTTAGGAAACGGGTACTAGGTAAGGATGGCAAATCAATTGACGAAGTAGTGAAACTTCTTCAGTTGAGATGGCTGGGACACGTGTTACGTATGCCCAACGACCGACTGCCTCGACGAGCGATGTTCAATGGTATAGGAGTAGGTTGGAAGAAAGCTAGGGGTGGCCAAACCAAAACATGGCACAAGTCCATGAAGTCACTGACAAGTGGACTGAGTCATGTTGGTAGATGTAGACTACCTGGTTGGGGACCGTGAGATGATAGCAACCGATGGTTAGAAACCCTGAACGACATGGCTCAAAATCGTTTGCAATGGCGCAAGTGCATCCACTCTTTGTGTTCTCCCAAATTCTAATCTCTTGAATTCTTCATGTCCCTTTCTTTTTTCTCTTTCCAAATTTATTTCACTGGATTATACTCTTTAAATAACATCTTGAAACCCTAATGTTTCTGATTACTGCTTATACTCTTACTACATCTACCACTACGGAATTTGAGTGGATAACTGCATCTCTGTACTAATGTGGTGTGGCAACTCGAACTGATGTACGTACGTACGAAGTCCTACGATGTTACTGACTGACTATATTTCTACAAACTTGTCAGTCCATTTGTATATATACCAATTATTTTCTAACACAAAATTTAGATAATAATTCATTGTTGTATTGGAAATAAAGGAATGTTTTTTGACCCTTTCATCCACCTTCCAACTCAATATTTGAGCATGAACAGTATTTTTTTTTTCAGTAAATAACAAAAGTTAATAATCATCAAGTGACATTCAGATAACTCCATATTTTGCTTTTTGTACTACGTAGTAAGATTATTAAACTTTTTAAATATGTCGTATAGCTATAGCCTAAAAGCCTACACAGCATTACGATGCAAGTCAGAAGTAAATCAAAGTATAGCAATTAAAACTATCACAGTCTATTTGGTGATTATTCGGATTTTCTCTGTACTTTAGAAAATTGACCTTTACTTTATGTGCTACTTGATTCTAGATAGTAGTTTAACTCTTCTATTCAACTATTTCATCATTCAATGTCAAACATCATAATCGACCAACTCTTCACATAAGATAAAAACGTAAGCGAAAAATCTGAAGGATCAACAAGAATTACGGGAGAAAGACAGCCGAATTTAAGGCTCATTAGTACACATGGTGTATATGTGGAAAGTAATAAATGATTTCGAACTGACTAGGTTAATAGAACGACGTCTTTTAATATACTTATCTAAATTTTAAATTTCAGTTTGAGATCTCTCCCATGAAATATGAATACATGCTTTTACTTTTGAAATTTCTGAATGACTAGTATCAGAAGTCATGGATATAACAAATTCATTTTATGTACCTCTGCATATTTTATTATACACTTTACAAATAAACATTTTGGTTTTTACCTGTCTGTGAACTAACCAGTTGCGTATACTCTACACAATTCCTGTTTGAAAACTTAAGTTATTTGCTAAAATATCATGCTATCTTTTCCTGTTGCTTTCTAATGAATGAAAACAAAATCGGCGTCATTTTCTATAGCATTTGGTTGCTATTTATCCAAACTAACATTCTATCCTTCAAATAAATAGAATTCATTCGTAATTCTGTCTAAAATCTATATATATATATATATATATATATATATATATATATATATATATATATATATATATATATATATATATATATATATACCATTAGCTTTCTTTCATGCAATAGAATCATTCTTGACTTGAATGACATAACGTTATCATGCTTAAATTTGTTTGTATGAACTAAGGATCTGATCTAATTTATTGCTTATACTATTTCAATTTGTATTAATTTGAAAAAGCTAAAGTGACCTACAATAAGTTAATAATAACATCAGAAATTCACTAAGTTTCCCACTCTTTGTTATATTACTATCAAATATCTATCTAATCAGCGTTAAATTACAAACTCAGTTCAGTTGTGTCTGAATTGTTTTCTTAAAGTAAATCAATAAAGTTTTTAACAATTCTGTTCAAAAATTTTGTTTTTTTATGTACTTGTTTCAAATATTCAAATTCGTGTGTACTATGTTATAAAAATGTAAATGTAAGATCATTTTACATTCAACGGTATAAAAAATGTATTTACAGAAAAGACTATAAGTAACATTCAGTATAACAGTTCATTACGTAATTTGACTATTTCGGATACATTTGCAAACGATTTTTTGAATCCTGTCTTACTGTTGACAAACAGTTGGAGACTGATTAGTTGTCTGTGGACAAACCAACTTTGATTTAATCTGACGATTACGTGACTTCATAAGTAGGTTTCACATCTTCATTAGTTATTTTATTTGCTTTCTCTATCCTATTTGTTTCCATGTGGACGTGTTGAATAAACAAATATTCAATGGATTTGTTAAAAGTGTATTTATTACATACAAGATAATCAGAATCTCGGAAATTCCATAGCATTCAAAAATTAACATCCTCTGAGTAACTCACAGAAAACAGATTGCGATGAAAAAAAGTTATGAGACTTTGTAGCTAGTTCGTGAATGAATACTGCCGGAAAGTCCCACACTATGAGCAACCAAACGTCCAATGTTCCACAGTTTTTTAACCAAACACTCAATTATTTGACAATTCACATTAAACAAGCTCATAACCGGATACTTTTGAGTTAGCCAAATTACAATGGAAAACGTGTGATTATGCAAGCATCATTACTTACTTACTCCTCGTAAAGCATAGTCAACTGATTATTATTCAACCAACTCTATCCCGGGAAATCCTTTCCATTTGTTTCCAGTTGTAATTCATTATTTTGATGTCTGCTTCCAATTTGTAACGCAATGTGTTCCCTGGTCTACTGCTTTTCCGTTTCCCTTAAGTAGTTTAAGTTAAGGCTTGCCTCGTGATTCAGTTTAACGATTTCCTCAGTGTATGTACAATCAACTTCCAACGTCTTTTCCTAATTTGCACTTCAGTTCGAACCTGGTTTTTTCTCTGCCACAAAGGGTAATGCTGTTAGTTTCTTGACATCGGATCTAGAATATCTTCCATGAACAACTATTTATAAACATTTGTACCTTTTTGATGATGGTTGCAGTAGATCTCCAAATTTCGGCTCTGTACTGTGAAACCGTCTTGATGTTTGTACTGAAGATTCTGAATTTTATGATGACAGTTGTTTTGAGTTCCATATGTTCTTCAAACGTATAAATGTCTCCTCTTCTTCGCCAATCCCTGCCTACTCACCTGCTTCAGATTGTCCTTGTTTATCAATGATGCTGTCTAAGTATGTGGACGTTTGCACCTCTCCCAGGGTTTCTCCATCATGTTTGATTAGTGTGGTGCTCCCTCTCTGTTTCATTTCAGGATCTTACTTTTTGGATTGTGTGTGGTAAGGCCTGCTGCTACTATATTGTCTGTATTCATCTTCATTTGTTCGAGTGTATGCGATAGAAGAGCTAGGTCGTCTGAGAAATCCAAATCGTCTATTTTCATTCAGTGCTTCCCCTCAGATGTGGAGGTCTTTATAATCCTGTCAACCACCAGAAGAACGAGAAGGAGTCAGACCCATTCCTTGGTATTTACTTGCGATCGGCTGAATTCTCTCATAAATTTTATCTTTATCATCTTCGCTGCTGTTACTAGTGGTTGCATAGCACTGAATAAAATTCATTTTGATCCCCTCCTTTGTTTTGAAGGATGCCTTGATGATCTTGGATCCATGATATTTACATTCTATAAGCATTTCCCGTGCTTCTTTGGACAGGATCAGTGCAAGTCATTGTGTGTGAGAAATATTTTCTTCCTCATGATCAGAGTACAATGGCACCTCTCTGGAGTCTAATTTTCTCTGTCTAACTTGCATTCAATGGGTTTCATTTATTTCAAGCACCACCAAGTTGTATCTCTTCACTTCCGCAACTATTTGACTGACCCTCCCGTTGTTCTATATGGTCCAGATATTCCATGTACCTATGTTAATTGTTGCTCTGTTTGTTAGAAGGGATATTGGCCTCGTGATTTCCGAAAAGGCACTATAAGACGTGAAAATTTTAAACGAAGATCCTTCACTTTGGAGTGCAGAGTTTAAATGGTTTACATGAAGTCTTCTAGTAAGCGTTTTCTACGACCAAATCTCCTCTTTTATTCGGATTTAAAACCGGTAGAAAAGGAGTACAGATGGAGTTGTAACCACCATATATTAAAAATATTATCTTGTTTGTTATGTAACTGAGATTCTAAGGAAACTGCTCACCAAGTATTACGTTCAAACTATCATCAGGATGGTTAGCATTATGAGCACGGATTCCGAAAAAGTAAACGTACGTGATTTTATCTTTATTCAATATCTGAATTTATGGTTTTTCATTATTAATCGTATGGAACCATACTTTAAATGTCATTATTTTCCCAAATGATCAGCTTGATTAAAAGGTATAAGATGTCACGAGTGTTATTCTGAGACAAACCAAATTCATCATTGTTTGGAGATTTATTAAAAACAGATGCTAGATTAGTGTTCAGATGTGCATTTATAATAGTCAAGAATGAAAGCCGATAAAATGAACACCAAAAACTACATTTTAGTCCATTTTTAAGACACAAAACTATCTGCAATCAGCAAATAAGTATACACGCTCAATAAAGCGTACTAATCCGTAGTTTACCTCTGTAATGGACGCTACTGACAAAGTTGCTTGTATATAGTATGTAGTAGAATGTGGCTTCAAAGTTGCGACAATCATCAAACAGAGAAAATAGATTCTGTATTTCGGAAACACGGTGTAGGCTTAATACTTGATTGCCAGATGTTTTCAACCTTGTACCCAGAACGTTCCATATCGCATACTCATCGACAGAGACTCACTGGATCCGATTTCCTCCAAAAAAACATCTAACGTTCTCCTAGGATATCTAATTATACAAACAGTCATTTTAAGATATCATTTCAGCACTACAGTTTGATGACATATAGAAACATATCCTTAAACTTCTCTATTTTGCAGAATAGATCATATTTCAATAAAATTCATTTAGGACAGTTTGGAGTAAAATTAAGAGTGTTAAGTTATCTTTATAATTTCTGATTAGACAACGTTATATATATATATATATATATATATATATATATATATATATATATGAACAATTTCTAGACGTCTACTCAAAAAATAGTACTGTGAATAATTTCACTTGTAGAAGCAGTCATGCAAACTAAACTAGGAATAATATTCATTGAAAGATTACCTGTATTATAAAACGTGTGAAGTAGATAAACAGAATTAGCATATGTTGTTTAGACAATGTTTCCTTTTTGTGAATATTACAAATTATTTAACATTTTTAAAATAAGTACTTTACAAGCATTTAACTAAATATTAAAAAAAAAAGAAAATTATAAAAACATTTACAATTTTCATGTTTTTTTTTCTATATTGTTGCATACTTTACTTATCCAAATGTGTTATACATATTTTTGATTGAGATCACGAAACGATTGATGTTAGACCACCATTGAAAACCTGTAAGCACTGAGTGGCCGTTTCGTCCTATTGTGGGACTCCTCAGCAGAACTCATCCCCGGTCCCGCTAGCAAGATTCGAACCCACGGCCTTCAGTCTCGCGCGCAAACGCTTAACCTACTGGACCACTGGTGTTAATGTCTAACCTCAAACAATCCACCGGATCATGGATGCGCACTGCTGAGGAGTCCCACAATAGGACAAAACGGCCGTCCAGTGCTTCCATGTTTTCAATGGTTGTCTAACATCAATCGGTTCATGATCTCAATCAAAAACTTGGCAATTTCCACAACCCCTAAAAACTGTTATACATATATGTTAGTTTGTACTCATTATTACAAGAAATGATCGATTGTATCTAAGTGGTGTACACAAATTCAATTGTGTTATGTAAAAGAAACAAAATAATAATAAAGATTTTCAAACTAATGAATTTTATAAAATTTTAAAGAAAAAAATGAATTTTATTAATGAAACAAATTTCATCACATGGAACCACTTATCATTTAATAAAATGATTATACTATTTAAAGATTTTTAGTTAACAAGTGAATAGAATGTAAAAAGAGTTACTTAGTTGAAGGGTAGATTTTTTTTAAGTACTTTGTAGTTCACACTTACAATTATGCATTTATTTTAAAATACTTTAAAGGTATTAAATGGATATTGTTTAAAACATAATTATATGAACGAAGAATATTCTTTTTTGTTAAGTAGGATAGTTCCTGTTACTTTATCAAGTTTTGTGATAATTAGATTCTCGTTACTAATGAGTTTATTGATAGCCTCTTGGTGTTTCTTAGTTAACATATTTTTGTAGTTATATCTACTATTCTTAAACTGATAGCAGCAGTCAACTAGGTTTGATTTGAAACATTCAAGTTCCTGATTAGAGGTCGGAAATAGATCTGATGTCTGAAGATTTAGGTTTTTGAATTAGATGTCCGTATCGATATGATTTTCGCGGTTTCGTGTATCATAAAATTTTAGACTTAATGCTAATTTAATTCAGCACCGGAAAAGATTTAGTTATTGGATTTCCTATGGAACTGATAATAATACATCATAAAATAGTATTTTATGCTTATCATTTAATATACACATGTGAATATATAAACATTAAATGGTATATATGTTATGCAGCATACTTGTTTTGATCTTTCAGTGAGTTTTTGTTTTCAATGGGATATTTATCCTTGTAATGCTCAAAAAAATTTAAAATGTTGAGAAACAGTGCTAAAGTTTAATTCGTCTTATGAATATGGCGTTTTTGTGACACTACTGACATACTAAATTGATTATTGTACTTTATTTATTAATATGTAGGGGCTAATTTCCCCTATATCTGACTCCAATAAATAGGATCCCGTTAACTGAGTATTTAATGCAGGCTAAATCTCCTGGTAGAATTATAGATGTACTCGAGATTTTTCAAAAGCCTAAACACCAGTTATAGAGATAGTTTATTGTTAAAGATTGGTAAAATCTGCAAGCACACACGGAAACGAAGTGTCACAATTGATTGATCACTGGGTGGTGATCAATGTCATGTGTGTCCTTATTTAGTGCAGATGAAATGCTATCGACCATGTTGCAATGTGGCCACCGGTCTAGGTGCCTCGACTGATGGCCAAATTGCATCTCAGTCCTACAGGAGGTCGGTCTCGGCCTGGATAGCTCATTGGTAACGTCTCTGACTGTGAAGCTGGGTGACACGGGATCAATTCCGCCAGAGAGCAACAGTTCCCTCAAGACTACAGGTACACCTTGCTGACGAGTGCTAAGTAGCACGAAACCCGGGTCCAGAGTTTCCTGTCGACTACCTCCAAACACCATCTAAAACCAAGAGCGTGTTGTGTGTGTGTCGAAAATCCATATATGTTTATGAGTGTTAATCAAGTATGGATAGATTATTAATTTTCTGTGTATTACAACAAATGGGAGAATACGTTAAAAATTGATGTGCAGACATGTGTTCAATCAGAATCACACAGAAAATTACATCGTGGGTTGTATCTAAATTACAGTGATCAGACAAATAATACAATAGTTGAATGGGCTTACTATAAATAACTAAATATGACTTATTTTTCAGTTTGTACAGATTGAAATTAAATTTACTAACTATTGTAAATTACTAAGATTTTTGTCATTTGAACAATTCAATGTAGAATTTATCTTCATCAAGTGATAATTTTAAATGCAAATTCAAAGTAGTAGTACGTTGGATTGTCACGTACTAGTTACAATGTATCTTCGCATTATTAAATTATGAGAAGTAACCAAAAACAATTTTGTGAGATAGTCTTTATATTAATTGTAGAAAATGAACTTTTTGAATAAGATTGTTAAAAACCAGTCACATCATACACTTTGAACTTAGCTGTTCTATTACGATGTATAGTTTTATCAAAAGAATTCATAATCTTCACATAAGAATAGTTTACTTTATATAAATTTAATTTACATTAACATTTTATAAGGTAAAATATCAAAGAATAATGAGGGTTTACCGTAAATAGCTATTTCATACATGGATAAATACAACGAAAAATCCTAAAAAAAGTAATCAATTCTTTTGCTAATGGTTAGTAAGCTGTCTCCGTTCTACGGTACTATTTTAACATATAATTTAAACTGTCATATTCATTAATCATCTTATTAAATAGAATATGTCTTGTTCCTTACACCGAAATAAATAATTTTTCGTTGTTATTTTGTTTAATCCAAATTTGTTATTGTTTTTTTTAACCTATTCGAATCTCACTCTTTTACATCTCGACGTTCTGAAAACTAAACGTTTATTATTACACTTCCTCTTTGACACTGTCTAGAGTGAAAGAAGTCCATTAATGTCAACAATATTAAATAATATAACATAAAAGGAATCGATTTTTACAGGGATCATTCAAGTGTGAAATTTCATTGGGACAAATAATTTACTAATCATCAGCATAGGGTTGTGGAGATTGTTGAGTTTGGATTGATACCATGGTTGGATCGATGCTAGATCAGCATTGAAAACCTGGAAGCATTGGACGGCCGTCCCGTCCTAGTATAGGACTCCTCAGAAATGCGAATCCACGATCCCACTATATAAGGACTGGAACCCGGGACCTACGGTACCGTGTGCGAACGCCTAAACTCTAGACTACTGAACCGGCTGGCATCCAACGGCGTTAATGCACGACCGTCCACCATTGCTTTCAGTGTGTAACTGCCTCACAACGGACATGGTTGAACTCCACTGGTCACGGTGTGTTTTGATTGAAGTCAGACATTAACACCATTGGATTCCGGCCGGCTCAGTGGTCTAGAGATTAAACGTTCGCACGTGGTACACAAGGTCCTGGATTCGAATCCCCCGAGCGGGGTCATGGATGCGCATTTCCGAGGAGTCTCATACTAGGACAGGACGGTCGTCCAGTGCTTCCAGGTTTTCAATGGTGATCTCACATTGATCCATTTATGATATTAATCTTAACTAATTTATTAATCATTGAACAAATTTATTTGAAACAAAAAACTCTGTTAGTCAATTATTTAAAGTAAATTAAAATAATTTTGAATAATTAATTCAATGCATATTATTAAGCATTTTGCTTGATTAAAATATAAGTCGATTTACAATTCAATGGACTGAATTATAAGTTTTTTTTAAAGAAAAACATGATAGGCTTTTATAAAGTGACTCATGGAAAATATCATGTTTACAATAAATGATCTTGTATGTCTATTACAAGGTTTTAATATACAATAAGAATATTTTAATACAACTCGAAATCAAGTTAAAGTAAAAATAGTTTACATTGAAAGTTGTGATTAATGTTACTTTATAAAATTGATCTAATAGAAATCAATTTCAGTCATTCCAACAATCATAATTTGTGCATGACCTTTTGATTGTATAAATCATTATTCAGTGACTTTTAATACACAATACACAATTATTCAATCAAAAGTTATAAATATCATAAGTAACATACTTCCCATTCAATATCACATGGAAAATAGTTAAACAATTATGTATGAACTGTAAATAAAAATGGATATCAAAGCAATTCACACAATAAGAGAGTGATCAGTTGTAGTCCTAAAAATCAATGGGAACATTTAAACAACCAATACAAAAACGAATTATGTATTAATTATATTGGAAGTTCAAATAATAGATATGCTGTGTAATGTCCCATAATAAAGTATATCAAAATTGCTGATGAGAGCTTTGAACTAGAAGACAAAATACAATAAATTATTGTTCTACTCTACTCAATGAATGCCCATTAATATTTTGTTCTTCTTTTGGAAAATTAGTTTGATTTATAAGACGAAACATCCTGAAAAAAAACTTATTGCTTTTCTTTTTCTAAAATTAGATTTTATGCAAATATCATTGTGAAAACACTTTTTTTCATCAGTTTGTATTTATCAACGGGACCTAATAAATAAGCCATCAGTTTATCTATGAATGCCAGTCACTTAAATGAATTCATTAATAGTAATTATAATAAGTAAAATACTGTAAGGATATAAAGTTAAAGCACAAGTCAAATTTATATAAACTGTAGCCTTCAATGAGCTAATGATTTATTAAGTGGAAAAATGAGGTAATTATCTAGAAACCATAACTCCACCTGGAGCCCTTCTGAGGCTACTGTTGGTCCGAAGCCTACATAAAGGAGGAGGGTTGGGCATGTGGTTAGCGACCCTATCCCGTAGAAAACTCATTCACTAAAAACGCTAACTAGAAAAAATTCATTCAAATTATTTAAGTTAGTAGCTAGAAACCATATAACGATGCTCATAAACAATTTATCAATCATTACATTTCTCACAACAGTTTAACTTATTCTATTAAAATTTTTAAAATGACAATACATGTGTATTATGTTAGTGTTGGTTAGTCGAAAACAAATAGAGAGTAATCTCTGGTCTTTCTCTTCACGATCATTGATACTAAGGACTATGATCTAAAGAAACAGATAATTGCAAACGACAGCAAAATGAAATTTGTTGTTAACTTTCTTAGACATTAATGCAGTAATCTCGGTTCGGAGTTCCTCATTTGTCTCTGACACTGGGTACGACCATTTGAATCTTCATAGAATCAGCAGTTGTCTAAAGACTGTTGATACATATTTCTAATTAACGGTAACCAACACAACTTGGGGCTTCCAAAAAATTGATACTAAAAACCTTACATCAAAAATCACTAATTCTATTAGTTACTCTGGAACCTGTTGAACGGGATTCGATAAGCACTAAGTAATAAGCAACAACACATTAGCTAATACTAAATAACCTGTTAAGGTTTACACTCTTTATTTCAAACTTCATTCAGAATAAATTCCATATATTTCGTTTAAATCACTACAATAACGCAGGTCCATATTCGTATCCTCTTTTTCATTTCAAACTTATTTATTCCTTGTATGCTTTTCATTCACTCCCAAGCATCGTTTACGAGTCTTGCTTTTCAGACTACGTGATACATTCAAACATACCATTTTAATCAGCTATACTAACATAAAAAAAACAATATATTTAGCCTGAAGCACTTAAAAAACCTATTCCAACCAAATTGATGTGAAAATATATTTATAATGGTTATAAGAGAGCTAAGTAAGATTCTTACAGAACCAGTTACATCGTTGGTACAGTTTCGCAAGTCCATCACCGAATTTTTGTGCACCATAATGTCTAGTAAATTAAGTGACAGTTAAGGTCAATCAACATCTCTATCCTAGCTCATTTAACTGCAACTGGATATCAAGTGGATGCAAACAATCTATCTCAAATTCCACCATGCAAACTGTATGGTTTACGCTAATGCATTTTACCTACAGCTGATGTCATCGACATCTACCTTAACAGACCTGATCGTTGTAATCGTAAGAAATTTGTACTACCCTTATCCTTATTTTGACTGTCATGATAACTGGGGTTAAAGTGAGTTATCAATTCCATTTTACGATCCCTCTTTTACCGGTTTTTATATCTAAACTTTTGTAGTATTTTTATTACTGCATAACTGTAACATTCACTTTACGATTAGGTTACCGTTGTTACTATGCAATTTCTTATCACAGCTTTATTAATTGCACTACGGAATCTGTAACTTCAATTTCCTTCATTTATTAATGAATACTTCTGAATATTGACCACTTCACTGTTCTCATCTTTTAGTTACATCGTTAATCATTTGCACTTATTTTTATAAATATTTATGGATTACCAATATTGTTATCTAACAAACCACTACTCAACTGGTATCGATTTTATTATTAATGAACCTATATATTAGTGTAGAGCTATTATGATAAACTAATTCCAAAGAAATATTTCGCTTTATTTATCCTTTTCTAAATATTCCAATTATTTGATAACTTTTCAAATATCCTCTACTGAATATGTGGAAGTTTGTTGGAAAGTTTGAAATAAGTTTGATGTACATCTTTCAGCTTTAAAAAAAATTTCTGACAAAATATTTGTAAAATAAGGATTTTTTGAAGTTGCATTTCTTCAGAAAGTCAATTGGTTATATTAAAGATGGCAGAAAAAAACAATTCGTTTCTTTAAAATTACGTTACTAGTTACAATGTAGTCCGAAGTTTATGTTCTATACTCTAGTTTCCATACTTATGTGTATACGGTTTTCATTTACAGTATAACTTATGAAACTTCATCATTATCCCAAGATGATGTGACGGAATTAAAAAAAACTAAAGTGTTTTATTTACCTACTTCTATGCAACTAATCAAGATAATTGTGTTTGGGACTTTCATACAACACGATTAGGCATTTGAATTTTTTTCCTTCAATTTCTCTGGAATCAATAATATCATAAATGAGATTAATTAAAAGTTCGAACAGAGTATAATGCGCTTACAAGTAACAATTTTGTTTGATCATGAAAAATCCCCCTCTAGTGGTCAATGTTCATTACGATCAAAATAGTTATAGAAATGCGATTTTATGTTTTAGATTGGATTGTTCAATAATTTTCTCTATTCATTCATGAATTACTTGATGAATATTAATGAATTCTTCGTACATCTGTATCCAAAGAAAACTTATGTAACCAAACAAAAACTACATTTCTTATGAAATATTTGGAGTATTTACTTTTCTTAATGTGAGATAAATGTGGGGGTTGAACAAGTTACTGTTAATTCAGTTGATATATGCATCTTAAATTATCCCATTATGAGACACTTAATTTGATCGATCGTTTGAATGTAAACTGTCTACAGTGAATCTTTTCACAACACTTTGTCTTCAAATTGTTTAAATATCTTATCAGTAAAAACGACTCGATTAAAATGAAAACTTTTGGTGAAAAGTTTTATTACAGTGGAACAAATTAAATATTTTGTAAAACTAACAATTATCTTTTGAATAGTTGTTACCCTTATATTGTTGATCTTTTTAAAGCATTCGGTAATATGTTAGAAATAAGAATAATTCACTTTACAACATTATCACAAACTAATACATGTTAAAAATCGTTAACAGCCAACAAGAAATAACAAATTATTTTGCTTTATTTATCAACTCTACACTTAAGAACTAATAAAGGATTGAATCTAGTACCTTCGGATTTTCCAATAAACGACATATCTTTAAAGTACGATAG
Source organism: Schistosoma haematobium (assembly GCF_000699445.3). NCBI lineage: Eukaryota > Metazoa > Platyhelminthes > Trematoda > Strigeidida > Schistosomatidae > Schistosoma > Schistosoma haematobium. The sequence continues at coordinate 36,648,484 of NC_067196.1, read as the reverse complement.
ATAGATTATTCTTCACCAAGTCGTGACACAAAACTAATATGAAGAAGAATAATGTTGAAATTTTCCTTCAGCTATAATCATCTCTTTCTTCTTATCCTTCGATAAAATGGAATTCACTAAATTTCCCAAAGTGTGAAAATGAATAATTCTTCTACTTCGTGTGCAATATCAGATAGTCTGAAACAAATAATTAATATCCAACCTTTTTCAACTTCTCTGTAACACTGAAATTCAAAGGGGCTACAACGTCTCACTAAAAATTATAATATCTATACATTGTTGGACAATAAAACAAGAATAATTATGGTTTATAAATAAGAAGACATATTGATCATTTAAAAATAGAAACAGATAACTCAAAATGGAACTTGATGTAACTAGTTTATCAAAGGATTACTGAAGTATTTGTTAGTATTGTTTCACAATATTGTCTTAAATCTTATGTAACCATATTTCCAAAAGTCTCCAATTACTAAGTTCCACATTAAGAGTTTTCGACTAAAACCAATTCCTAAACAAATCATGAAAAGTGATATGTTCATCATAGGTTCTTTTATCAAAAAGAACCTAATAATTAACTATCTTTCATTTTTAATTACAGGTCAATACTCTTCTGGGAATAGTATAATAACCTGTAGTTCATACTAAAAATTTTTTTATTTACAATCAATGAAATTATGTAATTCCTTTCCACTGTAAAATATTTCCTAGGTCCAATGTGGAAAAGCTAGAAAGTTTCGACTTTAATTATCGTTTTCTAACGTCAGTGTATTGTTATTTATACTTCAAAACCTTTGTTCAATACTTTTTTTCGATTGAGATTATTCTAGTTAACTAAAGTATTCTGTGAAAGATCTTTAATTGTATCATCTAACACTCATGGTAAAGTATTTGATTTTTATTTCACTGATGAAAACTTACTTAGTGTGATGTATTTCCTAAACGTGAAAATCTTTTCTGTCTATTTGAATTTCATTTCAAATTTTGATCAAATCTGTATAGTTATGGTTGTATGTCGCCTAATTACATTTTTTTGTTGGGATGTCACAAAGTATATACTATTCATTTGCCCATTTATGAAGTATTCTTTTGACAGCATCAATCGTTTGTTTGACAACGTTATGAGTAATAATAATTTTCGTTATCGAGCTTATTAGTGTTATTACTGATTTGAAAATTTAATAGACTTAGTACGGTTAGCTTTGCGTAGGCAACACAGTCAATGCGCATCATTTGATTAAATAGTTGAAATGTTCAGCTAAAGTCATGAAACTCCAACTGATTGTGTGATAACCACAGTCTTACAAAAGAATTCTTCATTTAATAGTCATCAGGTAGATTTTGACTCTTCTACTTACTGATTATGACTAGAAAGCAACGTCAAATCCAGCAATAAACTATCAAATAACAACCATGGAAAAGCATTATCAAAATAAATCCTAAATGAGATCATTTTAATTATTTACATTATGCATATTTGAACTGTAACAGATTGAAATAAGCTTCAAATTTAATAATCTCTACAGACTTCCCATCAAAATTCAATCATGTGCTCATCAGTAAATAAATTCGAGGAGAAATTCACAAAGTTTTGATGAAAACCTGTGAAACAGTGATCACCGATGACACGAAGAAACGGTCATACAATATCGTGAATTAACTGAAGTCAGTAGTGTTAAACACTCGATTCTAATTCATTTAAATAAAAAACCTTTTACACTGAGAGACATGAGTTTTGAATTTGACCAGGTTTTGGTTGTCACTATTGAATTATACAAAATTATTGCCAAACAGATAAGCAATGTACTTTAATCTTTTTTGCTTTCACAGATGCTGTCAGTCGATGGAAGAAATCTCAAAATCTAACATTATAAAGTGTTACTTGTGCTTATTGTAAATTAAATAAAAATCATATTTTAAGGGCCTTTGTCATTAGTCGTCTTTGAAGTATGATATCATACAGAAGTATTTTTTTTTATCAATACTAACAGTGAATTCATGCGAAAAATTTATTATTAGTATAAGGTGATTTGTGAAAATTGTAATGTCACCACAGTTTAAATTACAAACTGATCCTAACTAGATCACCATCGAAAACGTACAAGCACATAACGACAACTTTGTCTTAGTGTGAGACTATCCTGCAGTGAGCTTTTACGACCTCTCATCAGGAGACCGAATCTAGGACTGGTCTCTCACGCAAACGAATAACCTCTAGACAGAGGGACCGAGATCACAAATGTACATATCACACTTCAATCAATTCACGATAATGCGCAACCCTCAACTGTAATCTGTAATGGTTAATTATCTTCCACCCGACATGACTGAATTTCACTGTTCATCGCTTTTCACTAGAACTCCAAGAATGAGTTTTGTCACTGATAAGAACGTGATTATTATCAGTATAGAGAGATTTGTGAAGATTGTAAAACTTTCATTGTTTAAATCATAAACTTTTTCTTAATAAAATGTTCATATTTATCGTGTAAATCTACTGATATTTATGTGACCGTAAAACTCATTAGCAATCGACTGTTGAAATTTTTAGATTTTTTTACTTTATTCTTTTGTTATAATTTCGTTAAATAAAAATGTTTGAATTAGATAATAATGTTATATTATTTTATGTTAACAAACTAAATGAAATTTTTTTGATGACATTCCACGTTATCGGATTGACTAACTTCTCAGCTTGGGGTTGTGGAGCGTTCGTGCACGAGCGGGATCGTGAATGCGCACTACTGAGGAGTCCCATAATAGGACGAAACGGCCGTCCAGTGCTCCCAGGTTTTCAATGGTGATCTAACATTATTCGGTTCATGATCTCAATCAACGACTAACTTCGGTTACATTTGTTTTTCTAGAATATATATTATCATTTTTCTTATTTTTATATACTCATTTGAAGGCATAAATATAGAAAGACAGATTCGGTCACTGATTAAGTCTATTCGCTACGAGAGCTCTATACTTTCACCGTACTTATACTACATATATATATATTGCAAAGGGGGAGAATAGGCAGTCTTGTATGACTCCGAGCTTTACTTGGAATGCGTCTGTCAGTTGTCCTTCATGCACGACATTTCAGTGTAGTCCGTAGTATGAAGTCCTTTCTTTGGTATCCTGATGAAATATCCTTCTTACCAGTGCGTCGGCACTTGTTCTCCCTCCTAACTCTTCCTGAACAGAACGTGAAGCATACTTGCAGTTACTTCTATGTCTGACTTTGTGCTTCGGCTGGTATATTGTCAGGTCATGCTGCTTTCTTCCTCTTGATTAGTCTGATGACCGGCCATCCTGATTTCTTCGATCGTCGGTGGAGTGAGAGCTGTAGGAAGGTCTGAAGGTGGTGCTTTGATGTCTGGTGGGTTCAGCGGAGCAGGTCTATTCAAGAGTTCCTTGAATTATTCTACTCATCTGTTCCTCCATTCTTGAATCTCAGCGATTGCCTGACCTTCTTGTCCTTAACCGGTCTCCCTGATGATTATTCCGTTGTGTCATATAGTTGTTTCATATTTCTTTCTCTTGCAGTTTTCTCCGTTATCGTTGCTAGCTCTTCCACGTATTTCTGATTGTCAATTATATTTCTCTTTTTCACTTGTTTGTTTGCTTCCACGTATTCAGCTTGTGCTTAAACTTCTTCAGTTCTTGGTCGGCAGTTTTTGATTGTTGTCTTCTTGTCCTTCTCTTTTTGAATCTTGTCCAGGGTTTCCATCGAGATTCATTCCCTATGATGATGCTTCTTGCGACCCAGAACCTCCTGACACGTTGAAGTTAATTCTTTTTTGACCTCATCCTAGTTGTCATCTATCGTAGTTTCCTCTTTTAGTAGATCCTGTAAGGTTTGGAACCTGTTCTTAAGAGTTGTCGTGAATTCGTTGAGTTTGTCAATATGTCGAAGGAGGGTTGTATTGAACCTTCGTGATGCTATTTTTCTAGTTGTCCATTGCTTCTTTAGCTTCAGTTGCATTTTGGCAACCACCATATGGTGATCTGAAACTATTACAGCACCTCTCCTGGTTCCCACGTCTTCCATTGTTTTTCTGACTTTTTTTGTGATACAGATAGGATCGATCTGATTCTCAGTAGTATGATCCATTGATGCCAGTGTAGCTTTGTATGTACGTATGTTAGGGAGTATTTTGTCATCTATAACAACTTTGTTGAATGCACATAGATTTGCGAATCTCTCGCCATTTTCGTTTATTTCTTCTAGCCAGTCCATGTCGTCCTATGATACCTTCATACCTAGTGTTGGCCATTCCGACTTTGGCGTTAAATTCCCCCATCACGACTGTCACGTCCTTTCCTGAGCACTTCGCTGTGATCGATTGCAGCCTCTTGTAGAGCTGATCTTTACCGTCATCGCTGCTTTCATTGATTGATACATAACATTGGATAATATTCATCGTTATTCCCTCATTTTTTGTTTTGAAGGATGCTTTTATGAGTATAAATCTTTGAGATTCCCATCCTATACGTGTTGTAAGTGCTTCTTTGCACAGCAGTGAATCAACTCCGTTGGTGAGTGATGCTCTCTTCTTCATGACCAGAGTATAACAGCATATCTCCTGAATCTATATTTTTCTGTTCAGCTTGACTTCAGTGGGTTTCACTGATTCCGTGCACTACCAAGTTGTATTTTCTCATTTGAGTTGCTATTTGACTGGTCTTCTCGGTCTTCCACAACGGCCGGACGTTCCGTGTACCCATATAAATCGTTCCTCTGGTTGCTTGAAGGAGTATCGACCTCGCAAATTCTGAAGAGTTTCTGCTTTCGTCCTAAGACGTCATAACTGTTCCTTTCACTAGGAGGTCAGAGTTTAAACGGTTTAAACTGTTTATTCTGGTTAGCATTGTTTTCGACGGGATTTGGTTGTCGACCCCACGCCCAACCGTCGTCCTATACCCGGGTTTGAAACCGGCAGTAGTCCTAGAAGATCTGCAGGCGGAGTTATATATATATATATAGATATCACTGGTTTACTACTTTTCTATGTATAGGTTTCAAATGAGAGAGAAATGGGATTATATTTTCAGCCAAATATACATCGATATATAAAACATCGTAAGTTATAATTTCATCATCTTGTATGGTTGCAGAAAAACTGATTTAGATAATCCACCTAAAGATCATTCATCTAAAATAACTGAATGATAATTAAAATCACGTAGATTATTAGAATAACATCCGACTTCATACTGACCATATGACTATATTTATTCAACTTCAAATATAAAAAAATATTTCACAGAATCTAAGCACAATGCATTATCAATGACATAAAATGGTTTCTATTCAATATTAAAAGTGTTCTGTTAAAATAAATCAAAAGTTACTCAGAAATCCTAGTCTCAATATTGATTTTAATGAATATAACACAATATTTAAGACGATTTATCATATTATCGTCGTTAAGATCCGAAATAAGTTTTATTTTGAATGAGTGAATGATATCTAAAATCAGAATATGAATTTTTCTAAATATAATACGAATTAGAAAATTCTGAATAACATTTAATATTCAAGTATTCGGTTAATTTAAACATCAATAGTTGAAATCATGAGCTAGACCACTGTGGAAAACGTGGAGGAACATGACGGCCTTTTCTTCTAAGTATGGGGCTCCTCGGCAGTGCCTACCCACGATCCCGCCCCCCACGACATTCGAACCCAGGACCTGTCAGTCTCGCACGCGAGCGCTTAACCATTAGACCACTGAAACGGCATCCAACCTTGTTAATGTCTAAATTCAACTAATCCAAACGGCCGTCCACTGCTTCCATTTTTTCCATCGTGATCTAGCTTCAATTGGCTTATGATTTCAACTATTGAAATTACTAAAATTTCCACAAAACCATTTCTGATAACTTGAATATATTTAGTTTACTCCAAATCGTGAAGAGTAAATTAAACACATAGTCTGGAACTTAGGTTCATTGAATCTATTTAGTGAATGTATTTTTATTTGATTTTTTTTCACATATTCATGAGATAGTTCAATCTTCTTGCTTATTTGAAAAGTATTATCAAAATATGAAACTATTGAATAAGAGTATGCTCGTGATGATGGTTTCATCTACGTGCTCTTATAAAAATATCTTAAACAAAATAATATACACTAGTTAATTAGTCAAAATATGGTGAATTTTAAGATAGCTCTTTATCAAATAGATAATTAATGTTATGGACTATGAGACGGTGGAGAAGATTTGTAGCTCAGATGGATGATTTTAATAGGTTTTTTTCTCTGAGCTAGATAGTTTGGTCATGGAGCTTTCATCATTCTTCGAACACTTCGAATCTGAAGAACAATAAAGCTCCACGACCAAATCATCCAGCTCAAAGAACAAAACTCCATCAAAAGTTATGAACTGTAAAACAACTAGTGAATTTTTAATTAAAAATTATAAAACCCCTTGTATCAAGTTTCTATAATTGACAATTTTATTCTAACAAATAGTATAATGAAATAGCCAATGAATTCATTTCATCGTATTTAAAGTTTGCTAGCTGATTATCCCTTGATTACAATGTTAATGAGTGGCATTAAAATTCAAACTCAAAAAGAAAACATACTTTTAAAGTTAGATTGTTCAACCATTAACTCTATAAACCATTTAAATTAATAGATATTATAGAATATAGGCAAAATTATAGATAAAAGATTCTTGAAATCAGATTCTAAATTAATTCTTTTAATTAAATGGTGATATAGTTGTAACAGTTTTTTACGTGTTTAAAAGTTAAATGATTTCCGGTGTCTAGTTGTTACACAGTTATTTTTAGTAATGGTGAGTTTTTATATTTCTGTGGTAAAAGGTGTATTAGACATTATTAAACTAAATAAGTGTATTGATGTAAACTATATATATTATTATACTGATGAGATTTCATAAGCCAATTTTGCGCATTTTTAATAGGTTCTTTTTAAGTTAGAAAAATATCTTATGTGTAGTATATACACGATGAAAATGGATCCATTTTCCAGTAATTGACTAGTTTATTACAAAAACTGAAATAGTATGATGTATAAAATGAGGTAGTGTGTTTTAAACACAAGCGTTGATCAGAACCTTTAGACGATAAAGTTTGGTAGATAGAATTTTATTGAAATATTATTATTTGACTAAGATTTTTCCATGCTTAGATTATTATTTTAAGATGAAATATATTTGTCTTAAAAAGTTAGTCTCAATGGTTAAGTATAATTTATGTTCAGTGTACTCAGATTTATAAACACTGAGTAGATCTGACTACATCCTTAGTGCCATAATAACAATGTACTTCATAGACCTTGTTATGTAAGAATTCATATTTTAGTAAAATGAAAACGAAGCAGCTAAAAGCTTGTATTCATTTCATAAGAATTAAGCATGATTGATAAATCTTGATTTTATCGACATTCAATTAATCTAAGAAGTTCGTGTTTATTTTTATAATTAAGGTTTTGCATATCATCATGTTATCTTATTAGACTGGAGACTTATTCTTCTTTATAGTGATCTTGTTTTTGACTTTGGTTTATTCAGGTGCATATGTCGGTAACAATTCCGTTTTTTAACTAGTTCTTATTTGGTCATATGACATCGACTGACACCGTATTAATCTATTTTAATATATCAGAAACCGCTTTAACATAAACATAATCCACAGAGTCCATAATCTACATCATGATTTTAAGAAGCTAGCAGATTTTGTGAAATCAGAATGTACATGTCAGAAATATAAGTTCTTGTCAGTAGAAAAGTGAATTAACCATTAAAGTTATTAAATATTTTGTTTCAGATGAGTTAACATTATATAAGATAGAAAGTAATTTGATCACATTGTTCCCAGATGAACATTTTACTTGATCAATAATAAATTCGGAAAAACGTAAAAAAATCTAGATCTAAATAAGTTTTTGTATTATAGTATTTTAAGAAAATGTAAGAATTTTAAATCCTTTAAAAACAAGATAATTACTTCACTTGGTATTGTTTGGCTTCTATCTTCCCATTGAGGTTTAAGATTGCAATTGATCAGTCTGTTATTGGCATATGTGCATACTGTGCGTATGCCTCGATATAGGACGAAACGCGCGTCCTGGATTCCACTGCTAGCCACTATTAATGATTGCTTACAAAATGCTTGTGAATTAAGGCAATATCGAGGCATACGCACAGTATGCACATATGCCAATAACAGACTGATCAATTGTAGTCTTAAACCTCAATGGGAAGATAAAAGCCAAACAATACCAAGTGAATTTAAATTCACCAGATTGCACAAGCAATTGGCTATCAGGACTTAGTAGCTGAGTGGATAACGCGATGGCTTTTGAAGCGAGTCCCAGAATGAACATGAACTCTGCGATGCAGGTAAATCTAGTTGACGAGTCCCAAATAAGACGAAACGCTTCCTGGATTCTACTGCTAGCTACTATCAATCATTGCTTACAAAAAGAGAGTTACTAATGCAAAAGTGAGTTTATGCAAAATGTTAAACCTTCCAGAGAGCAATACAAGGCAAAACAATCATGGGGAATATTGCATAAATTGGCATAACTTCAGTATGTCATATCTCTCATTAAAGTGATGAAAAAACCAATAAATGAAAGAAAATATGAATTAGCGAAAACGTGTGAACAGTTAATGATGAAAATTGCATAAATTCGCCCACTGTAAGTCATTTAGTCAATTAATAATCTCACACATTTCTAGTTGACCTAAAACTTCGTTCGGTCAATTATTTCAGCTTTCTAGGTTTTCCAATTCTTCTCATCGCTTCAGAATCATGAACTAACATTTATGATGAATACGCGTAATGCACATCACTTCCTTAATTTTATAATCAAGAATAAATAGAAAAAGAAGAGTTTAATTGTTTACAGCTCATAAGATTTTTTTGACATTTGTATCAATGGATTCAATGATCATCTTTTTCCTGATGAGCCATTTGTTTATGAACATGTTTTGAAATTATATATAATTATCCTAGATTACTGGTTTGTAAAGTATGACAGTAAAATGTCTACTGAACATTTTAGGTTATCAGATAAGTACTTCAACTATATACACCTGAAACATTGCGGATATATTGTCATTGTTAATTAAATGGTGTACATACACCCATAATGTTCATAATTTCGAATATACTTTTGATAAAGTCTGGTACAAAATGAATCTAAGATTTATATTTAAAATTGTATAAGTAATTCTATAAGGTCACAACATTAAATGGTTACAAAGAAAACAGCATAGAGCCCTGAACGAAGATTGTATAAAAGTCATCACTTACCTAACAAAACATTTTTCGAATCTTGAATACAAAAGTTCAAATCAAACCAGGGTCGTTCACTGTCACATTTATAAAACTGTTATCAATAAACTATTCTAATCGTAAGCGACATTCGATGACACTTATGTGATTTAAACAACAACAAAAATCATGTATTCAAATGTTAATGTATAATAAAATCTATTCAACTGATGAAATTACACGACTATCAAATTTCAACTTCATTATCCAATAATATCATACTTCTTGTTTAAAAAAAAACGAACTAAAACAAACTGTAGATAATGAATTCGATTATTTGTTAGGTCAAAACTATTGAAATAGTTATCTCATCTTATTCAATTACTCTTGTGTGTTTTTTTGTTTCTATACTATTCTTCAACTTTATTAAATTCGTGATAAAAACTAGTTTCAAAATTATAAATTAAAAAAAAAGAAAAGAAAAAAAAACTTTGAAAAAAATTGTATCTGTGCTATTTAATAATCATTTATCATAAAATATTGGGTTATTTTATTCAATTCACCTACAAAACAAAAGAAGAATGTGATTTGATCATATTATGAATACTGAATTAATTATCATGTGTTTAACCATATTATAACCATATTGACTTATCATAGAGAAAAAAAAAGAAAAAGAAAAGGAAGTAAAATTTCTTTATTGAATGTTTTATTTATTGATTGTTTCTTCACATTACAATATTTTTTTTTATTATTATAGATAATTGTATCTCTTTATATTGTGTATCTATGCAGTTCAAATTGTAGTTCATTTTTCATTGTCAATCATTGTATTTATAATGTATGAATAATCTTTTTTTATCAAAGACAAACGATTAAACAAAGGAAGAGAATTCTTCTTCTCTAAATGTTTTTACTTATTTATTTATTTATTTTTAAATCAGTATAAAGTAATTGACTATGTAGTGGTTCTTCATGGAAGAAAACGTAGTTGATGAGGGTCTCTGATAATCGATACATGTATATCTTAATCGTTTACACTAGTCTGTAATCATTAATCATCGGGTCATAAGACTTTAAATGATAATATTCACTGGAATAAGTTTAATAAATGAATAAATTCTTTGAAGATGAAATGGAGACAATTTAATAGAATGAATTGATAAAAAAAAGATTTCTTGAGAAAGTTGAAGGAACTATTATATTGTGTCGAGAGACTAGTAAACGTCCAATCGGGTCTTTAATATGATAGTAAGTTATCCACTATACGAATGATATGACATCGAATTTTATATCCCAAATGTACTCGTTGCATAAGGTTTCGTCATCATTTCATGTTTTTAGTTAAGAAAAATGAACTATATTAGGTAAATATTAATTCCACTAAACAATGCCGAGTTGTCTTGAAAAAAAAAAGAAATCTATTTATATCAGTGACGTTACTGTTGAAAACATAATTGTTTTAGTTTGGAGTTGTAAAGTTTGTTGAATTTCGTTGAAATCATGAACCAACGTTAGATCATGACTCGGTCTGGAGCGCGAACGTTTAACGTCTAGACAACTGAACGGTTTATGATTTCAAAAAAATGTTTTAATCATCTCATAGTCAATTAGTTATCTTAGAATGACTATACCTGATTCTTAATTACACCAAGATGCTTTGTTCATTGAGTTGGTGTTATGAGGTATTTTATAGGATTAGAAGATGATTTTAAACACAAATGTACATTAGCTGAGGAATCATTAAAGATTTGGAGACATGTTATAGCTGTTCGTTCCTAGTTTAGTATTCTGCAGATTGCATAGAATATCACATGTGATCAGATCAAGAACTTGAGGAAGTCCCAGTTAGCACAATACCGTTAAACCACTAAGTAAATTTCCGTCTTTAAATAACTCAAAATGCATACCTTAATAAATTTATTCTGCAAATCGACAAAATTAAACCCACACCCGTTATATTTTTTTTCAACTACTTGAATTCACTTTACCTTGTTTTTATACACTGAAAATTATAATCTCAAATATAAAAAACCTACACAATTGTCTGATTTCATATGCTTTTAAAATATTATGTTTACTGAAAGAGGTAAATGGTTCACAAACTCGTAATCTAAACTGACAACTTTACTAGACAGTAAGAAAATACGAATATTATAAGCAGTGATGATTGGTGACTAGCAGGAGAGACTGATCTATTACAGTTCTAAATACCAGTGAGCAGATTCAAACAACCAACACAAAGAATTAGAAACAGTGTTGAAAAAACCAATTTTTCATATGACTCAACAAATGCATTATCTTCCATAAATTTGAAAAGAACTGGTTATCCAATGTATGGGGAGTACTTCTATCAATTTAGCAACAATGGAATCATGTTCATTGCTTTGTTACAAATTACAATAAACAGGGAATTCTAATTCAACTTGATGTTATCCCCTCAGAAGTAGCCTACATTATCAAATATAACCCTTTGTATTTGTGTGCTAGAAAATATCTGTGTTATTTGTGGAATGTCTACATTTAAGTTGACGGCAGATAATCAATTCATTTTTTCTTCATAACAACTGTGCTCAAACAGCGACACCAGAATTTGTCGATTTTGTTTAAATCATTAATAACCAAACCTACCTACATATTTTCCTTGTAAAAATTACTTCCTAAAATATATGCTAAATGGTGAAACACAGTATCACCCTCAATAGTTCAGCTAATGACCTGATAATCGATTATATCACATTCTTCTTTACTTCGTTGTTTGTTTACGTCTCAGTGCTATACGAATAGCAGTGTGATAAATTAAGTGGACGAATAAAAAAGAACTCAGCAAACAGAGATAATGATGTAATTATTTACTAAACTTACTGAGTATTCTCAACCTATGTATAGAATTCTTAGTGTTGAAGGTGGATTAGTTATCAGATACGGTCATAAACTTTTCCCATGATAAATATCATTCGACTTTGGTATCAGTAATTAAAATCAGTCTCTCAAATTGTTACCCATCACATGATATTGAAAATTTATGAATTTAAATAAGGTCAAAAGATTTCAAGTTATTTCTTTGAAATGACACAATAGAATAGTTGATAAAACATTTATTTGACTATGGAATGACTGAATAATAAATCATCACTTTTCCATTGAAAGATTTATGGGTTTAGAAATGATGTTACTCGGAATAGTGCATAGTATTTAATTTTTGTTTCCTGCTGATTACTGACTGTTCAGATTTGCTACCTATCCACATAGTTTACAATTTAATAACATTTCATTGAATATTTCTTGATGGTGCCAGTTACGACTATAGTATTCCAACACAAACGTTTTGCTATCAATTATCTTGATAGAGAAATGTTAACTGAATTCTTTACCCTTTTTTTAATTTAAAGAAATCCCAACTTAAAATAGTTGTGGATTCGGATTTCCTGTGGTTATTAACGTTTTATGCTTCAAGATTTGCGAGCTAACGTTATTTAACAGACTAATATAAGTAGATATGTGTATACATCACTCTTCATGTGTATTTTCTCGAACCTTTTTTATGATACTAAACAAGTGATGAGAGATGACATCAAAAATCATAGTCGATAAAACGTTTCGGTATTTAAAATTTATACAAATTTTGATAATGAAGTTCTAATTAAATATTAGACAGAAAAAAAGTCGAAACAAAATCCAAGTCGTAATTATGTAAAGACGCCCTCTAGACAGATGTGTCCAGGTAAATGTATCTTTTTATTATCCGACTGGTATATTCCTGTATACTGATCAAGGTAATTCACCATCGAGATAATTTCATTTTTGAATTAAACAGATAGTTATTAACATCATATATCGATTAGTTTGTCATGAATATCAGATAAAACAGTCGGCTACAAGCAGATCATTACTAAGCATATTTATATCCCGCAAAATGAACTCAAGTACATTATACTCAGAAAAATAACTTTATTAGCCATAAATAGATATTCAAGAATAGAAAATAACGATAATTATATAGTTAAATATGTGCCAACCCTATGAGGTAAACTTATTACTATTTTCCAACCACATGGCTTTCGCATAGGATAAGGTGGAGTGAACAAGATCATCAGTGGGGACAATCGAATGTACTTGACATGAAATTACAGAGCATCTCAATAAAATCTAAGATCCGTATAGTAAATAGTTAATTTGCAAAATATTGATCCATCGTCTCATTTTACTGTTCCTTTGCATATATCAGTCCATCGTCTCAGACTTCATTGTTCCTGCATTTCCATATTAATTGCGTTCCATTTCCGTTCTTTGCTTCTCGATCTTTACTGAAATACATTCTATGCCTGGCCACCGTTATATACTACTTATGTAGATATAAGTAACCCACACCAAAAAAGGAATTAATTGAAATAACACCAAAAATAAAAATGAATAGTTTTTTCATATGCTTAGCCGTAATCAAATGATTGAAAATAAATATTTCCAATAAACTACTTTCTAAAAATAACGAGCATAATGATTATCGTATACATATAACGTTTCGAAATATATTGATTTAAAGTGAACTGTTGTTTGAAATTACCACGGAGTAATATTCTCCTTTAAACACTAACCAAACATTAGGTGTACACAAAATGTATTCTAGACACAACTTCATCGCTAAAGATTTCCAAATTGACAAAATCTTGATTAAGACTGAAATATTTAGAACCTCAATTTATTAAATTTTATTATCTGGTTATCCCACTATCACTTGGTAGTTTTTATCTTGAAGCATTTGTTCATACAAGGTAAGATTTAAATAAAGTCATAAATGAATAAGTAAAACATTTGTAATTATCATTTACAATAAGAATTTCACTAATTCATTATCAACTATAAGACAGTTATTATTATGGCGTTTATTAAAACCAATAAACTTTTTCAGATTGCAAATAGTTTTCTTTTATCTAATAGAGTGACCTTAACACACTGTAGGCTAAATCAATGAGTGTAGAATAACACAATGTCTTAATCACATTTTTCATTACTGTTTGAGTAAGGTTGATTTTTTAAATAACATTTCAAAGATATATTCTATAAGTTTAGATTTATATCATGAATGGATCAATGTTAGACCATTGGAAGCTTGGAATCACTGGACGGCCGTTACATCCTAGTATGGAACTCCTTAAAAGTGTGCATTCATGATCTCACACCAAAAGGACTTGAGCCTACGACTTTCGGTCTCGTGCTCGTACACTTAACCACTAGACCAATGAGCCGGCGAGCATCCAACGGTGTTAATGTCTAACACTGTAGAACTTCACTGGTCACGGCTTCTCACTAGAACTCCAAGAAATCCATTTTGACGCTAGTCACTAGTAAGCGCAAGTTAATAATAATGATAGTGTAACATTGATTCGTTCATGATATCAATCTAAACTCAACAATCTCCACAACTCTATACTGATATATTCTATAAATTAATTTTGCTCTTTTGGAACCACTTTGGGAACACTATAAAATTATAAACTGGTGTTTTAACCAAGAACTGAAAATCATGAACTTTGTTTTGGAAACATTAGAGAAATGATAATTAGCTAAGAAATTTACGGCATTTATGTCTTGTGCAACAAATAACATTCATGAGTTATTAAATACCACAGGTAGTGATCCAGTTTTACAGTTCAATTTCCATTGTCAGAAAATTTTCACTAAAAATCGATGTACACGACATTTTAGTATTTATATCGGTGTCATATCCGATATCATGAATAAATATCATCAACAGTATTATTACCAGCAAACAACTACATTAAGAAACTATAATGAAATCCATTTAACTGGTTCATAATGTACCAGAATTAATAAAACACTAGTTAATGTCCCACAGTTAAAATTATTTGTGTTTCTCCTTCAGAATCTGTGTAAGTCGGTCTCCTTTTAAACCACATGATGAAAGTTCATTCCTTAAACAAATAATATACCATTCATGATAGCTACATTATAATTAGACGATGTAGATACATACCATTTAGTCAACAAGTCTCAATCGGAGGCATATACTTTCCAATTTTAATCAAATCGTGACATAATCAGTATCGAGTCATAATTTAAATTATTTTTGAATTAAAAAATATTCACAAGCTCTCTATTAGGTAATCAAGCAGTTCTCATTATCCACCACTTTCCAAAAAGACTTTTCGATATACTCGTTGGTAGTGATGAATTTAAACGAATGAAATAGAAAGTAATTGAATCAATTACCTATTAAAGTCACAATATTCTGTAGTTGAATGATTTAGTGACCCGTGGATCTGACTCCAATTAGATCGTATGAATGTTTGTTATCGGCTATCCTCGTATATAATAATCGACTTTAATCGCGTTAGTAAATAACGCAATTAAATAAGTCGAATAACGAGAATGAACTTGTGAATACATATAATTTCGTATATAAAGCGAATGGAATAGAGAGAAGAGAAACGACTCAGAGTGGAGGTGGCTGATAGACCATCTCCCATTTATCCAAGCCTTAATCAACAATTATAGTTACACAAAAGTAAGTTACAGACATGTGATGAGTAATGGGATAAGAAATGTACACACAACTACGCGTTCATATAAAAACAGTCAAGGTTGATAAGCAAATAAATAACAAGGTCAGAATGTGACTCAAGTAGAATGAATAGACAGGGCTGTCCGAAAGCTAGAATAAGGTAATATGGGCTTAACATAATAACTGACACTACAATGATAATATTCTGTCTTGAAGTTCCGAATATTTTGTTTCATCCTCAGACAGAACAAAGAGAGCGCATATTTAGGCATTTTACATCAAAAGAAATAAGATATTTAATGCTTTTTTCATTTTAGCTGATTCTTTATTTGATATCAGTTCACATGACAAATAACTTCAATTCCCATATTATCAAATAAAGGAAGAATTCAACTAGTCTACACCGTATACATTTTTAACCGCTTAATAATTCATAAATAAATCATTCAGATTTGGGTTTTTTATGACATACATTTCACAGATAATCATTTCAATACTTCCCTACGCTTCAACAAACTTTCCATAATATTCTACTTGATGAAGTGCCTAGTCTTTTTTATTATAATAATCTTAGGATAGTGTAATGTTTTAGGTTTTTTGAAAGATTTCTCTCAATTTAAATAAGAATTTACAGTTCTGAGTATGTTTTCTATTATTTCCATTTTGATCAGGTGATATTAAATTATTTGTTTAATGAGATATCAAGTGATTAACAGTAACTAATTTATTGATTGAGATGTTGAACTAAAAACCTAA
Source organism: Schistosoma haematobium (assembly GCF_000699445.3). Lineage (NCBI taxonomy): Eukaryota > Metazoa > Platyhelminthes > Trematoda > Strigeidida > Schistosomatidae > Schistosoma > Schistosoma haematobium. Next base: position 36,631,955 of record NC_067196.1, on the reverse strand, counting down.
ATGTTTTTGATGATATTACATTCTTTTTCATTATTTTTCTAAACAACATTTTCAACCAGCAATTCAACTATACATCTCCATTAGCACTTTGTTGTGTTGAAAGTGTTGCAGTATGTGGGTAAAAAGCATATGGAACAAAACTGGACAAACGTTAAAACTCATTAGAAGTGTCTATATGGTGGATAAATACAAGTTATTTAACATCAAATGTCCCCTAACAGAAATAAGCAAAAATACAAAAGATAATCAGTTTAACGTAACTGAATACAAGTATTATTTCTTTGTTTGTATATAGCTAGCTACATTCTAGAGTGTTGGTATTTTAAATTGGTTAGAATTACATCATTACCAATCGTTTAGTAATTAAAGATATTTTAACAGTTGAATTCACGAGTCAATCTAAGCTAGACCATGACTGAAAACCTAGAAGCACTGAACGGTCGTTTCGTTCTAGTATGGTATATACCAAGAACTGCAAAGTAATAAGAACAAAGAAACTTTTTTTTCATCTAATGTAGATGAACAGAAAAAATAATAGAATTAAGTTTATCTTATCAGAAATAATAATCTGATCACAGTGAACAATGTTTTTAATTAAAATTTTTAAGCCAAAACTTTGTCTGAAACACTTATAGACCATCATCTTCATGGAACGTATAAAAGTTAGATAAGAAACGTTTGTTACTTAACATTTCCTTGGTCATCTTGTTTCGCCAACATACATTACAAACCATAAAGATCACCAAAGATAACCTAGTTCACTCAAGGATAACATGTTTCACATTGATTAATTTCTATACAATTTATGAATAAACTTTTAATTACTAAATAATAAACTCCATCTGCGGACATTCGAATCATCAAGTCTTTAAAACGAAAGCTTTCTTAGTGAAACAGGTAATTAGTAATATGGTGACAAATGACATAAGCCACAGAAACGTAAATGATACATAGAGTTGATTTTTCCCAATCATCTGTGATATGTAATCACATCTTAAGGAGTAATTATATGACAGTCATTTAGTTAGATCAGTTGGTGATTGATGCTTAATTGTGTAATATTGTTAATGTATCCACATAAGTATTTTGATCAATTGATGTTTAATACTACTTAGTTCAATTTATATAAATCTGACTATAAATAAAGTAGTTAAAAAGTAGTGCATTCGTATATTATTTTAATTTATTTTCGGTGTCAAATAAATCCATGTCAGAAATGTTTGTATTTGCACTAAGAGTACTTGAATTGGCTTTTTTTGTCATCACAAAGCACAAATCACTTAAACACCAAGCAGATATTACAGTGTAAGGCATAATAGAAAATATTATAAGCTCTCAGATAAACAATATGGCTCAAAACTGAGAACATAATTAAATATTACATTATTATCACCCTGTTAAGCCTATATTATACTTAGATATACTGACTGGAGAAAGAGTGTAAATCCCTGATTCCTAACAACTATTTATTTAAATAAAGCCAGAACGAACATTGATGCAGAATAATATGAATTCATTACATTTTGTGGTTTCTCATCAGCTGCTTACAACCAAATATGTATTAGAATTTTACATTAAGGTAAGATATAGTGTGGAACAACTGACATAAGTGAATGTAAAGAATTGGAATGACAAAGGTTATCAATAATAAATAAATAAATGTATGTGTGCAAGAACAAGTCAGAGGTTATTTGATGTTAGAAACAAGGAAACATTAGGGATGGGTGGTGTATTAGTTGATTGAATTTCAGTGACAGATAAGATCAATTATGTGATAGTTTTAGGGGTAATGAAGGGGTTACATAAGATTCATGGAATCAGAAACTGGCAAGATGGCTTACGTAACAATTAAATAGGATTTGAAGAGTTTACAATTTAAAAGGATCGAGTGAGTGAAAATGTATGAGTGAAGTGGTTGTTTAAAAATTCGGTAATGGAAGAGAAATATAACAAACTAAACATTAACAAAATAAAACTAATGAGCAAATCTGAATTACTAGGGTAGTAATAAGTTTATTACTGTCTCTTTTTGAATACTTAGATCATGTTTGAGTTTTTATCGCGATCGCTTCAGCGAAACGGAGAGAAACAATATTTGTTTTCTAATAATTGTAAAAACATGAGGAATGTCAATGGTATGCCCGGTGTCAAGTAAATGCCGAGCTATTGCATTCTTAAGAGCCCTTGTTCCTCGCAGTCTCAATTTCTTCGGAACATACTTCGAAATGTGAACATGTACTCTTCTCTTGGTTCTTCCTATGTATTCGTTTTGGCACGTACATGTCTTTTCTCAGAATCCGAAATTGTTAATTTTTTATATACATTATTCTAACTCAAAACAGCCTGTTAAACTAAGTAGATTATTAAGGTTGCTTTCTCTGGGAAACATAAGGAAAAGCCACAGGAGGTAAATTTCAGCCAAATCTGAATCGTTATAGGTGTCACTGTTAACAACAACTGAGTCACAGAATATTCCTGACTTTATGGGGATTCCAAATAAGTGATTTAAAGATGCCTTCCATAGCACACTGTCTGGAGATCAAATGTGATATCTGTTGTGATCGTGGCAACACAAGATCGGAGAGTCATAACAATGAAACGAAACTTTCTAACGTTTACTAATTTTTTTAACAGTCCTTCATCTCGTCTTAGTAAGGAAAAAAAAGTTATCCTCAAAGTATGTTTATTTCCGAAGTGATTTATATCCCTTTTTTACTTAACGAATGGCAGCAAAATTTTGGTTACGTCCACAACAACGATTTGACCTTAAAAGGTAGGTCAGTATATTTATTTATTTTTTATAGATGAAGCTAACCTATTCGATAGTTTCTACTAACTGTTTTTGATAAGTACAACTTTCTTCATAAACTGATATTACCTAAATAAGCAATGAATCTTATTCCCTATTAATTTTCAATGTAAATACTCTGACTTTTTACCTTGACATTATAAATGTTAACCAAGCAATCAATAAATTAAATTAATTAGAACTGTTTTGGATAATTCATGGTGTAGCGAAGACAGACGGTCATTATTGGTGCGCTATACGTTTAACGTATCAAAAAAACTAGCTGTCTGAAAGACAAAATATTCTTGTTATAAGTTTCGATTACACAAAATGAACCTGAATGTGGTATTGGGCGATCTAGTATACTTTGTACTGAACAAACAATGCACTGTATATAATTTCATTTTGATAAAATGATAATTTAATAATGTTTTGTAATCCTAAAATCAATAAAACTAACCAATGACTGACTAACATAAGTGCAGGTAATATTTTATAACTTGTATTCCAAGTACCTCTTATCATCGGCTAAAGTGATTATTCATTTGTATTGGTTGTTTAGATCTTCCCATTTATATTCAGGACTGCGATTGACCAGTTTCTTTAGAAATATGTGTATACTGTGTGGACTGCCTCAATATTACCATTAAGTTACAAGCATTTTAAACAGAGATAAGTAGTAGCCACCAGGGAAATCTAAGACACGCGTTTCGTCTCACTTGGGGCTCGTCACCTGAATGTGCCTCCATCCCGGTGTTTATGTTCACTCTTGGACTTGAACCCGATACTGTTAGCTTCAAATGCCTTTGTGTTATCCACCTAGCTTCTGAATTAAGACAGGCGTTGACTTCCATTGGAAGAATTAAACAACCAATACAGATGAATTTAAACTCACCCTATTGTATAAGCCAGAGGCCATTTGGACCCAATAACTAAGTGCTTGAAGTGTAAGTGTTTGAAGCGAAACATAATCGCTTTGAATGATCTTAGATTAAATTATTGTATAGCTCTAGTGAATGATCAAGTAATAAAATTTTATCGATAGCTTAAATCCCAATATGTGCAATGGATTTGTTCACTTTTATCTGCTTGTTTATGTGTTGTTAACTAAAGGTATACTAACAAGCAGTATTATCTGGAATAACCAACAACTACTTTTACAACAGACAAAAGATTTTGCGCCTCTTTCTGTTATATCAAAATATAAATCGTCACCTTAGGTTATCTGAAAATCCTAGTAACCCGGTTTCAGATGAAGAAATTACTTCAAATGCTCCCTTGTTAATTATTTATTCTGATTTTCATAAATTAATGTGACCTCAAAGTAAGCAGTCGACAAGAGGTTATCTTGAATGCTTTGCCACCGTGATATTTGTGTGAGACTAAATTTAACAAATAGAACAGGCACACTTCTCACTTTGAGCCCTAAATGTTATAGAAGACAACTTTTTAGAAGGTATACGGCGCACTTCAAACCATAAGGAGTTAAGAGAATTAATTATTCATTTGTGATTGTCAGAGTAAATGTTTTGAAAACCAACTATATATTTTGAGAATCGAATGAATCAGAAGGTCGTTACAGATCAACATCGATAGAGAAATAAACAAGTCATACTGAAACTTCATCTGTCTAATATTTCAGTTTAGTGTTTATTTTGATGAAAAGGTTTCTCTCATTAAGCAAGGAACTATCCCCTGTCTTTTCATCGGGTCATTTTTACTAATAATGTAGGTGATCAAATGATAGCTTCTAAAAATGTATTTCGAAATTTTGGAAATGGTCGTCAGTACGAAATACTTTTCTTCAACCTACAGTAAAACAAAAATTAGATGAATAAGATTTTCAGGTATGGATCCAAGCTGTTATACGTTCATAGATACCTTTCAACTAATTTGTGATTGTATTTAATCCCTAGAAAAACTAACAAAGTTATTCATCTTGTAAATGATTTACTGTATAACGAAACAAATATAAAATCTTTTCATAAGTATGGGTTCTTGCTTAACAACTCTCTAGAAATCCTGATCTTCTATTGAATCAGATCTTTTTCTCATACTTCATAACACTTTATAGTTTTTAAAATGAAACCACTTCATATGTTTTAAAATAAGTGATGATATAGAAATCTCTTACATCATTGGTCCATTGTTATTACTTCAGCAGTACTCGTAGGAAAGCACACTGGATTAATAAACGTGTTACACTGCAAATACTCAACGATAACAAGTAATCGAAAAGAAGAGAGCAGAATTTTATGGAATTAAATACAGAAAATTCCAAAATGATTTTATAACATTTGGGAACTGTGGTGTCAGAAATTCTTTCTGATTAGTTTATATATTAACTTCTATTGAAACTTTTCATCTATCCAACAATTTCCTTATTTTTTTTTAAATAAAAGAGTAAAACTTGTTATTTTTTAAATTTTACATGTTATTGAGTAAAAATAAAGAGAATTCAGCGAAGAAAGTTTTCTTTTCGATGAAATAATTTACTTAAGTTGTACATTCGTATTTATAGTTATATGGAAAATATATGTCCATAATAGGATAGAAAAGATTACATCATAAAGTGATTCGAAACTCTTGTTATCAAATGAGGTAACGCAATAATCAAGGGGTAAGAAAAGAATCTAAGGATGAAAATAATTTACGGGTCAGATAATTATCAGCTGATCAGTGTAAGCTGCTCCACATGAGCACGTAAATTTATAGATGCACATTGATGTGGCCCAAAGCGAGAGTTTATCCTTAATACATCCGTGAATGGAAGGCCGGCTTGAGAAAATAATTCGGAGCTTAGTTGAGTTGAACGTTTTATTAAGGGATTTTGAAATCCGTTTATTTATGATTTCAGCAGCCGTATCTCCATTGAATTCCATATTCACAAAAACAGTTTTCATTTGTACTGCTGGTACTTTTTTCGGATGATGTTTAGTTGTTAAGCTACTATCGCCAAATCTAGGTGGATAACCATTTCTAATGAGAGTCTGTCGAAGTTGGAGTAGTTCCTCATCCATTGTTTCAGTAGAACATATTCTTCTGATCCTTGAGGATAAAGAGTGAATAAGGTCCCTCTTTTTACTCAGTGGGACCCAGCTATGAAAATTCATGTACTGCCCATTTCAGATTGGTCTTCTATATATAGATCTCTGTAGAAAACCATCTGGCCTCCTTTTTAATCGGACACCAAGAAAATGAAATTCCTTGTTTTCCACTGTTTCCAAAGTGAACTGAATTGAGGGGTGACAATTATTGAAACCATTTAAAATTGTATTGAGGTCCATATCTTCACAAATAATGAAAGTATCGTCCATATATCTCTAATATAAATGAAACTCCTCATTTATTGGTCAAAGTACCGTATTTTCAAGATTGGCAATGAAACAATCAGCCGAGAGGGGACCCAATCGAGAATCCCTTGCAACTACATCTGTTTGTCTATAAAAATCATCATTAAATCTAAATTGCACGTTGAAAGTATATCGTAGAAGTAGCTCTTTTGAATAATGTTTTGGGATATTATTATTTTCAATATAGTCACACAAAAAACATATAGTTCCTGTGAGAGAAACATTTGTAAAAAGAGAAGTGACATCCAATAAGATAATTTTCCTACCATTTAAATTAATATTTTCAATTGAGTCGACAAAGTAAAGGAATCAAGAGAGTTGTATCTATTGATATGATTTTTATAGGGTTGTAAGATATTAGCTAACCATTTAGAAATCAGGTTACGCTTGTTAATCTTTTTTATTTAAAGAAAATATTGCAAAATCTCCGAATGATAACATCTACTCAGTTGTACATTGGCTATCAAAATTAATTGTTTTTATGGCTGAAAGACTGGTTACGTTTTATTTGGATTGTCATTACATAAGCTTTTGTTTATCGGAAAGCAATACGAGCAACAACACAATCAATGTTAACTTTTATCTCTATCAATTTTCCTTATTGTCGCTTAGTTATAATCAAAATCAATCATCCATTAGTGGTTACCTTTTTCAGTAATTGAACAAAATCGTTAAAATTGAGAATGAAGTTGTACAATGATTAGGAAAATACTAAATTTTCTCCCAGCTATCAATCTAGAAGATTTATACAGAAATCTGAATCACAAATAATAAATATAAATTAAGTCAGTTATAAAAATGAAGCAGAAATCTTTATCATAGGACTGAACATAGTGTAAAGTCTTTCTTGGTGTTTGTTATTACTATACAATCTAGTTGATAAAAAATAAGGAATGCCACCTTTTTTGTGAGATAATTTTTTTTAATGTGTATATACTTCCTGTCAGTTTGTTGCTTCATTTAGCGTATCATTTGCACAGGATTCTGTTGGTACTATAAAAACAGATAAAGAACTTCTAAATGACATTGGTTCTGTCTGCACAACATGTTCAGTATAATTATCTTCCTTGATCGTTACCTCTTCAGTTGATAATGTTTTTAACTTGTTATGTATCATTGGTGTATCATTCCCTCCAGTATTAGTTATTTCATCACAAATTTCTGACTTCATATTCCATATAGGTCCAGAATAGCTTTCAGTGTTCAAACATTGTTGCCGTATTGTATTAATTGCTAGTTCAGAATCATCCATGGTCTGCAGATTTTACAAAAACAATTTACATACATATATTAAAGTATGAAAATAATTAATTAGCTTTCAATCGTCAACCAGATTTTAATACAAAGTTCAAAAATCTTCAAACCATTGCATAGGAGAAAAGAGTGACGTTCGATCATTGTATCTGATTCTAATGGCCCATTAATTTAGGCATTTGATACAGCTCATAGTAAAATAATACTATTTGTCATATGGTGTTCCCAACACAGGCCATTGTCCATAGTTATATCTCAATCATTACACAATTTTGAAACCTTGTCATTTTATTCCTTACTATTTCACTGTATTTAGACAGTGACTGAAATTTGTGGATACTTTAAATGGATATTTTTAATAAATATCGTGACACTGAAAAACTACGCTATTAGATTATATGATTATTCTGATACAACTACCCGTTAGATGGTGGTTGGAGGTAGTCAACAGGAAACCCTGGACCCGGGTTTCCAGTGACGAGCGCCAAGTAGCAAGAAACCCGGGCCCAAGGTTTCCTGTTGACTACCTCCAACCACCAACTAATCTCAATATAGTGCACGCAATGTCGAGTCACCTAGACTAGTGGCCACATTGCAACTTGGTCGATTGCATTATATCTGCACTAATAAAGACTTGACACACATGACATTGATCACCACCCAGTGATCAATCAATTGTGACAACTACCCGTTATCAACTGTTTACTACAACACATACATTAAATACAACTATTTCTCTAAATTAGTATGTTATATGGAGCGCTATTTTGAAACCATAAGACAAGAAATAGCCCAGTACATAATAAACGCAAGAGAAGAAATAAAGTTTAGTCGTGATTATATGGGACTTGAATTATTTTACATACGTTCTAATAATCAGTATAGTATGCCATCTGCCTGTAATAATTCTCACTTCACACTAATATAGTGCCTTTATTCTTTTTGCCAACGTAAAATTGATGTACTTTTTAATACCTAGTTAAAATTGGAGAGGAAAATCCAATAGTCCAAACGTTATACCAACGAATCAGTAAGTCAATAAATTTTCATATAACGAAACAGAAAAATGAAATCATTTTGAATGATATTTAAACTAAGCAAATGAACAACACGTACACATATCTCTAAAATATTAAAATCATCTCAGTTGGACTACATATTTTGATACTAGTTACCCGTGTCTGTTTAATTTTACTTATAACTCATCAACTGTAAGTATATTCACACCCCAATGTTGATGTTAATGATGAGACTGGGAACCAGTATCCATCAATTAAAACCCTTGCAAATAGTAATAATTTTTTAATAAATGTTAACACTTGATGAAAATGATAAAAAGTATTTAAGTCTGTCTTATACATATGAGTCTTTTAATGGTTTGTATGCAAATACTTTCTTATACTTGTATGATCATCAAATTAAAATAAAAGACCAGTTGTTCTTTCACTAATCTACCAGTTTGTTCCGTAATTTACGAATATAAATTATTTGTTCAAGAAATAAAAAGGTGAAAATCATTACAATCTTCCTTTAATAACACACTGTACAGTAATAACATTAGTTCACGAAATATAATAAAACATTGTGCTGTGTACAAATGCATATCTATAACGAAATTATTTAATATCATTTATAGGCTTAAATAATAAAGCGACTTGATTAGAACAAAAGTTGGCTAAATCCATAATTAAGTGAATTGAGGAATCGATCTGCACGACGTTGAACGACAGTGTAAAAAATTAATTTTGAAATTCTGAGAAATATTTGCAGTCGGTGTGTTTTAACCACTTTAATTTAAGTGCTAGAAGAAATTAGGTAGAAGCCTTATAAATGACTATGTGAAAGTGTTAAAAATGCCTTATACACAATGTCCATAAAGAACTAAGCACATAAATTACTTTTATAAGTCACTAAGATTACTTTAAAGCGTAATGTAGTAGCCATGACAGATCATCCATGAAACAATGGTAAACTAATACCAATGTTATCTCCAAAATAATTATACTCTTCAAACTTAAAGCTGAAGGAATGGAAGTTTACTTTGCAAAAATAAATTTGAAAAAATATTTTCATATATATTTATCCAAAAGTTAGAAATTTATAGACATTACTTCAAGTAGAATCAAAGGTCCAGTTATTCAGTTGTCATTTAATTCAAACTGGTTGTAAACCCGCTCTTACATGTATAAATTATGTAAACTAGACTTTACAAATAAATGTTAAAATAATTAAAGTGAATAGGAATAAAAGTAATTTTCTAAATTTACTTTCAGAATATATCAAGAATAAAGTATGAATTCATTTTATTTTGTAGGTTCATACTTTTCTACTAGAATCTTTGTTCTTGCTCTTTTCAAAATGATAAAGGGAACTATGTGTATGAAAAAAGAATAAAGTAGTCAATACCTTCAAATGCTAATAGATAAACTCATAAAACGATGATTTATCAAGTATTCAAATTAAGTTAAAGTTTTCTTTATTGCATTTTGAAAAATCATAGATATATAATAAACTTCTTTGGACAAATAGGAGCATGTGCCTACAATGGGAACAAAGTAATATATAATTCATATGAGACCACTCTAATTTCACTCTTCAGAAAGAAAGATTTATTGTTATTAGTTTTCTAAAGGAAATACATTAGCTCTAATTTGTAACAAGTTGATTTTTGTCATACATTGACATACGTTAAAGGATCACTGAAAATTAGGGAACGCTGGATTGTTATTTTTTAGTATGTGATCGCTCACCGATGCATGCTCACAATCCCACCATGTATTGAACTTGGGACTATCAAGTTTCAAAGTGAGCTCATCGCATTTGAACAAGTGATTTCGAATTACGTTGCTCAGATTTCCAACATTAATCATTTTGTGACATAGTGTTTTGTCATTCAATACCACTTTTAGCAAATGACTAAATGTATTAAACAATTGATAATAACTGACCCCTAACCAAAGATGTAACGATAATCAATATGAAATAATTTTCTGATAATTCATCCATTCAGTGGTCACGTTGTTAAAACTTTATTATATAAGAGTCTATATAAGAACTTTCGTCTAAATTTGATCGAATAGTTTCACAGTATTTGGGCGCCGAGTTAATGTGAGACATTAAAGAGGAAAAATGTATTTGTAAAATCTCAGCGAAAGAATTTGAAGTAAATCCAACGTTTCGCTTGGCAATCTCGTCCAAGCTTTTTCAAGGAAATATAATCAAACATCAAAATTATCGAATATATATATATATATATATTTCCTTGAAAAAAGCTTTGACCAGATTCCCAGACGAAACGTTGAATTCACTTCAAAACTCATTCGCTGAGATTTTACAAATACATTTTTCCTCTCTAAGAGTCTAGTTAATATTGTAGGAAAAATAGTTTTTCAATTACGCGAAAAAAGAGGAGCCTAATAAACATTACTCCGATCCAGTTAATTGCTAAATGATAGATTGATAACGGAAGCTATCACTATTACACATTCTAAATTAAGTTAGTAAAAACCTACTTATCTAACCAATTTTTAATTACGCAACAATGTACACCTTATTAGACACTGTCAGACTAACATAAATTAACTTAGTAAAAATATATCATAACATCATCCACCATCTTTATTCATATTAAATGTGATCAAATATATCTCGATTATACTTATCATTTAATTATTTCTTCGGTCGCAGTTCTATGTAGGTTAAACATTTATAATTTTATTGTGCTTACAATATTTTATTATCCCCATTTTTATTGGACGTGTTAACAAACACATAATTCTCTATACCCACAATATGCAAAACAAAATTTTATCACTTGCTATGTTCATGTTTTTCAAATTTATATTTAATTATACATGTAATATTATCAACGAATGATGATTTATCTGATACTATAAATTTCTTCTTGGTTGAATCATTCAAGCTGATAAAATCGAATGCACCGGTTAATATTAGGTTTGTGGTATTGAAGCTCATTCTAATAAGTGCCGAGTGTTTCAAATTAATCTAGAAAATCTATATATAGGCTTACTTTTATAATTTCTTGACATTATACGATTATTCTATAATTAAATACGGTTTACCTGACTTATTTCTCTACTAATCTTCAGTAGTTAAATCTATTTAAATAAAGACATAGAGAATCACATGATTTAATGGATGGAAGTAAAATAGCACCTACTAAAAAAGGAATACAGAGACGTTTGCTGTGGTAACATACAAAGTCCAAAGTGTTATGATGATGTACATTAGGCAAAATATAACTGTTTCGTTTCAAATCCAATGAAGTCTAAATAACTAACTTCTTTCTTAATAGTAATAACAAATAACGAAATTAGTAAAAGGTCAAGGAATTTAAATTTATGGTTAGTTACGCCTTAATGTTCGGCTCTACATGACACTTATTTAGTAAAATAAGTGAATAATTCGAGTCCTATACCTTTTGTGGTCACACTGTTAACACTTGCTGAATTTAGTGTATTTATTTTAGACTCATGTTTACCGAGTATTTTGGACACATATATTTTTTTACTATTATTGTTAACATAAAATTGTATTTATTATATTTTCCTTAGGCTAAACCCAAAAAGCAGTGGATAGAAAACACTCAAGGAAGATTTAACAGTTAGACTATTAGTTGTAAACTATAAATCATTTAATTTTTTATGATAGATTTTACGATTTCTTTCTCAGTTAATTATGAATTCGTTATCCTGTTTAATCATCTCTGGATAGTTTAATGGTGAAAGGGAACCGGTTACTTTAGAAATATAAGTTTTTTACGTTACCAGTTTGATGCGCTTTTAGGATAACAGTTTAAATAAATAGAATTTATTACATCTGATCACAATTCTTTTGATGAAAATCAAATTGAACTATTCATCATCGATTGATATTAACCAGGAAATCACTTGGATTATTGTTGAGTTCTAGTTTTCGACCCTTCATTATGATCTAACTACAGTCTCTCAATTGAATATAGTATCATTCGGATTGAATTAGCTATAATCAAGATTCTGTGTACGATGATTAGTTATTATTGTTTAATTTAATTTTTCATGTAATGATTAAGTTACATTAAAAGTATTTTAATAATTCTACTATGATACTTATTTATGGAACTTTATAAAAATACCATCAAGAGAGTCATTTCAGACTATATTTGATGATTTCTTGATATGAAATAAACAGGACATATTGTACGCACCATGACACATTACTTATAAGTAAAGTAAATGATAAAAAGTTTTATCAAGATCACAAAAGTTATTAACCCGTAACTGTAATTGATCGCTTAAATGAACTTTATCATTCTTTATGCTTACCAAGCTTTTATAAAAGTTTGACTGACCTATATACTAGTAGCTTTGTACAGGCCGTCATTATGCGATTCACTTTGTAATCCATGTCTCTACCAGTAAGCTTTATTGGAGTTTCAGAAAAAAAGAGTAGTACTAGAACTAGTTGTCTAACTAGATGGTTTATGCTTCACTTGAATAATGATAGACTAACACATCTAAACTATTCACAATAAAATCCTCAAGCCTAGCAAATTCATATAAGAAATCTGGTATAATTTTTTCTGTCGTCAAACCACCCAACTGTGGGTTCATGAAAAAATGAGTCATATCCCTGATAGTTAGTGGGTGTTTAATGTACTATGATTAATCACAAGCTAATCACAAAAGTACTCAAAACTGAACTTACAGACATGTTTCGAAGATCTAGTAAATTACCTAATTAGGTGTATGAATTAATGTAACGATTCTTGTAAAAACTGAAAAGCGTTTTTATAGAAGCAAATAATATCGAAAATACTCATTTATGCTATTTTCAAATAAACTGATTTTATACGACTTACCTTGTTTGGTTTCATACTTGTTTCATTTGACTCAGGCATATCTAGTCTCCTTAATTGTTGATTTTGTTCTTGTTTATTATTCTGGATAATTAAATTTGGATTTTGTGAATCACCTTTTATGTTCATCACCTTTTTTCTTTTAACAGTTTCTGATAAGACAATATAAGTTTGTTCTTTACGCCAAAGTTTCCATGATTGATGATGATATCGAAGAGAAAACTAGAAGTTTGGTATTTTATAAAAATAACTTTTTAGTTTCCTAATAAATTACAAATATTCACAAGTTGATAAAGCATGTGTGGCAAACACAAGAGAAGTCACTAATGCTACTTAAAAAATCTTAAAGTATGTTTCTAGGACATTTAAGTTTGTTTAACATATGTACCTTAATGATTCATGGAGTTAACAGGAAGTACTTCAATTAAAAAATATCATTAAAAACACAGGAACATACTTATACCTAAATGATTTATAAATGGAAAACACAAGTGTTCACTTGATTACACGAAAAGGAATACAGACTTCCCAACGAATCCCCAAAGTTCGAAAAATAACATTCGATGAACCCTTTAATACATTATTCGAGAAATAGTTGGGGCAAAAAACTGTTTTATGTTACTTAACTTGTGCTAGTAGTTTTTTTTATCTTGAACCGTAGTTAGAACAGTTTTGAAATAAATTTCTATGACAGCCAACCTAAAAGTTATTTCATTTTGATCAAATCTTTCAACAAAATTGAACTTCTGTTGAATGTTTCCAACAGCAGTTTAGTCAGTCACATTAGAAATGGTTATTAAAAATCATTGAGACTATTTTCTAAACGTGATAGATTTATGAAGACAGAAGAGTTGAATATCGACTTCTCTAGCTATTTCTAAATATCACTAAAATTATTTTTGAGTAGTATTTAATACCTGTGACGAATTTATACATGTTCTGACAGTTTTTAAGCCGAATAAAAATCTACTCATCCTTTTCTGATATCCTAATGAACTATAAAATTCATGTTTGTTAGTAACCAACAAAAATCTGATATGAAAAGTCAGCGACTTTCAGTAAAATTGTTTTAAATTGATTGTTGATTGCTTTTCAGGACAAATTAATCCAGTACTTACTTGGGGTTTATGAACCCAAAAACACATTGAAGCAATGACCTTGAAGCTTCAAAAAGCTTTAAAGCAACACAACACTTTCGTGCATCTTACAGATTTATCTTTAGCTTTTAGAGACTACCAATAAGAACTTTACAGACTTTACGTTCTACAGAATCCAAAGGGGTTTTGAAAAAGATGAGAAACTTTCAAAGACATTGATTTAGTGGTTTTACGGTATTGTATATTATGTATAACTATCAAAGCGCACATTAAATTTTAATCATATTTTTGATCAAACAAATTAGTTTAGATCACTTTGTCTTATGTTATTCGAATTTCGTTGATCACGATAAGTTCAATACTCACCATTAACCAAATATTAAATACCAAAAGAAGAAGGCTGCATAATAATCCAAGAAAAAAGGACTGCCATGGAAACCTTCTTGAATTAGCACTTTTTTCATCCTGATTCGAAGAAATCGCCAACCATGCGCACAATGTGAGCAAAGGTACCATTATTAGCAGGCAAATTAAATCTGTCCATAAATATCTGCGACGATGTATCCCATCTCCTTTCCCTCCCATCCATAACCACTAATTTAACAAAGATGAATAAAATCTGTATTGCTTAGTTTTTTAATGACAATACTGAGTTTTATTTCCAAACAAATTGAGAGACACAAAGTTAACTATAACGGTCTATCTAAAGTATTTCTTAGACATAATGAACCCGATACAAACAGACCATTTTGTACATTACGTTAACAATGGACCCCATTTATTTAGTATTCTAAGGATCATATTGTTTCCTGAGTGAAAAGTTTAGAAAATTAGAAGATAACATAAAAGCTTGAATAACCAACACATCTTTAATTCCAGAAATCAGTCATTAGACTTTAACTCTTGTTGTTTAGACAGACAGTTCAGACGTTGTTGTTGACCTGGCTGTGTAGCGGCATTTACTCTTGTATTTCTATAACTACAACTATCATATATCTAGTAATTTTCAAGCTCACAGAATCCAAAAAGACACTATTTAAATATTCAATATAAGAATGTAAAAACGAACAATAGAGTTTTGCCATAATACTTTCTTCTATAAGTAGGAATGCATTTCATAACGCAACTTAACTTAATACTTTGAGGATCAAAAATAAGACGATCTTAAGACCAAATAACAACTAAATTGCTCTTTATATTCAGGTTCTTCTTAATATCCACTATTTCAAGTAGCGATTATTGAATACTCTTTTGAGTCACTCTAAATATTTTCCTTTAATAGATTGAAAGCTGCAATAAATGCTTACAACTTTCTCCAGGTTTTAAAAAAGCGAAAAGTTGAAATAGATAGTTGAAAATTATCTTTTTAGTGTTCTTTAAATGAACTAATGATAATGAAGAAAACTTTCATAGATGAGTTCTTCATTTTCATTTGATAGTTTTACCTTGTAGAATTACCATAATACGTCGTTGTTAAACAAAAAACAGCTAATGTTTTGATATCAAGTGAATAAGCAAGTTGGGCTTCGTATCTACATTATGCAAATTTTGTTTTAAAATGTATCACCATTGTGTGAAGGAATACATAATTGTTCCAAACCAATAACAATAAATGACTTATGTCATGTACATTTAGAATGATTAGGGGTATTTGGATTATAGTATGGACTTAGAATCCCAGAAATAACGTAATCGGATCAAGAAGTACTAGATAACTACAAACGAATGTACTGTATTTAAAATTCGAAATCAAGCATTCAACAAGTACAAGGGAATCATAAGTTCATTCAAACGTCACAACATTGTGAGTATTTTGACTATACAACATCTACAGATATTGTTCAACTGTCCTCAGGCAAGAATAAGGCTCCATGACTTTGAAATGCCTTCTCTTAATACTTGTTCTAGTTATCATAAAATAATGCAACGGTTATATAAGTAGTGAATGATTTTTAGATCGATACTCGTTCTGTTCATAATTTGTATACAGTACATTTAACTGTTTTTTTATTCTTCGCATAGTGGTCTATCCGTATCCACTACAGTACCTTGAGGATCAATCTGTGAATGTCAATTTTAATAAATGCATTATCGAATGTTCATTAATAGCATCAATGGTGCAGTTGATAGACTGCATTTTTAAACAAAACCATTCTTACTAAAATAATAAAATGGACACCTTCAATTAAAAACTAAAGACCAAACTGTATTATGATTCAGTTTTCGAGGTCCGTGAAAAAGAGCTGTTTTCAAGATGGAAAAACATTTTGTGATTCACCGAGTAATTGGGTAGTGCTCTACATGTGATGATTTCTATCCGTAACTGGTGATACAAATGTGCCCAGGAACACTTTTTGCAAGCAAACAATACTAATTTCCACTTAAATAAAACATATTTCTCACGAGTTAAAAGGGAGTTCACAACGTATATCAGGTCATCCGAGCTAATATGTCGATTATACAAGACCGACTTTTGGGTAGTACCGACAAACCGGACAGTAATGACTGCTTTAGCAGCAGAGTTTATGGATTGAATTATTAGAACTAGTAAGTGAAGTAATATCCGACGCTTTTCAACTGTAAAAACATATGAAACCCATCTAACAACCAGACTTCACCCTTCTTGCACGTCAAATATTGCCTTTTAGTGTTTTAAATAGAGATAGTAAGCCGGATATATGGTACACTTGGACTGTGGAAATATATTGTATTCTATGAAATAAACACATTGTAAGTGAAAATTCATTGACATAGTTAAATAAGAAACAGACCTCACAAAAGTGGGGATAGTGTTTTAAAACTTCAAAAGTGAAACCGCAAATTTCACAGGCTTTCGATCGAGACAAGTTTAACCACTTCTCTAAACACTGTTGATGAACAATTCCAATTGTTCCTATTACCTTCGTGAAATGAAGAAAAGATATTTATTTTATTACCTGCACAATAGCAAGGGCTTATCAGTTCCTCAAAGTCACTGGACCCCAAGCAAATACGACAATAAATCACATCGCTTTTTATCCTAAGGAAAACATCATGTTTATGGCAAACTGGGAGACATGTTTTACCTCTCAGGCTGCGGAATCGTTTTCGAAAATCCCGAAGTTTTCATAAACGATGCATCTATGAATTGTGTATCAAGTTCTTAAAAAAATAATCATTACAATCGTCCAGTTTCGAGCTCATACCGCGAAGACGTATAAAACATTTGAAAAGCACACCAATAGGTTCAAACAAATAAACAGTAGATGCCTCTATATTTAGGTATGCTCGTATAAATATTCATCTGACAGCTAGGGATTTTTTGGAGTTTAGAAATTTTCGTATTCGTGAACTGAGAAATTTAATCTAAAACTACAGATTTGAGGAAAGTATTCATACAACGGTTATGTGAAATATAATCGTGACACTCAAAATTAAGTGTTGTTTGATCGTTCTAAAGTTCCAGACAATGAATGTTCAGTTAATGACTGTTGCAGGATAGTTCATTTGTCACACTACTTATTGAAGATTCCCTGTAAACCTGCAAACCCTGTACTGTGTTCTGGTTTTTCCACTGTTGCCAGTTTGTATTTGAAGCATATACTCCAACTAACCCCTTATTATTTAGCATTTTGGTATCAAATTGTTAATCCTTGACTGTCTAACAGCGTATTATCTTGATAAAACGGGCAGAGGTGATTGGGTCTGTTTATGTGTGGAGTTAGGTCAGTCTACTGAGAAACTCTTGATAGATATTAAACTTGCCCATTCTTATACTTTTATTTTTAACCTAATTAACAGTTTCCAAGTTCATCTCTTTGAAACTTTGTGTTACACTAAACCCTAAACCAGCCAATTAAACACGGCATCTTCTGAGATTTGGGAAAAATAGGGACCGTGGTATGAGGCATAAGTAGACGAATGTGAGACTATGAACCCAATCATCCAGAACAAGACACATGTCTCATGTGAATGCCCCGAGTTGTGATCGGCAGTTCTCACAGAGATCCCTCGATTATCACTGGAGAGATGCTAGTACTGAGTGGCTAGTAAGCCTCACACCCCAATGCCAACTCTTGTCATTATTAAGATTTTCAAACTTTGCTGGCCAAGAATGTAAAAGCAACAAATCCATCGTACCTAAATACCTCTAAGATAGCTTCCCAGACTAGATGGGATTTCCCAGTCCATCGCAGCACTTTGATCTGGTATAAAGGGTTGCATTTTTGTCCAGTAACAGTAAACATTTTTCTGTACACAGACAAAAATTTATTTCATGATTTCTAACAACCAGTTTGCATTCGCGTAAGCAGTGGCTTGTTAAACTAACAAAGAATAATATCAATATGTTCAAAACATCGATATGAGAATAGAAAATTTATTATAATGGACTTGTGTATATTACTAATTTTAGCTCTCCGTGAACAACAAAATTTGTAATTTGGAGTCATTTTTCTTCCCCCAGTCTAAACTAGTGAGCTTCATTGGTGAATGCTTGTCGATGAATTTATCTATATGAATTTATTCTTCACCACCGGCTACCAGGTGACCTTATCACTTAACGTTGTTCCGTTACGTTTTGCATTATGGCTCTTGTTCGAAAACTCCGGTATTAGCCTCCTAACAAAACCATCTGCTTTTGCTTGGACACTCGGGTAGTCTCTCGGCCGATAAGCAATTCATCTAACCAGAACTGAAAATATACTCTTGTTTTAATTCACACTGTCACAAACTGTATTTATAAATATTTGGTAACAATAATTTATATTTTACATAGGATCATTCATCTGTTCCCTTTAACTATCATTTGTGTATGCCTCTATTTTTCAATTCATGTAGCAGGTCACCTATGGTGGAAATCCTGTCCTATTGAAATGATGTCAAGTAACCTACTGGTCAGTAAATGCGTGTTACGAACGAATACAAACTGTGAACTGGTATAAACGAAACCATATTTCCATTCCAATGGGCTTAATTCGATGTTTGCACACCAATGTAGATCGAACAAGGAGAAGAGTATCTATCTCAAAATCAATATCTGTTGTCTATCTAAGACCCGTATTCAAGACTCTAATGAAGTGCCAAATATTTTCTCTCCATCTACCGCAGCTAAGGGCTTCATTCGCGTACATTTATCCCCGTACGTAATGACATCTTTATCTGGTTTCTCTGTAGTTGGCGTAGCAGTAAGTTCAGGGGTGGATATTGAATAAATTCATCAAAAAGGGGGTTATCAAGTGTAAAGACAATAATAGTAATAGTAATAATAACAGTGATAATAATAATAAAGTTTGGGACACGAAATGAACATTAACCAGATTACGTCACCACATTATAAGATTGATTATTAACTAGTTGGCCAGGGTAAAAGGAGTGGCTGAACACACTTCTTTTGGATACAAAGCTCTGGCTTTTTGATTCGAATAGCAATTGCTTCAGCCGTCTGTAGGATTCGCAGTCTGACGGAATTAGGTAGACTGCTGTTGACAAGATAGATTATTGCAAAAGATTGCTCCATGTCTGCTGTATATCCTGTTTGGACTAAATGGTCTAAGATGGAGCTGTTAACAGTTTTGACAACACCCTTGCTTAACCACACGGGTAGGTGCTCACGAGCCCGAATGTACAAATTCCTAGAACATCTGCCAATATAACTTGCTCCACAGGAGCAGTTGAATTGATAGATACAGAAGGAGGTGGCTAGTCTAGGTAATTTATCTTTTTTTTCGCTTATAAACTGATTCAAGTTAACACTTCATATTAGTCAGCCCCAACATTAACGACCTGAATTGATTTTATATAACAAACAACAATTCCTGATTCACATATTACAATTTCCAAATGATGTATTTTGCCTTAAATCTGGCCAATTTTATGGATTATTAATCTGGATTTATAATTGTAGAACCTGATGAGAAATTATTGAAAAGAATATTCTTCGTTCATATATTTGTGTTTTAATATAATGGGAATTTTTCAGCGATTAAAATCTTGTAGCAGTAAGTGTTAGAGCTTCAAGAGCGCTAAGGGACTTCAGCCCCAGCTAACTGTCACGGACTGTTGCTAGATTAGAAAGCTCACCCAGGTTGAAGGAAAAGGGTGCGAGAAACGATGTCTTGATGTTATTTCCGCTTACCCATTGATAGATTGTAGTTCAGATGCCACTAAGGATGATTTTTATCACCAGTAATTCGACAGATAATGAAAACCTGTAGCAACTTGGGGTTGATTAGATAAGAGTTGACCTTAAACATCTGTAATGGTATTAGCCTTAACCACACAATCCACAAAGCTGAATATGAGGTAACTGGGAATATAGATATTCAACATTTAACACGGAAAGAAGACCAACAGTGGTGAACTCGGGGTTATTCATTCATCTAGTTAGATGGCATGGCTCAGCCTCGCAGACGTGATCATTCTGTGAAAATTGTCTTTATTCATATGGAATACATTATTCTATCTTTAGCCCAAATGTATTCTCCAAGAGCGCCAGACGTCATACTGCTAATTCCTACGATATGAGTCAGGTTTGTCAATGATGAGACTACCATGTAATATCTCACAGATTATATAGACATATCACGACAAATCCACAATTTTAGGATTAAGTTTATCATCATAGCAGCACTAATTACGAACTCAGAACATACCTCCACACATCTAAATATATATCAAAACAACAGAGCCCGAGTATTTATTCACTTTTTATTTTGTGTAGGATCATATTTCTTATTTTCTTATGTTGAATGTCAAAATCTTTGTGTGTTTGAACAGGTAGCCTCGCGCTCGACTGTGTGCCACCCATGAGAAAAATAAGAACCTATCCACTACTAATTTCTTTTATTCTATCAATAGAATAGAGGGTACCTACCACCATGAAAAACCTACAAACTGGGCAACGTGGCACAAGGAGGAGTCGTACGGGCAGCAAACGAGAACTTGCTGGTGGTAGATCAAGTAGTGGCGACCGTCTACTGAAACTGCGCAGACTGCAACTTGTTCCTGGCTATCACTAACTAGCGGTGCAGTCATCATCTCTTTCCACCCAAAGTGTGGACTCAAAGTGATCACGTTATGTTCAGCCTCCCTGTTTTTGTTGCGTACAACTCGCTCTGAAGCACTTCCCTGGACTCTGACTATGCTCTAAATTGCTTTCTTATTCCTGTCACCTCTCATGGAAGAGCATAGGCTGCACTCAGGTATTCTCCAACCAAATCTAACCTGGGCGATCCTTTCCAGTTCTTTCCAGTTACTATTCATCCTTTTCATGTCTGCCCCCAATTCCGGGCGCCATATATTCTTGCGTCTTCCTCTCTACCATTTTTCCTTAGAATTCCAAGTTAGCGCTTGCCTCGTGATGCAGTTTGATGTTTTCCGTAACGTATATCTTATCTTCTTCATCTCGAAGTTGGTTTGTTCTCTTCCACAGCAAGCTGGTGATGAAGGTATTCGGTCAATGGACATTTAGTATCTTATACTTGTACCTTTTCGACAATGGTTATAAAAGTTCCCCAAAATTCAGCCCCGTACTGTAGAACTGTCTTGTTGCTCGTATCGAGGATTCTGGCTTCGATGTTGGTTTGCGGACAGTTGTTTCGATTTCCATGTGTTGTTCAGTTGTCGGAATGCCGTTATCGTTTTGCTAATGTGCGCGCGCGCTACGGACTGGACGTTACTTTCAGGCCGAGGTTTTTAGTCTTATTTTTCTAGGATTCTCGCAGAGCTGGATGAGTTATTTTTCTTGGATTTATGGAAGATAACTCAATTCTTAACTATTAACATATAAACTGTGAATTTCATGCCATATGATAAGTTCTGAGTTTAACTTACGGTATTTATGACCATATTCATACAATAATTCATAATAATCTAATTACATATATTCATTTTGACTATACGATCAAACTATACTCTGTCACTTTGAAACCATATATAATCATATTTGACGAAGATTTGTATTTCATATCTGTATTCTATTCCTTAAGGAATATATGGTTATATCGTATTTGAATACTTTAACCCACGTACTTTATGTATCTACAGGATCTATTCAAACCTCTACCTAATATCAAGAAATATATATAACCGTGTATGTTAAAGGACTGTATTCACTATTTTATGAACTATCACTTAAATCGTATTTGGATACTATAAATCATTTAATTTCCGAAGCTACCTGTCCAATTCGGTAAGTCTGTCATAGTTTTTTTGACAGTATTTTTTTTTCCAAAAAGCTGTTTCATATATTTGTTCAAGAAGCAACATAATAATCTTAGACGGTAATAATCTTCTAAACTACTTGTCTCTGCACCTCCCAATTTTTACTAATACAGACTTTCAGTTTATATATGTATCACGTACCGTACTTTTTTGATTGTTTGATACTAATTATTGACATTTCTAAATTACTTTACTATATAAGGCTATCTTTCATGTCATATGTGTTAAAATTTATACAACTTGCTCCTTTATATTCTATTTTGCCTCCACACAGATACTGACATAAATACTTCATCTCCACTACTATCTTCCTGCCATTGTCATCTGTTTTTAACACCACTAATCGTCACGATACATTGACCCTTGGTTAAAACATAGATTTTGATTTTTAGACTAACTTGAGCCTTCGGAATTGATTTTTTTCACCCCTTTCTATTTCCAACATTCTGTTCAATCCACTTGCTATACGTCACTTTCTTATCATGCCACAAAAGAAAATGAAGACCCCTGCTTCTAGGCGTCCAGCCAAACGTAGGAAAACGACACAATTTAACACCACTACTGACACGATTTCCAACAGTTTCAACGAGACGAGCCACTCCGTTCATCTGGAAGCAGACAAGCTTTTACCAGTTGTCTCCATTCCAGACATGTTGAAAACTCTGATGGTAAACAGTGATGATAATCGCAACTGCAACCATATGGATGCTATTAAAAAGTTGCAAGTAGACATGAACATTCTCAATCCGCTTAAATATCTCATCAACCCCAACCTCACAGAGACTCTAGATCAAATGAATGACATAAATATTTTCCTAGATCGTGTTGCATCAGAGGTATTTGAAAGAATAAGACGATCTAGTAATGCAATTGTGTTTAATATACCGGATACACATGCCCTTAAAAATATCAAATCTAGTCTGCTTAGAGCCAGCAATATGACACACGTACCATGTGTATGCACAAGATTAAAAAGAAGTCATCCTGGTATGCACTCACCGATCTTGTTCAAATTCAACTCATCTGTAGACGCCAGTGAATTTTTAAATTCCTCCAATTCATTGAGACAAAAACAGATTTTCAAGGATATTAAGACTCTTCCGGATAAAACACCATGCCAGCGAAAAGCAGGAAGAAATAACTACAGACCACCAGCGTCAAACTCTCACACGCATCATAATCCTAATGGTCGTAAAGTTAAGTCCGATTCTAAGAGGACGTCTAGCTTAACAATTTTGCCGTCACTGAAAAACTCTTCTGAATCTCCTAAAGTTCAAAACCCAGAAGAAAGTAATCCCGATGTAGGTGGTGTCCATCCTCTTGAGAATGTTGACTTAGATTCAACCCGAAGTAGTTGTGCTGATGAAGAATGGGATAACACAATCCAAACCCCTGTTAGTGCAACACCCAGTTACAGTAACTGTGCAACGGATAACAGGAAAACTAATCATAACATTCATATAACTGACCATGCACTTAACGTTGATATATTCGAACCTCGCAAACCATCGCAAGTATGTTTAACAGTACACAATCCCCTCCAACATATGAAGAAGCCGAAATCAACCACAACCCTTGGAAATAAACGTCTTGAACACGTTACCCATACGTCAGGTATAAATAGTTATCTGAATTGTAATTGGCCACTTGGTCAAAACCATAGACCTGATAGCCTTCTTGGTCCGGCTCCCAATATGTACACTATGCCCTTATCAGATGTTATATCCAATAGCAATGAGAAAACTTTTTTTGTAATTCCGCCGGCTTTCCTTCCGGCAACGGTAAACATATTTCACATGATGACAAAGTGGTTGAATCTATTTCCCCTCGCAACACGACTCTTACTTTAGCTAATCCTATGAGTATTCATGGAACTACCAATTGCGATTTATACTCCAACCTGCTTCACTATGATGACTCTGAGTTTCTTATTCTTTCGTTCAGTGCCCGCTCTCTGTCTAATAAAATTATTCATCTTAAAACTCTTTTATTCCTTGTAAATCCAACCATTGTACTTATTACGGAAACGTGGTGTAATTCATCTATATCCGATCATTCCTTGAATGTAGATAACTACGTTTTCTTTAGAACCGATAGATGTTATGGAATAGGAGGCGGTACAATTATCTATGTCCGTTCAGACATTCAAGCGTGCAAATTTGAGGATAAATCCCTTGATGCTATAGAAGACTCCACTTGGGTTACTGTAAACTGTGGATCCCAAAATTATTTACTGGTGGGATGCATATATAGACCACCTCATGCGGATACTAAGTTTGACAAATTACTAACAAACATATTTTCCATTGCTTCGCATCAACTGCATACTTTTAAAATCATCGGAGGTGATTTTAATCTGCCAAAAATTACATGGGGCTTGACTCCGGTACCAGGTCGATATAACAAGCTAGTTGAAACATTAGAAATTTGTGGATGGGTTCAACAGGTCCGAAAACCAACCAGGGGGAATAATACACTTGATTTAATGTTCACAATCAACATAGACTCTATCTCAGTGCATACCAGTCATGAGTTTTTTATGAGTGACCATAGAGTTGTATTGAGCATTATTCACTCTTTAAACGCCATACAATTGAACTCTAAAGCTTCAATGACGTACCAGAGCAGATATTTTGATCAACAAACATGGAAACGGACTGAAACTCTCATTCGATGTTTACCATGGGAAACTTATTTTACCACAAATAATGTTGACATTGCGCTTCCCAATCTATATCACAACCTGATATATTGTCTTGACTGCACTGCTCCAGTTATTGGCCGTGTGGCTTATAATGCTAATAGGGGCCAAAATACTTTTAAAAGAAAGCTGAGGAAATTAAAATGCCGTTACTATGAGCAGAATGATGTGTATGCACTTCAGAGTATACTTAAATTAATCGACAGAAATGCTTCATCTAAACATAAGTATTTCATGAATATAGAAAATAAAGCTCTACGTAGTAAAAGCCCAGAATTATCAATACTTCGACTTTTTAAATCCCGTGTAAGGTCAAATTCCCTTGGCACGACCAAACTCTTCATAGTTAACGGAAGCATTGTTAACGACCCGAATACTATATGCGAACAATTCAGCAAGCACTTCTCGCAATGCTACAAAACTGGAACTGAAAGCCCTACATTTCCACTGCTAACATCCAGACATCTGTCGAAAATTGATTTCACACCCTCCAACATCAAGCAGGCCATAACTGTCCTGAAAAAGTCTTATGATGGTGGACCTGACGGGATACCTACATCATTTGTGAAATATGGAAGTAAAGAATTTCCACTATTTTGTTTGAAACTTTTCAATCTATCTATGGAATATGGGACCTATCCATCTGTATGGAAAACATCCCTTATCACCCCTAGATTCAAAACAGGACCACGTAGTGATATTATTAACTATAGGCCAATTAATTTGACATCCGTGCTCTCAAGAACCATGGAAAAAATCATCCACAAACAGCTACTATCATTTTTACTTTCAGCTAGTCTGATCAGCCCATCCCAACACGGGTTCATGACTAAACGCTCATGTTTCACATCGCACCTGGAGTTTTTTGATCAAATTACCCAAAGAGATGTTGGTCAATCAGTGATAATTCTTTACTTCGATTTTAGTAAAGCTTTCGACAGTGTCTCACACAAACTTCTTCTTTTAAAACTCTCTTCATTTGGCATACAGAATCCCCTTTTATCTTGGCTCAAATCTTTTTTAGAAGAACGTAGCCAAATCGTTCGCTTTGGATCTTGCTACTCTAAACCTGTAAATGTAACCAGTGGGGTTATACAAGGAAGTGTGGTTGGTCCGTTGCTCTTTCTCCTTTTTATCAATGATGTGTGTTCCCTCTTTCAGTATGGTAAGCCTTTCCTTTTTGCTGATGACCTGAAAGTAGTTTATTCATTCTCTTCTCCCACAAAAGAAAGCTATATTTCAGCGGTAATCCAGGAGGAAATAAACAAGTTGTACGAATGGATTATTTCGTGGAATATGCCACTTAATGTTGACAAAAGCGGATTTATTCACATTGGTCGCTGTCTTAACTTAAATCTGACTGTGCAGACACATGCACTCAAACCTCTCAACACTGTTCGTGACCTGGGTTTAAGATATAGCAACAGTCTGAACTTTTCTGAACACATTATATCTCAAGTATCCAAAGCTAGAAAGCTGATCGGATTGATAATGATAAACTTCAATAATATCGAATCGAGATTGTTACTATACAGAAAATGTATCTTACCCATTCTTGAATATGGTATTTTAGTTTACAGTAATTGTAGACATAATGATCCGATTAGAATTGAAGGTGTTCAAAGAAAGTTCACCAAAGCTGTTCTGGGATATTCCGATAACAAAGACTATTACCAAAGATGTCAACAACTCGACTTAGAACCTCTTTGGATCAGACGTATCAAATTAAATCTTTTCTTTATCTACCGGCTCATTAACGGTATTTCCTACTCATCGGTTTCTACCCCTTCATACCTTATAATATCATCCCACAATCTACGCAATAAGGAGAACATTCTAGCGATTCCAAGAACCCACACAAACTTACGTCAGAATTTTTTCCTTATTCGCTACCCAACCATGTGGAACAGACTGCCAGTGAACCTCCGTTGCAGTGAAACTACAACCCGGTTCAAAAGTCTCCTTGATGATTTTCTTTCCGAAAGTGGATTATGTCACCTATTGAATATCAATGTATTCAATAATGATTTACACAAACAAGGTCCGTCATTTATTTAATTGCTTGAAAAGCAAAATAAAAACTTTAAATCTTTTCACGTCTATTTTGTTTTATTTCTCTTTATCTTAATATATGAAGTCTGATTATGTTCGTGTTTATCATTATTACCGTTATTAATATCATTACTAGTTCCCCGACACATTAGATATTCTTTTTATATCTTCTTATCCTTTTAAACATATTTAACTCCAGATTGTCCTTTGAAATCAATTTTGACTTTCATAGCATCAATCTTAATTATTATTGCACAAATATTTATACTAATATCCGGTTTCATTCTGTATACTATTACATAAATCTAAATGTATTCATCCGAGTGCTTTAAAGGATTTTTATTTTATTTTTTTTTAAAATTTCTGGTTTCCTTCTGAGGTTTATATTCATTACACAATTATTATTCTTATCATGGGTGAATATTTTCACTAGGTGTTCACTTCTTTTCTTCACTTCTTTCCCTCTAAATAAATATTATTCTTAAGATTACGAAGTTTGTAATTAAAACAATAACTTGTACTACATTTTAATTAACTTCTCAGATTCGTTTTATCTTCACTATGCATATATGACTCATACATAGTGATATTTTATTATCCTTTTCACTAAATTGTGACTTTCATAGCATCACTCTAAATTAGAACTGCACAAACATTTATTCTAGTGTCATATCTTACTACAATGATAAATTATTTTTTCTTACTAATTTAACGATACACACATAGTCGTTTATTCTTGTCCTGTGTTCATAAACACGCCTATTAGACTGTTTGCGCATTTCACGTCTCCTTTATTTCTATTCCCTTATTTTCCCCATTTCCTTCTTTAAACTCAATTCAATATTCTTCTCAATGACAAAGACCCCATTTATTATTGTTAGTATTCTACTATTATTATTCTAAATTTTTTTTTAATATGGCAGGTATAATGCTAACATTATTGAAAATTGTGTATTATTGCATTTTCTGAAGAAACCCGAAATGGTTTCTTCACAACACTTATGTACCCATAAGATGTTTGTGAATAATAATAATAATAATAATAATAATAATAATTCTTGCATTTACATCTGCATGGGACCTTTCTTGTCCATCGATGATGCTTTACACGCTCATGAAAGACTCACATATTCCACAGCTTCTGTATCAAATGTAATAGTGTTGGTGTTCTCTGTGTTTTATTTGAGGATCTTGTTTTTTTTCTTGTGTATGTTGAAGCATACTGATGCAGAGGTTGCCACTGCATTGGTTTTTTATCTGTAATTGTTCGTGTGTATTGAATAGAAGGTTCATGTCATGTGCGAAGTTCAAATCGTCCAACCTGTCAATTGTATTTCGTGTTTCTTTTGATATGTGTAGGTCCTCATGATCCAGTCGACTACGAGAAGAAAGAGAATCCAACCAGATGATCTAGAAGCTGGATGTCTGCCGAATCGGAAGGTCTGTAGGTGCTGCTTTGGTGTCTGGAAGCTTCAGTGGAGCTAGTCTATTCAAGAGTTCCTAGAACTATTCTACCAGTTTGTTCCTCTATTCTTGAATCTCAGTGATTGGTTAGCCCTCTTTGTCCTCGGTCGAACTCTTGGGTCTTCCGAATTCCCTGGTGGTGTTTTCGTTGTGTCATATAGCTGTTTCATATTCCCTTCTCTTGCAGCTTCTTCCGCTATCGTTGCTAGCTCTTCCACATATTTGTCAGTTATAGTGCTCTTCTTCACTTGTTTGTTTGCTTCTGCGTATTCAGCTTGTAACTTGACTTTCTCAGTTCTGGTTCGGTAGTTGTTCGTTGCTGTCTTCTCCTTCGTTCCTTTTTAAGTCTTGTCCAGGATTTCCATAGAGATCCATTTCTTGTGATGATGCTCCTTGTGACACGGAACCTCTTGATACGTTGAAGCTAGTGCTTCTTTGATCCCTTTTCAGTTGTCCTCCATAGTGGTTTCTTCTTTGAGTAGATCCCGTCAGGCTTAAAACTTGTTCGTGAGAGGTGTCCTGAATTCGTTGAGTTCGTCAGTGGGTAGAAGGAGGGCTGTTTTGAACCTTTGTGACACCGTTCCCCCAGTTTTGTAGTGCTTATTTAGCTTCAATTTCATCTTGTCAACCACCAGGTGGTGGAACGATACAGATATGGTCGATTTGATTCTCTGTAGTATGATCCAGTGATGCCAGTGTAACTTTGCATATACGTTTGTGTGGAAGTATTTTGTCATCTGTAACCATTTTGTTGAGTGCACTTAGATTTGCAAAGCTCTTCACATTTTTATTCCGTTCTCTTAGTCAGTCCATATCGTCCCATTATATGTTCATACCTGGTATTGTCGTCCTTTATACATACCGGAAAAAATAAGTCGGGGACAATGTGATAAATTGTTTGGGCTTTAATTTACGTACATAAGAACATGACCAATGCTAGTATAACCAGAATGCATGGTTTAAAAGTTGGCAAGTTTTATATAGGTTGCGCTGAGACAAACATTTAGAATTAATGCAAGTAAAGTCCATAGCTGTTTATATGGTTAATTCTTAATCTAAAACGTCAACTTTAACAAAATGCTTTGTGCTTCTTGATAATGCTATGAGATAAAAAAGTTAAGAAGCTCTTGTTGAACACAACTACAAACCCTTCTGAAATATTATAGATATTAGTGAAGGAGTAAAACGAAGTTACATTTTTGACACATGAATTCGGTAGTGTACCACGACGGTCATGAAAAAAGATAAAAAATGAAGGGACAATATGCAAGACAACATTTTTGGGTCAGGAAGTTGAGTCGTTTGTAATGGAACAGTTATGATGTGACTACTATTACTTCTTTTACGATGTCAGTTTATATGGAATTGTATTCAGGTATGTAACAGAAGGCGGGACAAAAGTAATTATGAATGGATTAGCAACTGCATGAATGGAGTAATTAGTTACATCCTTCTAAGCCATAAGTAAACAAAACGTTTCGTTTTTCAGGTATATGTAGATTAAGGTTACCTCCCTTCCATCATCTTTGCTGTTCAGGGAAGCGATCCTCCCTACTTTTGTTATATTGAGTTGCATAAAATTTGTGATACGTTTCAATATTGCTCTAATATAAGCTCTCTAGTGCACACCTTGTTATTTATTGTCTTTACTATTTCCACGCTACAAGCTAATCAAACAGCTAAAGCTTTTTTATTGTGGTTAAGGTATCTACCCATTGCCACACTTCTATGAAGATAACTAATAGTAAAGATAGATAGCTGATCAAATAATATGGTAGCAAAAGAATTTGAGCTTGCGAAATCTGAGTAGGTCAACGTGAAGAATACAGAATATTTAAACGCTAGTGAGTTCGGGATATTAGATTATTTTTAGATTAGTAGAACATGAGCTACAAAATACTCACAAAAATTCAAGAGAACTTGGGTTTTTTATGATCTACAATGGTTGAGCAGCATAGGTGTTTGTGATATAGAAAATTATAAGGGAAATAGAAGGTTATGGAAATTATGTAACTCTAAACATTAAGGAAATGATGTCTGAAGGTTTTACCCGTGTAGTTTAAACATTTATGGGAAAACTTAAATATTTCAACCGTACTGATTTTATAAGTAGCTATAATAACTAAGTCATTAGTAAATGAATCCCAGTTTCTCGTACGAAACACGTTATTCAGACTTCGGACATTTTCCCTTGAGTAATGAATGTGTTTAACTTTCCTTGTCTGACGTAAGGGTTCACTTTCAAGATTTCTCATAAACTTTAGGTAGAACACGAATAATATAATGATCAGAACTAAAAAATGCAACACGTTCGCGAGTCACGTATATTCCCACATCACTAGTAAAAATAAAATCTAAGTGAGCATCCCAACTAGCGAGGAAATCAACTACATTTTGGTGACCCAGTGATCAAAGGGAGCTACATTTACATGTATTAATATCCTCACACATATGCGAAAGTCAGCCACCGAAGGTAGTAACCGAAAATTCGGTGAGTTTGTCGATGAAAACAGATAGTGCGGATCAAGTGCTGTCTCAGGTCACACAAATGTTGATAATATAAACTTAATTGTACTTGTTCAAGCGTTTTGGATGGAATCATACCCTATACATGCACCTGAATAAGTTTTGCGACCAACAGACTTAATAGGTGTGCTAAAAATAGAAATGATGCTTACTTGACAAATTATCTAAGTGTTAGGAACAGGTAGCCCGTATATTCAAGCGGACTTTCGCTCAAATATTTAGACCATACAAACACACTCAACTGACTGCCAAGTTAGCTCACACAAACACTAAGACCAGTAACTGAATCAATCCATTTGGCGTAATGCAACAAATTCCCTAAGCAAAACATTTAGTCTACTGACAACAGGATCTCCGACACCGGTCCATTTTAAGGTATTTCAGTTACACTTTTAATATTGCGTTGTCAAGTAAGTTTATTTGACCGGCAGTACCAAATATGGCAACACCAGAAATTGACTAGAAAGTAAAACTTGAAGTAAAATAGTCTTATCTTCGCGCCTAATATGGTGAAATAAGCTTTTATCGCAATGTTTAGGCACAAACATGAAGAATATTGGTTCAAGTCCTTGAACTATTAATTAAACGGAAAGAAATTGAATAGTAGTAGTGATAGAAATAGCAGTATCATTAGCCTAAAGAATGCGGTAGTGGAAATGCACTATGAAAGTAAACTTTTCACTAACATCGGTTCACAATACATTTCTTTCAAATGCTTCATTGAGTTGAAAATGGTGTAACATGGTCAACAAAACGCTTATTTAACGTGAATTTATAGTAACTTACTTACGCCTGTTACTCCCAATGGAGCATAGGCCGCTGACGAGCATCCTCCAACCCACTCCGTCCTGGACCTTCTTTTCTAGTTCCATCCAATTCTTGTTCATTTTTTTCATGTCTATTTCCATTTCTCGGCGTAATGTGTTCTTTGGTCTTCCTCTTTTCCTTTGGCCTTAGGGATTCCATGTGAGGGCTTGTCTTGTGACGCAGTTGGGTGCTTTCCTCAATGTGTGTCCTATATACTTCCAGCGCTTCTTCCTGATTTCTTCCTCCGCTGGGATCTGGTTTGTCCTCTCCCACAGTACGTTGTTGCTACTAGTGTCTGGCCAACGAATCTGAAGTATTTTGCGTAGACAATTGTTAATAAACACCTGTATTTTCTGGATGATGGCTTTTGTAGTTCTCCAGGTTTTTATAGTAACTTAGTTATCATTATTTCAGGTGAGTCTTAATTAGTTTGATTTTGAAGTTTTATCTGAAGTCAACTCATTCTATATCGGTTCAGTCTTGGGTTAAACCATTTATGGTGGGAAAAATTCGCAAACTTACATTTCTCCTACTTATCTTCTATCGGCTGTTAATTTTAATTAATAAGCATGAAATTGATGGTGACGACACACGTTGTGAATACGCGTATTGCTAGGACCGATGAGAACATGAAGTCGCTGGAGAATATCTAGGATCAGAATAAATTCGATCACGTTCCACGTTTTAACCCTTCATATTAGAATTCTAAAGCTACATGAATCTAAAGATGCCTAAAGTATTTGAAGTTTAGTGATGACTAAACACGTAAAACCTTTATGATCGAGTATATCAACTCAGACATATCGGAAGTGAGAAATGATGAGGTTCGATGATATATCTAGAAGCATTTGCCCTAAGCCGGCTAGTAGTTGCAAGGGATGCGAAGCACGGCATACCCACTCGTTATCTGATGCAACTGCGTATCTGAGCACCTCCAGATAGGGTGGGCCTAATCAAACTAATCAGATTACCATAAGTGTTGAAGACTGACAGAACTATTTACTTTGAGGGATTATTTGCATCTACAGATCGTTCATATGCGTCCTTTCTCACCATTTGTTTCAGATTTGCAATTTGGTGAGCACTACTTTCTTGAACGTCAGTTTAGATTCTTCGTTACCAAAATAAATAGTTCAGCGATTCTTCGACATTTGATGCTGACCTAATTAGCTTTAATGGACACATCTAGCTGAAGGTACTCATTCACGCATGTGCATCAGATCACGTGTGGGTACGCAGTGCTACGCATCTACAACCGATAGCCAGCTAGGTCGAACGCTTCCCTGCATATCAAACCTCTTCACTTCTGTCTTCTGATTTGACTGGGTTGGTATACTACAATTATAAAGGTGTTACAGGTAAAGATGTCGTCAAACTTTGAATACTTGTGGCATATTCACATCACTTGTGTACATGCGTTTCCAAATACCTCGAAGCATGAATGGATGAGACTCACTGCCCTGAGGTTCACTAAGGACAGTAGTTATTAGTGAATCTAACAGCTCAGGTTGGTTGGTTAAGAGTTGACCCCAAACAACCAAGCATATGCTAAAACAGTATTGTTCAAGTATTCATTCACTTCCTTATTTTTTATAAGCGTTATATTTCCTATTATCTTATATTAAATGTTGAGAGCCTTTGTTTGTCTGAACAGATAATCCCACGCTCCACTGTGACTGCGCTAAGATCGAAATAAAGACCTATTCACTACTTGTCTGGTTTCTTCTATCAATAGCACGAGGGTTACCTTAAGGCACGAAAAATCTTCAAAGCAGACCTTCACTCTGTGGAAGTTGACATGTTATCCATCGCACAGTGAACCAAGTTCATTATGTAGATTTTTGTCCAACGTTTGTTGTGCTGATCTATGACAAATAAATGCACATCCACCCCCACCAATTAGATCTTTGGCATGAGCATACCAAATATTACCACACGGCAGCATATAGTCATTGAAACGCCCAAAATCCAGATTGGCGGCCACATTATTTTGGCCTAAAGCATACATTTATTTGAAGTGAAGCATACATAGATGATTTATGTCATCTTCTTTGTCTGGATTGTTGTAGTGAGTTGAAAGGCGTATGGTCTTCGGAAGAATGTTTATCAATATCACCATAATTGTTCTGAAGACAAGCATCTGATCTTGATGGATAGCGTCTATGCTCATATGTATAAACATATATGATGAAAAATACTTCAAATTTGGGTCATTTTCGTTCTTCTTCATACTGATTTGGCATACTTGATTTGCGTATACTGAACAAAGAATTATTAATCGCAGAAGTTTTATCACTTTGTCTACTCCAGGCAGGTCTCGAAGTTATCCCAACTAGTATATTGCTGCGAGAGCATAATATGAATGGCGATTAGTCCTCTAGCATGCATGATTACGATGTCATCACTTTCGTTACATAAAGGATGGACTCTATCAGACATAGTGTGGCTGAAGTGAAACCCAATTTAAAATTGTACTAATTTCATCGCTTCCGGAAAAACAAATTGCTGAAGTGACGCATTAATCGTTTTACGACATTTCGACCTTCAAGTACTCAGCAACCTCCTACAATGGACAATAGCACTAGATTGTTGCAATGCTCGCTTAGCACATTAGTCTGTATTCTTTCCCTTCCTTCAGTCATAATATTGCACATCCTGGTTGCTGGACAAACACTTGACAAAAACACTTAGAAGTGTTTGGTGTATTTTTCTCTTTTTATGGTTTGTAAGGTATATACTCACTACATATGTAGCGAGAGCACTTTTGATTAACCAATAGGTTAATGCAACATAAAAATTACGTTCCCCTCGTTGGTGACTGTGAATGCCAGCAGCCCATTGGGAAGCAATTGGCTCTAAATCAGCACCTTAGGTTTTGTTTTTTTCGCTGGTATTTTTTCAGAGCTGAAAATGCCATTATTTTACTACCAAGCAACCCATAAGTTATCACTTCAAGTTCGTAAATATATTTGGTTTGACCACATTTATTTTGCCTAAGACGGATTTCCAACGCAGCTGTATTGTTCCTAGAAGTTCCCTGCCCGGCACTTCGACGTTGTCCTAGGATCGAGTACTATTTTTTCTTTATTCCGATTGTTACATTTCACTACTTCCACCAATAAGTCGTATTATCAGGTCACAAATTCGGTTAGTAGGTGTCGTTATGTTCTTCATAAATGTCGAGTAAACTCACTGGAATGAATAAACTAAAGAAAGAAATATATTTGTTGTCAGTTGAAAACCCCATATTTGTGTAGATTTGTTTCAAATGATTTTTTGTACCCCCAGGGTATTTCAAACTGTCACGTTTACGAAGTTGGGTTGCGTTAAACAGCAGACTTTATAATGATTTTGTAATAATACTTTTCCCAGAAGGCCTTAGCAGGTTTGTTCATAACCAATGTTACAGTCGTAGTTGTATATTCTTTGACCTTGTTTTTACTTTACAAACAGTCAATAGGAACACATCTGTGCATCGTGTTACACAATGTCTCTCGTTGTTGTCGATGATGAAATCGAACTCCGAAGGTTGATAAAAAATGAGCGGTAGTGATCGTTTGAGGTGATATATTTACGTTTCAGAAAACTAGTAGTTTTCTTCTCGTCCCCTAATGTGCCTCAATGCGATCAGGTACATAATGCCCTAAAAACACTGAAGGAAGATACAGTGAATTCAGAAATTTTGTTCGTCCATGTAAGTTGCCCACC
Source organism: Schistosoma haematobium (assembly GCF_000699445.3). NCBI lineage: Eukaryota > Metazoa > Platyhelminthes > Trematoda > Strigeidida > Schistosomatidae > Schistosoma > Schistosoma haematobium. The sequence continues at coordinate 36,596,146 of NC_067196.1, read as the reverse complement.
GTTTTTTTGGCGGATGCAGAACAGCTGACCACCAGTTAAGGTCGGTTGTTTACAATTCGCCGTACACTAAGCGCATTTGCTCCTAGCCAGCTGTTTCAATACATTAGCTAGGCTCTCATTTAAATGCTACAGTACTAATTATTCACTTATAAATTAAAACTAGTCCTGCTAATTTTAGTCTAAAAACCTACTGGTACAATTAATTTCCAGTAAAAGTAACAGTTCAGTGCACTTGTTTCTGTGGTACTATGAAGTTGTACTCTTTGTGCGCTTCCAATTTCTAGGTGGATGCGGAGGCCGTTTCTGAGGTTTCAAAACAACTGAAAATAATTTCTGTTCCTACAGTTTTATTCTTTCAGGTAAGTAATGGATTCATTCCGTTTTCCTGGATTAAATCGGTCACGTTTACCTTATAAAAATAATCTGATGCAATCCAGTAATAAGATACAGGTGCTCGTACTCACTGTTTGGCCATTTTATGTGACTGGACTGACATATGGTTTCTCAAACCTAAATATAGCAATTTTGAAAATTAGAGTGACTTAATTACCCTCCAACTAAGCGTATGATTTTCTGCCTTTTTACAAAAATTATGTCAATCCTTGTCGCTCTCCCAGTATGAAAGATATTACACCGATGTGATGTATTTCTACCTAAACGTGTACAAAAACTCCTATTATAGGACTTTGAGGTACCCTTAAGTTCACCAGCTCTTCCCATTAATTGGCAGTTTTTGTACGGTGTCACCGATCCTGAAAGGTATTAAGCTTGCCCTCTACGTTCGGTACCAGACGTCTGTTGAAGAAGCCCACAGACAAAACACGAAAGTTCTTTTGAATTCCAACGACTATTATTTTTCTTAAGATTCCACACATGTAATCGTTGACCGATCAAAACTAATAATGCATGTGAAGTTATTCTGGTGAACTACTTTATTGTAACGTACTTTAGTCATTTTGTAATTCTTTCAAACAATTTCATTCGTACGGGACTTTCTTAACCATCCAGTAAATGAAATGCGAGCTTTATTCACTTGGTAGGATCTTATAAGACTACCCTTAGTGGTCAGACGAACTGAAATACTAACTAAGATCTGCGAACTGAATGTAATACCATCTGAATGGTCTTGATCGCTGACCGTCCCAGTTTATTAGAAAGGATTAAAATTCCCTTCTGATAATCACGGAGGTATCAGGTTCATCAACGTAGTGTCTAAAATATTGACCTCGATTACACTTGGATGTCCAGTTAGAGCTCGTGAAGAGCAAAACCGAGAAATCCATGCTGGTTTCAAACCCGTACGTGGATGTATAGAGCAAACATTCACCCTCCAGCAGATTCTGGAAAATAGACAATTTCGACGTTCGACCATAGCTGTATTCCTTGACCTTAAGGCAGTGTTCGGCTCTTGTTCGTGAGGTTCTATGGTAGTTTGTCACTGGAGGGCGTACCAAAAAAGTACGTCAACCTTGAACAGGCTCCCTACTCGAACACTACTGGTCGAGTCAGAGTTTATGGCGAACTGTCATCGCAATTGGTTACTTCAAGTGGTGTTCGTCAAGGTTATCTGCTCTCCCTATTTTTATTCAACTTTGTCATAGACATGTTTTTAGAGATAACACATCGTCTCACATTTCATGGATTAATCTTTTACCAGGACATTCACTTGTTAACATAGTTCTGTTTAGTAAAGATGCTGACAAAATGCAGTCAGTCAGTCAGCTGCAAAGTAGGACCGGGCACATATATGCATCGCTCCAAGTTGCCACCCCTCATTAGCACAGCAAGATGAACACCGAATTCATAGTAGTAGTTAAGTCAATAGTGGTAATATATAAAAGAAAGACTGCACATATAAGGATATAGTACAGGAAGAAAGAATTAGTTCGTAGAAAGAAAGATATGAAGTGATTTTAATCTCTTAGTTTAAGGGAAGACAGGAAGTGTATACACTTACACCATTGTGATCGATTCTGAGCCATGTCACCAAGAGTCTCCAACCATTGGTTACGATAGTCACGCGGACCCCAACTAAGTAGTCTGTATCTACCAACATGGCTCAGATTAGAAGTTAGTGACTTCAAGCACTGATGCCACGTTTTAGTTTGGCCGCCCCTAACTTTCTTCCAACCATCCCGAACAACGGTTAGCAGAGCACGTCGTGGTAATCAGTGTTCGGGCATACGTAACACGTGGCCCAAGCATCTCAGTCGATGAAGATTTACAACCTCATAAACTGATTTACCACCATTCCCTAATATCCTACGTCTAACCTCACTATTACTTACCCGGTGATCCCAGCAGATGCCAGCAATATTTTTAAGTTATCTGGTCAAATACTAGTAGCTTACGAGTGTCTCCTACTCTTAATGGCCATGTTTCGTTGCCGTAAATTAAAACAGAACGAACTGCTGTGCAGTATACTCGTCCTTTTATTGATAGACGGATATCTCGCCTTCTCCATAGGTGACGTAAGTTAGCAAAAGCCAAGCGAGCTTTTCGAATCCGTGATGAGATTTCGTCAGACATCAACCCATTAGGGCTGATCAGACTTCCAAGATAACTGAAGTTGTCAATGCGTTCGACTACTTCACTCCCTATCCTTAGTTCAGGTGTTGATGCAGACCAGTCCCGAAACAACAACTTGTATTTAGAGGGAGAGAAGCGCATTCCAAACATTCTGGCATTGTTGCTCAGTGCTACCAAAAGACTGCATTTTGTCAGCGTTTTCACCAAACAGGACTATGTCATCTGCGTATTCTAAGTCGATAAGTGAACCTCTTGGTAGATCAATGCCCAAGAATCCAGTCGACGAGAGCGTTGTTTCCATCAGTAGGTCTATGATGAAGTTAAACAAAAATGGAGAAAGTGAACAGCCTTGACGGACACCACTTGAGGTTGCAAAAGCTGATGACAGTTCGCCATAAGCTCTGACTCGACTGGTAGTGTTCGAGTAAAGAGTCTTCACAAGGTTTATATACTTCTCAGGTACGCCTTTCAATGACAGACACTACCACAGAATCTCGCGGTCTACCGAGTCAAATGCTGCAATGTTTTCTGACCACCTTACGCAACAATCCAAGCATGTTTGGGATGCGGTTTCCTCTCTCCAAATGCGAAATGTTGCATCAGAATTGGCTTGCGTCACCACTTGAATTAATGATAGGTAGTAAAGTAGTTGTACTCATCGACCGCTTCACTTATCTTTGGAGTCCCATCAGTCCTGAGGGTCTGGTGTCTGGCAAAATCTCAGCACGGCTTCAGAAAGCTCGATTGGCTTTTTCGAACATGCGTCACTAGTGGCTTAGGTGAGGTATCCGTCTTCCAACCAAATTATGGATTTACTGCTCAGCAGTTCGTTGCGTCCTATTTTGTAGATGTGAAGCATAGTGATTAAGAGTAGAGGGTATTCATACTTTACTAGTATTCGATCAGAGCTGTATTTGAAGCATTGTTCGTGTATTCTGAGACCACTGAGTGACTGGTCCTGAGGTTAAGCATTGGTCACTAGACAGACGTGGCAAATTGATTGATGAGATTGTATATCTTCATCAACTGAGGTGGTTGGGACATATGTGTTGTCTGGTGTAGCAGTAAGCCGGAAAAAAGCCAGGGGCAACCAAACCAAAACATTTCATAAATCCATAAAGTCATTGACTATAGTACCTAGCCATGCTAATAGGTGTAGACTACCTGGTTTGCATCTACGTGATCATCATAACCAATGGTTAGAGACTTGGAATGACATGGCTCAAAGTCGTTTGGAATGCCTCAGGTGCACCCGTTTTCTCTTCTACCAATCTATATTTTCTTTTCGAATCGTACCTTCGATGCAACTTGGACCGATGCATATATGTGCCTTGTCCTATGTTGTAGCTGACTGAATATCCCCACTGATACTGTTACTACTCCTGTTCTGGGATTTCACCTGACAATTTCATCTCGCCGCTAATGAAGTGGGGCAACTTGAATCGATGTACATACGTACAAGGTTCTATGTTGTTGCTGACTGGCTGATCGTTCAAAGTTTATCTAAAACTGCAATAAAAGTGAGATCGACTTTTCAGACTAATAATTGGCCTATTCGTCTGGTGTTATTTTATTGAAAATTCGGAAGAAACTCATGCAAAACATATGGCGTTTCATCCAATTTAAAGGTTCACTGGTTATTTATTCTGTAATTGACTCCTAAACAACATTTTACATGTTGCAGAACATCGCCGTTATGTTTCATACTCATGAAGCAAGCATTAGGTCACATGTTATTTAGTAGTCCGTTGAGGACCATGTGTAGAAGGGGATCTTGTTAGTTGTTTAAATTGTCGAGTATTTACATGTAACAAATTGTATTGGGGCCCATCTAAATTAATAACATCACATTTGCACCGAATCGATTTTGTATTTGCCTACAGTTCTCATTTTATTCAGAATTGATGAGTTATTCGAGTGGTCCAAGTGCTCGGCTTTCAACCATTGATTTTCGAGTATCAATGCAAAGGTTGAACTAGATAGTTTCAAATAAATTGAGCATTGTATTTATTTATTTAAACACAAACATTAGTACAAGGAGGCACCAAATAGATGTGCGCCACGTAGACCATTCGATTTGTGTGAAAGCCGTGATACCGTTTAGGTGCCCAAACCGAAGCAGGTGGTTTTCTTAGGGGTCCTACCCAAATCTCAATTAGTAGAAAACCTGTATTTCTGACGTTCTGTGATTTAATCTAAATCACTTCTTCAGAGTGGATGAACGACGGAATTGATTGTACCAAAAATATTCTGCATTGTTCCCTTTGTTTAATTCAGTTATTTATTTACTCTAATGAAGTGGCTTACATTAAGTCACGAAACGTCATAAATACAAATTTTCTACCTATTGGGATATAACAAAAATAGACTTGTTATTGTTTGTTTTCAGGGTCAAATTGATACTCTGCACATTTAGGCTTAATCATGAGTTTGGCGATATAAAAACACTCACAAGTCGTTCAACCTAGTTTTGGTTGCACAAATTCATGCTTGCTTGTTGAATTGAATTAATTGCTACTGGTTATTCATAATGAATTTGAAATAACTCAAATGCATGTAATTGCTTTAGCCTACTTATTCTTTGGTGTTCGTTCATAAAGCTGACTTTCGTAATGTTTTGTTTGATTTTCTGAAGTTGTTGCATTCAGTGATATTGTTTACGAGGAGATCAAGGTTACACTTTCTATTCAGCGTAAACGATTGTATTTATTTCGTGATTGAAATGCACTTAGAATGAGCAGCTAACGTTCGTATCTTAATGGCTCAAGAACCCAGTTGTAGGGAACTTTCCATTTAGATGAAAAAGTATATTCCTCAGCAATGGAACCTGGAAAGATTGGTTTTCTCATTGTCCGATGCCTCCTAGTTCAGGAAAATAAGCCATTCGTAAGATATTCGTGCTTGATCACATCTCTTCGCTACGTCAAGTCCGTGTAGATGAAACTGAAATAAGACTACCTTTGCTTTTACATTCAGCTTTAAGTCATAATTAGCGATTGTCATAGTAGTAGTTATCTCCAAAGTCGCTCATGTAGAGCGGATTAATGAAATTTTTTTGCAGTATACTTGCGATAGTCTGAGTATACTAGTAGTCACCCAATTAACTGATTCTTAATATCAATCCTTTAATTGTTTAATCTGCCAATATTATTGTTTCCTTAATCAAAAAGTCAAGTGAGGAAATCAGTCGCGTTCATGGTGCATCTATTCCTGATGTTACAAAATCTGTCATGAATTTGCAATCAGCACCCGCTAATGGTTTATCCAATGATCTTTCATCACATCTTCACTCTTTAATTAATAAGGCACCAGTCATGCTTTTTATGAAGGGTAGCCCCGAAGAACCCCGATGTGGATTTAGCCGCCAGATCGTCAGTATTTTGCGTTCTAATAATGCTAAGTTTGAAACATTTGATATCTTACAAGATGAAGTGGTTCGACAAGGTTCGTTCGAATTTTAATCAACATTTAAGTTTCCTGTTTTATTGAATATGGGTTTAAAATGTTTTTTTTTATTAGTTTAATGTGTGAAGTGGTTTTGTAGTATTTCGAACTTCAATTGTCTTTCCAGTACCAGCACTTATGTTTCCAAATAAATCTCACTTTTTTGTCGTTAACAGATAAGTAGCAAGTACCTAAATGTATTTGTTTATTTTATCTGACTTCATACATTCTGAGCACACAGTGATTAACTGTTACCACAAACACTTCAACCAGTGTTTATGCATACAAAAATCATATCATCTGAAAGAATGCTCACTGAAACATTTTAAGTCGTAGTTCTATGGGTCTAGTGCGTGATATATTTACTGAACGTACAAAGTTTCATTTTTGTCGGTGCTGGAGCTCGTGAGTTGGGCTAATCTTTTTAGAGTTGCTTAAAATGAGCATTTCAAGAATAATATATTAATCAAATGCTTTACCTATAGTTGATTGTAAATATACGTTTTGCGAAACAGTTATAAATGTTTAGTGGGAGAGGTATTTAACTGACTACAATGATGATGCATTTGTGTTCATATAACCCGTTTGTTTTTCATGTTTCATTCGTAACATGTAATCTTTTTTATGCCTTATATAGATTAGCTAACAGCCCTAATATCCACTTGTAAAATTTTAGAGAAATCCTTAAAGATATAATAACTAAGAACGTTGTTAGTTATAGAATGCTCTATGATAACGTTTATTTGGTTATAGCAGACGAATAGACAAAATAGTACCATTTGATAAATCTAGACGTAAAGTTTCTTTTGCTTGATAGTTTCTAAAGCCCGTTCTGCTACCCTCCATCGTATTCACTAATTATTGTGATCATTCCATCACCTTTTGATCCTATTCTGTGAATATTCATGCTCCTTACGGAGTCTGATATGTTAGTAAACCGTACCTAGCGTGGGAGTTATAGTAGTTCGGAATTGAAAAATATGTATAGATATTAAGATGTGATTTTTGGAATCACGGATAAAGCTTTTGGATCAAATCTCATGTAAGTTTAGTTAAATAGTCAGTCTCTCGACTTTCGGTTGTTATGCCACAAGTTTAAACCCCATCCTATCAAGTGCGACTAAAACCTGGACTTATATTACCATACTTGAGTCACCAGTACCTCACTATTTCTCTAACTGTATCAACTTATTTTTGTAATTCAAATTTCGGTTGCGAAAATTTACAGTTTAATTCGTTGGTAACTTGACAGAAGTTCTTATTTGTTTAAGCTTTCCTCATAAGATTTTAGCCAAGTAGGAATTCATATATTAGTCTTCAATTATTTCCTGTCAGTTATGAGCTAGAGGATCCAGCAGATACTTAAACTGAAAGTGAAGTAAGGTTGAAACCCACTATTTAGTAATTGAAATTCCAGTCCACCATTGGGTTGCAACTTAGTTTCGTTTTACTGAAATACCTTGACGATGTGTTCCAGTTTCCTTTTTTTTCGTTGTAGGTTTGAAGTCCTATTCCAATTGGCCAACCTACCCACAATTATACGTGAAGGGCGAGTTAGTGGGTGGCGTGGATATCGTAAGAGAGTTAGCCGATTCAGGAGAGTTAGCACAAATGTTGGTAGTTCCGTGAATGTGGCAAATAAAACACCTTCTTTCTTCCAAACCTCTGCCATTTATTGTATTTTTAAATGTAATATAACCTTATTGAATTGGAGTCTTCATTTTTTGAATTTGTGGATGGTATCGGCTTTTGATTTTGTTTACCATTAATTGTATACATAAAATATTTAGATATGTAAGCATGCTTACTACGTTAACCAATAACAATCGACGCAACCCATGTGTTTGATCCACTGACATAAAAAAAATTTTGTCTATCAAAGATAATTTTTTGTGTGAAACTGTACTCAACGTTTATGAAAGCAATAAATCGGAGGTAAGTAAGTTTGCTACTCTGTTATTCAAAGTTAAGTCTTCACTTCCCTACCATATGTTTGAACGACCGGAGTTCAATATCATAATAGCGTTTTAATCCAGTTGTCTCGTTAATCTTTAAGCGTACCTGTTTCGATAAAATTAATATCAAAGTGGTTTTCAATATAGATAAAAGAGTAGAAGTTTGACTAAAATTTTATGCTCTGTATTACTAGTTCACACAACAGCTGAAACGACAATTATCATATACTACTGCTACTGTTATGATTTTTATAATCTCATTCTGAGTAGATATATTGTCAATTAACTTATCGCTAACATAAAAAATTGCTAAACGTTGATTTGCTATTACTAATGAAATTATGTTAGTAAAACTCACACTAAGTGAATCCACGTAATCTCAGCTTTTCGCCAAGCAATCTTGTGTCCTGTCTGTAAAATATACTGACATCGTTGACCTATTTTCAAATCATTTAATGAATTAGCAATGTTTCAGGCACCATCTGATTCCTTTTAGCCTCATGTTACAAGTTCAACAATACTAAAAATGGTTCAGTTGATTTTACGGATACATTTTTCTGTCCTTTGATGTCGTCATCCTTGACTTTTACAAATCCAAAGTTCAGGTTATCTTTTGCTCGGAATTATATCTGAATATTATGTTTATTTGGGCTTCTAATTTCTTTATGGAGTAAGATGACCAGAGTGGTGATCCTGTTCGTTGGGTAATGTTCGATTTTTATCACACTTTCAATTAATAAAATGAATGTTTAAACAGGTTATGAATAATCGGGGAAATTGAAGATCCTATATCAATGCTTGTTTATCTGTATAGATTTCGAAGTATGTATAATGTCAACCCAAGAGATTACATCATCCTAATAATCTAAAGTGGGTATAACGGATGAGCTAAATGTAGAGGTATATTAGATTCTGAACGTCCATGTATGATGTCGGACGCTCTCGGCGCATCAACAAGGAAGCGTGTTGTACATTATTACTTCAGTAAACGGACGTCACTAATGAGGAAATGAGCCAACGAAATAATTACGTAAAGATTAAACAGTCATTATTTTAATATATCACCGTTCTTATGAACGTACCAGGCTACGAAATAAAGCAAAGCAACATCTTGGAGATGAACATTATCGAGAAGTCAGTGAAACTAAGTGTGGAGCCATACACTAAACAGACCAAGGGTTGGTGATAGTAAGATATTACAAACCATAGAAATAAGATTAGAACTCTCATGATCAAGTAGTGTGCAACTTCGGTTAATTTTCGTTAATGTAAATGACAAACAATGACAATGATAATAACAGGGACATTGATCTTAAAATGGACTAAAATACTCATTACCAACTGAACTGCTCATTTCATTCGGGTAATTGGGATAATTTCACTGCCATTTGGGCATGTTCAGTGTGGGTACACTGTGATTAAATATTTAAATAAAATTGCATTAAGAAACTGATAATTAAGAGAGGAAAGTGGTTGTGGAATGCAAACCTGTAAAGTAACATTTGCTTGCAGCTTGGACATTGTTCACAAGGATGTACATTTCTTTCGAATTGTTATTCCTTAATAATGATAATATAAGAATACGTCATTTAATTTGACAGATCAAAGTAATAGTTTGTATTTGTTTTATATGACTGTATATGTGCCAAGAAGAGGGAGTGAGCCATGGTTCAGTCAAGCTTAATTCTCAAATAATTAGATGGATTGAAAAGAAAGCTATACATGCATGCACCTTCCTTAGAAATGTTAAATCATTTCTTTGGATTTTTGGTGTCACCAATAATTCATCTCGTTTACATAATACTTCCGAGTGTGTACATGATGTGTGACAGCGTATATGTATGAGTAATAGTAATTAGATAAAACTTTTTTCGGTTAGAAGAGTTTTATTGCTCTTCCTCTTCTTCCTCATCGTCTTCTTCAGATTCGTCAGTGACTACCACATCAGCTGTATGGGCAGCTGGTACATTTTCAAATACTCCACTGTGTGGGCATTGTTCTTGCCATATATCAATCTGAAACATAATATTAGTATAAAGTAAACAGTTATTAACTGATAGCTAAATCCTTCCAAAAAATCTTAAGAAATAAGTACAATCCGATGATATCTCCATAATTTGTAACCGGCTGACTACATGCTCACTCACGAATAATCCGTTACTTTCAATGGTAACTTAATGAAGTCAGATTTTAATTTGTCATTATCCGGGTATTTTAGTGAATGCTTTAGTAGGTGAAAATATATGTATCACGATAATCTTCAGGGAATTCAAATGATTAAAAACATGGAACCTTATTTTACAGTGAACGGTATTCAGTTAATTTTTACTGTCTATCGTTAACAGTAAGTTTTTGGTATATGTATAGTTGGAGTTAAACTGAATTAAATCCTATCATAAACCTTATGTATGTGATTTGGTACGACGATAGTCATTTACTAATAGACTAGATACTGTTAACATGCTAATTTACGACACTTTACATCTACGTACTGTTATAGATGTAGATATCACTTAAGTCTATAATCCTGATAAACAAGTGTTAACAAATACCCTCACACAAATCTAGTGTTTCTGAAGTTATAGTTATCCGGTTTGTTTTCGTCTACACTATGGTAATAAGAAAGTCTAAAGACTTGTATCTATTGGGTCAATTAACGTGTTAATTACATTGGTATGAACAATTAAATATCAGCATGATCACTGAAAGTATAACTAAATTTCGTCTCTACGCCCCTTATGACCCTTTAATGACATTTAATTTACCACTCACATACTGTAAATTATAGTGTATTGTCATTGATTCGTGAAAATAAAACCCTTATATTACTAGTAGTATCCGGAAGAAAACACCATGAAAGATACTGAGGTAAAGTGTTTATCAGAGAGAAAAATTATCATGAGATGGTGGAGAAGATTTGTAGCTCAGGTGGATGATATTGATGGAGTTTTGTTCTCTGAGCTGGATGGTTTTGGTCGTGGAGCTTTCATCGTTCTTCTGAATGACATCGTCAGCACAATCAACCAATCAGGAAAATTATGCACAAATATAGGAACAAAAATCAAATCAATGGGAGACAACCAAAACAATGACAAATTTAAGGTCAATAAGAACCAATCAACATCGAGGTGTACAGAACAAGTTATGAAACGCATATGGAGAAATTCGAACACTTGACTTCTGTCTGAAGTTTGAGCTGATGGTGTCGTTCATAAGAACGATGAAAACTCCACCACCAAACCATCCAGCTCAGAGAACAAAACTCCATCAAGAATAATTATCTGATGGAGATTTGACTTTTCCAACAAAACAGAAGTATGGTCTGGAGTATGTTTAGTCGTTCTTTAACTCCAAAACTTAATCTTCAGACTAATTAAGCAGCACTATTCAATGGTGGATACACACACACGCTAAAGAAACGTATCAACTTACAATATCTGGTCGACTTTTGTTCTTCGCAGCTTCTTCTGCTTGTTTCTGACGTTCTAAGAAGGCTTGTTTAGCTTGTGTAGTATATCGTGCTTGTTTTGGTGCACCATCACTATTACCATTTGTATGACCATCTTCAACCAATAAAATAGTCTGAATGATATGTAAAAAATAGATGAAATCATTTTGAAAACAGAAAAAATGTAGAGGATGCCTATTATTTTTAATAAGAGCAAATGAGGATATCTTTAAAAGATCTTTAATGCTGACTATTATGTTGTTAGTTAGTATTAAATAGTGACGATAGTTATACTTAAAATAATTCAACATTAGGTGCTGTACCACGTAATAATGTGTTCCAGTCAAAATTAAAAATTAATAGGTGAATTTATTACATGTCATTAGAAATCATTTATTTCAAATGTCAATTCTAACTAGCATGAACATATTTTCACACAGAATACGGCTGTTTGTATTGGATGTAATATGTGCAGTAAAGTAACAAATAATGTATTTTATTTCGATATAGTCGCTGTAAATTATGTGAAATGAACATATTTTCATCCTGAACATTTTATACGAAGTTGAAATACGATTGAACTTGATAGAGATGCATTATTTTTGAAATCATTGTTCTAAGCACTTTACATAACTCGTTAGAGCTATCTTCCGTTGACCATTATTTATATGATGTAAATTACAATGAAATGTTAACCGTCTCCGGAAAATTTCATCACGTTGATTTCTTGCTATTTAGGTTAGTGATTTTATCACATGCATTCTACCAACATATATAGCTCAGTGACAATGCAGATGATCATCTGATATAATTATCTATAAATATATGCAGATATATAGGTATGTCCAATTAAATAAATATCTGGACAGGTTTGTTAATACTGTTACACGGAGTTTGAATAAACAAACCTTTATTATCATAATTAATCCAACACAAAATTTTTATCATTGCGTTCGATATTCACATGATTTTAGTGTGCTAATTCCAACTCACTGCATTTCAGCGATATATTCTTAACCCTGCTTATATGACCTTTCAGCTTTACAAATGATACATTTCGTAAGTACAAACATTATAATAGTCCACCAATTTTAACATGTCTGCTTCAACCATACCTTACAATGTGTATGCTTTATACTACTCATTACAATACAAAAATTATGGACTGATGACTGTAAAGTGTAGAGATGAAGTTATTCAACTCTTTTTTCGTTTATCTTCAGTACAGTTATTGATTTATCCGGATGCATACCTTTCTACGGGATAACTTACCTTGTTACTTCCTGTTGTTATCTGTGATTTAGATGCTTCTTGTATAAATCTGTTTTTCGCTTCAGATGCCCATTTCACAGAATTACTTGGATAGTCATCTGTTTGATCGTCATCATAACGGACTACATTATCAAGTCGAGTTGGTTCATTTTCATATATTCCACTTTCAGCAGCATTAATATCTATAAGCTATAGAGATGAATAAAGCAAATTAATATCATTTTTGAGTAAGCATTTAAAAAATGAGGGAACTATCAGATATATTTTGTGGAGTAATTTTCAACAGTTCACATGTATAAGGCATTCAGAAACTTTTTGAAATTCAGTTATTCTTCTAATTAGTAAGTCTGATTTACATAGGTGTGATTCTTCACCACTCATGCAAAGAAATGCGAACTAACTTTGTATGCTGTCATTGAAAAATGCTAGCTTGGGTACAAAATTCATAAAGTTTTACTAAAACACTCAGCTATTTATCTTCAACTAAATATCATTGTGAAAATTCCTGTTTTGTGAATTAGAACAATACGTATAAGCGGGAAATATTGTCTTCAGTTAAATCCTCATCAGGCTGCATTCTTATATACATTAATATTTATATGTATATACACAATTATTAAACCAATGATGGCAGTTTATTGGTCAGTGATAACACTGGAATAGATAACATAATAGGTCAGGAGTACAAATTAATGGTGTGATAATAGACGTACTAGTTGTGATAAGAAGAACAAAGGCTTCAATCCATGTTTCATAGTAGGAAATAGGTCATTGACTTATAAAACATAGATACTGAAATAACATTTATAACAACTATACGATTGCGTAGTGAGAAGTGTTCAGATAACTGGACAATGAAGCGTACATTTGGTCGGAACACTCAAAATTGAGTTCGTTTTATCGATGTAAATAGTTTTGTTCATTAGAACTAGTCATCCTCCTTTTCCTGGCTTGATTGTGGTCAGAGTTTTATATTTTCTAAGCTTATGTAGAGCATCTCGATGTTGTTCGGTAATTAGTGATTTCACGGTATATTTACGATATTTGTATTGTTGGTGGATATCAACCAACGCTCTTAAATCTAGTAAGTTCATAGAGTAAGGTGGGGACCAAGTCTGTTCTTTGTGGAACTAAATTCTCAAACTGCACATCGGTATCCAGTTGATTAATTCTATTTCCATAGTTAATCATTAACCAATTCCAACAAAGTTTTTAGCTTCTGTGGGATGGTCATTCAACGTTAGGAACTTATTGAGTACCCTAATTGAAAACGGATCCCTCAAGTGACTTAAGAATTTTCATAATGTGAACTAGAACATTAGGCTTTGCTCTAACATATAATAAAGTTTATGGGTGATGAATTAAAAATGAAACTACAGTCTTATAATAAATTAAGTTATCTGTAAATTACTACGCTCTTTAGTTAACTTAAACAAGTAATCGATTATCCTGAACTAGTCAGAACAAACTGTTTTGTTACTTTCATCTCAATAATCACTTAGATACATTTACTCACTTTTATACTATCTCTCTTTACAACGGAAGTATCAGCAGCTTTCTTCAAAAATAATTCACGTCTTTCTTTAGCACTTACACCAGATGGTAGATCTTTTTTTGTTTCACCAGCTCTAGCGATATTTTCGAATTTTTCAGGTTCATTCTCATAAACCCCTCCATAACCCTTTGATTATATGTAATAAATAAGGTGATAAAAATTTATAAACAATAATATATCGAGACTTATTATTCTAACAAAAATTTACAATGATATGATAATGTTTATGGTTCTAAGTTCATATGAACATAGTTACCTGTTTAATAAAGTAAATATGTTAGTCAAATAACTAAAACAAAATAGTTATAAATTAATTCAAGATGTTTATTTAGATTTCTCCAACTTTCAATCATTTGACTCTTCTCTGAACACATAAAGTGTTGTTTTTCTTTTCAACTACCTTTGATATTTATTAATTGATGAAACTAATGGAATAAAACTATTATAAGTCTTCCTTCATTTTCAATGATTATTTACTTTCACTACGAATCAAGATATATGATCTAAAACTATAAATAGTATATGACATTAAATTTTTAAAGAGAGCTATGTTTTTTACTGTAGGATTTATGGTATTATTTTATATGGTAAGTGAATTATGTTGACACAGTAACTACTTATTCAGTTTGCCTGAATAGTCATTGTTAAAATTCCTTAGCATTCTGCAATGAATTTTGTAACAAAGTGCTCTGTTAATTTTCTCAAGGATAAAATTCTTATTCTACAGCTCTAACACAAACATCATTTATTCTCATTTAAGCTAAATGTAAAATGAAGCAATGCTACTGCTGAGAAAAAATTTTTTGTACTAAATGATTCGTGATATATGCTGAACAAACTCTATTAAGTCCGGATCAGAGTTATTTCAATGCTAAAATTATGGGACTTATTGTTGACTCAAAATTATTCTCAAGATTTTGTGATGTCAAGCTAGTTACTTTATCGATCAAACAACTAATTCAGATCGATATGGCTTGACTTACATGACAAATTAGTAATACAGTTCTAAATTTCCTTGAATCCATCAAAAACAATGCATAAAGACTGAATCATTCCTGACCAATCGAAACAATTTATTCATAAACATATTCATGACTTCCTATAATTTCATTTCATACCGTTTATTGATTATAAATGTAAACATGAAGTTTGTTAACGATTTGATTAGAACTTTTCAAACGATGTTATATATCAGATCTTGTTTTTCAGGTAAACTACTTTAGTCTTACTAAAGTAGTTAAATTTACTTCATTGACAATTATATGACTTATGAAACGATAAAAAAACCATAGGTTTTTACCTGTAAACCGATATTTAATGTATAGCTAAGGCTGAAATATGTAAGAAAGTGTATAATTATGTATGATTATCGGTTTTGTTGAGTTCTCTGAGTTGGATCGTCTAACAGAGAACCTAATGAACAATGTAATCCAAACTCCTTATTTATATCGACCAAAAGTTTGATAAATGTTGGTAACGCATCATCTAGACTTATTTAATGGAATCTAAGGGATATGAAATAATACAATAAGGATTATCATTTGAGTTGAAAATTCTTGTCTTATAGATATAAACTTAAATATTTTGGACAAATTACAACTGAAGTGGACCTACAAACAATCAGAATGTAAAGATTTTCGTCACAGCAAGTAGCTTCAAGAAATATATGAATATATGCATATATCTTTAAAGGGTTAGCTTAATTAGGTTTGAAAATTAACTACAGAAACTGACCGCTGGCATTTGTGTTGTAACATATCGTTATGAGAACTGAAACAGTGTTTATTACTTTTAAACCGAGGTGCATGGTTGGGATCTTTCACTTGAAATACCAACGTGTAATCCACTTGGCTATTACTTCTAGATAGTTGTGCAATGTAGTTAATTTCAATTCATCCATATTTGTTGTTTGTTTCTTCCCATAGTTGTTTGGATACATCCTATGCAGATTGCCTCTCTATTGTCATTAAGTGGATGACACCTTGAGGTTTGAATAGGAAGGCACTTGGTATGAGTTTGAGAGTGAACATAGGTTTTGTAATAGAGGTACATCTAGATGACGAGTCTCAGATAATACGAATCGTGAGTCCTGGATTCTACTAGTACTCACCAGCCATCTCTGCTTAAAATGTTCATTACTTAATAGCAATAGTGAAGAGATCCCACAGGGTGCACTTATGTCTAATGAGACTGGTCAGTCACAGACTCAAATACCAACGGGAAGAATCAAACAACCAATACAAACGATGTTTATCACGTTTATCCATAGTATATTAATATCTGAGATCGATAACGTCAACTTCATATAAATACAACAGTTAGAATTTCCAAAATAAAGATTCTTTTCAGGAAATACTGTCCAAAACTTAAGAAATAAATCTATTGTTTTCCATATTTTGTGATTAAATACCTCAATTTATAAAAAAAAATCTCATGAAAATGTCACAAGATTACTTTAACTATTTTCATTAGATCATTAGAACTAAGCGTCGTATATTTCTAGCTATTATTTTCTTATTGAAGGAACACTTGAATTGTCTCAAAATAAATTAAGTGATAGTGGTCAACAAAATCCGACCGAAACCTAATATAATAGTTCATTGTTGGATGGTGTAAATTACATTCATCGCTGATAGGAACGGTTAATTGGATATTTTCTGACTACTGTCTTTAAAAATGATTTTTCAATATATATAGGATCCAACTTCATCAGTCTAACCAAATGTTTCTAATCAGTATGAAATGTCTAACATCATTCATCAATTTGCTCATTGGTTTCTGAACTGTTATTATAAATCTGTCACTTATAATCATTTTGACTCATTAATTACAAAAAAAATATTACCATGGAAAGATTTGCGGAGATTATGGAATTTAAAGTTAGTTGTCATTACAAACTAGCTAATGCCAGACGTTTTATGGTATTGAAAATTTAATGAGATTAGAAATGTGGACTTTTATGTCCCATCTTAACGACATATAGGTATTATATTGTATTCAAAGGTGCTAGTACTATCTCGTGTAAGATCGTGTTTGTGAAACTAAAATAAAATAACGATTCAATACTCGCTGACCTTAGTTGATCAGTCCGTAATCAAAACCAAATATACATAAATGTCATTTACTGACGGAGACTTTATTAACGGCAAATTCTAGAAATTAAGTGTACATGAGTCAGTTAAGTATTGTAACACTTTCATATGCAGTAATTTTGTCAAGCAAATATTTTAATGATGGTATTTGTAGGGAAATAATAGGTACCCTGCCTAATATCATTAAAACTAACGTCTCTTTTAAGAAGAAAAGATGGATTTCTTCAAAAGAATGAGTGACAAATGTGAAAACGTTCAGATCGAAAGAAAAGAGATTTAAATTTATTAAAACACTACTGACGATCAACGTATATTTGAAATGTAACTTGTAAATGGTGGTTTCAATATTCGATTGCAGTTTAATAATAATAATGGCTAATTTCTTATATACAACGTGATAACTAAAGTTTTACTAAGTGAAATTTAAAAATAGAACTGCAAATGATTTTATCGATTGTATATTTTGAGGTGAGATTTTCAGTAGTTGCCGTCTAAGTCAGGGACCTGACAGTTACATTTCATGACATCCTATTTAAAGATACATATAAGCAGTTCATAGTTCTTATACTTTATTCTTCTTGAGTTTCTATAGAGTTTCAATAACTGGGCAAGTGTTCAGAAAAATAAGGTACCGTTGGAAAGTAATTCATCAAAAGTTCTCAAGTGATATGATGAACTTATTACTAAACAGAATATGAAGATCTTATTTCGAGTAACAATAATTTACGGCAAATCAAATAAACTGTGATTAGCTAACGAGACTTTAAATTTGGTAGTACAGTTTGTTTGTCATCACTCAGTGTAATAAAATGCTTTGTCTGTAAAAAAAGTATCTTACTCAATTATAAAATTCATCTATTTATCCGTTCTCAGTAAAACTACAAAAGCACTAAACACAATAATTTTCACTTACGTCATGTATATCAAGTTTCGGACGTTCTGATAATGCATCTTTTTCAGTTTTACCACTTTCAATATCCTTCCATCGTGCTCTTGCATTTTTTGTAGCTTCCGGTGCAACTGTAATTGATTCATCAATGAATGAACTTTTTTTACGATTCTCTCCATCAATGCTCTAAAATGCACATGATAGAATGGAAAAAGATGACTATAACCATTATTTTACGAATAATTATTAACAAAGTCTCATTTAAACGAATGCAAACGTTTTTATGCTAGAACATCAAGAACATTACTGATGTAGTACACTACAAATGAAGTAATGTAACTGATTACTTGGTAAGTTAACCGACGAATAACCAGGAATGGAAATAAGTGATCATAAAATATTTACTGTCAATACATTGAAGTCCGTTGTAACAAAACCTATATTAGATTAAAGTCAGTATGATATACCGTTGAATGTTTGTTGTTTATTTTCCATTATCGCAGTAATGATAAGGAATTTTAAATGCAATAAATAGTATTATTTTATTTCCACAGTCTGATCATGTTTATGTAAAGGTTATTTTACATATATTCACTCTTCTTTTTATAGATTCATATTAAATTAAATATTTTCAGTTGCACTTACGATGTTGTCTAGATCAATAATGAAAGCTCTTCCAGTAAATTATCTTGCTCAGAAAACATAAAACGAAAAAAGACATCCACCTGATCTAAAAGTATTCCTCATCACCTCAATATTACATTGAGTTACTACTATGACTCTTCAGGGTTCCACCTTTGTAAGCCTATTTTGTCAATGTTGGATTCTAATAATTACACTATATAACCAGTTCTGCAAAATGCACACAAATAAAGTATTGGTAACTTTGTGGGTATCAGTGTCAAGTTTGAAATTGATAGTTTCAAATAAATTGAGCATTGAGTAGCAAGTTAATAATTAATACATTTTTATCAGTATAGAGTTGCGGAGATTGTAGGTTTTCAATTAAGATCATGAACCGATCAATGCGCGCGAGAACGAAGGTCCTGGGTTTGAATCCCGCTTGCGGGATCGTGTATGCGCACTGCTGAGGTGTCCCATAGTAAGACGAAACGGCCGTCCAGTGATTCCACGTGGTTCAACATTCGTCAGTTCATAATTTCAAATAAAATCTACTTTTGTAATATACCAATAGTAAAAATTTGTATTTCTGACGTTTCGTGACGTAATGTAGGCCACTTCTTTAGAGTAGATAAACAACCGAAGTAAATTAACACAAGTTTATATAGTACAGAGGAAACTTGTGTTAATTTAATTTGATTACTGATTTACTCCGAAGAAGTGGCCTACATTAAGTCACGAAACGTCAGAAATACGAATTTTCTACTCAATGGGATATAACAAAATAGATTCATTATTATTTTTAACTTTGTTCAGTCGTTATTCATGAATCCAAATGTTTTTAAGCAAACTTCAGGAAAATAAACATTTCCATTGATCCACATTGTTCATGTTTTAAATCAGAACGTATCCTAATCAATTAACACTAGAAATAGTGAAAATTGAAGCGATTCTAACACGCTTATTATGTTTTCTAAGTAGAACGACACATTTCCATCCACATAGCAGAAATATTTTCAGCGAATTAGACATTTCGTATTACAGTTTATTTTAGAACTTGGTTGTGTTCCACTTATTTTTCTACCACATCTGATCGTTCACTTTGAAACTGGACATCACTGTTTCAACCTATAACATATTTTATGATGTATGAATGTTCATTTAGTTTTATATGGACATTCGGTCTATAGTATAGTATAATAGTTTATTCAGATTAATCTTTCTCAAATGAAGATACTCAAACTCTTTTAATTCAGATTTCTGTAAACTATAAGATGTAGCTTGAAAAGCATATGATCGTAATACATTATGGCTTATAACTCTGAGTAAAAATACTTCGTTGTTTAATCACTTTACATAAATTTATAAGCAAGTAGTAAATAGAGTTTATTCTGTTTATTCAAGACCTACCTGTCCACCAGTTGCTTCCATATTTCGAAATTTCGCCCTCAAATTTTTTGTTTTTTCACTAATCTCTTTTAAATCCACTGGTTCAAACATATCGTCCGATGTAACAACATCTGGTGCTCTTGGCTTTGGATTACTTTCTAATATACCAACAGCAACACCATCCGGTGGTGGAGTGAATTCCTTTGGTTTCCTAGGCCCATCTTCTACCTTACTCATTGTAGCCTTTGTAGCTTCTTCGATAAATTTTGTTTTAACTGATTCCACACCGGCATATTTCATTTTTGGTGCAGATTTCTTTTTGTTCTTCCTTTTATCACTATTCACTTCACCTGATTCAAACTTATTTCTAATATTTCCCATTCGTCCACCACTGGCGTTTGATATTCGTCGTTCAAGGTCAGATTTTTTAGTATCTTTATTCCCATTTTCACTTTTTTCATCTACATTTCGACAAGACATTAAAAATGGATATTATTTATAATTAAGTAATGAGTTTTTGTTTTGCTGGTTAAGCTAAACGTGCGAAAGTGAATACGTGCTCATGAAATATGCTACGTGCCTATTACAAATAAATATGCATTCAATGGCTGTTTGGTTCAAGTTTCAGAAAACAGTAATATTCACCTTCATGTTAATTGAATAAACTACTAACAAAATACTCTAAGTTAAAGGGGACTTGCGGTTGTATTAATTTGTTGAAATCCCCAAATTTGACTGATATTTTAAGGCATAACTGTATGGACGAAATGACGTATGTGAGTTACGAACACATGTGATCAATTCAACTTATTATACTCTTGGAAATGTTTGAAATACAGCAGACGGGTAATCATATTGGACTTTAAATGGTTGCTTCTCTTATTCGATTTACCCTAGTATGAGACTTGTTTTTACCGAACTACTGATAGATGAGTATTGTGATCTCTTTAAAACTAAAACGATTATTGAAAATTCATTCACTGTTTTCTACCTTTCACTAGTGTTCAAAGCAGATAAAACATAAAGACTTATGTTACAGCTGTTCAAATGATCGCTTTTAACAAACATAAGTTCAAATGTACTACTGAAAGCATTTAAAAAAGATATCAGGTTTTCAACTCCATTTATGATAATTCAATACATATTACTTATACCAATATAGTAGATTATAAGTTTATTTAGTAAAATGTCTATATAAATACAATCATATTTCAGTGAAATTAATATTTCAATAGTTGAGATCATGAGTCAATTGAAGCTAGATTACCATGGAAAACCTGGAAGCACTAGATAACCGTTTCGTCCTATTGTGAGTATCCACGATCCCGCCTCGAGCGACTCGAGCCCAGGACTTATCGGTCTTGCGCGTGAACGCTTAACCTCTAGACCACTAAACCGGCAATCTTCGGTGTTAATGTCTAACTTCAACTAATCCACGAAATTAAGCAACAAACCCACCATTGTCTTCAATTAGTTACTATCTCAAAGCAGACCCAGTTGAACTCCATTGGACACTGCTTCTCATTAGAATTCCAGGAAATACCTCTTAAAACCAGTTTTATTTGTTAAATTTTTATGAATTTTCCATATAATTAATCACTATAATACTTTGTATCATATTGAAGTATATATATATATATATATATATATATATATATATATATATTAGGTTGAATCTACATATGTCAATTGATTACACACATATATACATGCTTGTATGAACATATTTCATACACCATTTTTAATTCAACCTTAGAAATTTTGAAAGAAAGTAAGAAAGAAAGAATAAGAGAATTAGTTATGTCAATAGTTATACATTTACATACATAATCATTCAGTGATAGTACCGTAAGTCATAATTTTAAAACATTAAAACTATATGTTGTAACGTATAGAAAATTTATCATATCAAGAATATAATCTAATCTATTTAAAATGTTTATTTGTTTATATCACCGTGAGTAATCAATGTAAACTGTCTTATCTTAAAAAGAAATCTACAAACGAGTAAATAAACACTGAAGAAATCAAGTTCATATTGTAAACAAATAATTTTTAATCATTTATAATAAAGAACAAACAATAATAATAATAATAATTTATATTGATTAAATGTTAGAAAAACCATAGTGGTTTATAGGCTTAACAGTATACACATGCAGAAATAGTTATGTATTCATGAATAGATTTATTCAATTCATGTAATGAATTAAAACAAAATAGATGATTCATTGAAAGTTCCTAAAAATCCCATTCATTAAAACATAATAATAATTACAAATTATGGAAATGAATATTTTCAAGAGGATCAATTCAAATTGTAGAAATATAATGTTAAATAAATTGAAAACAAGTGCTTTTTCTGTTTTACTTGATCCGTTTTGGTATGATCTCCAGTTAAGATCTATTAGAATTTTATAGTTTGTTTTTAAAAAAGTTTTTTTATTATTATGACATTTGACTTTTAAGGTTTGACTGAGTTTTCAAGAGTTTTAGTCGTTTCTTTGTAAAAGTGGAGAGAGTAGCTAGATGCTTATCAATAAAGATTATCCCTCTAGTCCCTAGTCTGTTCAATGTAGCTGGAATATAGTAAATAGTGAATAATCTGTAACATCATTTGCTCACGATATGTGAGTAACAATTTTTAGTCAAGAGGAATTAAGCTATGGGTTAACACCAAGTATTTTGAAATGAAAAATCTTTAATTTAATGTTATCACAAGAATCTTTTTATCTTTTATGTCCGTGTGTACAATATAGTATCAAGGCTTTTACCCTGAAGACAACTTACTAGCTAGACATATTTGGATATTTTCATTTTTATCCATTTTCACAACAAATTCATCCCTACAAAAGGCCATTTTAACAAAAGCGAACTGTAGTCTGCAGTACTTTGTTATCTTTGAAATTTATATTCTTTCTCAATGACCTCAAAAAAATAATCAACACCATTAAATATATAATAAAATTTAGTCACATCCTGAGGTTAATGTACCATAAATATATTAGTCATTGCAGACTATTATAAATTACGTCTAGTTCTTCACCTTTCCGATATGAAACAATTCATGGACTGAAATATGACGTTCCTGGTAGTCAAACTTAGTAATTGTTTCCTTTCAACCATAAAAAATCCTCTTCATTTTGAATACTGAGAAAATGATGCGTAACAATTTATTAAATAGATCTACTGATGAGTTTGTTATCAAACTATAATTAATAATGAGAACACATTCTAAACATTGATCATATTTAGTTGATCAGAAAATGGGAAGAACCTATTAAACCAGATTGTACTTGAAAATTATTTTCTTTAAAATATTATTTAAACTGACCCTTGTTCTAGTTTTTACATATACCACCACATAAGAATACAGAAATTAGGAGTGAATTATAGAAAATTACGTAATTATATGGGAATTTAAATACTAATATACCTCTTAAGATGATTGAGTGAATATATACATATAGATTTACTTGAAACTCAAGTTTTTTTTAGAAGGATTACCAATCTTGATATCTAAGATAAACTGAATCCCAGCTAATCATAAAAGAATAAATCTATGATCACTCATGAATGTACGGTAATAACATTTTCATCTTTGTCGGAACTTGAAGAAAAAACTCACTTCTTGGTCATCATCTTTGGCGGCCTGCTTGAACATCTGAACTACCTGTTCCTGTTATCTAGATATTTCAACAAGTTATCTATTTCTGTGCGTTTCTGAAAAGTGTACAACCTTTCGTTGTATAAGTTACAAAAGGTCTAATCACAGATCTCGTGGTTGTTGGCAATATGCAACGAAAAGAATGTACATTATTTAGATGTCGATTTACTGGACTGCTAACTTCTAACTGGCGACTACTCAATATTTATCGTCAGGATCGACAAAGTAATAAGAAACGGAAACTTTTTGAATTACTTTGTACTGAGAATTCTACATTGTACCAAATATATAATATTGAATAAAGCTAATAATGATAATGACAATAATAATAGAAACACCTATAAAAGTCAATAAGTTTTTCATAAATATATGACCTTCCCTTATGTTGATTTTGACCTTCTATCTTAGGTAACCTTGGGTGAGAGATACATATTTTCTAGTTATCAAAATCTAGGATAGTTAAATAGAACATACTAAAAAATTTATTTTGGAGTCAAACATTCCATCGCCATCATATATTAAACAACATTTCCAAAATACTTTAGAATTCTCAGTAACACAGCCAGTTTAAATTCACAAAAATTTCTCAAAATCATCATATGAAAAAGTTTTGAATAGCTTATTTTTGAAAAAATGATTTATTGTTGATCTGATCGCTCATCGAAATCAGTTTGAATTCCTGACAGATCTTCAAACAAATTCGAATAAACTAATACACTACTGAAAACCAGTAGGTATTTAGGAAATGTTTTTCAATTGTTTAGGACCCTCTGGTAATGTGCATCCATTAGCCAATTTTAGGAAGGACGCAGGAACTTACAGTCTTATACCAAGAACGATACCGATAAATCACTGAGTCACCACGTAGTCGTCTGTATTTTCTATGTTAATTGTTTTGGTATTGAGTACTGTCTTAACCTCACTAGTTATCAATTTCACTGAAAATTTGGAACTGCACTTGGTATCTGGTAACACAAATTCATTGAAATTTCAATATGCGCTATTAAATGATGATTAAGTTGATTAACTTTACAATCCTTGGTAAAGAATCTGAAAGTCATGATGTAAATCGAGCATCAGCTCGTTTGTAAACATTTCTTTTAAGACTCAAATAATCGCTTCATGGTTTCTAAAGAATTTCTAACCAGCATCAGACCGTAAGGAAGATTATTTTAAAGAAAAAAATTTGTCGACATTATAGTTTTGTGGTGAAAATTATGGATTTAATCACATGTTTTGTGTCACATTTTTCCCATTATGTATATTTTAAAATCAATTCTAAAATATCCGTCATAATAAAATTGATTAGTAACCTTGTATCCTTTTACCTACTTATTTCCTACACAGTGAAGAGGAAAAAAGTAAGCGTTCAAGTAATACTCATATGCACATACTTTTGTTCATTGCATATCACATGCCAATTTAATAAACAAAAATTTAACCGAACATTAACTATGTCTAAACATCTCTTGCCATAAACAAACACATGCACATATACATATATGAATACATCAACAACAAAAAAAGATTTCCCTCTTTTTCGTTTCTTATCATAACACATACCAATCTCTTGTTTTTGTGCTAAGATTGTTGTTGATGTCAATGAATGATCTGTGAATAAGATAGGAATAAAATTATTTTAGAAAAAAAACGGACAATAATAAAGTACAGTATAAATTAGACAAAAAAAACACATTCACATTCAATCATTAGAAAAAAGAAACAACCCAAAATGTGAATGAAAAATGGAATTCTAACAATAACCCTATCTGTTCATCATCATCATCTTCATTTCTGTGCTTAGACATTTATTCATTGATCAGTTTTAAAAGGGAAATGGTTAAATATCCACAATCAATTTAACTAAACATGTAACGAATTTTTTCTTTGGAAAAAAGAAAGAAATATTCAGTAAGAATTATATAATGAAGCATGATAACATTTTGTACTAATATTAGTAGCATTTGCTATAGTAGTAACATTCATCTTAGAATTACTGTAAATTTGAAAGAAAAAAAATAGACTATTTGCAAACAACAAACCAACCACATATTTAAAGAAATCACAACTAGAAGATAGAAATGGGTATTGTAAGGATTAGATTTCGTTTGATTGAAATAAAACAAGAAATGTGATATAAATTTTCATTCCTTCATTGTTATTATTGCTGAGATTGTTGATGCCATCAAGATATTATTATATCAGTTATTATTATTATTTTTATTGTACATTGATAATATCCATATTATATCGAAAGTGTAGTGCACAACACCAGTTACCATTTTGAAATATTGCACTTTTATCACTGAAATTTTAAAACAAAATAATATTGAAATTAAAAAAATAATCAATAATCGATATTGTAACGATTAATGATCTAAGTAGTTTTATAAAAATTTTCCATAAAAAGAAAAACAAGTTTTTATAACCAAATAATAATAGCCAATATTAGAGCATTGAAAAATTGCCTCGATCTAGTTTGATATCAGAACAAGAAAGATGTTCCACGCTTGTTAATGTTTAATAGCTTATTAAATGGAACTAAATAAGGGCAATGACGTAAGATAATAATAGCAAATAGATAATAATCTTATTAACGTCAATAGCGTAACTGGAACCTAAATGATTTTTCAATTTTATCGTACAAATGATCATAGAACCATGTTTGAGATGATCAATGATCTTCGATGATCACTGAATACTAATCAATCATTTTTCATGTATGCAGGCTATTTTGATGAGTTAAGATAAACGGTGTTTCTACCTTGATGTGTCGTTTTATGCCAACAATTTACTATAGAACTTTGAATGAATAGTCGAGTTATAGTAATTTAATTAATCATCCAGTCAATTCGGACATTTGATTGTATATGTATGACACTTCATTGAGTGAAGACAGTGATGATGAAGTCCATTTTAAAATATACTAATAAATTAGATAGTTTGTACAAATGTACATTACTTTTTCATAGTTTAAAATTGAAATAACTTACGTTAATGTTTCATTACATATTGAACATTTGAAACAATTACGATGTATCACTTGATCAACTAAATCATAACGTTCATTTACTGGCATTATTTTATGACAAATCGAACAATTTTCTATTGAATTTAAGTCACATTCCATTAGTTGGTTTATTATCTAAAAGAAAAAAAGACAGGAAGTGAAAATTTCTAATCACAATAGATAAACAAATATTAAATTTTAAACATGATATATATATATATATATATATATATATATATTGATGGAGTTTTCTTCTCTGAGCTGGATGGTTTGGTCGTGAAGCTTTCATCGTTTTTCTGAACGAAATCATCAACACAAACTTTAGATCGAATTAAAGCGTTCGAATTTCTCCATATGGAGATAGATCAAATAGATCATCAGGCTCCACTATGATATGCAATAGTATTTATCTCCGTATATGCAAAATATTAGATCAGTCACAGTGATTTTACAGTCATTGATAATTGTAAAAAAGTCTATATAATCATAATACTTACTACTCATTTGTCTTCTTACTATCGGTTTGTGTTTTTAATTTAACATGATTAGTTGTGTAATCTTCTTCATTGTTATCATCGACTCAGAAATTGCCTTGATCGGCTGATTATTTTTCAATTCTGCGTATGCATGTTATTTTATAATATGCGAAAACAATGTTTTCACTTACAAGTTTTGTTTTAATTCACACGATGAAAATTTTGATCAGTAAACAAAAATGGTAGTGTTGTGGTCTGTGGTCTTGTTTAGTCACAAGGACCCTTTCAAAGCCTTATTAATCTAATTTTACAGAGAGAAAAGTCTATGGAGCAGGATTCATTAAGAAAATCCGAAAACCATGGATACTTGGGGGTGCAGTGACAGACCAGATAATCACCTATAGGTGATGACTCTGTGCAGATGATGATCCACTTAGAAGAAAGAAATGACTCTTCAATACATAAATCGTTCTTAACATGTAATTTCGAGATATCTTGTGTATGTCTAGTTTAAATAGACATAAAGTTTGCAAAGTAATAATGAACACTAACGTTCTCAACAAACTCATTTCAAGGCATCATTTTCGAGGATGCTCGAAAACATGGATATTTAATTTCACTTACATCTATAGGAAAATTTAGTTAGAATTATCTCACTTTTTCGAGCTTACTTTAGCAATCGTTTTTCTTAAACCAAATTTGTACGTTGACGCTATTAAAATAGACCGTAATGTTAAGTGATTAAATAAATTACAAATCGTTTGTCAAATTTATGTTTCATATAATGCAGTATGAAAAAACAATGAACAGGAGTAAATTCAATTTTGTATGCTACGAAATATTCATGTTTGCTTCTAATCAGTAAAATAATCAGTGCCTGTGTTCTTCCACCCTCTCAAGGCCTTTTGTAGTAGGGATACTGTGCACTGTAGAACATGTAGGTGAATAAAGTCAGTCGGTGAATAGATAATTTTGTATGTCAGGTCATTCAAATGTTATGACTGGATTATTTAAATCCCCACTATCAGTGAAATTGTTGAGATGTGGCTTATTTTCTAAATTAGGCAAAGTGGAAAATCTCCTTCCTAAGAGAATGAGGTAAATAATTTTACCGTAACTAGGTATATTTATATTATGACATTGTTACAATAAAAGTGAGTTTTGGGAATCGTATTAAACATTAAATAAAATTCAGCAATAACTTTTTGTAAATCAGTTACATTTCTGAAATTTAAAGTGACTTACAGTTTTGCTTCCAGGCTGTACAGATTCCATTGGCTTTTCAGTCCATATTCCAACCTCTTCATTACCTGTCATGGATACTGGACGTAAGTTACTCAATTTGATTTGTGGTACCTGTGATGTTAGCAGTGGCGACAGTGTTTGCCTATTCGTTTTATGAGGCCCAATGTTGTTCGCAAATTGTAATGAAGTTAAATCTTGTGTAGGTTTATTAAACTGAGAACTTTCTGCAGGTATAGGTCTACTAATTACCGGACGTGGATTAGATTGACTTCGTTGTTTCTTATCAGATTTTGTTCGGGGACGTTGTAGGTTAATTTTTGAAGCAGCTGAAGTGAATATTCGATGAGGTTTTTTCAAATTTACATTAGTTTTTAATCCGCTGATGTTATTTGATTTATTGTTATTATAGTTGGTATTATCACGAAGATCAGGTGTACTTTTTAAATGAAGTTTACGTTCATTATCTTCATAATTTAAATTGACTTCTCGTTTATTACTGTCGCGTATTTGTTTTAAACGACATTTGTTCGCCTTATTTGAAATTACTAAACGTAAAGGCATTTCATAAAATCTAGTTTCTAAAATTAATGTTAATTCGAACATTTATTTTCATATTATTATTTAATTAAATATGATTTCATTTTACCAGTGTTGTATGAGAATGAGGAATAAAATAAACCACTTCTAATGCAATCATCAATCATGCAATATTGTTATATTATTAATGATATAACTGAAAGCTTATTATGATATTCATTCTACATTATCTCGTGCAATCACTTTCAAAGAAGTATTATGATGTTTAGCTATTAGGTAATGCTATTTTATTCGAAAATAAAATGGTTTCATTCTACTAGATTATTTCCAGTTGGTTATGTTATTTACAATTAAGATATTACAAAGTGACCAGTCAAAAATAAAAATAATAAAGAAATTCAATTGATCGTTATATATATTCTGATTGTACTTTAATGTATAATTATGTATCGTCATATTTTAATTGAAATTCAGCGCTTTCTAAATAGCCGATTACAAAATAACATACATTTTTGAACCGATGTTTTTTTTAAACTGGGAAATATATCCTTTAGTATTTACAAATAGAATTCCATTAACTTTGTTCACATTGTTGTCAACTTTCGGGTCTATTAGTTCTATATGAAAATCATATCACAAGACAATGACATAATCACTGTTTCGGCCATTTGAAATCTTTAGAACGTCATGAAAATTTATTACTGATAATAGGAACCCATCAAATCTATCCTTAAACAGGATCCTCTTGAGTGTGAAGTTAAACAATCAATAATCATGAGTCACTTATGTTGCGAATTTATTTCTTATAAACGCTTTAACTTTTTCAAGAACCTCATGTGCAGAAAAGCTGTTACCCTGGTACTTCATTTAGTTTGTTCCAAATATCAAAAGAAAATGTAAAATTACGAAACTAATCAGTTGTTATACATTATTTAAGAAGTATTACATTTTCTTCCCTTAGATTCAACTAAGTTTTTAATATGAAAAAATAATATTAAACTCTTACATTTTCGATCAGGTTTATTGCTATCCAAATAAAAGCGTTTATTCTGCTAGAAACCCACATTGGAGGGTAGAACAGAATCAATTCTTAAAGTTCATTTAATCAAACAATAATTCATTTATAATTTAAATTCTATCATTTTACTTCACCTCATTAAGGTAGTTTAATTCATGTAATTGTAACTATACAAAAGTGATATTCATATATATATTACGTTTACATTAACCAATTCAATTAGTTTACATTTCATTATTTATATGTTATAATTTCTGTTTCCCATAATGATTCTTATCAGAAATAATGTATGATACATACTTTGACCTCGTTAACTAAGATGATAAATTATGTTAATCATAAAGGTAACGATGGCAATAAGTCTGTCCAGTACTTTGATTCCTCTTCTCTCTTTTCTCACATAACATTCCAATCTATACAATGTTCTGCAGATATTTTCAATGAACTGTATTGTAAATGTAATTATCTTAGGATTTTTAAAAAAATGGTCTTTTTAACCAGTGGTACTGTCCTATCAATTTAGAAACCTATAAATTATCTAGATTTTGAAAATTTTCTACCATATCCATGAAACTTATCAATCATGAGCTTCTTATGGATAATACTTTTATTTATGTCATATTTCTTACAATACCAAGTCACAGATTTTAATACGAACATTTAGGATGTATATTATGTCATTGTAATGTTAATGAATAGTTGTGTAGAAGGTAAAAGATACACGAACACTCTGCGGATAAACACCGATTTTTATTAATCACATTTAATAGCCCTACATTAGTAAACACAATACTATAGTGCTAACTGTTAATTAATTCACAATAACTACAATTTATCTTATTCAGTAAATTGAGAAACACAAGAATACTTCAATTTCTGCCTCCTAACATTTTATTCATATGTTTTCCTTCTATCACTGCTAGAGTGCAAAAAAAACAGTGAAACATTAAATGGTTGTTATCCTCATTTGGTAATAATTATCTCCTATGATAATTAAAATAACCATAATAAGCGTTCACAATCACATGGATACATAACCATAAGAGAGAGAGAGAAAAAAAAAAATCATGCAGAACAATCATAAAAATGGCTTTTCAAGAAACAATACACATGACTTGTTAGATTACTTACCTTTATTTTTCATATCATGAAGAGAAGTTGCCTACGTTTTAATAAAAAGTATAAATGCAAACAAATAGTATACGGTTGGTCAGTGATTAATGATTAAAGCGTAAAACATTAACTTTAAAAAAATACTTATAAAAATCTCTATTTTTATAAATTAAATTGTAAATATTACTAAATGAAAAATAACAAATGATAGTACTTTTATAAGCAAAGATAAATAGTGGCTAGTAGTGGAATCCAGGACGTGCGTTTCGTCCTATTTGGGACTCGTCAGCTTGATGTGCCCGCATCTTAGAGTTCATGTTCACTCTGGGTCTCGAACCCAGTACCAATCACTTCAAACGCCATCGCGTTATCCACCAAGCTACTGAGTCCTGATAGCCACTTGCTTGTGCAATGGAGTGAATTTAAATTCACTTGGCATTTTTTTGCTTGTATCTTCCCACTGAGGTTTAAAACTGAAGTTGATCAGTCTTTTATTGAAATATGTGCATACTGTGCGTATGCCTCGATATTGCCTTAATTCGCAAGCTTTTATAAGCAGTTTTGAACCTCGATGGGAAGATATAAGCAAAAACAATACCAACTGAATTTAAATGATAGTACTATTTAAAGTTCAATTTTTATCCATTTTAACAAAGATTTTATAAAGTTAGTTTACTGTATTAAGTATCTTGTCTGAGAACTTTTCTTAACTAAGTTATCAACCCAGTTTTTATTCAACTGATGTGAAATTGCATTGAAAACTATATTTTAATACAATTTTTAACTGTAAACTTTTCTAACCTTTTCAATTAACTATTTATTAAGCATTAACATTAAGTGTAGAGTGGTTAATAACCAGTTTTGGTTATTCACTGTCATTTTTTGACAAATATTTTACTCTTAATTTGAGTAAATTCACCGGTAAGTGTTCAATATTGACATATTTAAGTAATATTCTCAATTTATGAAGTTAAACAAACTGGATATTTGTAAGTGATATTCATTACACATCAACATATATTTGACCATTCGTAGAAACCATCAAAGTCCAACTCGGTGACCTTAGAATCAAGCACTCGTCACGATGCCTTAACATTTGGGATTTGATCACTGGTGAACTCATAGGTGAACGCTGCTGAAGAACCCCATTTTAGAAAATAACCGTCCAGTGCTTACCAGGTTCATTGGGTGGTGTCTATTGTCTAAGAAACGTCTTTAAAAAATCATATAGTTGTATCTTCGTAAGACTGATTGACATGATTATTTTGGATTTCTTCAATATTTCTCCATTGGTTATGATACCAAAACTGAGTTCTCTGTAAACATTAGGTCACAACAGCTGCTAGTAATATGACTTAATAACCGAACTGATCTATGAATATACGCGGAACAAAAAATGTAGACTTACAATGATTGAATTTGCAGGAGAGAAGTTTTAAGAGTACAGAAGCCAACATTATCTCAAATGTTTCTTATAGATGTTTATTTCCTAAATGTCCTAATCGGTACAAGTTGACAGAGCTTCTAATTTAAAAACTGTAAGTTTATCTTTTTAATAATGTAACATCAAGATCTAGATCCATTTACAACACATGAGGAGTATATCTGATGTGGTTTTGAGTATGATAATAGATTATATGACTAAAAATGAAGCATATTCGAAGAACACTCTAATTTAGTCAACAGCTAGTCATGAAATCTACAATCCATGCTTCATTCTATGTAAGTCTCCTGAGCTTGATGTAATCACATCCTAGTATTGATGCTATCATTGGAAATAAGCGATTAGAAATAATAATTCTAATAATATGTATTACCAAATTGAGTCTTCAATAGAATTTTCTGCTAAACAATAAATATAATAGTTTTTTTGAATTGTTTAATCCAATAAATTTTATACTTTCATAAAGAACAATGCTGAGATAAAGATGAATGTTTAGAATTATCACTAATGTACTCAATCTACAAATCTTTGTATGGAAATAATATGAAATGGGCCCTTCATTAGATACAAGAAATGCAGTGGGTATTTTGCAATATCGTTTGTATCGTGAATGAATAAAAACTCACTAAAAATACCAGCTCTTAGTAAAGATATATCCATAAAAAATTAAACGAAATTAAATCAGTAACTGTAATAGCTATTGTAACGAGGCTGTAGTTTCTCTAATAAGTTGGGGAATTCATCTAAAGTTTGTGTTCATGTACCGTTATTGAAACTCAACGGAATGGAATAGATATAAACTCTAGGAAACTCTTCTACTGTGTAACCTCAAAAATACATCATCTAATAGTATACTTACATGAACCACCCAAAAGAACACTAAGGATCTTTAACTATCACATGAACTAATAAATATCATGACTTCTAATCCAAACTACTAGTCAACCTTTAGTTTTTTAATTATGCATTATGTCTCCTTAGCCAAATAAAACAAATCGGAATATCAATGTTATTTTATAGTTGACGGTTGAATGCGATTATTTTGAATATGGTTTTACTCAATAGTAATGACAATTTTGTATTCATCTATACTTTTGATTTTTTAATGACTACAAAAAGTAACGTCGATCTCTGATAAAATTTACCTCTTATTATTTATAAAATGGAATCCAACACAAAAGTTATCCCATCAACAAAAAATAAACTTGTTTTTATTCAGTACAGAAATAATGTAGTGATTATAATGTGTGTAAGTACAAATGAATAAAAAGATAAAAGTTTGCTCAATATTTCTAATTCTGTTTTTAAAAAAAATGAAAGTACAATACTTACACTTCATGGGTTACTGGCGAATTTTGAATATAGTTGAATGAATGCATCATCATCATCGGTTCATAAAGATTATTTTCAATGTAACTGTTAGTTTGAGCACAACGCTGATGTATTATTGACTCTCAACAATTTCAGTTACTAATTTGTTTAAGTTTTTTTTAATCTGTGTCCTTAAACAGTCTGTAATTAAAAGTAGTTTGCTTTATTTATCAAAACTGTGAGTTCACAACATATCTCATTTGTTGTATATGTAAAACGCAATTTACAATGAACGCAATTAAATTATATTTACATCTACATACTGAAGTACTGTACAACACTTACAATTCATTGAGATCATGAACCAATCGATGTAAGACCACCATTGAAAAACTGACAGTTAATATGTGCTCACTAGTGATTAGCTTCGTGAGAAAATTCTTGGGGTTCTGATGAGAAGCCGTGACCAGTGGAGCTAATCCGTGTTGGGTAGAAACAGATGTCTACCTCAGTACAATGGGAGATGGTGGCTCAACTTCGCGCATTAGTTGAGGTTAGACATTAACACCATTGGATGCCGCCTCAGTGGTCCAGTAGGTTAGGTGTTCGCGCGTAAGTCGCATTATTAACAAAGATAACTATCATGAAAATTATATAGGTATCATGCCTATGATATCTTAGTATTACTTATCTCGGAGTATTTCGATAAAATGAATAGTAGTGTTATGAATAGTCACATCGGATTGATCAAATTAACGATAAAATAACTCAATACATGATCACGATCAATAACTGATGATTATCCTACTGAGTTACAAAGTATTTAACTGACTTGTCAAAGTAGATTACACTTGCAGTGATCAATAATAGTTATAAATATGATCCATGGATAACCAACATATCACTGAAATATAATTAGACTTCCATGGAGTGAACTTTGAGTGCTCTCGTAATAATATTATAAAATATTTTAGCTACATATGATTTTATCAAAGACTTATTATATCAAATACCTTCTCTGAATTAATTCAGATAAACAAATCATAATTAATATTCATCTAAAAAATAGTCAACTTTAACTTGGGTATAACGCATTATTTCAAGTAAACAACAACCTTTCAATTCAGTTTATAAATATTGGACATTTCATTTGGTTACTTGTTTAGAATGAATAATTTTCAGAAGTTAAAATTCAAAAACGACAGGGCGATAATCACATCCGTAAACCAGCATTAAGCGAGACAATTTTATACAAAAAAAACTAGTCTATAACATTTCGGCAATAGAGTAATCCGATGCTTTATTGTTATTAACTGGGACGCAGTTTACTGGATGCCGGAAGTTTGTGATAAGATCGGTCGACATATTTTACCTAGCTCACAAAACGTACGATTTCAATCTATATAAAGAATAATATTAGACTACATTATGATAAACATTAACGGTCGACAAACACCAGCAAGCAAGATTTGAAAATTAAAACTAGAGAAGTAAAATTGTTCAGCTAACATCATTTGATAGTTTGTTATGCAAAGAGTAATGGATTGTTTATCACGTAGTGGACAAAATGTGAACAATTCGCACTATTTTTGCAATTGCTGTTTATTTTTCGACTGTATCTGTGGTAGCTCATTCGGGTTTATAAACATTTAGCTAAAACTTAGAATAGATGGATTGTGACTAGTAGTGGAATTTAGATGTGCTTGTTCCATTCTTCACTAGTCAACTGGATACACTTTCATCCCAGAGTTGATGTTTACCCCGGAATTTGAACGCAGTACCTTTCTCCTCAAATGTTCAACGCGTTATCTACTTAGCACAGATAGCCATTGGTTTCTTTCAACCCTTAATAATAATGATATAAGTTAGTTAAAAAGTCGAGCATTTCATTGTACAAGTATTCGTCTTATCAACCAGAATAAACCATGAACTTTATTTGTGTCATATAAAACTTTACCCTTATGTTATTTATGTGACTAAAGACTAAAGTTTAGTTGATTAAGCACTTAGATATTGACTGGTGCTTCACGATTAATTTCTATTGGGTTGAATGAAACTGTACAGTGGTACGGTATATATAAATATACTTGACTATGTCTTATCGTTAAACTGGTCAACATTTGTTATATATGGGGCAAGTAAATAATTAATAATGTGATTGACGTATTACAAAAAGCTGGTTACATTTTTCATTCAATATGTTATCCGTTTAGATTGTTGCTATCACAACTTAGTAAATCATTACGAGTTGGTAGTAAAATCCATATCCCAATGAGTTAAGATTCCAATTTTTATTTCAAGAGATGGTTTTCAAATACAAAGCTTTTCCTTTTCCCACCGGAATAATGAATCCAGTTACACAAAACAATAAAAGACACATAAACAAAAGGGAGCTTTGGGAACATGTATAATGATAATATGTGTAGTTCCTATTGAAGTATTTTGCTTACTTTATAAATTAATAAATAGCTTTTTTGATTTAATTCAGAGATTCAGACATGAGTTATGTCTAGAATTACTGGCATTCGCTATTTGAAGGTGAAACAAAACAACAAGACATATTTGACTGTATATAAATACGTATATACATAAATCTTTTTGATGGAGTCACCTCAGCTACAAATCTCTTCCATTATCACATTAATCTTTCCTAGGTTAATGGATATTAATGAATAATAACCCATATTTCATCGTCTCTGTATATCTAATGAATAAATAACACTGATTAATCACAAGAATATTGACTTTCGAGATTGTTCTCAGTTAGAAGAAATGATAATTATGTATGATAATTCATTTGAATGAACAAGATCCTTCCAGGGAAAAATATGATGCATTAGGTAAATGAAGTTAATAAATCAAGTAATTTGCAAGGATAATTCAAACGATAATATGTTCCTTGTTTAGTGTAAGTTCTAACTAACATGTTATTCAGTAGTATTTAGAGTTAGTAACATCCTTTTTAATTTTTTTTCTCTGTTTTAAATCATTTAGACTAGAACTAAGAAATTTCTAGATTTATGAAAGAATAGTCAGTCTCAGAATTTTAAGATAATTTCTTACTTTTTGTGCCTTTTAAAAA
The DNA here is from genome assembly GCF_000699445.3 of Schistosoma haematobium. Classification (NCBI taxonomy): domain Eukaryota; kingdom Metazoa; phylum Platyhelminthes; class Trematoda; order Strigeidida; family Schistosomatidae; genus Schistosoma; species Schistosoma haematobium. The sequence goes on along the minus strand of NC_067196.1, from coordinate 36,559,049 downwards.
AGTATTCATGCAGTTGTTTACAGAAATTGTTTTCGACTAGTGAAATAAAACCTCCACAAAACCCCTTCTCATAATAATCATCTGCTCACTAGTGACTGACTCCAAGAGACACTCCTGGAGTTCTAGTGATAAGCCGTTACCAGTGGAGTTCAACCAGGTCTGTTGTCAGATATCAGCTCACTGAAAACAATGGTATACGGTGGCGCGATTTCGTGGATTGGTTAAAGTTAGGCATTAACACCATTGGATGCCGGCTCAGTAGTCTAATGGTTAAGCGCTCGAGCGTGAGACTGACAGGTCCTGGGTTCGAATCTCGCGAGGTGAGGGATCGCGGATGCGCACTCCTGAGGGGTACCAAAATAGGACGGGACGGCCGTCCAGTTCTTCCAGATTTTCCTTGGTGATCTAGCTTCAATTGATTCATGATTTCAACTAGAGAAATTGTTTTGTTTAGTCAAATTACAAGAATGATATATAAAAGCTGTTTGAGATGAAAACAATAAAAATTTGTATTTGAATATCTCAGTCTACAGAGAATAATCTAATTCCGATATACAATTATAAATACAAAATGCAAACAAAACTCATCAAATATTACAAATTATGATTAAAAGCCATATCATAACAAGCTGTGAAGTTAAAGTTGCTGTCATAAATGAAATTTACTTAGTTTACTTAGTTTTTCACAAAAATTAAAACAAAAATATTAGAAAACTACATTCCTTATTCTATTAGTTCACTAATTATCATATATTCTGTAAAAGCACATAAAGTGCCAATGATAGGAAATTAGTCTGTGGTCAATTTCACAATTTCCAAATAAATTATGAACTACATTGATAATAACAATGTTTCAACTCGAAAATTGTTATTTTGAGATAAACAGAAAATCTAACGGATCAGAGTTCTTTTATTTTGTCATTTCTATAAACAGTTTCTAGCTCTACAGAAATCTATGTTGTCTGATATCTATAAAATTTTTAAAAGCTTTTATGTACGTTTTAATGAGCGCACATATATATATTGTTCTAAGTAGAAAAAATTACACTACGGAACATAACATTATAAGCAGCAATTGAAAAAATGGTCACCTTTTTTCTTAGATATTGCTTCAGTCATATAAGTTGTTCAAAGTAATAAACTGATACTCTTTTGAAGTTTTATCAAGATAAAATATATTTGAAAATGATTTTCATGATGAACCAATGTCATTTAGAAGATTATTGAAATGACGTGACTACCTCTTGACTGTAGTTAGAGACGCCTGAGAAGAGTTGATATTGACCGAAGTATTATAGTATCATATAAAGTTGGTCATTTAAAGAAATAAAAAAGATCCAATGAATTTTTGATAATTAATTTCATCCACAGAGAAATCTACTGAATATACTGATATGCTTTTGAGTCAGTAAACAACACTGTATGATACAGGAGGTATCATTATTAAGGTTTAACTTGATAATTTCGAATAAATTGAGCATTGGGTAGACTTATAAATAAATAATATATCTGTGATATCCCAATGAGTAGATTGATCCCATATTAATATTGCTGTTCCGTTGCACTATTTAAACTTGGATTAATTTTAATTTGGTTATTTATTCTCTGAAGAACTGCCTTACACTAAGTCACGAAACGTCAGAAAATCTAATTTTTCTACTCATTGGGATATTACAAATATATTATTTATTTACTGTATGATACAGTTCATCTTTTGTAATAATTCAGTCACATGTATTTCGGTTGTCTTTTTTTGAAGAAAAGACTTTTCGGTTTACATGTTTATTGGTAAAACTCTCTTACTAATCACTAGTTAATATCCAATCAATAAATATTCACCCTAAAAAGCTCATAAAATAAATGCCATGCACTTGTATACGCCTAACATCTCCACTTCAGAATGACTGTATGTTTACTGATCGCCTTTAAAGGTCACATATATTTTTGAAATAAAGCACTTTACGTTAGTGACCGATTTTATAAATAATAAATACAAGTTACGGGGATTTTTACAAGATATAATTAGTCGCAGTGAATATTTTATGCTCAAAGTAACCATTTCTCAACTATAGATGAACAGTCGGGAGTTGAGTATTATATTAGCAGTTCAGTTGAGATTTGTAAATCCCTATCATGGAATGGATGACATGTGTATTAGTAATTGTCAAGTAGTTCTAAATGCACTTGACGTTTGATTAGTACAAATCAAATATTCGCATACTTAATGACTTCAATTTCTATTTTGGAAATAGATGTTTCTGCAAGCCATTCTAAGCTGATTATTTTAATTTGAAAGTGCTATATTTATATTAGATATTCCCATATTTCTGTTTATTATGTTTAGAAGACCTATATCTGATTATCATCATACAGAAGAACCACTCACTCTGAGTACTGATGACCTGTCACAAGATAACAGGAAAAGAGATAAACTCATAATCTCTAGAACTAGCCAGGGTCATATTAGTTAATCTCTCTGTGATAAGGCCGCATAACAGTCATTAAGAAAACATCCTGTTACACGTCATTTAGTAACATGACGATTTTCCATAATATTTTAAAAAACTGCATAATCCTTGATCAGATAAGTTGATTGTTATCATGTACTTGCTCAGATTCAAATCAAGATTTAATCAAGATAATTTACATGACGAACAAATGATTCACATTACAAAGTCACAACATAGTTTCTGTGTTTAAGTACAATTTTCGTTAACTAAACCACAAGTGGGTCTGTTTAAGTCTACCTCTTCATGTAAGCTTACAAATAACTGAATGTTACCCCATAAATATACGACATTCAACGTTTTCAGAGTTTAATACAATTATAAATAATCCATAGAGTAAGTAATCGACTAAGAATATTTAGAATTTATGAAACAGAAGTGTAAAACGCTATCAACATACATATGAAAAACGAGATGATATTAAAACTTCTGGAAAATCACCGCGAATAAAATTCTCAGCAAACATGATATTCTCATATTAAATAGATTGGTATGTAAACTACTTCAAACTCTTAAACATCTTCATAGTGAGAGTATCTAAGTTGAATAATTCTAATCACTCTATAGTGATTGAATCTTGTTAAACCATTTAATTGTATCTATTATCATAGCCAGTGATAATTATATCTTGGCCTGAACAATAAGTGGTGAAGAGTTCCCAAATAACTGGGACAATATCATTATAATTACTCACATACTTTATTCCTTGAAATGACTAGTGTTGAAATAAACTTAATTTCAAGATGATAATTAATGTTCTGTCCTTGCTTTCATTACCGAAAGCATTCTCTCATTCTAAGCATTTTAAGCATAGATACTAGATTTGTACACTATATGTTTAAATCATTCTCATGAATAAATTACTATGATGTTTGCTATGAGTAAAATAACGCTAGTACCACATTTTAAATACGAATCAAGCCACTAATATTAAAAAGACAAATGAACAGGAAACATAGTAATATACTTATCACGGGTGTAATTTTAAATATAACTAACTGATTGATTTAATGATGACCTTGTCCACCATGGTATTGCATTGTCTACTGGAACAAATGTTAAGTCATGTATGATGCGACCTTTTAACAAATTAATATCCTGTTTATTGCCAGTTGTTTTGACAAAAGCATTATGGCCAAATCTTGAAATGAAATTCTCACTGTGAATAATAAGCTGTTTGGGATAAGATTGAAATACACTTGAAATATGCTTTTCATTATTCGGACAAATTGATTTATATGCGATAGATCGATAACGAGGTTTATCTATCTTTTTCTTAATATTATCCAGTATTAATGGCTTTAATGTTTCGTTACGAAGTGAATTATTTTTCACGGGTTGATGCTTGGAATTTAATAAGTTAGATGTTGAATAAGAAGGCTTTATATGGGGATGATTTGTCGTATTACAAAGACTCGTAAGCGCTGGTTGTGCGATTAGATTTAGCTTTCTTAAAGATTGAAAATATGGTTTATAAGTGAATAAATTTTTATGTAAATTGTAGCTTCCTCGTTTTTTCTCTTCATTGCATACTTCTGATGGACTTCTCATACTATCTTCGTTGATGAAATCATATTTATCTGCAATCCTTTGGAAGTCCTTATTTCGCTGAGAAACTGATGACTTTAGATTGTACTGGTTGATACATTTTGAATCTTTAACGTTCAATGAGTCGGTTGAGTGGCTATGAGGACAAAATGAACATTTATCGTCAGTACACCAAAACGGTGAATGCACACCATTGTGTGGAGGATGTGTTATTTTGTGGTCTTCATTTACATAGTTCAATGACCATAATGAGTTAACTGAACATGGTCTGAGTCTATAAGATTCCCAAGGGCGAAGTGAAGGTTTCAAGTTTGTCCGATCAACGCTTACTGGTCTCTGGTTAGTTGTGTTTTGTATGGGTGAAACATATTTTGCACTGCTCTCAGTATTTGTTGGGATACTCATTCTTTTAACTGTTTCTGTCCCGCGACCAACAACTCTTAGGGAATTTGATCTTTTATACCATTCTCTAGCCATTCGTATTCTTTGTATACGTGGTGTATTCGAATGAGCGTTTATATCATCCCAGGATTGCGGACCAGGAGGATAAAATGGAGGTCTGCTAGACAATGATCCAAGCGAATTGGATCTTTTTACAGTTTTTTTATTTGCTTGTTTAACAGTTGTATTTCCTGCCATATTGTAGTACATCAGTGGATGAGGAGCAGAATATTTATGCAATTGTCTTGTAGAGGATGAACCTCTAGGTATATTTCGATAACTATTATTCATTCGAGAGTTTCGAATTTCTGAACTAACTGAACATTTGTCAGTTTTGCTAATATTTGTGGACTTATCTTCAGTCTGCATGTCTGTGATAGGAATGTTATCATTATTCACATTGTTTAATTCCTCTCTTTTACCTGTTTTGCAATGTTGTTCTGTGTAATGTGTACTAATTGGAAGCATTTATTTTAGTGGTATATTATCCACTACAGAGCATTTCAATGTATTCATATTTTAATGAAGTATAACTATTCGCCTAAATAATCCCTCATTTTTATATAGTCAAAATAATAGTAAGAATTATACAGTTAAAATCAATAAACAAATAGTAATAACCAATCAATATTACTTCACAAAGGAATTATGGGACAGAAAGTGTTGATTACCTCAAGATTGTTTGACAGAATAATAAAAGGCATATTCATTAATGATTGAAATTATTATTCATGAAAGTTGATAGGCTTTAAAAGCCGAACATATGAAGTGATATATCTGATTGTTATGGTAGTTTAAGGACATATGTACTCAGTAGTGATATAAGTTTAAAGTACAGCCTAAGTACTTTCTATAAGTGCTCAAAACTAGGAGATTTGAAAATATTGATTTAGATGAAATAAACAGTGAAAACATACAAAATAACTATGAGAGCTAGTAAATTCTCAGACCTCTTCAACGATCATTACCTCCAATGAGAAAACGACATTATTTGTAATGTATACAATCATTTTAATCAATAAAATGCTAAATATTAGATTCAGCTATAGATTTATTACTGAGAGAACCTAAATAGTAATGGAATAATTGTATAACTACTATAATTTTCTTTTCAATTTTTATTTGAAATATTTCAGAAATTCCATTCTATAGGGTACCTAAATAAAAAACTAAACGCCTAAACTCCATATATTTTATTCTGAATAGGATTTATTTTTATTGATCTAGTCAACACATGATATATATATGTAGCCACATAAGGACAAACTTTATTCTATGAAAAGTCATCAGTATCAGAATCAGTCCATTTTATGTACCCACTAATCAGTCAGTATATAATCAGAGAATAAAAGGCATTTTTAAGATCAACATTAAATGAGATGTAGCAAATTAAGATGAAAAAACTGTACCTGGTCAACTGACAGAAAAAATGCAAACAAAATGGTAATAAGTATTTCAAACAGAAAAAAACAGTTGAAGAAAAGAAATTTTCCATCCTAAGGTATCGTTTACTAAACCTTCATAATCATACCTATTGCGTAGTCAGTTGTCTACAATAAAATATAAATCTGCCACGTCATTAACAGGGCTACCATAATTTATATTGGCAGCACAAGGAGTGATCTTTCCAAGCGTATATCTGAGCTTTGCACAAACCTATCTAAAGGTGGTTACAAATAAGTTAACAATTTTATTAGTAAATAACCGGTCAAACCCAGTCATCTGTCTCCGATAAAATCTTTATTCAAAATGTTTAATAAAATCATGCTAACTGGTTCCGAGGCAAACTAGACATAAATATCTGAATTGAGGAGGCTTCGGTAATTCATCGATTCAAATCTGGTCTCTGTGTTTGGAAGTGATATATCTAATCCTTTATTTTATCATTGTGTTAATTCCCTATTTCATTTTGTAGCTTTGTAAATTGTTTTGATATATGTCTGCTTATTCCTTATATTCATTAAGTAAACCAGTAACTTGGACATTTTTTTGCTGCATATTATTTTATTTTACACGTTACTCTTTACCCTTCAACTATACCTATAAATATATTTATAGGGCTTTAGAGAATGGTATCTTTTGAAAGAAAATTTTCTTCTTTGAATTGTTTTATTTTTACTCAACAACCCATTTAGTACCTTGTTTTATTTAAGATATCTTAGTTAAATTTCAGGATAGTGTAAACTGAATTTATCCGTTTTTGTGATAAAATCGTGGAGTACATATAGAGAGATATTTTCTGAATACTTCATTTTGTTTTGAAAAAAATCTGAAACAAAAACCTTCTAAAAATACGAACAAGAAATACTAAATATAGATACTGAAGGCATTGCATTTGAACTGAATACTTTATTCTTCTTCCATGAACAATGGTTACTATGACCTACTACTGTTCAAGCAAATTCAAAGTTAATAATCTCGACAGATATTAACAGTGAGAACAAAGGAAATACTTTTAATAATGATACGGTCTAAGTTACATCATTATTATAAGAACTATAGATTCACAGAGAACCGATAAAAAGAAAATCAGTTAATCATTCCTAACTGTACACTTTATTATGGTCAATACGTCTAAAAGTACTAAAGTTATGTAAGTATATCAGGATCATGTGACTTACAGCAAGTTGGTTTCACAATAATGATTACTATAGTTGAATATAAAATACACAATTTGTTCTAGTGAAGTACAGATTTTCTCAAAACTAAAGCAGAATGTAGTAGTAGTCAATTACAAAAAAATACCTCGTGCTATAAAATATAGCAGACAAAACTGATCACTTTCAACAGTTCTAATAATTCTGTTCAGTGAACTACTTCATGTTGAAAGCTTCAGAATAAAATAACATCAAATAGGATTCACTTTTATATTGCTTGGTAGTTTAAAATGAATGGTTAATTGATAGATCTAATTGTATGTTAGGAATCAAAATGTATAGTACTAGAATAGACTTCTTTATTCCTAATGATGAGCACATATAAAATCTAAACAGGCAGCAGCTTTGTTTTTATGCACTCGACATTACGGATATTTTAGTCTCAGTGATTTTAAAATTGATTAGTTTAATTCAAAGATGAGATTGACTGATGGAGAAATGTTATTGAAGAAATAAATGACAAATATGAAAATTTATAACTGTCAACTAATCTGCTAACCTATCCAACTATCTTACTCATAGTAATAATCTGATCTACAAGTTCTAGTAAGATCTTTTGCATAAGCCAAAACATTTTTTTCCTAATCACATTTACTAAATCATATGAGAAATAGATTATACACTGAACTAATGACAAAAAATTGTTACCTAGACAACTTCCTAATAATTTCACCATAAAATTTTTCTTCATTACAACGGCTATTATTTGTATCAAAGCACTGGTCTAACTGTCGAGAAAAATGCGTAAATTTCAGAAAATTTAATGAACCTTAGCTAACAGATAAATATTTTTGGCGAGACTATAATTTATGGACGAATCAATAAGATATAAGACAACAGGTATCGAAATTTGACGAGAAATTCACTCATCCATTTGGCTAAATAGACTCTTGGCATTATAACCTATGTTAGTTCGTGGAAAAACCCTAAATCTAATTCCTAACCTTAACCATAAACTGTAACTCATCATTCGAATTCCTTACACTAATCTATAACCCTCATTTAGTCTTAGTTATTAAGTAGACACTCTCAAGGTCAGTCTAGTGTCGCTTAAAGGTCGTCCATAAATTATGGTCCCACCATATTTTTTTAATTATAGGAAAATTATAATGGATTAAAACTTTTATGAAAATTCTTGATATTATGAAGTCTCCAAAAAACTTTTTGAACGAATGAAGAAATTAATTACTCTCTAAGCAGATAAATGAATCCTTTAGCAAAACAATATTATACAGATATCATGGCTCATATGTCACAGAGATAGAAAACGTTCTGTTTGTTATGTACATTCTGTGTCATATACAACTAAGCATTTGTCAAATGGATCTGTGGAACAATGTTTATTAATCTGTAATACTAAAATACAGATCAGTCATAACATTTCTACACCGATCTTCTAATTTTGATAGAACAGATAATGATCTAGACACTACATATATGTTAAACTTATGTGATATGAATTATTTCAAAGGGTGCAACTAACTTTAATACCTCTCAGAAATATATGTAAATAGTGAGATGGTGGAGAAGATTTGTAGCTCAGGTGGATGATTTTGATGGAGTTTTGTTCTCTGAGCTGGATGGTTTGGTCGTGGAGCTTTCATCGTTCTTCTGAACGACATCATCAGCACAAACTTCAGATAGAAGTTTGTGCTGATGATGTCGTTCAGAAGAACGATGAAAGCTCCACGACCAAACCATCCAGCTCAGAGAACAAAACTCCATCAAAATATGTAAATAGTACTAAGAATGTCCATAAATCTATACTTTATGATGCACTTTGTGTATCAAAGGTTTTTTTTGGTCAAAAGAAATCAAATAACAAGTTAGTGTTCACTTTTTATTAGTCTAAACAACAAAATGTATTAATGGTTAGCGTTGATAATGTTCAACCACAATGGTTGTCAAGCTGTAAACTCTGTTCGTTCACTTAAACTTTGTTTTGATCATTTGATAAATCATATTTCAAACTTATTCAGCGAGTGAATATGGATAAAGTTTTAATATCTCCTTAATACAATTTCACATTATATAAAAAAGAAACTATTCATATTAACACTTACGTTATTTTCCGTTTTAACAGTTGGCATTATTCAGTCAATGATGAAGGTATTTTCAATAAATAGATAAGATGATTAGTCAATATTAGTGAGATTTATGGATAAAAAACAATCTGATGTAATACTGGTGAAGATTTGACAAATATGAAAAGTAATGAGTAACTAATAAAAGGAAATATATGTCAAAAAAGATTTTGTTGTTGTTTATATGTGTATATACTATTTTAATTAGTTTCGAAGAAAATTACAATAAATGGATCCAACTATAGTAAGATGAATTATATTGATTGAATAATGATTAAAAAAATAACAGAATTTGTCCAACTGATAGTCACAGTAAGTTAGAAAGTATAGTGTAATTATAGAATTTTTTTAATGCCACTATTAATTAACACTATTTCTCTGTTTGACTGATGCTAGTAACAATATTCTATCAAATAAAATACAAGTTGATAATAAGAAGGCAGATGAATCTTCTATCCCTTTTTTGCTTTAAACCTATCATGTTTTCTATCCATTACTATTACCACTAATACTGCTGCTGTTACTTCCACTTATTTCCCTAGCCTTGATGTTGCGATGCATTTTATAATAACGACAAGCACCATATTAATAAGTAACAAATTATAGAAGCATCATTACTACCACCTACGCATTTATTTTGCCTACACAAATATATGTGCTTGCGAAATTATCAATATACGGAATTGTTTTAGACAATCCTATTTCACATTAAAGATGAACGCACACATTAGTTGACAATAATCATAGTTATACAGACACACAAGATACATATACACAGAACACGTGGATACACGGACACAAATAGGTCACAAATTGTGCTTTTCTCACAGTCATATAATGATAATATCTAAGTTTTAGAGAAATATAAAATCATCATATGTGTATCGATTGTTAACATAGTCAATAACAATTGACTATATACTTTCTAAAGTTTAGAATATTGCCTATTAATAAATGATTACTTACTAGTCGAAGCTTATGTTTATTAACTGTTTATGTCATATATTTTTCATCCTAATTTTGTTTTTGTAAACTGACTTATTTCAATCAGAAGTCTTACTTTCGATGTTTCCTTAATTTATGTGATAAAAAGCTAATAAACGAGTAAATAAAGCATTTGAAGTACTACATTGTCCAAAAAATCGCTTATATTTCGCTAAGTAGTATTGATAAAGCTAATTTAGCATTTATAATTGAATAGAATGTTTCGGCTTTACACTTAGGGTGGGATGATTAACCAGACTTGTTTTAGAAGTTGAGCACTTTTAAGTAAATAGTAGTATACACATGTTGGAGTCAAATCCATACTTATGTTTGACGAAGGAGTAATAAATACTGGGTTTGAGTCTCAGCATAAACATCGTCATCGGAATTCAGGTACATCTGATTGATGGGTCCCAAATGGGCTGAAACATACCTCTTGGATTACATTACCAGCCACAATCCAACTTCATTAATAAACATTTTACTAGAAGTTGATGTCAAGGCAAAATAGTATGATTTTGAATTATTTGTCAATTAATGAATTAATAATTAAAGACGAAACTAAAGTTAATAGAACGACTAATGATTATTCACTTATTCCTGCTATCTTTTAGTGGCCCCATATCTAACTCCAGTTATATCGTATGATTAATTGCTATTGAAATATTCATGTCGTCTATCCTCGTATAGAATGATTGACTTAAATCGCGTTAGGGAATAACATAATTAAATAAGTCAAATACGAGAATGGATGTTTCAATACATATATTTTGTACACTCATTGATCTGGACAGACAATCAGAGGAACAAAATGAGGAGAAGAGAGCCAAGCGAAATGACGTTCACTGGAGAAGGAAAATGAGCCAACTCCATTTAATCAAGAGTTAATCGATATCAATAACCACACAAAAATCAATTACAGACATGTGATGAATAGGATAAGAAGTGTACACCCAGACACTCATATAAAAATAGTCAAGGTTGATATGTGAATAATTAACAAGGTCAAAATATGAACTCAAGAAGAATGGATAAATTGGCCCATCCAGAAACCAGAATAAACTATGTGGGCTCGACATAGGACCAACCACTACAGTCTCATCACAATATAAAAGCACATATCCGTTTTTAACAATATCCCTGTAAGTTATTTTTAAAATGTGGTTAATATATTCAAACAATTAACTTTACTTACAACTAAGTTATATTATGATTTATTGATTTTAGTAGAAAACACTTTTACAGGATTGAATATGGAAGTAAATAGATGAGTTTAGTATGATTTCCCAATCACATCGTATACAGTATACTGATTTAAGTTAATCTTCCATCACATTTGTCCCTGTGATATGTCCTGGATACAATATCAAACTTAATACTAGCTGGATTTTCTTTATTTGTTCGTCTCACTTTTTGTAAAAAATATCACAAGTGACATGGGATGATAATAATACAATTGGTTTCCGATGAAAAGTGTGGTTGGACAAATAACTTATAATGAATTCCAAATTTCTCCTCTGTTCATTATGATTGTTATTGCCAACTTTTGACATTTAGAAAAGGTAGACTAAATATTAAAAAAAACAGTTACTAAATGTCACAGAACATGTGGATCATTTAAAAAAAGACTTGTCAAATATTTTATGATCAAAGCGTCGCCATTTGTTTGTTTATTTGTGTATTTTTTTTTGACTAATTAGGACAAAACAACTATCTAGTACTCAGTAGTTTTCGATGACTTTTCAACTGCTGTCAGGTTGCTAATAAAATTTCTCCTAACCTTTGTAGTTATATGTTGTGGATGCGGAGGAATAGACCAATAATTATCATGTTAAGTCCAATGGTGTCCTTGGACTTTAAATGGACATTTCCTATTGGTCGATATCTGTTCACTTGTTGAATATTGTACAAAATGTTGTTTTTTATTTTATGGTACGATGTGGTATGCTTGGTTAGTATATAAATAGAGTATGTTTGAAATATAATGATTCATATCTCCGAGGCTGTGACTTGTGTTCTGGACTCAACTGACTGGGCTAGACAGGGAAGCGAGACCAATCGAGACTCTAGGCCGTCCGTTCGTGTTTACGTGTCACTGTAATCGATCGATAAGTACGCTGCTCTCTAATTTTCCAGTCAAGGACACAACAATTAGCACAGGGTAAAAATCGACCACAACTTAAAGTCATAACATTATATAATAACAATTTTTGATTTATTAGTTCTGTACTGTTCTTAAATGTAATGTGTAAACATTTTGGGGAGTTTTATTTCTTAACCCTGAAAATTGTCTGATGTTCTAGTAAGAGATTTTAAGGTTAACCTAGTAGGTGATGTACAAAACAATAAATGACAAATTGAAATTAGTTCAAAACTGATTGAATTATTTACAGTACTACTATTTCACCAATAATGATGAGGTAAACTTCACACTATGCATATGTCATTTAAATGAAATTAATTTACTGTAGATTTAATGTATTTATTTTTTTTAATTATCTTCCAATCATGGTTATTTCTATAAATATCCAAACAATAATGCAGTAAGAAGAATGTATGATCTTTTTAAAAGATGAGTATCATGAGTAACTGTTGTTTAATTACTAATGAATTGATAAGTTTGAGACAAAACTCAAGTTTTAAATTATAGTACAACTCAAAGTAACAAACTTTATATTTAAAGAAATAAATTGTAATCAGAGAGGGATTTCGTGGATATTGTAGTAATTTAATGGATGAATTCATGAGTCAGTTGAAGCTAGACCACCATGGAAAACCTGGGAGCACTGGACAGTTGTTTTGTCCTAGTATAGTACTACTCAGCAGTGCGCATCCACGGTTCCCGCCCGTCCAGTGATTCCAGGTTTTCCATCGTGGTGTAGCTTCAATTGACTCATAAACTCATCTATTAAGTAAGTTGTATCAATATTCTGAATATCGATTTGATAAATATCAAGATGAGTACTATGATATTGAGTCATTGAACTGACGGATAAATATATCTACAGATGAAAATGTTGAAATATTGTGAATCATAAAACAAGTGTGACCTATAAATTAGAAAGAATAAAAAAATTCGTATACAAGTCTAATCTTAATTAAATAATAAGAATAAAACTAACATGTATATATACAACCGTATGAATATTAGTTAATTGATTTAGAGTGTTATTGTTACGTGATGAATCTCCTTTTTGATGGAATGGCGGCCTGCTTGAATATCTGCGCTACTTGTTTCTGCTCTCTAGATATTTCAACAAGTTATCTGTTTCGTTTGTTTGTTTTAACACATCATTATGTCTTTTAATCGCATAACCTAGTCAGGTGCGTTTATGAAAAGTTTACGATCTTTCGCTGTACAAGTTACAAAAAAGTACAATCAGCGACTTTGTGATGGCTGGAAATATGCACTGAAAAGAATGAACATTATTCAGATGTCGATGCCAGAACTGATAACAGCATATCGGTGATCACTCAATATTTATTATCAGGATCGATCAAGAAATAAGAAAAGAAAACTTGTTGAAATACTCTGTGCTGAGAACTATATATTATACCAAAAAATAGAATTGAATAAAGCCAATAATAATAATAAGTGTAAAATGAAAAAGTACTTAATTTTTGACAAATGATTGAGCCTTCATAATATAGGGATATATCATATTCTGGTTCCGTTTAGTTTTAGATTCAATAGATGGAACATATTTACCTATTTGGTTTTGTCAAAATGTATCAAACTTCTCGAGTAATTTTCACATCAGACTGGAATCATCCATAGAAATTTGGAAAGCTAAAAAGCCCTGACTTAATCCTCAATTTCCGTTTGGGACTTCCTAACAATCTACATTCGCGACCTCACACATGCTGAAAATAACACGCAACTTATTCAGAAGTGTACAGAAAACCATACAGAAAAATCACTTGTGTTTATTTTGACATAAAGAACTGTTTCGTGCTGCCTTGTTTCCAATAGATCACAGTTGGTATCAGTTTATCACAAAATGTACTATATTATAATTAATAATGAATCTATCTTTGAATAGCTGAACTATTCTAACAGATTACGACATTTCGGAGTTCGTATGCACATTATGACGCACACAAGGCTGGTTGTTGACAATGAATACACTGGATGCATAATAGGAGAAAGGGACATATTTTATCGAAACGTGTCGTTTATGGGGTACCAAATTAACACATTAGAATATCAGTGAATCCTGTAGTTGAACGAACATTTATCTGATTCTAAATAACTCATGTTAAAAGATAAGTGAAAGAGGTGCCGGTATCCTCTACGTACAATATACAAAAATGGATAAAAAAGCTTTCTGGTTACTTTGCCTAACTTATTTGGATGAACTCAAAAATTAACTGTATGACTCAGACCACTTGATTCTACACAGAGATATCTGATTGACATGAATGTTTGTATTAGTTTTATATAATTCCATTAAATTCCTGATCTTAGTGTTGTTATTAAATAAAATATAAGCTTCAATAAACATTTGTAATGGCTTTTATCAGCTTCTTGATAAGCTAATTGTGAAGGATTTTTAAAACAAATCTTGTATGTACATTTTTATTCTAAATGATCCATCCTTAATGTTATCAGGGCACAATGTGTGTAAATAAACTAAGTGATACGAACAAAATTTGTTTAACAGGGTATATTCACGTCTAGAGGAACAATACTGTTCCTACAAACAGTATATAAACGTTGTAATGTCTAAACCCAAGACGTTTCAAAGTCATACTATATCAGTAAATTAGTAACTAATGCAGGATAATAACACCATTTTTATTTGCTCTTTATTGTCCATCTCTAAAAAATAACCAAAACTATTTATTTACTGTATATAAATATCTACTTTTAAAAACCAATCACAAATTAAATGAAGAATTAAGATGATTGTATAAAAACTTAACGTTGAATATTAATAGGAAATTTCATTTTCTTAAATGGGATGAAGCTTAGACCATTGGTAAAATAAAATCTCGACCAATGTTTATGTCTACGATCCGTCTACTGTACGTTTATTTTTCAACGAACAATAAATACCAACATTCATCTACTGATAGCGTTACATAAACATATATATATATATATATATATATATATATATATATATATATATATATAAGCATCTGCATAGTTCTGAAAATCAATATTTCCTAGTTTATGTTACACGCCTCCATTTATTCTACCCACCTCGACATTGGTAATATGAAGTTATGTAAATGCAGTATTTCTAAATGTCGTTTATCTTACTTTTAGGCACACATGCCTACGCAGTTTGATTTCATGTAAAAAGATGACTGACAGGAAGGTTTTAATATAAATAACACACATCCTTTAAACTTTTGTCCGTTACATACTCATATTTTAACAATAAAATTCAATCATTCATTTAGGCTTAGACTAAATACTTTTAGCGTTTCAAACCTAAACAGTTTGGTGCTATTTTACATTAAAAGTAATCTAATTATTAGTGTACAGTTTCTTTTCGATAAGTGATGTCTGTATCATTCTTTAAGTTGCTCACAAGCATGTATTAGAATAACGCGTTTGATAACAATTAACAGGTAAGCTATAATGTTTGACACAAATTAACCTATTTTGCAAAATTTATGGTACATCAACCCTACTTCCTTTAAAATAATCCGCCAGTATACTTGTTTCATATTCTTTTACATTGTTTGAAACATCGTTTGAAGTCTTCAGAATTCAGAACTTTTATCAATCTCATCATCTTGAATTTTTTAGCTTCCATATCTTATCCGAATCATCATACCAAGATTGATTCTTTTTTTGAGGACTGAAATAAATCACACGGGAATAAATTTGGTTAGTAAATAGAATGGTCTAGTTTACTGTTTGAACAACAGGCCATAAAATATTGGACAGTCATAAATCATTTTAAGTATTCACTGCATTGGATATATCTAGGTAGCTGTACACCAAACCATATTTTGTAAAAGCTTTGAATCATACTCATCGACTGTATAATCTAATAGGTTATGGTTTTACATAACAATAGGAATGTTTGAATCCATCTTGTCATTTAAACAGTTGTCCAATTTCTCCATGAGTATGGATTTTATAGCAACAGACCTACGACATACTAAGAGACATTTCATTTAAGCCGAGCGTACGAAAATATACCCTGTTTAAAATGAGAAACTTACAGTTACATAAGATTATTTCAGTTTCTTCTGGAAGTTACAGTGCTCAGATCAAATATATGATTTTCTTGTGCTATCATTCACAACACGAAAATAAAAACATTTATTGATGTAAATGGATACTACTAATCAATATTTAGTAGTCGGTAAACGATAATACCAAACAAGAAACTTTTATTATTAACCAATAAGAAATAATTAATTGAACCTACTAGACACTTTAAACTGATTCACATGGTTAGAGGTTAATATTTTAGAGACCTTCAGTTACAAAACACAATCAATTATTGAAACATGCTGGAAAACAAACATTCAGAAATCATAAATAAGAACTTTCGTCTAAATTTGAACGAATAGTTTCACAATATTTGGGCGCCGAGTTAATGTTAGTCATTAAAGAGGAATAATATATATTATTCCTCTTTAATGATTCAAAAATCAGTTACAATCCGAAAAAGAGTATCCAGTTTTTTAAAAGCAGTTAAAAGAGCATAAAGATTACAAACTAAATCATTTATCTCTATAGTTTGAACTTATTATAATATTGTGTTCATGTTAATAGATAAGTCGTGTAATACTATGATCAGGAGTATTTGGATAATAATAAACACACTTCAAATGGTTTCTAATTTACTCACATATTTGACATTCATTTATTCAAAGAGGCAAACTGAATTACAGTGGTAGATGTAGGGGAAAATATAGATAAAGCTATATATTGGTAAAATATATTTGTAATGATTTCGTAAATGATTCATCATAATGTAATGAATACTAATATTTACTGAATGTGAGCTGTTTACATTTCCCTTATTCCATTGGTATTTACGGAATTAATTAGAGTAAATTGAACTATTCAACAAAAATGAATGACTATTCTTCAATAAAAACAAGTAAATACCTTGTCCAATATGATTGCTTAAATATGTAACATGCAAGACAATGTGATAAAATTATGGAGAGTTAAAGAAACTGAATGATGAGAAGGTATTTTGAAAAAATAATACATTGAAAGATATTAGGTTTATGTTTAAGTCAGTAGTTTTGTGTCTTTAATGAAATGAGTTGAGAAGCAGCTTCAATTCCAATAATCAGTAATTAACGACTATTCCTTTTTCTTCAACCAAGCTGTTAATTGACAAACGATGATGCAAACAGTAGTTGACTGTGAAATGATATGAAAGCACGTTAAAGTTGAACTGCCACTTATTTTAGTTAAAACTTAGAAAATAATGAGTTGCGAGTGTATACTTAGAGGTATCGGGTTAACCAGTATAACTCTCACTATATAGTTTAAATTAATACTAACAAGATGAAAGTCAATGTTACAGGGTCTTCAAATAAGCTCAAATTTAATTTTTAAGTAAAAAACAACATAGAACGTGAATTTATCAACTCCTCGGAATATTAAGTACATTTAAAACAATGTTTTACAGAGGTCTATGTACGTTTAAGAGTTTCTAAGTTCACCCAAAGATGTTAATGGTAAAGAACAAAGTCAAAATTCTACGCTTTTTTCCAAAATAAATACCCTGCAATATCTACCAAACAATACCTATTGATAAACCGCCAAAAACATTTCAGTGGTAGGGATAGACAAATATTTTGATGGATTTTTGTTCTCTGAGCTGGATGGTTTGGTCGTGGACGTCCATCAAAATCATTCACCTGAGCTACAAATCTTCTCCACTATAGACAATTATGACCCCCAAATGCCCTGGTACGGCCGAGAGTGGGGAGAGTCCGCTCTCCCTCTCGAAATACTCTCACACGGCCACGCGTATACAGCCTCTGCCAGGGAAGTCCTACTCATTGCCTTCTCGTGGCGGGGGTGTTGTTTACGAAAATGAGGGGACGAAAAGCGAATGTCCGGCGCTTTAACCGGATCCCGAATCAATGGTGCACATGGGCACCAGTATCCTGAGGGAACAAATGGCGTATGAACCAATCGTTGGTCACCGGCTACCATGGGACTGCATCTCCTTACGATGCTCCATTGCCTTGTGGGTTAGACCTTTAGGTCAAAGGCCCGGGGTGTGGCCCCTCAAAATAACCATCTGCTTCGGTCTGGGCACCCGGGCAGTATCACAGCCCACACGCAAATGATGAACTCCCTATATCTATGGAAACTACTTTTCTCGCTTCGAATAGCAATTAAGTGATTAGTATTATTATTTACCACATTATTCACCCTCTTTTATACTTATACAGCGGCTCGTCTTTGGTGGAAATTAGATTGTATCTAAACGTTCTCGAGTCACTGTCCGGTTGAAAATTGTATGTTTCCACTGAATATGAGTACTGAAGCAGTTTTTCTGAAACCACGTTCCATCAAAGTGAGAAGAAATCGGCGTGAGAAACGATGTCTTTTCGTCATCGCCTATGCCCCGACAGATTGCAGCCCGGATGCAATCAAGGATGAGTTTTACCACCAGTTATCTGTTCTTCTCCAGAAAGTGCGTTCGACAGATATTGTAGTACTAGCCGGAGACTTGAATGCTCAGGTCGGGCGTCCAGGCACAGAAGAGAGTCGTTTAAGTGGCCGATGGGGACTCGTTGGTCGCAGGTCAGATAACGAGGACCGTCTACTGCAACTGTGCACAGACCACAACCTGTTTCTGGTTAGCACTAACTTTCGGCACAGTCATCGCCGATGTGCCACCTGGCGTCCTCCCTCTGCATCCCAAGCGTGGACTCAGATTGATCACATCGCGATCAGCTACCACTGGCGTGGCTGTGTGCAAGACTGCCGCTCCTTTTGGAGTACCTGTCTGGACTCTGACCATGCTTTGGTCTGCGCCGATCTTACCTTACTTTTCAGTGGACAACGAAGTGACCGCCATCAACGGATTGATGTTAGCAAGCTGGTTGCAACGTCTGTTGCTAGTAAGTATCGAACCAAGCTAGTTTTTAGGCTAGCTACCATTCCACCGAAAAGCATAGATGAGCATTGGTTGCAATTGCATGACGCCATGAAAATGGCGGGAGCAGTCAGTTGTGGGTTCGCGAAACGTCCCGCTTATAAGCACTGGGTTTCTTCAGGTTCCTTACAACTCATTGAAGCCCGTCGGTCTACTCCGGGTGACTGTGAGTTTGACCGAAGACGAAGGATGTTACGTAAGGAAATTGGGCAAAGCTTGCGTAAGGACCGAGAAGCCTGGTGGTCAGAGCGTGCTAATGAGTTGGAAGCAGCAGCTGCATCTGGTGATTACCGGAAGCTTATCCAACTCATCCGAGCCACTGGCAGCAAGAAGTCTGGTGTGAGTGAAACAATCTGCGAGGATGATGGGATGCCAATCATTAACATCCATCGACGTCTTGGACGATAGGCAGAGCTTTTCGAAAGGCAGTTCAACGGGTCTGCTGCTCCGGCAACATCGGTCAGACTGTCCTGCCCTCCATGACCGGTGACGACTGATCCACCAAATGAGGCGGAAGTCCGCAAGGAACTCCAACTCTTGAAGCGTTACAAATCACCTGGCCCAGATGACTTACCTCCGGCTCTTTTTAAAGATGGTGGTGACTTTTTGACTAAGGAATTGACGACGTTGTTTACAAAGGTTTGGGAACTAGAGAGTGTACCAACGTCATGGAATGAGTCGATAGTTGTCCTTATCTTTAAAAAGGGTTCACTTCGTTCCTGTAACAACACCCTCCGCCGAATGTTAGAACACCGCCATACTTTTCAAAGGCCAACAATCGTGGTGTTTCTTGACATCAGGGCTGCCTTCGATTCGTTGGACAGAACTGTTCTCTGGGATTGTCTATTGAAGAAGGGTGTGCCTGAGAAGTTTATTAACATCCTAAAAGCCCTATATAAAAACACCTCAGGCAGAGTGAGGGCATACAACCACCTCTCTCCATTGTTCCATTCGAGTAGTGGGGTTAGGCAGGGTTGCCCAATCTCACCATTCCTCTTCAACTTTGCCATCGATGACATTCTGGAAACAGCTCTGATGAATGTAAGTAATGGTGATGTGGATCTGTTTACTGGAGAAAGAGTTCTCAACCTTGAGTATGTGGATGATATTGTCTTAATGTGCGATATTGCCCAAGGCATGCAATCCACACTTAATCAGTTGGCAATCAGTGTCCGTAGGTATGGTATGTGCTTTGCACCTTCGAAGTGCAAAGTACTTCTACAAGACTGGCAGGATTCCAATCCTGTACTCACCCTGGATGGTGAGCAAATAGAAGTAGTCGAGAAGTTCGTGTATCTAGGTAGCTGCATAAGTGCTGGTGGGGGTGTGAGTGATGAGATCAATGCACGTATAGTGAAAGCCAGAGAGGCTTATGCCAATCTGGGCCATCTTTGGCGCCTTCATGATGTTAGTCTGGCTGTAAAAGGTCGGATCTACAACGCGTCGCTCTACGCTTGTGTAACCTGGTCTCTCCGAGTTGAGGACGTTAGACGACTCTCTGTGTTCGATCATCGCTGTCTCCGAAGGATTGCTGACATCCAGTGGCAACGCTATGTCAGTAATGCAGAGGTTCGGCATCGTGTGTTCGGGCACAGAGATGATAATGCAATCGATGTCACCATCTTGAAACACCGACTTCGGTGGCTTGGACATGTTCTACGAATGTCGTCCCAGAGAATTCCACGTCGTGCATTATTTGCCGACTCTGGGACTGGTTGGAAGAAGCGGAGAGGTGGTCAGTGCATGACATGGTGTCGTGGTATGAAAGAAAGCTGCAAAGGACTGGCTTGTGTCGGTCCTTCACGACACTCTGGTTGGGGTCCGAGAGATGGTGCTACACAGTGGCTAGAGACTTTACCAGATATGGCTCAGAATAGAAGCCAGTGGCGATCCTGCTGTAACCTTCTTTTACTTTCTTCATAAAAAGTGGTTGTGTCTCCCTTAACTGAAAGATTTCTTCTGATCGTACCTTTCCGTTCCCTCATTATTACTATTATTATTACTACCTTACACCAACCTCTTCGTTATTGTTTTTTTTACGCTCCTTACCTTTTTTTTCTCCTCGAATTCTCATTGTTTTGTGTGGCGCATATATATTGGCGATCTCTTGTACTAATATTTATGTGTTCAAATAAATAAATAAGACAATTATGTCTTTTATTTATGAATGATAAGGGTGACATAAATGCAAAACTAGAAATGCAGTGCATAAATACTACTAAAAGCTAATGACTTATGCCGACTTTTAATATTCCATTATGGAATGCATTGTTAATAGTTTAGTCGTTTTGAGCGGTAAACAATCAGCCAAAACAATAATATCCCCTTAAAAGGGTGACCATCCAGTCCAGTAAATCATGCAAACTTTTGACCGGTATAACACAGTATCGATTCTTTTAATTTTTCAGATACATGCTTTGACAATGGCAGTTAACCAACAAGAAACCAAGGTTTATAATGTCAATATTCTAACAAATTGATAGATTCTGAAAAATATTTTCACTCATTCTTACGAAATATTTCCTATCTTTCTATAACCACCCATACTTGAAATAGTTCTTCTATCAAGTAAACATAGTAGTTTGGAATATTTTAATACGAAAATTAAATGATAAGATGATTCATTTAACCATTCCACTAGATGCTTGAACAAGGAGAAACATGCACAGACGTATTATTATATGCATACTTTGGACAGACATATTTTACAAGAATAATCGATAAATTTGTGTATTTTTTTGGCGTATAAGAGAAAATGTTTTTCGTAGTCGATCAAGGTGATAGTTATTTTTTCAACTAGAAGTTAGTTTCGTTTTTCACCTGTATTGAAATTGATTTTCATTTTGTGTATTTCTGGCATTCTGATCATCAATCTTCTTTGTTTCCTGAGAAAATATCAATTCGAAGTTGTAAGTTTTAATAAAGAATTAATGTAAAAGGTTTATAAAGTTGATTCATAAACCTAGTGAACAAATAGTCAAGATACTAGTAAGACGTTGGTAAAGAATAACTCTGATTCATAGTAAAGATAAATGTTAATGAATCAATACTTTTACATCTACACTGCAGTTGTTTACTGGAATGTACAAAATTAATGATGAAATCAGCATTTTAATGGTTAAAATGTTATTTGAACGCATTGACTGAGTGATAATTATATCATACTCTGATTATATCATTTAAGTCAAATAATTATGATTGAAATCTATGAATAAGTTGTTGTTCTTGACTATGCTGAAGATTATTCAAAGTTTAATGAAAAAAACGTGCTTTTCCTCCATTCAACTTTTAAATATTTTCATTATTTATTTTGATTTCCTATACGGTTCGATTCGAAGGTTATATCCATATTAAAGCATATCATAGGAGAAAAAGGGCACTCACTTTCTGCAAGTATATTTAGAAATTAGAATATGCA
Organism: Schistosoma haematobium; assembly: GCF_000699445.3. Taxonomy (NCBI): domain Eukaryota; kingdom Metazoa; phylum Platyhelminthes; class Trematoda; order Strigeidida; family Schistosomatidae; genus Schistosoma; species Schistosoma haematobium. The sequence continues at coordinate 36,536,306 of NC_067196.1, read as the reverse complement.
AGACGTTCTTGAACTAGGAATACACTGTTAATAGGTTCACAATTATGGATTATATTCAATTAATACATACATCTTAATAAATTCTCCTATGATGACGAAAAATATCTCTTTTTTAGTTCTTTATATTCATTGGTTACTACACCCAATAGTGATCTGCTTTGTCAACTACTTAGACCAATAATCTCTGATTCACTAACGTGAATATCTTTTAAGGTATTCAAGATTTGATAGTTAAGTTATGAATTTCTATTTATTTAGAACGTTAACAGTCAATCATCTAATTAAATGTAGAATGTTACTCCTTCAATAATAAGTAACATGTACTTTTGGTTTACGAACAAAATTATATTCGGTTTCGACAGGTAAATAGTAAATAAATAAACTAAAAAACCCAGTTAAACTTATCATTAGATATTCATGCTTTCTATTTTATGTATTTGTAGTAAATTTTATTGTAATAAAAGCTATTTAAAATCTTCTAAACCTAGTAATATCAATGTACGAAATACATGGTAATGAAAGCAAGGAATCAATTCAAGCTATCCAGCTGAAGTCAATTCTATATTCCGAGTTAACTGATAATAGGTTCGTCTTAAAATTTATTTACATTTAAAAGTGAACATATGATTTTCATTCTTATCCTAATATGTTAAACTACGTCTACTATACATTATTTGGTTGATTAGAATTTTAAACCTGAACTGTGTTATTTTTCTAAAAGCGTTTCACAATTATAAGTTGAGATAATGATGGCTAGCGGTGGAATACAGGATGCGCGTTTCGTCATATTTTGGACTCGTCAGCTAGATGTACCTGCATCCCAGAGTTGATGTGCACTTAGGAATTCGAGCCCATTACCGTTCACGTCAAATACCATCGCTTTATCCACTTAGTTATTATGGAGAAATTACGATGAATAAGAGCAAATGAATAATTTAAAATTGTAGATAAATATGAAACACATTTTTGTATTGTATTTTGTAATGTCTGAATAATTTTTTTTCCGGTTAGCGTTTTTTTAGCGAGTTAGTTTTCTACGGGATGAGGTTACTAACCCCATGCTCAACCCTCCTTCTTCATCCAAGATTGGGACCGGCAGTAGCCCCCGTAGGGACTCCAGGCGGAGTTATTGTCTAACTCTAACCAATCCACTAAAATCTTGGATTTAAATCCCATGGGTGGGATCGTAGATACGAACTGTTGAGTGGTCTCATACTAGGACAAGATGGCCGTCCATGATGGTCTAGCTTTAATATACTCATGAATTCAACTATCAAATTCCTAAATTATAGATTAACTTATATATCTATGAAATAATTTTTTAAAGTTTCGAAAATATTATCATTTAAGTGTGAACACATGATTAATCGTTGTTTATTTAAAGTTATACAAAACACTAGTAGTTTTCCTTTTTCTAAAAGAAATTTTATTTTCCAAAAAATAAATAAAAACATATGGAAACGCAGTTGTTGTTGTTTTAAATTTAGTTTAATGATTATTTTGTTATTATTAATATTAATTATACTTTATTAACTAATATTAACCATAATATACTTAGATATATAGTTACCATGCCACGTGCCTAATAGTTGTTATGCCCACTAAATTTCTATATTAAAATAGAAAATTGAATGGAAGATAAAGAAAAATAAAAAAAATGATCGATTTTATTATACCCTACTGTTAGTAAAAAAAATAATCGGTTACTAAAATTGTTATTAATTTTGTTTAAAAGTTAAATTTTGAAATATTCTTTCAAATTTCTAACTGAAAAAAAGAAATCTTTTACAACAAATAGAATGTATGATAGATACAATGGAATTCAATAAAAAGATATAAATGTAATCTTTCATAAGCTTGAAGAATTATTTGCTTTTAAAATTATTATCAGTATTCAAGAAGCTTAAATTATAAATATTATAGTTTTATAGTAGGGGGAACTAGTATTCATGAATAATGAAACTTTTGTTATAAATGTGTTAAACTTATAATAGTTTCCTCTTCACTATAATATTGGTATCTTATTACTCTTATAATTTGTGATAATTGAATGTGCAATATGGGATTGCAAAGAATAAGAGAGAATAAAGTTTATTTTGATTGAAAATTTCTGTTTTAAGTCAATGTCACAAGTTTAAGAGTTGGACTATAGTAAAAGTCTAAGGACTTTACTGATAAGAAGCAGAGTATTTGAATGAAGTAAATTTTTTGCATTATACACTCTGAATAATACTTTGAACAAGAGCGTTTTTATATAATAGAAACTATCAATTCAGCAAATTTATTCAGTTAAAATGAAAACGATGAAATAAAGTCATCAACTGAGTCATTCAGTATCAATCTACAAAACAATAGATCCTGAAACATAAGCAGCTTGAAGAGTTTCTTGAATTATCAAAAATCTCCATATCTATTGCTTCCTTTAAGTGAGATAAATAAAGAACTCTTCATGCCTTGTAAAAGAACGTACTATCAAACCAGAAGTAACTACTTAAAAATATCCGATATCACTGCTAATATGTGATTGGTCTATGAAAACACTATATCGTGATTTAAATTAAAAACATTAGCAAATGAGGACAATTGATTATTTAACTGAATGTAATAAAATAATTCATATCAAATTTGAGAATAACTTGTACTATATGATATAAATGCATTTTATCTGTTGTGACGGATAAAATACAAATGAACACTAAAAGAGAAATGAAAACTATACTATAAGTAAAGATGGATGGTGGCTAGTAGTGGAATCCAGGACGCATGTTTCGTCATATTTGGGACTCGTAAGCTAGACGTACCTGAATCTCAAAGTTGATGTTCAATCCGAGACTCAAACCTATTACCATCCGTTTTAAATCCAAACAAGTTATCCACATAACTAAGAGACTGATCAATTGCAGTCCTAAACATCAATGGCAAGATTCAAACAAACAATATAAAATGAAGATGATATTGTTTAAACAAAAATTTCAAAACCTAATGAAATACTATCTCTCGAGCTTATTGTTTTTAGTATTCTTTTAATGTTACTGAAAAAAAGACCTGTTACAATGTACAAATTTAAAGATTAATTTTGAACCACTACATCATCGGGTTCAGATCATGGTAATTCAAACTACAACATAAATGTTACTACGTCCTGCATGATTTTTTAGTTTTTAAAATTTAGTCTGCGTTAATTATGATACAAAGTTAATTTGATTACATTTAAATTTTCTGTGTAGAAAAATATTTTTCTAGAGTTCATTATACTATCGAAAGTATAGATTATTTACGCTGTTACTAGCACTATTGGTGTTTTAAAAACTTGTGAAGTACAAAACATTTCGTGAGTTTAATTTGTTGAATAATAAATTTCTCTAATCCTCAAATGTTTTAACTCGTGAGTTCTAGTTTGAAACAGCAAAATTCGACGTTGATTTCTCCTGACTATATGAATTTAATGAAGTTGGGGCTTAATAGTCAAGACATACCTGTTTCAATCAGTAAATTTTAGGTTCAAACCCTGCTCTATTTACATCATTATAGGTAAATAAGTAGTTTCACTAGCGCTCACTCAAAGTACTTGTCGTCTAAAGTACAGTACATTGACCTGTATTTCTTAAATGTATTAAATAAAATGTGTTGATCCAGAATCATATTTTATTTACTCTTACTTTTCAAAGTTGGTAGAATGTAAGCAAATTTCTCATCTTTCAAACTTGTAATGAACTTCTTCCCATTTGTTAGAATAGCCTGTAAATTAAAATATATCTAGATATAAAAATCTATCATAATTTTTGAGAAAAATTGTTTCTACTAGTCAGTCGTTTACATATTTTTATATTAATTAGGATACACAAACAGAATAAAGGTTAAAGAACTTATTTTTTGACATCTATATTAGATTGAAAACCTTACGTCCCTTGAATAAATGGAGATAAAGTGTTGGTCTATTCAAATAAAATTAAATTGATTGTGTCTGATATTTAGTCTAAACAAATCTAATTATATTTAGATAATTCATTAAAATTAATTATTTTACGTCAGATAATTTTTGCAAATGATATCGAAACACAGCATGTAATAAGCTTTATCTTTTAACAATCTATTGACTTCTTGTGTAGTGAACAGAACACGGGTGGGGACAATCGAATGTACTTGACACAAAATTACAGGACTGCTCGATCCTCTTGTCGCTTTGCTGCCAGACATTCTGTTCATGACTAACATCATATACTATTTATGTCGATACAAGTAGCACACACCACGCCTGCTGTAAATATTCATATTTTGAAAGTACTCTTTATCATGAACTGAAATTAACAGTAAAACTGTCGAACAATTGTTTCGACCTGATTTCATAGCTTTTTAGTAGCATGTGCAAACTAAACAGTACTTAGATATCTCCTAGTTATGAATTCATTAAGGCACTAAATATGAATCCATTTTTCCACATTTACAAGTTCAGTCAGTTAGTATTATGGTGTCATCATTCAGCAAACACACTACAGATATTTTCTGAACATAATAATGACTAGATTTATAATTGATATGTAACCAATTTGTTATTCTAATTAAGTATATTGTTTACACTGCAGTATATTTGTTAAACATCTTGGACTGTCTAATTTATCTGTCAAATAACTAACTTTCCTTTCAAATTAAATATGATTGTGTGCGATAAATGAATAACACAGTCCAAAACGTTTAACATATATACTACAGTGTAAACAATTTACTTAAGTAGAATGACAAATTGGTTACAAATTATTCATAAACCAAGTTGTAATTGTGCTCAGAAGATTTCTGTAGTGTATTTGCTGATACCATCCCAGCAGAGGCACTAAAAGCAGACGTAGCGGCAACTGCAAGGTTACTCCACATTCTCTTCAATAAGATTTGGGATGAGGAACAAGTACCAACAGACTGGAAAGAAGGACTTCTGGTCAAAATACCAAAAAAAGGCGATCTCAGCAGCTGCGATAACTACAGGGACATCACTCTTCTCTCAATACCGGGAAAAGTCTTCAACAGGGTATTGTTAAACAGAATGAAGGACTCCGTAGATGCCCAACTTCGTGACCAACAGGCAGGATTCCGTAAGGATAGATCGTGTACAGACCAAATCGCAACTCTACGGATCATTGTGGAACAGTCAATTGAATGGAATTCATCACTCTACATCAACTTCATTGACTACGAAAAGGCATTTGATAGCGTGGACAGAACAACACTATGGAAACTTCTTCGACACTACGGCGTGCCTCAAAAGATAGTTAATATCATACAGAGCTCAGATGATGGATTACACTGCAAAATTGTGCATGGAGGACAGTTGACAAAGTCGTTCGAAGTGAAGACCAGTGTTAGGCAAGGTTGCTTACTCTCACCCTTTCTCTTTCTCCTGGTGATCGACTGGATCATGAAGACGTCAACGTCTGAAGGGAAGCGCAGGATACAATGGACATCTAAGATGCAGTTGGACGATCTAGACTTCGCAGATGATCTGGCCCTTCTATCCCAAACGCAACAACAGACGCAAGAAGACGAACAGTGTGGCAGCAGCCTCAGCAGCAATAGGTCTCAATATACACAAAGGGAAAAGCAGGATTCTCCGATACAACACAGAATGCACCAATCCAATCACAATTGACGGAGAAGATTTGGAAGATGTAAAAAACTTTACGTATTTGGGCAGCATCATTGATGAACAGGGTGGATCTGATGCAGATGTGAAGGCGCGGATCGGCAAAGCAAGAGCAGCATATTTACGACTGAAGAACATCTGGAGCTCAAAGCAACTGTCAACCAACACCAAGGTCAGGATTTTCAATACAAATGTCAAGACAGTTCTACTGTATGGGGCGGAAACCTGGAGAACCACGAAAGCCATCATCCAGAAAATACAGGTGTTTATTAACAATTGTCTACGCAAAATACTTCAGATCCATTGGCCGGACACTATTAGCAACAACGTACTGTGGGAGAGAACAAACCAGATCCCAGTGGAGGAAGAAATCAGGAAGAAGCGCTGGAAGTGGATAGGACACACATTGAGGAAAGCACCCAACTGCGTCACAAGACAAGCCCTCACAGGGAATCCTCAAGGTCAAAGGAAAAGAGGAAGACCAAAGAACACATTACGCCGAGAAATGGAGATAGACATGAAAAAAATGAACAAGAATTGGATGGAACTAGAAAAGAAGGCCCAGGACGGAGTGGGTTGGAGGATGCTGGTCGGTGGCCTATACTCCATTGGGAGTAACAGGCGTAAGTAAGTAAGTAAGTAATTTGCTGATACGTTTAGAGTATATCGTTCAAAGTTACTTCTGCGTACACATAAAATGAAAACTCTATCATTTTGATTAATCTTCTGAAGAGATTGACGATCTTTTGTATATTTCACGACTTCATGTTTTGACCTTTACTAATGTACTCTATAAGTCGATAATTGACCTATTCTGTTTAAGTATGAGTCTTTTATTGATGCACGGTCTTGTGAGTGTAAGTTATACGTTGAGCTGAAATTGTGAGCCAGTCCATCTTTGTTACCTATTCAAACACTGCACACACTGTCGATACTAAACTAAATATACCTTGTGTTACTAATATTTTAGCTCTATAGTATTTGATATATGAGCACCAAGTACAGATCGAAATGAAGTAAAACATATTCCAAATAAAATAGTAATGAATATGTTGATTCCACATACAGTACTTAGTTGATCCAGGTTACAGACACATTTTGTTGATGCATAAAATGAGAAAAAAACTCGGCTTCAGTAATTAAATTCTTAATCAATGTATTTTGTTATTTTAATAACTGCGATAATACTGAACAGTACTTCAGTGTGATGGCCAAACAAGTTCTTATTCTACGAAGTGAAAATCAAACTTCTTGATAGAATAAAAGATTGAATTATAATTTTTAGGAAGTAAATGTATTATAAGCACAAATGGATGATGGCTAGCAGTGGAATCCAGGACGCGCGTTTCGTTTCATTTGGAACTCGTCAGTTGGATGTACATACATGCTTGTGACTTAAGGTAATATCGAGGCAATCCGAACGAAATGCACACATGTCATTAAGAGATTGATCAAATGCAATTCCAAACATTAATAGAAGGATTCAAACCAACAATACAAGATGAATTTAGTAAATTCATTCGTTTGAAATAATATTTTAAAAAGAGTTTAACGTAAATGAGAATTCCGAGATAAAAATAAGACCAATAAATAATTAACAAGGTTGATCTCCTAAACAATAATGTTAGTAATAGTTTTTTTAAACATTACACCATACATAACAGCTTGCACATACCTGATTAGCCCAATCAATGAAGCCAAGAACTACTAAAGCACAATTTCAATTTTATAATTACGTAATTGTACTTAAAATAACAAATTATCAGTATGTTAACTAAAATGCTCTCATAGTGAATGATTATAAGAAAAGTAATGGCAAAGTTTTGTCAATCGATTACATAATTATAGGTAAGTTTATATAGAGCAATAAATATATAATCATGATTGTCAGTAAAGCAAACCTAAATAATATCAAGCTGAAATAAAACAAGGGTGAATGTAGTATTTAATGAATGAAAATCAAAACTTGTGAGAGAAAAAAAGCCCAATTTTACGGTAATAAAACTATGAAGAGTTGTAGTTTGTATAGGCACTAAGTAAAATCTAATAACTCTTAGTGAACTAATCTGAAATTCTAATTGATACACTTAATTCTTTTTTCTATGATGACTGAAACATCATTAATAGTAATAAATGGAAATTGACTAATTATACTAATTAACTTACTTTTGTCAGTTAATGTTGCATAATGCTAGAAACAGTAAATTACCATGGTAAGTAATTTATTTCCTATTAAACAACGAGTTGTTATTGACACAGGATTTCATTGAATAGGTTTTAAAACATGAATGAATTAATATCGACCTTTTTAGAAGGTTGATTCATACAGAATTTAATATATTAAAAAGTTGACAAAATTTACATAAATCTAAATAATTTATTTAAAACAATGGCTATTTAAGTTAACTTGGGAAGTCTTTCAACTCGAATACTGACATTCCTGCTTCCTGAGTATAAGGCTTACCAGCTACTATTGCGGAGGGAACAAGAATACATAAGAAGCTGTCTTGCTACTCTGAAAGATAAACAGACACGCTTATGTGCATAATATATGTCCCTCAAATAAATGAGCCAAATATCGATCAATAGCGCTTATCCATCATTTGGCTTTTGGTGCAAAATTATGTAATATCTCTGGATTTACCAGGCCTATTACCTCTCCTTTTTGAAAACAGGTCATTTTCTTGGGATTTAGTTGCAAGATGACAAGTGGGTGACCCACTCTTGGGGATTGTTTTCTAGTCCGATTTTCGATTCTAATATCTTGAATTTGATGATAGTTTTAAGGGAACTGCCAAATAATTTCAAAATAGATTTCTTTACTTACTGACTACATTAAGAAATTTTGGAAGCTAAGGTGTACTAAACAGTCGTTTCCACGATGTACAAGATTTCTCAACGGTTCCTGAACATTCGTGGGTAAAGCCATCAAACTGCTCATATTATCAAATTCAATGAATCCATTATATAGTGTTAACCTTAACTTACATCTTCCATGAGCTACAATCTCTTATTGAGATTTGGTGAATTCAGAATTCATGACTTCCCACTAGGAAATAGGATAATACTTCTCGAAACTACTCACTAGTTTACTAATGTTAAAGATACAAACCACCGAATTTCGTTAATTTAGTCTAAGAAGTCTGTGCTGTCCATGAAACTTGAAGTTCCTATGTTCGATACTACAAATGGTTTTATTTGATAAGAAATCCCAAACTAGTTTTAACTAACTGTCCAGTACTTTCTGTTATTTTAAAAGCCATTACATTACTTACTGTCAGTAAATAATTTACACTTCTTTGTAGATGGAATGTGGTTAGCGAAAGAAATTAGAACATGCATTTCATCTTATTCGGGACTTGTCAAGAGGATGAACATTCATCCTAGAGTTGATATTCACTGTGGAATTTGAATCCAGTGAGTTTTTACTTGAAGCGCCCAATGAGTTTTTCGGATAGATATACATCATCTGAATAAGTTTTTATTAAATCTTTTATAGATTGAAGAGTTATGTGAATTATCTTTTTTACCATTAAATTGATAAAAAGTCTCATTTACAGAATTGGTGTGGTCGATAACAATTTAAAGTAGATGAGACGGAATGAAATCACTTTATTTCATATTACTTTTAGTTCTTTACAAAAATAAATCAAAAAACTAATTATATAGAACCTAATAAGCCATGAAACAAAGCAATAATTCATATAACTAATTTATGCCTCTCCAGCCAATGGCATGCCTGTGAGATAAACTTTTAATTTCAATCTCAAGTTTTATGGACGTCCAATCGAAATGACTTATGATATTAGAGCCAGATATGCTTTCATTTGAACATTGAATTATATAACGTTTACTTCTGAATCCTTTATCATCAATTTATTAAGATAAAAATATACTGATACCGTTGTGTTATTAAACAACAAAAGTTGTTCACATGATAACCAATAACGCTGTAATTTGTGACAATTTAGGATTATATTTGTCAATTATACTGCATAAAGGAGCGATTACGTGGTAAGCAGTTTGCAAACCGTATTATTTTCATCATCTTAACAGACACTTTATCATTTCCCAGTAAATGTAAATAAAAGTAGGTAAATTAATCAGCTTTCGTCGTCATCCTCTGTGCAGTTCAACTGCAATTGATACTAAGGAAAGTGTGCATTTTTGAACATCTGTATTGCAACTGAATCAATTATATTAGTTCAAGAAATAGATAATCGCTATTATATTTCATTTCATTATATTTCATGGTTTTACATTGAGATAAGAAATAGTGTGGAACACTTGACTTAAGTGAATATGAAGGATTGGAATGACAAAGGTTATCAAACATTATATATATGCAAGAACAGGTCAGAGGTTATCTCAATGTAAAATTCCAATACATATATGGTTGTAAGCAACTGACGGGAGCAGCACATAGTGATAAATGAAAGTGTTTCAATACATGATACCTGAAATCAGGAAGCTGATTTACCATTAGTTAACGATGGGTCTCATTTTTATGTCCACATAATGACCGGTGATAATTACCTTGTTTTCAGATTCAAAGTCTTTACGTAATCATTAGAATATACAAATTAAAAAAACTAATTACCCACCTTCACTTATCCACACGGAAAATGTCTTTTAACAATGCAGTCTACTTGAATATTTATAAGTAAACAATATATTCTATCAAAAAATGAATAAACGGTTGGAGTAATCTTGTAAAATCTTTTCATCGTTGCTGAAAAGTTCGAATCAATGTAGCCTTATCTTTCTAAAAGCGTTTTTCTTCAAACTTTTAGAGTCGATACCAATAACTTACGATTATTTTGAGTCATGTCACAAACCACCGTTTGATTACATACAACGGACCTTATAAGCTAACATGAACTGATTTGTGGATCAACCGTGCTTGAGCGACGAAAAAACTACAAAAATAGTGGCAACAATACCATAGCCACAATAATAAATATGGAACAAACGAAGCCAGCAATAGTAATTCATAATTAATATTTAGTTTCATTATTTCTACAGTTAAGTTTTATTCTGGACTGTTTTTCTTGTTAAGGTATAATGTAAATTATTATTATTATTAGTTTAATTCAATATTATATTTTTGGTGCAATATAGAATTCTCAGCGCAAATTATTTCAGCAAGTTTCCCTTCCTTATTTCTTGATCCATATTGACGATCAATATTGAACGATCACCAGTTACATGTTAGCATAGCAGAAGTCGACATCTGAATAGTATTCATTCTTTTCATGCATATTGCCAGCCATCACGATGTCTCGGAATGTAAATTTTTGTAACTTGTACAGCGAAAGATTTTAAACGATTCACAAACATACTTGAATAGGTTATGCGATTAAAAAACATAATGATCTGTTAAAACAAACAGATAACTTGTTGAAATATCTAGACGGCAGGAACAGGTAACCCAGATATTCAAGCAGGCCGTCAGATTGGGAATTTCTGTTTCAGGTGAAACTGAAAGCTAGCGAAAGAATATGGAGAATATCAATGATGTTAGTTAGCGACATTCGGGCGATAAAGCTGCTGAACTGGACATGTCAGTAGTCGTTAATCAAAACGTATTCTAAGAAAAAATTTATACAAATTGTATTCATACTAAGAACTCGACAATAACTATAAACGAAGTAGTAACGATTATTAATAGAGATGTGTATCATATATATGAAATTGTAAAAATAAAATAACCAGTAAAATTTCCAAATAATTTTTACACAGACCTTTACATAAACAAAATGAATAATCAACGACTGCATAGATTATTTCATTGTTTAACTGAAGATACCTCTAACTAGTTTTAATCTTAGAGTTCTTAGTACTTGCTAAACCATTGGATTAATGTTCACAATTGGATCAAATATTCTACTTTCTGGAGTACGGACTTTCAACCTAATCAACATCACCAAGATACCCTGCAACTAAAAATGCATATTTTTATCAAATTATCTAAATGAATTCTCAATATGCAAAAAAAACTACAAAGTCAATAATGAATTCAAATAAGTGTTCTATAAATACCTATTACATATTCTATGAGGTATGCTTACAAAGTATAATTAAAAGTTGAGTTTTAAAACAAGAAATAGTTACATATTAACAATTGACTGATGACTGTATAGTGACTAATACAATATATATCAAGTCCTTCTTAATGACAATCAATTTGCTATCAATAAAATTGCAATACAGTCACTAGTCTATGCGTCTCGATATCGTATCCACTGTGTTGAGAGGAGACATTCACATCATTAATTGTTATAATGTGATGAATTAGGTCATAACTTCATTCATCAATCCTTATTATTCTTTATACTATTAGAATAATTCCATTAGAGTAATCTTTAGTTGATCATATTAGTATCGTTCTGTTTCGGATAGATAATACACAAAATACAATTTCATATTTAACACTTTCTCTAACATATCTATTTGTTTATATTAACTTTTACTTTATATAACTTTTAAAAGTACAAATCAATGATTAGAAGTTAAACAAATATGATCTATGATTAAACAAGATGCATAGGATCATACTTGTTGTTTAAAAAAAAGAAGTACAATTCAATTCAGATTATTTGATTAAAAGAATTCAATCTCAAAATTATCTTTCTAATATTTGTAACTTAGCCAAAGTGATCATGTTCAAAGTGAGATTAAATTAAAATATCCATAATAAAACATCACATTGTTTCATTATAGTGAAATTATCCACAGAAACAAAGTACAAATAAATAAAGTAGCACCAGAAAACAAAATAAACTTTATATTATATAATATTGTATTATTTAACTTTTAAAAATAAACTTTATTATGATCTTAACAATTTAAATTAACTAGAATATTAAAACACTTATATACAAATGGTGTATTCAATCAGTAAAAGACAAAAATGTAAGAACTCAAAATAAAGGATAGCGTAAAATTAAATTTCATTTGTGGAGATTGTTGAGTTGCAACTGAGGTCATGAACTGATCAATTTTAAATTACCAGTGAAAAACTCGATAGCTGTTTTCTTCCAATTGTGAGACCTAGCTGTGCTCATCCACGATCCTGCACCCAGGACTGGAACCCAAGACCTTCGGTTTCATGTGCGTATGCTTAACCTCTAGATAATTGAGCCAGAATCCAACGGTGTTAATATCTAACTTCAACAGCTGTTCAAGTTTCAACTGGTAGTTTAAAATTGATCGGTTCATGATCTCAATCAAGTTTCCTTTGATAAACTTGTTGTTATTTTTTAAAGGATAAAACTCAATGGACAATTTGCATTAAAATCAATCAAGAAATTTAGACAAATTTTATGATTTCGAATACCATCTAGTAGACAACTATTCCCAATTTACAAGTCATGTTTGCATAAAATTTCATTGTACTAGGTTAAATTCAGTAGGCGAATCAAAATGTTAGAAAATAAATCATCTTTCCTAATGTAACTCGTTTTTCATATTCAAAGTTAAATCTATCTTGGTAAAAAAAATTTTGACACAGACTAATCTTTGTTTCGCATTTTTCCCAAAACTGGTGTAAGGGTTATTTGTCACAAAAAGAATTAACTGTGAAAATATTAATTGTCGCTATTGAGTGAAAAAGATCTTTTTCAATGCAAACTGAAATATCACAAATTTTCAAGTGAAAAGAATTACAAATATACGACTGGTCGAATATTATAACAGAATGGTTATAATAAATAAAAACACAAAAATATAATAGTCTTTATGATGATAATAGTTTGAATACTAAATGGAAGAGTGTTTCATTTGAGATTCATGAACTCAATGTACGTGCATGACATGGTAAAACGAATGGGATATTTTGCTGGTAATCATAAGACTCAATAGTTTATAGTTACTGATATTCATAACTGAATTTTGCCAGTTTCTGTTGACATAAGGGGTTTTGCCTATAAGCTGTTTATTCATTAAACAACGGTTAGAAGTGGAACTTGTAATCGATATTATCTCCTTCTAAATATTACAAACTGGAAAAATAAACCCTCTAAACTAAAAAATGGATATAATATCTGTTGAAAATGATGGTGAGTGTCATAACATGGTAGCTTAGTAGTACTGGATTTAAACTGTTATCCGTACATTAGTACATTGCAACTGCATTTACTATTCGACGTTATTCAAAATAAATACAGTTCAGCACATAGATTGTAGCCTTAATTTATTAATTTGAATTTAAATCTTTGAAAAACAACAGAAAACTGAGTCCTATCAGTATTTCATCAACAATCACATGTGATATTAGACTACTGTATTTCAACTCATTACTTTATAAACATTAAACACTTAGATGTCTTTTCAAGTTGGCATTAAACATCACTGAGTTTAATCTGGTCATGCCATACAGATAGATAATGGATATATATATATATATATATATATATATATATATATATAATTGAAACAAAATTTATTATACCTTTTATTATGATTACGTAAATTTAAGATACATGTAACCGTCAACTGTTGTTTGCATTATCTTAACTTGAGTGAAACGGGAATTTATTAGAGTGTAAACGATTATACGTAGCTAGCTATAGGTTCTCACTGAAATTTAAAGTTTATTAGCAACAATAATTTATGAAGGAGATTGTTTTTCCGCTATAGAAACATATACTGCAATTAAATTCACTTGGTATTGTTTACTTGAATTTTCCCATCGATGCTTAGGACTGCAATTAATCAGTCTCCTGTTGGCATATGTGCATACTGTGAGGTTTGACTCGATATAGCCTTAATTTACAAGCATTATATGCAAAGATGGATAGTGGCTAGCAGTGGAATCCAGGACGCGCGTTTCATCCTATTTGGGACTCGTCAGCTGGATGTACCTACATCTCAGAGTTGATGTTCACTCCGGGACTCGAACCCAGTACCATTAGCTTCAAACGCAATGGCGTTATCCACTCAGCTACTAAGTCCTGACAGCCATTTGCTTGTGTAATGGGGTGAAGTTTAATTCACTTGGTATTGTTTTACTTGAATCTTCCCATTGGTGTTTAGGATTGCATAATTTACTGAATAGAACCACTATTAACCTTTATTTTTAATACTTCTCGTTTTACATATAAAGTGATATGAATTAAGTAAAAAATAGTACAATAGGATGGTAACTAATTAAATTCTCCGTGTATTTGCAAGGTTAATAATAATAACAGTGATATATGAATGATAAAAAACATAATATCTGAACCAAGTAAATTTAAGTTATGAAAAGTCTGATTAGTGTACATTTACTTTACCACTTTACTACTACTATTTCTGTTACTATTATGCATCTACATTCATTCTAATTATTAATAACACCGATTCGTTTAACGTATAAACTTCTTTTGTATGTTGAAACGTAATAATATATCTGATGTATAATATGATTATAGTAAAACCATTTCTGTTAGGTAGTATTTATTATTTTAATGTTATGTAATGATAAATATGAAGACTAAATGACGTTTACTTACTAGATTTGTAAACCTAAGCTTATTGACTTTGTTGATATGCCTCAAAATGTAGAATCAACTGATAATATATGTAGTTGAAAAGTGGATATTGACAGAGTAGTGAAGTTAAATACATAATTTGTCAGGTGTTTCAGAAAAACAATATACATTTATCAAGTTTGAAATTCGATTGATTTTACATCAAATTAATGAAAGGTATTTAAGTATAATGTGATCGTTTGAAACCGAACAATTTGTTGGTTAGTAATACGAATTTGTTATGATCCATATAACCAAATGATTAAGTGTAAATAACTAAACACAAATAAACTGTTCTTGTTCGTCAACATTTTATTTTATTTTACACTATGTATATTAAAGCAGAATACGATCATTATCAACAGTACTAATGTAATGAACGAACACACAGATGGGAACAATCAATTGTATTTAAATATAAAATTACAGAATCTGTTGGTAAAATATAAGAACGTACACTGAATAATTCATTTGCAAATTTCCATCATTTGTCCTTCATATTCTGCATGTTTATTTCAGTTCATAATTTCTTCCTATTTCCGTTTCTGTTTTCTTCAAGTCGAAACTCATAGCCTTCTGCTGTCATGCATTCTTCTTGTGACTGGTGTTACATACTACTTATGTCGACAGACATAAGTAGCATACAGTACACTGACAATACTTCTGATATACTTGAATTGAAAATATCATACGAAACAATTTCAATATTTATGAGTATTTACTTTCTCTAACTTGGATATCTTTGTATGGTCAATGAAAGTCAGTACAAATGTCACTAAGTAAAAAAGTATTTTTAACACTATTTAATCTTTGTAATTGAAAATTGGGAAAAAGCCTTCAATTAGCTTTCCTCAGAATAAAATATTTTAAATTACTGATATTTTAAAAACTACGTAAGAACGTTGTAAAATCCTCTAATGATTTTCGTAAAATTTTTTCTTTTTCATCAAGCTTCAATTCAGGATATGAAATGTGGTTGACAATTATTGTACGGCGGTTGTGATTCCCCATCCCTTGTTGGTGAAAACTTTTAGAATATGATTTAAAAAATTTTTGAAATAGACGATTGATGAGCTTGTTTTTTGAAAGTGTATGCTCATGTTATAATGAACAGACATTTTGTCGCCTGTAATAATTAGTTAATTGGCTGTAAACTCTGAACCTTTGTAATCTGATTAGTTCAAATCCAAGTAGCATAAAGTGCTTTGAATGGATGTAAGAATTTGCATTTTAACATTTGAATTTTATTTTGAATAAATAATCCTGACTGTTCCATTTGGTGTTTGATAAAAAAATTTAACTCCTGAAAATATAGACATTAATTCTAATCTTTTTTTTTATTGAGATCATGAAGCGATTGATGTTAGACCACCGTTGAAAACCTGGAAGCACTGGACGGTCGTTTCGTCCTAGTTTGGGACTTCTCGGCAGTACGTATCCACGATCCCGCTCGTGGGATTCATGGTTTCAGTCAAAAACTGAATAATCCCTACAACCCCTATACTGATCGATTCTATTCGACTACCCTCCTAAACTCCTGTCTGTGAATGTACATTGAGATAAAAAGTTTATTTAAATTTTTTTCGATCAAGTAGAAATGGAACTGAAGTCGTTAGTTATCGTGACAGGAGAAATAATATATAGATCTTTTTTTCTTAAAAATTGGGAAAAAAGATGATATTGTTTTTAATAGTTGATATTATTGATGGGGAGACTAACTTATGGACGACCTTAGGCGACCTTGAGAAATATTAGCCAATCAGCAAACAGTCAGTACAGAGTAAAAATATTTTATACAAAACAAAGGAAATAAAGTGGATACGCTTCTTATACGTGGTTCAAAAACTTGTCAAGGTTAGATAGGAGTTCAGAGGATCTAAAATCGTAATGCATGTAGTAGAGGAAATCATCCAGATGGCTACAGAATAGTCGGCCTCTGGAGCCATGATAAAGTCTAAAAAACTCTTTCAGCCTCGACCACATAGCTTCAATATTGTTTATGTGCACTCCAGTTGTTGAGTGCACAAAATGCTACTTGTGGATAACTACACGATGCACATAATCAAGCCTATGTAGGAGTCTGTACGCCTTCCAAACATCCGTATATATTGTAGTACCTGGCTGCAGCCAATGTTACTGATGCTTTTATTATCCAGTTCGCAATAAATGTCGTAATTTGCCTTAGTTATGAATTATATATGGGGTTTTCATCACGAACTGACATCAGCTAAAATGCCAGAAATTTATTTAGTCAAATGGATGAATGGCTTTCGCGTTAAAATTCGAGATCTATTATCTTATACCTGATTGATTCGTCCACAAATTATAGTCTCGCCGTTTTATTTGTTGTAGCCGCTCAATTATCACGTTTTGTACAAAATTCCCTGTGAACCGATCGTATGTTAAGATTAAGCACTAAACTTGGCGCCGTACCCTTAAAATCTCTAAAACGCTTCTGATTGGCTCGTCCATAAATTAGAGTCTCGCCATATTGATTGCTGAACATGAAAGATAATAAAATTTTCAATGCATAAGTGGTAAACTAATTTTCATTTTAGTATTTCTACAAGTTATTTTAACACAAAGTTTGATCTTGTAATAATCATTATACGAGTGTAAACATATGAATAAATCATCATGATAATATAATGAATAGGATATGTATTAATTAAGCTAAACATCAAGGATCCGTAAATGACAAAACTTTTATGCTTTCTTAAATTAATAATCATTTCTGAGAAAGAAGCAAATAATATTAACGCATAGGTGATTTTGCTGACAATAATTCTTAATGTAAAAAAAGTTGTTTTATTTCACTTCGAAAAAAAAGTATCTATAGTAAACGCAAGGTTGTGATTGCGTTATTTTATAAATCCATTAAAAGTAAAAATTATTTGAAACTATACATTGTTCATTCTATGTAGTTGAGCTGTTTATAATTAAGAAAAAAACCTCACTACGTATGCAGTAATTTAACTCAGTTATTGTGTTTGGGAATTAAAAGTTAGATTTATGTTTCACTTTACGTCAACAGCAAATGTTTCGTAGATGTGCAGTATGACTAAATCATTATCTTAATGTTTTGATGCCTTTTGTGAATAAGATAGCATACGTTACTTATTTAGAAAGTCTGGAATCATTTTTCGAATCATCGATTTTATTCGTTAAACATACTAGAAGGATACTAACAATTACAATGTACCATAGTCGTAATATTTGAATAATATTAATATTAAACTTGAAACAGTTTAATGTTACAAAAAATAATCATTTTTGACAAGTAATTGCAAAAAAATTAGTCGTATTAAGTACAAATTTACAGGTCTACTTCTCATATAATAAATTTTTATGTCGATTATATTGATAAATGCGAATAAGGTCAATTGTATCAATTGATGTTTAGCAACATTTCATTTCGATGTAATTAGTAAAGACTTACATTTGTCTAAGTGAACATTGCAAAAAATATTAAGACATTGTTAGTAAATTTTGCATGTACTATGGTTAGACAGATTAGTGTTCACTAGGTGATATAGACATTTATTTTCAATTAGTTTGTGATTATACCTCTAAACTAATATATGTATATATGATTTACTTATTCGTCTCTTGATTCTTACATAACTAATACATTAGTGGCCATTCATCAAAATATTTTGTTAGTTCCTTCTTTTTTATATATTATACAACGTAGCATCCAATATCCAGTCAGAAGAAGCACACTGAATAAAGATCTCTGCGCAAGTGTTCTTTTTGCTAAGTGAGTTTGTGCAGCTTCAACACTCAATGAGTCGTCTCAACGAAGTTCGTATTGCTTTGTTCAAGGAGCGTCGTAGAGGGTCTAAACGAATTTAACCACTTGTATTTCATCAGCAACAAATGATCTCTTTATGACATTACGAATAGGATGTACGCGACACAAGATATGGTGAGAGTTTGGATACACTTGAGTTACAGCAGCAGCTATTACAGATAAGTTATCTGTGACAATACCAACCAATTCTTGATTGTTAGTTGAACGTCTGAAGAACGACAGGAATTACGACAGAAAAGCAGATTTTCGCGACTTATAAAGGCAATAAAAACAGGTATTGCCATTAAATTCATATCTAATACAACTACTTGATACAAATATAAATTTTCATTATTGGTTTGGTAGGTCCCGTCAAAATCAACAACATCGAGAAAACGAGTTGTCAAATTCATTTGATAAGCAGTTGCAAAGAAAAAGTACCGAAAATAATCTTCATCATCAATTTCGTACTCACAAAACCCACCAAGTGACATGATGTGAGCTTTCAATTTGGCGCAATCACCTAGCATTTACAATATAAACAGGCATATTGCTTACCAGGAAGGTTGGCCTGTGAAAACACTTTGTGGCATATGTTAAAAACATCTTGGGGATTCTGGCGCTTACCATAAGAATGGTAAACGAAGTGCACAATATTGAATGCTGACGTCCCCAAAATAAGAGGTCGCATTGTTTCAAATTCCGCGTCCGTTAACCTACGCATCCACGAATTGTTATCGTACCCCAGGGAATCGCACTCATGATTGTAATGCACATTCCCACGAACAACAGTCCAGTAACCCTCAATCAACTTACAATTGATGAAGGCCCGACATTGACTGCTAATAGCAATCCTTCATGAACAATATAGTAACACTATTCAAATTACCTCCGTCTAATCGGCTGTGAGGATCCGCTAGGTGTTTTACGGCCATTTCGCCACAATACAAATTTAATTGGGACGCTAGCAGTGGTTTAGCATAACTGACACTGTAGATTTAGCTGCTTATCAAGTTGTATTATTATTTCTCAATAATTGAATCTAAAAAAGGGCTTGATATATCAACGAAAATTAAACCTTACACGAGAAATGTAAAATAGGACACCGAAACCTAGTAAATGGAAGGGTCATCGAGGCTAATAACACTTTTAACTTTATATATATAATTAATAACTATTTTTAGTAACAAGTGCAAGACAGAATACATAATCTGTATAGAAAGATTGAAATGTGCGGCTCGTCTGCTTCACCATCTGTGAACCTTATATGAATGATAAAGGAGTTGAACTTTAGATCCCGTTGTTTAACCTCCACTAATATAATCAACACAGTGAGGGAGATAAGACTTGCATGCACCAAACTCTTAACTCTACTCAAACAACTAACAAAATCAAATAAAACTTACTATCTTTTATAGATCAGCCAGGAACAGAATGTTTATTCATTAATAAGCTTGTATAGATGGCATACTCCCATATCAGGAATAATTCATATTCAAGGATGACATTGAAATAAAACTCGTTAAACATACGAACTTATGTTATATTGTTACTCCACTGCTGATTAAACTAAAACGTCGGACAAATACGATTTAGCTCTGAACAGAAATCATAACGGAAAAAAGTCAACTGTTTTACTGTCTGTTCTTACCAAGTAACGTTTGATTCAGAGTAACTGATAACCTTGATATGTCAGCTTGTTTAAATAACACCGATTTATTATGCAGAATAAAGTAATACGCCAAAAAATTGGTATTTACAAAACCATTTAATGTAACTGACTTTTCTCCTCTTATCAAATAATTTATAATAGAGCAAAATTGCCAGATTAACTTGACTGTATACCGAATTAGTGAAGTAATCTTGAATCAACAGTAACTGTAAAAAGTTTATTTCCCTTTAAACATAATTTTGTTCTAACCAACTATATTTGATTGATTATCAAAACACTTAATTGAAAATTTCAAAGTGAGATATACTAAAGAACGATTAATTTACTGATGTATACTATTCAGAACATTATGCTACTAATGTTCCATGAACAATAATTTCATCATAGATATTTATTATAATTGGTAATAAAATATGAACGATTTCTAGCTAATAAACACAATTATTAAAAGAGTTCAATTATAAAAAAATTAACACTAAACGCCTTTTCGGAACCACAGACATTAAATTAAAAAGGGAACTATATCTAACCCAACCTAATCGTATTAAATTTCCTATAATTCTTTACAATATCTTTAAATAATTATTTACAAATAACTAGAATGAAACGATTTCAGAATAACAATGAATGAAACATCTAAATTATTTGTTTACTCTGAAGAAGTGGTTTACATGAAGTCACGAAATGTCAGAAATACTTTTTCTACTCAGTGGTATAGAACAGAAAATATATGTATTATAAAACACTTATACTAATATTCGTCAATATTTGAACGAATAGTTTCGTAGAAATTGAATACATAGTATGGAGATATTATTTGGGAAAATTATATTTGAAAGTTAAATCAGTCAGCTACAATGTAGGACCAAGCACATATATGCATCAGTTCAAGTTGCCATACCTCATTAGCACAACAAAATAAACACCGTATTCAGGAGAAGTAGTTAATTCAATGTTGGTAAATTATTGAAATTTAAATACAATCAAACAGTTCTTCAATACTTACCTATTTTCAATAATTATTCATCTAGATTTGGATCATGTAATGAGAAAATGAAGTTTATCACAATTATTCATCTAAGATGAATTCACAATGAAAATGTAATAAGACATTATACCATGAAAACTTCCTTATATAATTTTTGTCACCTTATGACTCAGTCAAAAACTACTCTTTGCAAACATTCCCCCCCCCTCTGCACATCATATCAATCTAAACTGACTGTACCTTTACAATATTAAAAGAAAATAGAAAAGTTATTTATGAACAAAAAAACATTTTTTTTATTCGAAACTGAAAAGATCAGCATGATATCAATAAATAAAAATATTCTACAGTTCAATAAAGCAAATGATCAAAGACATTTAATTAGTCTTTTAGCAAACACATTGAATTACATGTCTATTTTTGTTTTTGTATATTCAAGAGAAATGAAGGTAGGAAATGAGATGATTTAGATGAAAAAGATGAAGAATATGAAAAATAAGAACAATAATAAAGGGAGAAAACAAAAATATCAGCTTTTTAATGATAACAATATTAATGTCAGTTATAAAATTTTAAGACAGTGTTTCCTAACACATTTAATGTAAGACTAGAAGATGAATCGAAAATGTTTTCAGACATTCTGTTTTCTTATTTGCTTCCCTTTATAACTAAAATATTGCCTGTAAATAACAATTAATAATAAGTAAATGGAAATTAAGAACAAAAGATTTCATGTGATGATGAAAGAAAATCTTATTCTACTCATAAGAGTATACACTGAATGTGTGATTACTTTAATAAGGAGCAAAGTTGAAATATATAACAACAGGAATTGGAGAAGCATCATTCAAATAAATTAATTCCTCTGTGAAATATATTCACAAGAGAACGAAAGGAATTTCGAAAACTCTAAAATGTACTATTGATAAACTGTTTTGAGCTTCACATCGATGTCATCTGGTGTGTTATAGTGTCAAGTTAGAAACTAATGGTGATGGGTGAAAGAGGGAAAATGGAAAACTAAAGTAATGAGATCCACAAAAAAGGAGAAAATGCCGGTTAGAAAATTCTTTAATATGGTGAAAATGAAATTTAATGAAGGGATATTCAATTTCGTCGCCAACCAGTTGTTATATGAGGATTAGACCAGTCGGCAACCGGGATACTAGCACTCCCGTATTGTTTAGCAGAGGTACGATTGAACACAGGAAGCAGTTCATCAGCTTCAGCAGCATTACGTTTTAAATATACTATAGCATCAGTTCCGTATCCTTCTACGCCGGATAGTATAAGATCACCATTGAAGTACTTTGCATATAATCGACTAAGTGGAAGACCATAACCATAACCTGCCATCGGAGCACTGGTTCCCTGACCAGGCGGTCTGGGTTCCATTGACAATGAAGATGTTTCACCGCATCGTTTAGCCTGCCCGGCAGTTGTATAAGTGTAATTGAAAACTAAATCCATTTGAGAACGTGGGATACCACCACCCAAATCAGAAATCTGATTTCGAAAAGATTCAAAACAACAGCAACAATATCACGACTATCTATTATTACTATCATAACTCTTTACTAGTCACAAATATTTAGACAGTAAATAGGTTATTATCAAATACACCAACTCAGTCAATTATCAACCAATGCAACTGACTGATACCAACTGTTGAGTACTGCTTGTATTCGAGGACGAGTCGTACATTTCAAAGCTACCACTAAAGTATGACTATAAATAGTGAGAAGACTCACAGGGGAAGAAATTGACTGATAGTCATATGTAGTACATGAATTAGGCATAAGCGACGATTCCTGAATAAATAACAGTAACAACAGTGAAGTTAAAGACAGTTTTCACTGAATTCACATTATTCAACAAAGTTGGTAAGGGTCAAATGGTACCATTCAATTGTACGGTACTTTATTGGAAATTCATAAGATTCGGATTTCTAGATCAAATTTATTCCCTACTTCTATTTACATATTCAGAATTCACAAATTTCCTTTCCATAATTTGTACGCGAACAGGTTTAATGCCGGTATTTCAATGTCAGCTAATGCAATACTTTATAGCATTTGAGTCTCCGTTACAAAATTTTAAACTATATATATATATATATATATATATATATATATATATATATATATATATATATATACTGCGACCTACAAAATTAGATTGCCGTCAAAAACTTTAAATTCCTCGGTGTTTCGTTGATGAAAATCACTAGCTGTACAAGTCAGGAACTAAACTACATAGTCAATATTACAATCTCATCTTTTCAAAGCAATAAATTCTAACATCAAAAATATAAATGACCAAGAGATCACGCTATTACACAAAATATGTAACTAAATGAAATTAATTAGGAATCCGTATTGAAATCATATACTATTTTATCGGGTATATCACTTAAAATCATAGACTGAAACATATGATATCAGTGACATAAAGATAACAAGTTTGCTCGTAAAGGTTCGACATTGGATCTCTGGTGGAGTAGAGTATGCACTGTTGAGGAGGCTGTACAGTACGCCCTGGTTTCCAATAGCTGTTGAATTCTTAGTCACTGTGTGATGCAATCTTCTTCCTTACAACGTTAACTGTTCAGTTTTGTACCAAATGTAATCATTTCGAAACATATATTCATACTCAAAAAGCCCAAATACAACACTTTAAGATGTCTCATCAGAACAGAAACATCTCGTCTGTCATAAAACTAAATTAGACGCGATTTACATCAAAGAACCTCAACCTTTGGAAAATAACTTGGTAAGTATGAAATCGCAGGAACTGCATTGCAGCTTTATGTCAGTAGCGCCCTAACTGAATGCAAAAGAAAGTACATTTTTCCAAGTTCCATTACAACACCAGATGGCTTTTTCCGAGATACACAAGAGATTATGAACATTTCATGCAAAACATCCGTTACGGTTTATAAACAGACACTACGATAACTTTAATACAATATAATTATAATCACAATGTTTAATCTTCTAATTCCCAATTGCTAGTACAATTATTACAATTACTTTGATAGTCATTATACCTATCTCATCTCGTCATACTGTCGTGGAATATCGACTTGGATTAATGGCTCTAATTTATCAGTCATTCAGTAATAATCAACTTTTACTATATATACACACACATTGATGAAGACATTATGATATACATAAAACAATATTGGGGTGTAAATCATTCTGAATTATTCTTACTTTGATCGCCACATTTTCCTGACCAGTTGCTATCAAGACTTTAATGGGAGGAAGTTGGTCAGCCCTACTATGCTGCTCCACCACTGCTCGCATGGCATTCTATGAAGAATGAAAATTAACACAAACATCGAATATTAATCCTACATATACTAATAGCAATACCTAAGTTGTATTAACTCACAAAAGTAAGTTTAAAATAGGATACAAATTACTTTAAAATGAGATTTTGAGAAGTACACGAATAGCGATCTAATATTCTGGCTAATACATGGACTGGACAATAACCAACTTGTTTAAATTTCAAATCCTCACTCATTTTAGTTTCACAACTCCTTGTAATGAAAACAGTTCGATTCAAGCTCTACACTTATTGATCAGAAAAGAACCTTTTTATGTTACCTTAAACGATTCTTTGAAAGTGTTACTAATGACATCATAAATTAAATGATAGGCTTATTGGGTCAAACAGGGGGTTTATCAAAATCAACTAAGAGGATCTGTAGTTTTTCATAAACAGTAGGTAGAGGGAAACTTCCGGATAATGAGGACATAGAACAATGAATTCAAGGACGTTGTTGTAACCCGATATCATTGAGCCGAAAACGTACATCCAATTGGACATTTTCATATTTACATTTTGTATCACAATCAATTTATCAAGCAACTAAAAACACAGGTTTTGTAACTCACCAGTGGACTTATCTACCACTCATTATTCCTGAAATAGGGTGCTCTACCAACACGTATAGAAAATTCAACAGTAGAAAGGAAAAACTGACGAAATATGGAACAGAGCTGCATTAAAGATCTTCATAAAATTACGATTAAGCTTTCGAAGTTATTAGTTCAAATAAAAGACATACCCACCCATTTCAACGGAGAGTTGTGACTAGAGATTGGATTACATTGGTTGTGATGCACTTTGCAGTAAGGGGTAACTTAGTGAAGTTGTGACTTGTTTCAGAGAATATCGAAGATAAACGAAATCACTAAGGCTTTTATAACTTATGGACTTGTATATTAAACGGGGAGCATTTGTCCATGGCATAATCTCACATTTATTCACACCCATCCATATACTCACTAAACCAAATGGTTTTCGACAAACATTACGATTTCATCCCCAAATTTGTTTATATTCACTGACTATATGTGATTCGATTGATTCGTTGTACTACCTAAACCTGTATTAACCTGTAAGAGACATATGGGGTCACGAAATGTCATAAAGTAGGACGGAACGAACCGCTGTGCAGTAAACACGTCCTTTGGTTGATAGACGGATATCTCGCCTACGCCATAGATGACGCAAGTTGGTATAAGCTAGTCGAGCCTTCTGTATCCGTGCTGAGATTTCGTCACACACCAGACCACAAGGGCTGATCAGACTTCCAAGATAAGTGAAGCGGTCGACACGCTCAATTACTTCACTCCCTATCATTAGTTCGGGTGTCGATGCAACCCAATCCTGAAGCAACATTTTGCATTTCGAGGAGGAGAATCGCACCCCGAACATGCTTGCATTCTTGCTTAGAGTGGTCAGAAGACTCTGCATCTTGTCAGAGTCTTCACCAAATAGAACTACGTCATCAGCATATTCCAAGTCAACAAGTGAATCTTTAAGTAAATTGTTACTACATTAATACTATAATAAACAAATTATATTATATTCAGTCTGTTTGAATTTGAGTAACAATATTTTTATAGTTTATAGCACTTTTCGTTCGCCTATGAATATAAGCAACATGATCCTTATTTTGAGCAATTTATTATGAGGATATCGAAACAAACTACTTAAGTCACCTTCCCATTAATCATTCATCTCCAATTTTGGTCAAATTCACACATGAAAAAATTAACAAGATAAAAACTTACTTTCAGCAGTTCAAACAAAATATGATACAAATGCGAAGGTACATAGACAAATTCAATTTTTGCATTGTCACCTGAAAAAAACAAAGTAATCGAAACCCCCTCATTTTAATGGCAACATATATACTTTTATACAAATAATCAGAAACTACTTGAATAGTCCAACTTCATTGAATTCACCTGACATCAAAGCAGCACCTACAGACCCTTCCATAGATGTCACCCCACCAACAATCGAAGAAACCGGTCATCAGACAAATCAAGAGTGGGAAGCAACAGGACCTGACAACATACCATCTGAGGCACTGAAGTCAAACATAAAAGTAATCACATACATGCTCCACGTTCTATTCAGGAAGATTTGTGAGGAAGAACAAATGGTGAGACTGGAAAGAATGACACCTCATCAAGATACCAAAGAAAGGAGATCTGAGAGAATGTGAAAACTACGGAAGCATCACACAACTATCAGTACTAGGAAAAGTTTTCAACAGTGTTATTGAACCGGATGAAAGATTCAATAGACGTCTTCGAGATCAACAGACTAGATTCCGTAAGGATCTGTCGTGTACAGAATAAATCGCGACACCACAGATCATTGTTGAGCAGTCGATTGAATGGAACTTGTCACCATACACCCACATCCTTGATTATGAGAAAGCACTTGACAATGTGGATAGGACGACCCTACAGAAACTTCTTCAACACTATGGTGTACCTGAGGAAATCGTAAACCTCATACGGAATTGGTACGACGAATTACAGTGCAAAGCTGTACATGGAGGACAGCTGACAGATGCATTCCATGTGAGGAACGGTGTAAGACAAGGATGAGAACACGATATCATGAATGCTAGATTCTCAATACCCTAATATTCATAATATTAAATATCTAGTCTAAATGAAGTGAAGTTTGAACCTACAGCCTAACTGTTGAAAATAATTAAGTAACCAGTGAACAACTACCTCATAAAATGTATAGCTACCACAACCCTAAAGATTAATGTGAATTCCCCTTTTGGTTCAACTTTTTCTAAACATGCGCAAAGGAAAAACGAAGATCCTCAAATATAATACAGAGAACACCAACCCAATCACGCTTGATGGAGAAATTCTGGAAGAGGTGGAAACTTTCACGTACTTGTGCAGCATCATAGATGAACAAGGAGAATCTGATGCAGACGTAAAGGCAAAGATTGGCAAAGCAAGGACAGCATTCCTACAGTTGAACAACTTACGGAACTCAAAACAACTGTCAACTAATATCAAAGTGAGAATCCTGAATACGAACGTCAAGACAGTTCTAATGTACGGAGCTGAAACTCGGAGAATTATCACAAACATCATCAAAAAATTACAAGTATTTATAAGCAATTGTCTATGTGAGATACTGAATGTCCGTTGACCGGATACCATCAGCAACATCCTACTGTGGAGAACAAACCAACTTCCAGATGGAGAGGAAATTAGGGGAAGACGCTAGAGGTGGATAGGAAATACATTATGGAAATTATCAAACTACATCACGAGGCAAGCGCCAACTTGGACTTCTGAATGGAAGAGGCAAAGTGGAAGACCATGGGACACACTGAGACCAGAATTGTAAGCAGGCACCAAAAGAATGAACAGCAACTGGAAGCAATTGGAAAGGACTGCTCATGACAGAGTGTGATAAAGAATGCTGGCGGGCGTCTTATGCTCCTCCACTAGGGGTAACAGGCGTAAATAAGTAAGTTTTCATCGCATTTCAATCTTTCTTAGACTCATCAGTGCTGAAAGGCATTAAAATAAACGAATACATGGAAATACATTTACCTTATTCCAAATAACCCTTTGACTTCCAGTCACACAACCATATATCCCAAGGAATCTCTAGGATCAAAGTCATATTTGTCAATGTTAAGACCATACAGTTGTAACACCTGGAAATGATTCAATCAATCTACTTCCTAAAGTAAGGTTTCGATATACCAGAAAACCCAACTAAATATTTTTGTTTCATCCTCTTAATGACTTCTGGGTTATATCATATTATGACAAAGTATTCAGTGATTTCAGCCCCCAGAAAGTAGCTTACCGCAGAAACGAAGCTAAAAAACATTCGTTGAAAACTTGCTGGATTTATTTTAACCTCTGATCACCTTTTAGATCTTTTCCACCTACTTCTGTAAACGTGTATATTACCAAGTGAATATATGATCCCCTAATGTTACTGTACGATGAAAAAATATCGGACAAGTATACCATATAGGAGAGCTACCGACGTTAAGTTTTTTATTAACGATCCAGTTATCTATATACAGTTTACAGCACCAACAGAAAGTGATGTAAAAAACAATCAGCCCAAAACCAGTAGGAATTCAGATTTTCTCCGTATTTTTTAAAATTCTTTCCTGGTTGATTTGACCTTGGACTGCCTGTTAGCTTTAGCATTGGCCTTTCTTTATAGAGTTGTCAGTGCCACAGTTGAGTTCTGCTTGAACGTGTTCAGTAGCCGCATACGAACAATCGCTTTATGAACTTAACGTAGACCATAAGTAAAGCAAATGACTTTGGTTGATTTTCTGTCACGATACAGTCCTTGTTATTGACTTTCGAACACTGGTTGCATAGATTCATACTCTTGTGACTAGGAAAATGAGTTATCGGTCTTGTATTATTAGTCCATGAAGAAAATGTTTTGCGCAAATCCGACTTTACATTGAATATGTTAATCAACAAGCTTGACTCACATGCTTTGGCAAAGATACATAGTACTTGACCACAAGATAGGCAGCGCGATTCCAAATTTAACTGACATTTTTAGTAGTTTTTGTGACTTTGACTTTAGAGATAACCAAAGTAAAGCGTATGTCAGTGCTAATTTGGCACTGGTATCATTGTCAGGATACTTAGATGATATTCATTTATTTTGGCTGACTCCGCGTTACGGTAGGATAGAGCTAAACGATTATAAGCAAATTTAAAAGTTCGGTTAACTTTCCATAAACAAACGTTATTCATTTGTTAGTGCGCTTATCTTGACATCTTAGTATTGATGTGTGCGCCGGTCTCCGTATTTGGCAGCATATGATGTGAATAGAACATGCATTGTTTTCTAAACTGGCCTGTGATAATCTATTCTCAGGCGCTCAACGTTTGTGCCGGATTCTATATTGATGATTACTGATTACAAGCTGTTGAAAAATGAAAAAGATGGTGTGCTACATAGCTCTACCAGCCCACTATTACAACCGCTTAGCTACACTGATAGAACTCAGGTCATATTAACACCCAATTAGTTAATCATAACGCAGAAAGTTTGTTTTAATAAAGTTTAAGAAACCAGCTGCTCATCATATGGCAGATAAATACTACCACACCCGGGTGTCTGGTTCCCGCAGGTATACGAGTGCCTTTCGTGAAATGTGATCCGACCAGTTTGAGATTCCTTAAAATTATGTATAATAGCCTAAAAACACTCATACAATCCCTCAGCATCTCTACAAAACACCCGAAGCACTCGAAATTCCCAAATCTCATGCTTTAACCTATAATTACCTCGAAATTCTTTGTTATGAAACCTAGGAGGGCAGCATTTTGCCGATGGAATAACAAAGATGTATCGAACATATTGGATTACAAAATCATTGAGCTATTTAAGTCATGTTATAACTTAAATTGCTAAATAATGAAAAAAAAATGATTACTTACATAAAAATAACTAACATAATCAAAAATATATGAAGTTTAAGAAAGCGTCAAATCTAAATTATTATGAACACCCACTAACCCTTAATCTGTTAAAATTAATATTGGGAAAACCTGTAAACATCCTGGAAAACCAATAGTTATTTTAAGTAACGTAAAATGTAGGGAGTCGTTTAGGTTAATAGTGAGGACGATATATTCGTAATCATTGGAAATGCATCCAATATGATAACCAAAACTAAAAAGCCACCTACGGATGGATATCATATCAACAGAAGTAACTACTTAATTTATAACCATGATTTATAGTTTTGAAGAATGTCTAAACGTACACGATCCAAGGTTCGTATACTCTATAATGATCTGCTTCAAGACTGTTAGAACATTCAACTTTGTTAAGTTCCAACGTACTTTTATTCAGACCTATAACTATGGTGACCAGTTGCACAGTTGAATATCATTAGTTAACTAACCAAAAATCTCAAGAAATTACGAGGATAATAATAAATAACTAATATTGACACTTTATCAGTAGTTATGTGTAATTCTAAAACAAAGTGAATCACCTGCTATTCGAATTACATAAATTTTTATTCGATGCAAAACTTTGACATATGATGACTACCAAGTACTAAAGTTTGTTGATTTTAGGTTGGCTGTTGTCTCTCTATACAGCAAAACACTCGACTTTTATTCACACATTTACTGGAATAAAAATTTGGTGAGGTACCACAAGGGATTTCGAAGGATGGTGAAATCCAATGCTACGGTAACTTTAAGTTATACCCCGAATTTAATACACTATAGCTTTACATTATTGACGAAACGTCACCTAGGAACAAATACTCGAGTCTCGTTGCTTTGAGTAAGTCCGTATATCGCGTCACATGTTCATAAATCGTTTTACAATCAGGACCATTGTGAAATGGGTTTCAAAGTACTGAACACCGAAAAACTAATTGGATTTAAGAACTTACCACTATGCACCCGAACCTTCATTTCAGGAGCCGCTGAATAGTAATGCTCGCAAAGAAATTTGGCATCCTCGTATGCATCATCCAATATTTCTCGAACATTGCAATCAGGATCAATCGAGCCTACGTATCTTCTATGTTTATTCAACTCTGAACCAAACATGAGCACTAAAATGAAAAACAAACGGTTGAAATTTTTAAGCCTCAGCTAAATGCCATTACACTAATTTTAAAATAGCTTAAATGTTACCCATTCATAGTCTTTTAAAGGGTTTAAAAACCCATTGTAAAGGATTTAAATTCTTAAATATTTATAAAGCCATTAGAAAAAAAGTATAAACGGACTAGGTTAGGACATTCGGCCACGTGATGTGTAACATGGGAACTTTCTACGCAGCAAAATACTAAATACAATCAACTGTTCTGAGTAGTGAACAACTGAACAATGATAAACATTTGAAAATCTCATGGTTTAATATATACTTACAGTGCTGGCTAAGCAACATACGAATACTGATTCTCATCATATAAAACCTATCCAAGTATTGCACCTGGTTGTTTGTAACTATGTCAGTCTTGTAGTTTTCCTGCATTTCCATTACACCCTGGATTACATACCTAGCATATCGAATAAGAAATACACGGAAACCTGTGCCATCGTTTCAACGACGGTCGTGTGACGACTACGTATACTGGCGAGGATTTCGTTAAATTGATTTAAACTTTTTTCGTCCCATTTTATCTTTTCGAAGTCCATCAATTCGCAGAAGCTTTGCTCGTACCTATAGAAGTATACATTTTTAAAATTAAACATACCATCGTCTCACAAGAGATGCAGAAGGAGTTCTGACGAGTTGTTCTGGGAGCAAATGGATTTCTTGCAAGATATTTGCTAGGCGAACAGGAAGTTCATAAGCCAAGAATGATGCAGACTCCTGAACCGAGCCGACTTTACCAAATGCAATCAGCTTTTTCAACGATAAAGGAGTGGGAGTGTACCCACCAAATCGTATAAAGTGGTCAGCAAATTTTCCACTCAGAATAAAAATAGTTTGAGATAATCGCATATCAAACTAGGACTTCCATAAGTGCATCTGTAACGACAGGACTTAGTGGCGAGCCCATTCAAATTGTCTTGTTTTGTCCAATATATGTATGGCAAGTAAGTGTCAGCTAACCGTTTCCTTACAGCTCATGTACTGATATTGAGAAAATTGTAGAATCGTAGAATTCTGTGAAGGAGAGTGTAAAAATTATTGTACTTTGCTTTAGAAAGCCCAGAGGGTCGTCAGTATATAATGAGGAACCAATTCACTACAGTGGCAAGTTGTATTTTTCTCGTCAATAATATGAGCCAAGCTGGTCACTCAGAGTGACGTCTGTGAAGGAAGTAATTTCCTACAGATGCAGTCCTTAACTATTGCCTGGGCTGTCGAGCACAGGGTCTTAGGGTAGGCAAACTTTCGCAGCGGCAAATGATTTCTCAAAATAAATAGTCCTGTAAGTCTTCGATATTTAGTGTTGAGTACGTGGGGATAAACTCTGCTTGTAACTTTTTAAGGGCTACTGACAGTCCCATGTCCGACTAAAGAAAAAGCGTTGAGCACGGGATCACAAACCCGATCCCGTAAAAAACAATCTTGTTAAGACAACGCTAACCTTAATAAGCAAATTAAACCATTTGAACTCTGCTATCCGAGTTTGAGGAAGAGTTGTGGCGTCATACGCTGAAAGCCGAGATTGTTTGGGAGCCACGAACTCGATGCCCTTCTAACAACTACAATGACAATCAATGTATAGGTGCCTTAAATGTCCAGACAATGTGGGAGACCAGGAAGACCAGTTAAATAGCTAAGCAAATGAGGAGATACGATTTGACAGTACTCGGAATCAGCGAAACCCATTGGACTCAAGCTGGAGAGCAAAGGTTAGGTACGGAAGAGATTCTGCTGTACTCCGATCATGAAGAGGAAATTATACCACACACTCAGAGAGTTGTTCTAATACTATCCAAAAAAGCATGTAAGACAAAGACCAGTTTCACGAGAATCTGCAATTTATCACCTGGAAGTGCTCAGGAAAGGACCTGACAGTCCCGATAGGAGACTTAGACGCCAAGGTCGGAATGGACAACACCGGGTA
Source organism: Schistosoma haematobium (assembly GCF_000699445.3). Classification (NCBI taxonomy): domain Eukaryota; kingdom Metazoa; phylum Platyhelminthes; class Trematoda; order Strigeidida; family Schistosomatidae; genus Schistosoma; species Schistosoma haematobium. Next base: position 36,502,813 of record NC_067196.1, on the reverse strand, counting down.
AGAAGATATCATGAGACGATATGGACTAGGATAAAGGAACTAAAATGGAGAGATTTTAAATCTGTGTTCATTCAACAACTTCTTAATAGGTGGCGCAATGTTTCTACATAATCACATAAACAAAGCGACATGGGTCTCATCAGAGCACACCACAGACAACCAGATCGATCACACTTGCATCACTAAAAATGCCAGAAAGACAGTGATGAACATGAGAACCAGGATAGGAGCTGACAGCTTCAGGCCGACACCTAATGGTTGCCAAGATGAAACCAAAGCTAAAAGAGTAATAGGCAACCGAAGGAACAGCATCACAAAGGTTCAATACAGTCTTCCTTCAAGATATTGACAAACTCAAGGAATTAAAGGTAACTCTCAACAACACACTTGCAAGTCTGAGCCATGCCATCTGATGAAGCGAATTAATGTTCCCGCGTTCTTCTTAGTTAACCTTATTTTCGTTTCAATTGCGGTATATGTCTATGTTGTGGATGCGGAGGAATAGACCAATAATTATCATGTTAAGTCCAATGGTGTCCTTGGACTTTAAATGGACATTTCCTATTGGTCGATATCTGTTCACTTGTTGAATATTGTACAAAATGTTGTTTTCTATTTTATGGTACGATGTGGTATGCTTGATTGGTATATAAACAAAGTATGTTTGGAATATAATGATTCATAACTCAGAGGCTGTGACTTGTGTTCTTGACTCAACTGGCTAGGACAGACAGCGAAGCAGGGCCAATCGGGGCACTAGGTCGTCCACTACGTGTTTTACGTGTCACTGTCACAGAAGCGATCGATAAATACGCTGCTTATCAAAATCTGCAGTCTCACACCCGTTATAACAGTCTATTCACTGATTATATGCTCTGCTTGAAAAGTCGTGTGATTAAGGTTCAACGCCACTACGCTGTTCTCCCATGAGATTCCAGGTATTAATAAGCTGAAGAATAAATCGAAAACAAAAATTGTGTCAGCAACTGTCCAAGGAAAAGACGTAGTAATTCCAAAATGTTTGGTGTTATACTTAACACGCAAATAATGAAAATCTACGTGAAGATTATACAGGAGTTGAACAAAGTGGGATTGTAACGGTTAAAAATGATTTTATGTAGAGATATTTTAACAAGTCTCAGTGAGATGCGTAGTAATAACCGTTGTTTAATAGCTTAACTTATAGGTAGTACAAGCATTTTGTGTTTAAGAATATAAAAGTAATCAGTATTACAGAAATGTCGACATAGGTATTATCTTCGGTTTAATTTATAAAGTCGGTTAACGTTTATTCCGGTATACCGTCCGTATGAGTTGATATCCAGTTGCATCTGTATTAGTAGGCTAACTGAGCAATCAAAATTAAAACCATGAGGAAGAAGAATTCCAACAAGTGTTCCAGTTAGTTTGTTAAGTTTGATACGGTTTGTTTAGTTGTGGTGATACTTTTTCAACTTCATGATTACTTAACTGTGTTAGAATTTAGCAATGCAACTGATACATACGAATGATTATCGAAAATTCTTTTACGTGAAAATAGTGATAATTGTGTGCATTTTGGATAGATAGCTAAGAGTAACTCGTTAAACATGCGCGTATTCGTGAGAGACGTGCTCTAGACTCACTATTCTGATTTGCAAAAGACTAGTTGTTTATATTCATACCTACCGGTTGATGGTGCATACCAGTTGCAAGTGTGCAGTTTAGTATAAGGCAGAATACGAGTTAATTAAGATATAGCGATTATAAGTTGCTGAAATCAACTAAGCTTACGTGCATTATTTATAGGTGATATGGTGCTGCAAGATGACTTCGGTTAAATAAGTTTTTACAAGATGATTAACAGTGAGTGGTGCTCATATGATTATCAGGGAGAACATAAATTGTAACCAAGGAGAATACACTCCTAACTCATATCTATGGTAATGGCTTGAACCTCAGTCAGTGTCGAGGTAAATTTGACAGTGTTTTCAGTTTGTAGTAGATTTGCTCGACTGCTTGTACTTATGAGTTGCATTCATGGTTGTGTCGCTACATCTGCAGTTAGACTGACAATATTTTGAGATATTTACTGAATGAGCAATCGATAGAGAAACATACTGAAATCATCTGTAGTGGATGAAGGAACTATGGCATATGGAGGTTGGTTTTGGTTAATTCATTCCACTCTCATCTCTTATGGCCCATTGATACAGAAGATTACTTTCGGTGGTGACCGATGTAGCAATCCAGATCCATTTTACTTGACTACAGTTGCCAATATCTACGTAAATTCAATTCAACTACAAAGATGTCGAATTCTTGCGTTATTTCAATGTAATTATTATTTTAATCTATTTGTGTCCAATTAGTTCTAGTATAGTTTGATTGGTTATTGTTGCTCTACATGCTGACTAATTTATATACAGATTTGCGTATTGAGAACAAAAGGTCTACTGTCTGCGGCCTTCCTTTATAATAAGCTTCAGAGAGTGTCTAGTCTTCTGAATTAGATACTCGAAGGGACAGATACTACTTCTCCATGTAACAGGTTTCAAGAATTGATGACTGTGTGAAATTTATTCTTACTTTCTGCGACCTAGCGAGAAGTCTTTGATCCACTTTAAAAGAGGTCCAGTAATCCCAGATTTTCTAGCTTCAAGAGTACTTTATAATTCAGCACCTTACTAAATGCTTTGCTGAAGTCCATGAAGACAAAATCCACTGGTTATCTATAGTACACAGTCTCTGTCATTCGCTTGTGGCGTGGAGTCGAGTCGAGATTGACTATGAACACCACTACCAAGAAACACGTGCCAAGTAAATCAGAAGGCGAAGGTCGAACATAACCAGGTTTATTTCGTTGACGATCTCGTGGTATCGAACGAATACCAAGATCGTGCCAAGGAATGGTACAAGTGGAAGCAGGAGAAAGGAGTACGTGCGAACAGTACCAAAAACCGCGTAACAATGATGGAAGGTAATGGAAGCACAAAATGGCTATAATTAGCACAATTAAACAAAAGCACATTAAAACAAGCACTGGTACAGTTGGTTACAATAATAATTGTTTTTATTAAACCAGTCGTGTTCTCGTGATAAAAGTGAGTCACTACAGGAGCCCCCCGCTAGAAAGGGTTTACACTTTCGATAAGTAGCGGTTTGATTCGTGGGACTGATCGGCTGACGAGCGATTGTAGGACGAAAGAATTGGCGGAACGGGAAAGCGATCATTGATCGTCGAGTTGCCAACGAAGGTCTTTTTCGAAGAACGGTACCAGGAGCGGTGTGCCGTATTTGTTGCTCGAGTTGGCATGCCACACCAGAATGGTTTGTATTCAGGGTCTTAAGATTGCGTCCGTAGGGGTCCGGACCAGAAAACGCTGCAGACGTAGGACGAAACCACGATGAGCCAAAAGACCAGAAGCGACCATAACGACCAAGTTCGAGACCAAGCGTATGCCAAGCATTCGAAACCAATATATCGACTGAGTGCGTTGACAAGAGCGTGGGTGATCAGGCCAGCTTTCGCCAAAGTTGACTGAGGTCGACGGAACCAAACAGGGATGGTCGAAGGCGTGAGCTCAGGAAACAAAAAGATCAAAAAGGAGAAGGGTGTAGCATGCGTGTACCATAGGAATAATCCTACACCGTATCGGTTGTCCGCTGTGCGACTATTCGCGGAAGCGTATGGGCAACCGTACTCGGCGACCGGAACGTGAGACGGCAGTCTCGTTCGCGTCGCGTGAGCCCGTAATCTCATCCGAAGTCAAGGGCGGCGTAGTCTGCTGATCTGGACGTGAGACTGTCGTCTCGTCCGTAGACGGTACAGATGACGCGTGCTGTTGACTGGGACGTGAGAATGAGGTCTCAGGTGTATCTAGCGTGGGACCTGAAGATGGTTTGAGGATCCCGCTGGTAGGTTTGATAGGCCTAGCATTGAATCTCAGGTTATCAAATGGGGCACTGTCATCGACGTGTGCTGGTTTGAGACGATCAACGCTGACGATCTCGACGCGTCCATATCGATCAACCTTGAAGGTCTTTTCGTGACGAGCGATCACGCGAAAAGGGCCTTCGTAAGGTTGTTGCACAGGTTTGCGTACCGAATCTACTCGTATGAAAACATGTGAACAGGTAGATAACTCTCGAGGGAGAGCGACCTGTCGATGTTGTATTCGAGTTGACACCAGAGACAGCGTTCGCATAAATGCAGACAGTCGATGGACGTAGTCTGATTTACCGAAGTTAGGTCTGCTCCGTGGTGTAAAGAATTCCCCGGGCAAACGCAATGTCGTGCCGTTTACAAGTTCAGCGGCGGAACATTGGATATCTGCCTTCAAGCTCGTTCGAATACCTAAGAGAACGGGCGGTAGGGTTTCGTACCAGTTGCCGTTTTCGTGTGCTCGAAGAGCACTTTTAAGTTGACAATGAAACCTTTCAACTAAACCATTAGAAGCTGGATGGTAGGCGGTAGTGCGTATGCGTTCCGTACCAAGCAGCCGAGTAAGTGAGGAGAATAATGCGGACTCAAATTGTTGTCCTCGGTCAGTCGTGACAGTCGAGGGACAACCGTATAGAGCTATCCATCGTTATACGAAGCGGTGATCAACTGTCTCCGCCGTGATAGACGTGATGAGTATAGCCTCGGGCCATCTGGTGAAGCGGTCGATGCACGTGAGTATGTTATCATGCCCGTGCGATGGTGGCAGTGGTCCTACAATGCCTAAGTGAACGTGATCGAAGCGAGCATCAGGCGTAGCGAATGTACTGAGGGGGCCGGCTACGTGCCTGTGCACTTTTGGTCGTTGACATTGTAAGCATTGCTTCGCCCACATACGAACATCTTTGTTCATGGGCGACCAGACGTATCGTGCAGCGATGAGACGTAATGTGGCTGCGATACCTGGGTGAGATAATCCATGCATGGCATCGAATACGGACGGCGATAAGCAGAGGGTACGATGGGTCGAGGAAGACCGGTAGAAGGATGGTGCCAGAAGCCGTGGCTAGAGGTACTTCCTGATACTGAAGGGACGTGGAGTGTGGTGCTTTTGTACAACTGGGATCGTTTGCTTGCGCAGCGGCCATAGCCGGAAGATCGGGCACCGGCAGAGCAACTGAATTCGTTTGGATTCGTGATAGAGCATCGGCAACACAGTTCGACTTGCCTTTGATGTGACGAAGGTCTGTCGTGAACTGGGAGATATAGTCCAAATGTCTGCACTCTCGTGGTGAGTAGCGGTCAGACTTGGTATGTAAAGCATACGTTAAGGGCTCATGGTCGGTGAATAAGATGAATTGACGTCCTTCTACTGCGCGCCGGAAATGTTTGATGGCGCAGTAGGCTGCTAGCAGCTCGCGACCAAAAACGCTATATCTCGTCTCCGTGGTAGTAAGGCGTCGTGAGAAAAACTCAAGGGGTTGCCAACTACCGGAGATGTTTTGTTGCATGACTGCTCCTATAGCAACATCGGATGCATCAACCGCTATACTAAGCGTGGCTGGTGGATCGATATGGGCGAGAAGAGTGGCTTGCGCAAAAGCCGTTTTGATTGCAGTGAATGCAGTACGTTCAGAATTGTTCATTTCTAATCTGCGTGGGTTGCCGTGAAGTAAGTCGGTTAGTGGTCGTAACCGTTCTGCCGCGTGTGGGATGAAACGACGGTAGAAGTTAACCAAACCGAGAAAAGCCTTCAGTTCCTTGAGTGAGGACGGCACGTTGTACTTCTTTATTGCTTGCACTTTGTCCTCGCAAGGTAGAATACCCTCTTGCTTGATAACATGACCCAGAAATATTATTTCTCGTTTACCCAACTCGCATTTGTCTGGGTTAACTACTATTCCATTATCCGAAAGGCGTTGGAATAATAGCGTAAGATGTTGATAATGTTCATCTACGTTTGATGATGCGATTAGCAGGTCATCAATATAGACGTGAACAAAATCGAGGTCTCGTACAATGCTATCAATAAACCTTTGATAAGTTTGAGCAGCATTCCGTAATCCAAATGGCATTCGTAGGAACTCAAACAAACCGAAAGGAGTCGTGATAGCAGTTTTTTCGATATCTTCAAGAGCGACTGAGATCTGATGATATCCTCGTACCAGATCGATCTTAGAAAAGATAGTCGTGCCCTTGAGCGATGCCGTGATGTCGTGTATGTGGGGATGTTGTAGCTATCAAAGCGCGTAACTACGTTTAGAGCTCGGTAGTCGCCGCATGGTCTCCAACTAACCCCATCCTTTTTGCCCACCATGTGAAGAGGAGAGGCCCATGGACTGTGAGAAGGACGAATAATACCAGTAGCAAGTAAATTGTCAAACTCACGTTTAGCGAAAGCTAATTTGTCCGGTGCCAGTCGGCGAGGTCGTGCCGTGACTGGCGGTCCGCCGGTGACTATGTGGTGTACCGCACGATTGGTCACCGGTGGAATCTCCTCGAGTGGTTTAGTGAGTACGGGAAATTTCTCGAATAAAGCGTGCAATTTATCGTCACGCGAGTAAAAACTGCCGAGGATTGGGTACGCGTTCATGTGGGCTTTACAGCCCATGAATTTACTGCTCGACGAAGTATCGATTAACTGCAGCCTACGTGAATCGACAAGCAATTCATAGTGCTGTAGGAAATTGATACCTAGTATGGCTGTGGGAACATCAGCAATGATGAACGTCCACAGATACCGTCGTCGATCGCCCAGGTTGACCGCGAGTTGTCGTGTACCGTAGGTAGGAATGACTGAGCCATTCGCAGCGCGTAGTCGAAGCATTGTAGCTTGTGACTTGCTGCTACCTCGTGGTACGACAGAAACTTGGGCTCCAGTGTCTACTAGGAACCTAGCGTTTGTGCGGTAATCGTGGACATAGAATAAGCGACCAACCTGGGGAGAAGGGCCGGCGAGTACGGCTGCTTTTACTCGCCGGCGCCGGTGTTTCCCGCCTTGTATGAACATGGTGCTCGACAACGGCGGGCGCCAGACCCGAAGGACCTATGGAACCAGCACCAACTGTCACTCGCTTCCGAAGCCACCTTTCGGCATGGCTTGGGAGATTCCCTTTTTGGGCGAGTGGTGACGGGTTTGCGAGAACTTGAGCGAGCTCGGGGGACATAGGGTTTGGGTACGTTACAACGGTCTCGAAAATTAAGACGTGTGTGAATACACCCGTCCCTGTCGCCATGAGCTGGGGAGTGATCGGCGTCCCTGTCTAATTTAGGACGTGCCGTCGAAGCAACTACATAGCTGTCTCTGTTATTAGTCCTCGCTAAAATTTTGTCTGCTATGAGGGCTACCTGGTTAAGCGGTGCGTCCTCGAGCAGTGCCGTCACAGTAGGTTGGATATGAGCTGGTAGTGACTCGAGCCACAATTCCTTAACTAACTCCGAGTCAGATGCTGTTGGTCCTGCAAGAGATTGGAGGCGCGTGAGGTGGTGGCTTGGTTTAGCATCACCCAGGGGGTGACGTGTTAACAATGCCCTCAATCGTTCCTCCCTCGATGGGAGGAAATGTCGGAGAATTGTCTCTTTGAGGTGATCATAAACATTAGGCACATTGGAATTGAGGATGACCTCACGTACAGCAACTAAATGGTCCCCGGGTAATGATTCGAGAGCGAAGGCGTACTTTTGCCTTTGGCTCGTAATGCGACGAGTCTCGAACTGAGACTCTAATTCAACAAACCAAACCTCTGGGTCGTGGGGAATGAATGATACAGGTCGAAAGTGAATGGCCTGTACGTCTGAGTCTATGACATTAATACTATTCTTGTCACTATCCGTCATGTCGTGTATATTATATATTAAAAAATATTAATATGAAAATATATGACAGACGTGGATAGATGAACTATAGACTCACCGAATTGGCTTCTTTGGAAGATTTGACCAGAGGTTGGGGCGTGTCCCAAAATTTGGCTCACCAGTTGTAGCGTGGAGTCGAGTCGAGATTGACTATGAACACCACTACCAAGAAACACGTGCCAAGTAAATCAGAAGGCGAAGGTTGAACATAACCAGGTTTATTTCGTTGACGATCTCGTGGTATCGAACGAATACCAAGATCGTGCCAAGGAATGGTACAAGTGGAAGCAGGAGAAAGGAGTACGTGCGAACAGTACCAAAAACCGCGTAACAATGATGGAAGGTAATGGAAGCACAAAATGGCTATAATTAGCACAATTAAACAAAAGCACATTAAAACAAGCACTGGTACAGTTGGTTACAATAATAATTGTTTTTATTAAACCAGTCGTGTTCTCGTGATAAAAGTGAGTCACTACACGCTCTTGAGCTGTAAAGAGGATTTTTGTCTAAGATAACTCTTTTCCGGTTCTCACTAATGTCATTATAACATTTCTAATAATCCTTTCCAGTATTGTAACTACGACACCGATGAGACTGACAGGTCTGTAGTCTGATGGAACGTGTCTTGATCCCGTTTTTTATATTAGAGAGATAATTACGTCATTCCAGTCCATAGTTAACTCACCTTGACCAAGTGACATAGTGAATTCCGTAGTCAATGTTTTAGCAAATTATTGTGCGACTTTTTTCAAGATCTTAGGGTGTTGTTCGTTCTGTTCTATTGATTTTTCCGTTTCTAAAGCGCCCAAAACTTTTAGTAAGTTGTCTCGATCAAAGTTCACAGAGAGCTGCTGATTTTCCAACTTTTATTAGGGTCCATTTCTTCATCTAGACGAAACTTTCAGGTGAAAACCGTCCGTAAATAGTCAGCTATGACCTCTTCTTTGTCCTGGTTTTCCTCAATTGTTTGAAATGTCTTCCGATTCGTAATTAGGTTGGGAATTCAATGCTGCGTTTTTTCTGCAATTTACGTACAACAACAGTCTGTTCTACTGCTTGATTTTAGACTATGAAAACTGCTCCTCTTATTTTTGCTGGGCTTCCCGGTGTGTGGTTATGCATTTATTTCGGACCAACCTGTAGTGTTCCATCGTGTATCTTGATAAGAACCTTCCATCATTCCTACTTTTATCTTAGTAAACATCATATACACATCTTTATCCAGAAATGGTCGTATTTTTTCTTTTGGATTATCTGCGGTATAAATGGTTGAGTCAGTCGTTTGATTTTACTAATGCGACTGAGATGATTTTCCACTTTTCAGCCGAAGCTGCAGTGTTGATCGCTTTGATGTCTGCCTTCCATGAGTTAGGACAAGGCGGCATAACTCATAGACAGGCTATTTGAGTAAGAAAACCACATGATCACTTCTACCGATAGATAGGAGGAACGTTATCTGAATGATATCATTGCTTTGTGTAAAGAGTAAGCTCAAGACTGACGGAGAGTTTTGTAGATTTTATGTCCTGAAATGTCTAATGTACTGGAATAAAACTAGGTCGATTGTGGCTTTTAAAATTTTGTGATCAGACGATGTTCTCGATGACCCTACTTCTAGGTTTCCCCAGTTTATAGAGAGTGCATTAAAGTTATCTACTATAATGCTTTTACGCCTGTTTGACCAGGAATTGAGTTTGTTCAAGAGTAAGTCATCCACTACATATCCTGGACTGCGGTATATTACAACGTATTCAATGTCTTGCACTTTGCACTTCATCCTCCAGCGTACTGATTCACATGTTTGTGACTAGTGCACCACTGTCTCGACAGGTCGTATGGTTAAAGTGTTTTTCATGTACAGGATAACTACCAAAATAACTTCAGTTTAGTCTGTCATCGCTACAAAATAAGAAACTAAGTAATTAGATTTCACTATCATAAAATCTTGACATTATGGGAAGTAACTAAAGACCAAGGAAATCGACTAACCTACGAATAAGTAAGTTACTCAAAAGGTCATTAATTGAAGTTTGAAGTGCACACAGCATGTGACATGCTACATACCAATATGAAAGATTGCTTGAACGGGTTTCAAATACATATCGATAAAGTGAGATGTCTCTCAATCAATTTCTGCACAAAACTAATGCTTAGAACAAAACAGACTTTCAACGTAAATTTGAAACTGATGGTTGGTATTTCCTAAACAATAATCTAGTGAAGATAACATGTTTGTTTAACAATAAGATAAGGATCTGCGAATGGAGAAATTTGGTTAGCAATTCAAAAAATCCCCAGGTTAGTACATGTAGTTCATTGTCTAAATATTCAAGGTAGATCAGTGATAGAATTATTAAAGCCATGATATGATCATTTGCGTTCATAATAAGCATAAGATTACAACTTAACAGGTTTTAAATGTACTAACTTACTAAAAGCAACTTATACAGGTTAGCTTTTTAAAATTTGTTCAAATTCATTACTACATGATTTTAATAAGTTTTTAGAATAATTAGTCACCAAAACACCGCATTTGCCACGTTTTATTAACCAGTGATAAATTAGGGGTTTTAGTTAATGTATGTGAAAGAGTGTTAGTGTAAATAAAAAATGTTAAAGGTAGAAGAGAAACAATTTTGGCCATTCGATATTAAGACAAGCAATCAAACCCGCAATTCAAAGAGTAATACTGCTTTCCGTTTTAAAAATCAACAATTACGAAGAAACAACAGATTTATCCATAACAGTTTATTCTTCACTTAGCTGAGAGATGGTTCAGTAAGTAAAATAAGGCAACTTAAGTTTTTTTACATCTTTTATTCCTAAAATATAGTAAGTCATTTAACAACAGTGTCGAAAAACATCGAAATCAAATCAGTTTATACAGTTTATATTTGACATGGAATTTATGCTTCGAATGAATGGAAAGTGAATCATTATTATGTTGTGTCCATCGAATCAGTCCCTGTTCACTTTTCCTTGCCTAATTTTGTTTGGTTGATGTCATAAATCATTGAGATTAACCTTCACTTAATTAGTAATTACAATAGAACATACCTAATTACAATACAATGAACATGATTCCAATCCAGTAACTTTTTAAGTAATCTTGATTACTGTTAAAAAAGTCATCAGATTGCACAGAACAGTATTAAGGGAAAGATTATCTCTAGAAAAATAATTATTTATTTTTCTCTATTTCAAATCTGCCAGTTTCTTCCACCGCATGTTTTCACTTCTTCTTTACCAGCTTGGTAAAGAATTGTAATAATAATATTATTTCAATGAATAAAAATAAACTAATTTGAGCATACAAAATGATTGGTTAATTGTCATGATTAATAAAATTAACCAATGACATGAGAAGAAACTAAAATAAAAACATTCTTTTTTCAAAAAAATATTTTAAAAAAAAACAATTTTCATTCTATAAATCAACAGAACTTTTATCATAGTAACTTTTATCTTTAATTAAAACTGCATAGTTACTTACAGTAGACAATTACAACATGAATAAATGTTCTACTTGGAATATTCTGTCTATAACAGCATTAGTTATCTATTGCCTTTTAATTTCTTTAACAAATTCTTGGAAAATTGGTAATTCATTGAATAACATTTTGTTTTTGATTTTTATTTGTTTAGTTTTGTTAAAAGTTATAAATTAAAATTATGTTTAATTTTGTTTATGATAGGCACAACTAGAATACCAAATGATAATGAAGAGATTAGAATGGAATTAGAAAATACTCCTATAATGTATGAAGAAATAGAACCTACATTTAAACAAAAACAAAAATGGATATCTCAGGTAAGGTACTTGTTAAGTAATATTCATAGAATTCTTATGTATTTATACTAAACGTTATTACAGATTAAATTGTTTAAAGGATAATAACACTTAGTATATAACTGTAATAGATAAGTTCTTAATGTTTGTTAGCAAAATCTCTTAAGAATGTAAGATGTTTTCAAAATTGATATCCGAAATTTTATTATATTTTAGAAAGTGACTATCAGCCGGTTCTAAGACATACATTTTATTCTATTTGAAATTTATCAATTAGGTGTACTTAACACTGATTTTAATATTCCAACAAAAACTCCAATTCAGTACAGATAGGTTCGAATTTAAGATCACTGAATGTTGGCCGTTACTATTTTTTTGAATGTTTATAACCAAAACTTATGTATTGTACCATTTCAAAATGTTATTTTAACAGTTTTAATCTGTTTAATTCCGTTAGTGTTTATCAAGTTAAGGTACTCACGTTATATTCATAGAATAATTTTTACTTATGTGATTTTAAAAAATACATTTGTGTTTTATTTAGATTTGGAAATCATCATTTAAACTACTTACAATACTTCTTCATTTAATCATAGAAATTTCACTGAATTTTTATTCAAAAAATAAAATAAGATTAGAAAATTAGTTCACTGTTTAATAGGGTCGATGAAAAAGAACTCATTATTTACTCTACTTGTGGCTAGACAATTATATGTTAAACAAAGTTTAATTGTATACATCTAATTTCAAATCAGATTTTATCTACCTAAACGTGAAGTCTGATCATTCAATCAAGTAATTCACCATCTCAGTTTACATTTTTAATTTTTTGATTGAGATCATGAACTGATTGATGTTAGACCACGGTTGGAAACTTAATAATCTCCACAACCCTTATGCTGGTACATTTTTAATGTCAGATAATTGTCGACAGTCATATTTAGTAGTTAGTGCTTACTCTATATTTGGGTTATTAAAATAAGTGGAAATTATTGTCTCGGTCATTTCTAGGAATTATGTAGTACAATTGCAGAACATGTTATCGATTATTAAAAACAAATCCTTTAATACAATGAACTACATTTAACGGGATCTTTCATCAAAACATTCTTTTGATTAGATATGAATCAATCAGAGGGATGTGAAAACATAATGACCAATATAGGTTTGTGAAGATTGTTGAGTTTAAATTGATATCATGGACTGATCAATGTTAGACCACCATTGAAAACCTGAGAGCAGTGGACGACCGTTTTGTCCTAGTAAGGGACTCCTCACCAGTGTGTATCCACGATCCTGCACGTGGGACTCGAACCCAGGACCTTCGGTTTCGTGCGCGAACGTTTAACCTCTAAACCACTAAACTGAAATCCAACGGTGTTCATGTCTAATTTCGACCAATTTATGATATTCCTACACCTTTCACCATTGTCCTAAGTGAGTAACTGCCTTACACTAGACACAGTTGAACTCTACTAGCCATAATGGTAAAAACTAACCAAATATAACTAACAGCTTTTGACCTGATCACTTATAATTCCATGTACACAAAATGTTTACACCTAAAAAAAGACCTAACTGTTATCATAGCAAATTCATTTCGATACTCATTAATCAAGTTCTCAAACTGTTGTATACTAGAACTAGTTTTCTTTATAAATGACTAACTACATTAAACAGAATGAATTAGTTTTACTTTAATATGAACTAGTTTTTTTACATACAAATTACATGTATTTACTTACATAATAAACATTTAATTCAACAATTATATTTAATATTTCAATACCTTATTTTTACGTGTGTGTGTGTGTGTGTGTGATTACATACTGTTTGTACATAAAGTCAATATTGACTAAACGACTACTTTTATTACTACCATTATTAACCTTGTAATAATTATTACTTTAGAGCAAGTGAATAGACATCTAAGGGCAATAACTAAACAAATTAAATTTATTATATACATATATATGATTGTTGATAATAAAACAAAACATTATACAATTATATTGAAACTTTTAAAAGATCCTATTTATCTTTTAATTATAAATGACAGTGAAATGACTTATCTATTCTATAATGGATCAAATTTAGAAAGATATAAAGATAATTAAAATAGTCATCTAAGCAAATAAACAAAATGATCCATAGAATAAATCTTTCATAGTTTCTATTATTATTATTTTAATTTTAATTTAACTAAATGAATAATACAGTAGTTTATTTTTCACTAACAAAAAAAAAACTATTTCCAGGGGGGGGGTGAAAATTATAGCAATTTTAATAGTTAAATTTACCATGGAAAACCTGGAAGTATTGGACGATCCTGAATGCACACTGCTGAGAAATCTCACAATAGGAATAAATAAAAAAAAAGTTGTCTAGTGCTTTCAAGTTTTCTATGATGATCTAGTTTCAATTGACTCATGATCTCAACTATTAAAAAAAATTATTTACTTACAAATTTGATTTTAGTTGTGTGTTTTTCTTTCTCGATTCATGATATTTACAAAAAGTAAATGACACAATTTCTTTTCTTTTGTTTGAATAAAATAAAGACAATTCTGTGATTGTATAATACTTATACAATCATTATCACCTCCACAATGTTTTCCTTTTCTTTGTTTATGTTCTAATGATAGTTGAATGAATGTTTGTTATTATTCTATTCTTGAATAAATTATCAATTATTCTTGTTTTCTTTCAATGCTTACGACTATTATCGACTTAAACCATAAAATTCTATATCAAATAAATATTGAATCATAAAATTATTTCCTGTCAATAAAAAGTGCTAAATACTACTGAATTCATACAATTTAACTAGCAAGCACTTTGAATTGTTGCAAGTAGTGAATATTCAAATTAATTTTTATTTTAATTACATAAAGCACTGTTTAATTAGACAAATAAATTTGACTCAGCATTACTAATATAGAAATATGTTAGATTTATAGCTTTTAATACTGTTTCTTTTAAAATAAAAGTATGATGTTTTAGTCAAAACATAGATTCGTCCCAATAATATGAGGTATTATTATTACTTTGAAGAAGTTCATACAAGTTTGTTGGACGAAACGTTGGAATTATTTAGTTAAATTTCAATCTCTGAGTTTATTTCAAATATAAATTTCACGTATATTGACTTCTCTATACTCGGCGCCAAATTTTTCATCAAAATAATTAAACTTTACCCCATTGCACAAACAAGTGGCTATCAGGACTCAGTAGCTAAGTGGATAACGCGATGGCGTTTGAAGCGAATGGTACTGAGTTCGAGTCCCAGAGTGAACATCAACCCTGAGATGCAGGTACATCCAGCTGACGAGTCCCAAGCAGGACGAAACGCGCGTCCTGGATTCCACTGGTAGCCACTATCCGTCTTTGCTTATAAATATAGTTCTTAGTTTGAAGAAAATACGATACCACAAAAAAATATCACTTTATATATGGGAATTCAAATAATAAATTGTATAACTCGTTTAGTTTCGTGCACAGGAATAATAATATTACTCAAATAATTAATTTTAAACTTGTTTAAATATTTGAGATCAGTCGATTACAAAAACGCTTGAGTGAAAATAAATTACACTATTGTAAAAGTTAACATTTACACCACCAGTAAACATAGTAGTTCCAGGAAAACTAAGTTCAAGGTGCAAAGTAGGATTAAAAAGCATTAAGCTAGATTTTACATTAAAATGTAGCCTTTCTAATTGTTAAAACATTGTAGAAATAATCTGTAATAATAGTCTCATTCAGATAATAATAAATGATATTCAATATTGGTCATAAAACAACAGGAGCATAAAAGAAGTTCTTTATTCTAGACGCTTACAATTAATTCTCTAACAATAAGTGGATAGCATAAGTACTAAAAGATGAATTCTTAACCCAGAAATTATATTTAAGTAGGTTAATCTTAAGAAGTATCTACTATACAATATTATATGGATACTAAATACGATATCAAATTATTACTTCATCGTTTTTATTCTTATGTTTAGAATATAAATTCCGAAACCTGTTACTTTCCCTGTAAATTACTTCTTGCTTCTTTATCACTTAAGAGTTTTCGTCAAAATAATGAGTTGTAATATTAGTCATTTATCTCTAACAAACATACTGTCTTCATCATTTAATAGAGAATAAATATTATCATCTCCATGCACATAATATTAAATGGGTAACATAACGTTTAATAAAGTGTTAATAAAATATTTATACTTTGTAATTTTGAAATAATAAAGTATAATTAATCCCATAAGGTAGTAGGGTTTAATAGGATTAATAGAATAATTTGCAACAAGGTTGAAGGACATTCATTGTCGTGTAAGAATGTATTACATTTGGGCATCTGCTGATTAGTCGTTGATTTTCAAATGATATACTTACGTAACAAAGTCTATGTCTACCAGTTTTTTCAGTTATCAAGGTCTCAAGTGTGAAATATTTTGGTGATAGAAGGTTCGAATTTGTTTAAAATGATTTAACCAAGAGAGATAAATAGATTTGAAAATGATGACTAACTGCTGATAAATGCAAAGTACAATATTTACCAAACAATTGTCAGTATTCTATAGTATTTTGCAAGCTGAATGTTATGAACACTATTTTGTAGCCGAGAACAGAGCATCACTGAATAGAATTTCATAAATTCCGAGTAGTTCAATTATCTCTCACTCTGATTAAGATTATAGACTCTTTTACAAACTTTAAATTTATAAGAAAGCATATGTCAGATGGATTTCAATTTTTTAAAAATAAATTTACTTGTCTAGAAAAAAAATCAAATTATTTACGTAGTTTAGTTCCGTTTAGCAAAGCAAGAGCAGCATATCTACAACTGAAGAACATCTGGAACTCAGAACAACTGTCAAGGAACACCAAGGTCAGAATTTTCAATACAAATGTCAAAACAGTTCTACTGTATGGGGCGGAAACCTGGAGAACTACGGAAGCATTCATTCAGAAGACACAAGTGTTTATTAACAGCTGTCTACGCAAAATATTTCGGATCCGTTGGCCAGATGCTATCAGCAAAAACCTACTGTGGGAGAGAAAATACCGGAACCCATTGGACGAAGAAATCGGGAAGAAGCAGTGGAAGTGGATAGGGCATACATTGAGGAAAGCACCCAACTGTGTCACAAGGCAAGCCCTCACATGGAATTCTCAAGTACAGAGGAGAAGAGAAAGACCAAAGAACACATTACGCCGAGAAATAGAGACAGACATGAGAACAATGAACAACAATCGGATAGAACTAGAATAGAAGGCCCAGGACAGGGTGAGTTGGAGAATGCTGGTTGGTGGCCTATGCTCCACTAAGAGTAACAAGCGTAACTAAGTCTAATTTCCATCACAGTAATTCCAAAGTTCTTAAAACATTGCAGAGAAAGTTTATCACTGTTCATCATATTCGTGTAAGTTATATGTATTTCTAATGAATTATGTTAGCGAATAGATAAAAATAACATAGTTCAGTAACCTAATAACTTCAATTAACTTAAAAATCATTAATAAATTTCATTAAAGAAAATGAACACCATTCAGAACTGTAGATTCCATAAATAGAAATTATAAGAATAATGTAATCAATCGGTTACAGTTCTTCAACTTTATATCAGAATGACAACAATCAAAGTTTATAGATTAGATTCATTTGTTTGAAACAAAGGATGATTAACTTCACTAAAAACCTATATATATATATATATATATATATATATATATATATATATATATTGATAAACGCAATTTGGCCACCAAGACTTTAGAATATGTTACAGTACCTCATGTCACTAGCAGACAGAAACAATTATTATTCTACAATTATAAATGAATATATTTGAATATATATTAGTTCTAAGATCTATTCATTACGACTACTTCTTTAGTCTTCTTAATAAAAGCTCAAATAATGTAGATGGGATACCAGTAATAAAAATATAATGATTAGATATGATTAAATTGTTACATATTATAAGATAAATGATTTTCTAGTATGTAAAAGTACAATAATGATGATAATTTGTGGGATAAACATTCAATTTATGTTTAATTATTATTTTATATTGTTATTATTATCATGATAGAACTAAAAATATAATTAGTCACTTTATTTTCCATTAAATTAATTATATTCTTCATTTGTAAACTAATCCGAGATTACAAATAGGGAAACTGATAACTTGATTTATCACTAGTAATAACTCATCAGTAAATAGTCTTCTAATACAAAATATCGACGTATTCTTTTGAATTAATCGGGTGATTTGTCACTAAGTTCTTTGAATATACAATGGTGTATAAAATGAATCCATAAACATTCTCATATATATTGTAGTATTCAATTTAGTATTCCATACTAGGACGAAACGACCGTCCAGTGCTTCCAGGTTTTCCATGGTGGTCTAGCTTCAATCGACTCATGATTTCAATCAAAAACTTAACAATCTCCACAACACCTAAACTGATACAAATATAATAGTTGGCTCTGTTGATTCATTTCAATTTAGTGACAATATCAAATTCATTGGTAAAGTTACTTCAAATATTTGTCGAATTAATTTTTAAAAATGGTTTTCTTGCTTTATAAGTAATTCACATTTTCATATTAGTTAAGTGTGTTTACAATCAAAACTAGAATCGAGTAAATTAACCTAATGATGGAGTTGACAAACAGTTTAGTCTAAAGATATTTAATACGCAGATTATTATTATTATTATTAAACAATAAGAGTAACATAAATTTTTTAACACGTTCGAAATATATTAAAACTTTTATAAACATGATATGCTTACGGACATACATTTTATCAAGCTGCCTTCAATGGATGAATGAATTTCACTAATTTCCAATTACTCATCTGCGTAAGTAACAATAATTCTAGTTCCCATGTGGTATACAACAGTAAAGAAATACAGTGATAAGATCACATAAATTTTGTAGAATATCTATTCCACTAATGAAAAATGATGGCACAGAATTTTCACTTAATGGGTAACATTAAGTTTGTACGTTTAAAATTCTGAAACGGTTTTTCAAATGAATGGTATCATGATTTTTGTTTAAATTTCATGACTGCGATATAGTATGATACCTTTCTTAATTCCAATAACCGAAACTTAGTCTTTGATTACTTTACATTCTCAATTAGAATGCCTATTCTAAGGTTTTTGTTATCTCATTGATTAATGAGTTTCGAACAAATACAAACACCAAGCTAAACTATTTGTCATTTACTCAAACTGTATAATGAACAAATCGCGTATGTTACGAGACTAGTTTATTTCAAAAAACTATTTCACAGTGTTTAATATGTCTACAAATCCTTTTGTTCCAAGAAACGTATGCATTAAATAGCCCATTACAGTATATATCCATCATCATTATAATGAACTAAACATATATAAACGTATATGAAAAGATGATTGTAAAATATTTACTTTAATAAGCTACCTAGAAAATGATGTATTTTCCTACTTTTATTCATCAAATACATAATTGTAGGTTGTCAGTTGTCGTTTTGCTGGTTTCTAACTTTTTTTGTGGTTCCTTCGATAAAACTAACGGGATACTGTGTATCTATTTCTCTAATATTTAGAACTTCTCAGCATTACTATTCTATGAACCCAAACAGAATCAAAATCCAAGTGTTTGATTCTGATGGTAAGGGCAATGCTTTCTGATTGTAGAGTTAAAATCCATAGCTATGTGTTCTTCAGCTATAATCAGTTTATAGTATGCCCTGCGAGTTTATTAAAAACGTGATTTACCAGGGAGTCATTCGAGTATAAAAGAAGGCTGTAACCCTCAAATGACAATCTATAACATTCAGGTTACATCTTAAAAACAAGATCCAACTTTGAAGATACAATTTATACACTTTAAAACTTTCAAATTAATTAAATACAGTCAAATGTTTGAAGTAGATGAAAAGAAAACTTATGGTAGATTGAAGAATGGTTACTTTTAAACATATCGGTAATATCCAAATATTTTAATAATAATTGAGTTATCTAAGAGTATTATAGATTCAATATACAATGACCATTTATTTTAACCACTACTGAAACCAATATGAACCACACTGAAAAAAATGTTGTTTAATCGGAAGTTATAATAAGTAAAGATAAATCAAATATTCTTTGACAGTAGAACAAACATGCGACAATGAAACTTTTTTAATTAAATGCCTCTAGATGAATGAAATTTAAATTGTCGGTTAGTGAATCTATAGAGTTCATTCAATACACTGACTTTTGTCAATAATTCAGCATGAATAGTATCTACCCAACTTAAAACAACTGTCAATCAATATCAAAGTCATCCTCTTCAATACTAACGTCAAGACAGTTCTACTGTATGGAAATGAAACTTGAAGAACTACCACAACCATCATCAAAACTGTACAAGTATTTATAAACAATTGTCTACATAAGATACTGAATGTTCATCGATCGGATACCATCATCAACAAACTACTGTGGGAGTGGACAAACCAGCTTCTATCTAAAGAGCAAATTAAGAAAAGACACAGGAAGTGGATAGGACACACACCTTGAGGAAATCATCAACCCGCATCACAAGGCAAAAGCTAACTATGAATCCTGAAGGGTAACAAAAAAAGAGGAAAGTCAAAGAACACACACTGAGTCGAGAATTGGAAGCAGACATGAAAAGGATAAATAACAACTGGAAAAGATTGCTCAGGACAGAGTTTGATGGAGAATGCTGGTGGGTTGCCTATACTCCTTCGTGAGGAGGGTAACAGCTGTAAGTAAGTAAGTAGCTGCTTATTTTACTAAGTTTCCCTCTAATAACACCTGGTCATTTGTATTATACAGTCTACAACAAAGTTTCAAAACAAACAATTTTCATTTAATTTTATCAACCTATAATGTTTAAAACTGTATTCTAAACAAGATGATTATAGTTTCTAACTTAATTTACATTTCATAATTATGAAATAGAATAACCTAACAACAATAAATTTAATATTAAATCATACTTATCAAACTAGTAAAAACAATATATGTAGATATATAACCTAATTTTTTAATGCTTGAAAATAGATTAACATTCATGATATAAAGGTCACTTTATTTTTTATTCATTAAATTATTGTTGTTAATGTGTTTATTTTTTACATGAGAATCAAGTTTTTCTTTCTTTCTTTGTTGTTGTTGTCGTAGTAAATCTCAAAGTTAAATTAAATATGAAAAGTACTATTTGTTTATAATTGGGATACTTTGTATGATGATAAGGATAAGATTCATTAATAAATAATTCTAGTTAATTACTATGTAAAAATTACAAAAAACAAGAAACTGAAAACATGATTAGAAATTAGTGAAAATCTATTCACAAGAAATAATGAGTTATAATAATAAGAGTTATTTCCTGAAGTTCTAGTGAGAAAGCTAGGGGTGGCCAGACCAAAACATAGCACAAATCCATGAAGTCACTGGCAAGTGGACTGAGCTATGTTGTTAGGTGTAGAGTACCTGGTTGGGATCCGCGAGATGATAGCAACCGATTGTTAGAGACCTTAAATGACATGGCTCAAAATCGTTTGCAATGGCGCAGGTGCATACACTCTTTGTGTTCTCCCAAATTCTCATCTCCTTATTCCTCCTTGTCTCTTTTTTCACTTCCCAAATTTATTTCACTGGATTATACTCCTTGAATAACATCTTCAAGGTTTAATGTTTCCGACTACTTCTTATACTCTTACCGTCTCTACCACTATGGGATTTGAATCGACAACTGCGTCTCTGTGCTAATGTGGTGTGGTAACTCGAACTGATGTACGTACGTACGAAGTTCTACGTTGTTACTGACTGACTGAGTGAGAAATAATGACCAGCGTAGTTCAACTCACTTAATACAATGGTGGATATGTCGTTCAATTTCGCTGGGCGGAATCGTGGATACGCACTGCTGAGGAGTCCCATATTAGGATGAAACGTCCGTCAAGTGCTCCCAGGTTTCCCATGATGGTCTAACTTCAATTAACTCATGAAATCAATTAATAAATAAATGGTGAATTAAATTAATAATAGACTTTTTTCTAATTTCCTAAAAAACTATATGAATGTATGTTGATGTTAATTTCATGTGCATTTACATGTAATCTGTGATGAATTCTATTCGAACCATCAATAAGTATGAATTACTGAAATCCATGATGAAATTTTTTATGACAATTTTCCAAAGTAGTTATTAACTTCCAAACTTATGCTTAACTTTTCGTAATAAATGTGGTTAACTCTATTCAGCATTCACTGTTAGCTAATCTATACAATGTCTACCACTTAATGTTGAGCAAAATTTAACGATCAAGTTGCTATATAACGATTATAATAAGTGACTCGAAATCAAAGTGAACTTGAATTCAATCCAATCGAAACGTACTTACAAACTTAGATCTTCTTCCAGTCTTCATTTATTGCCAAATCATATATTGAATCTTGGAAGAAATATAATCCCTCTTAGGTAGCTAATCCTTCGGGACTTTGTTGTATTACCACAGAAGTTATAACCTAATAATGTCAGCAGCAACCAGTCTGTTGTAAAATTAAGATGGTTAGAGTTAGCTTGTAAAGAAATTACAAGTGAACAGATAGTAAATAATTTACAAGACTTTTGGAATAATTAAGTGCATTTAAAATAGAATAGAAAATCAATGAATATCAGAATGATCTTAACAGTTAATTCCTCCATGCTTAAGACACCTCACCTAAATGTGACTGAAACAGTGGTCAATTAATGATTATGTTATATCTTGAAGGTTGTTTTATTGATATACCGCGTATAACTGAGTACTAGAACACCAAAAACCCTTCCAAGTCGCAATAAGAAGACAGAAGACTAATGAAAGGAATATTATTCCAAACAGGGTCAATTATAGTACAAAATTGTCAGGTATTTATAGTTTTTAGTAAAAACAAAATCTTCATTACAGTCCACTAATCCGCATACAGGGGGTTATTAGCGTTGTCCAATCAGGAAGCTACACGTAGGAATTCCAGAATATTCTACGAAAAGGTGACTGCATGGAATATCTTCGGCTCCTTCTGAGCCTCCTACAGCTTCCTCGAGTTCACCCGTGGTCCGTCGTCACAGATTGGTTTTTAATAATTCTTTAGGTGGTGATACATAAAGAAGGAAAATTTATTTTTAACTGTGTTAGTAACACAATACACCATAATTAATTACTCTATTTCATAAGATGGTAATATGAATCCATTTAAATACAAGTAATGAACTATAAGAAGAATGTAAAATATTTTACTAAGGTAACAAGGAATATTTTAAAAGTTATATGATCTTCATTAACCACACAAATTTAAGTTATCTACCATTTCCTAACATCTAAATTCAGTGACAATATATTTATTAAACTAAAAGAAATATGAATTGACATAACTTTGAAGCTATTGGCTACAAAATAATTATTCACTTCTTAGTATAGATGGTTAAATTTAATTTGGAAATCTTGTAGTGCAAAACTTGAGCTGTATCATTCACTATTGTTACACATTTGATGAATATAGATTGTATTAGTGGTTTTTGAGTGATTGTAATTGCTTTCATTCTTTAAAAACAACTACTACTGGTTATAAGCAAAGATAGATAGTGGTTAGCAGTGGGATCCAGGACACGTATTTTGTCCTATTTGGGACTCGTCAGTTGGATGTATCTGCATCTCAGAGTTATTGTTCACTATGAGATTTGAACCCAGTACCGTTCGCTTGAAACGCCATCGCATTATCCACTTAGCTAAGACGAGACGCGCGTCCTAGATTCCACTACTAGCCACTAGCCATCTTTGCTTATAATGCTTATGAATTAAGGCAATATCCAGGCAATACGTACAGTATCCACATATCCCAATAACAGACTGATTAATTACAGTCCTAAGCATCAATTAAAAGATTCAAGTAAATAATACAAAATGAATTTAAATACTACTGATATTTACCATCAAAATCAAATGCAAACAACAATATTTTCTAAGGAAACACTCAGCTTCAAGTGTCGAGTATCTCTTATCCTATGAATCTCATATGTTCTTTCTTCATACTTCAGCAATATACTAAGTTATTATTTTCTAAATTTTTTCTAACTATTCATCAATAAAATATCCCGTCAGTTTATCATGGTATATTTTATCATTAATTGGTTTATTATCATTTATTATAATTTCATATTATTCAGATCACTTATAAATAATCCTAGTAGTTTTATTATTCCCAGTAATATAATCCTCATTGATAAGTCTCTGTTAACCTATTAGTATACATAGAAAAATATAATTTCAATTTTCTATAGTCTATCACTTCAAATGATATCTTTTGGTAATATTGAAGTTTATAATAATTTGAAATGTAATTCATTAACATTGTAACCTATAGATTCATGTTAACTAAACAGATCCCTCAAAAGTCTAAATATCATATAAAAAAGGAATTCTTCGGATAAAGAGCTACATCAACTGGATATCAGACACACAATTTTTGTAATTTGCCTGCCCAATCTGATAGATTATTGCTTACTAACTAAAGAACTCTAATCTGTTTTGAAACAGAACGGAAGCAGTTATATAAGATTCAATTATGAATATTTTCAGTTTTATTGATTTAACATTACCGTAAATTATCCAAACTAATCTAAAATTAAAGACTCTTATTATTTACTGATGACAATATGTAACAAACAAGATATAAATTACGATGAAAAACCTTAGGTAGTATGATCCATATGATCTGAAAATGTTTGTATGCAATCTAATAGTATATTAAGATAAATTATTACGAAAAATACACTAAGAGAGATTACATATTCATACATTATTTAACTTATTGTTATCACCTACGTTTCCCTTATAAATCATTTAATATTAATGGATATAATTTATCTAAATACTATTGTAAACTTCAAATATACTAAATTAACTATCCTTAACGATGAGGGGAAAATAAATTATTCGTATAAGATGGGAAGTACATTTCATCCGTGATGTTCAACATCTTCAATACCGCTAAAGTTATAGTTCGGATGGGTTTTTTTTTGTTAACACTCCAACTGATATACATAATAAATCATTATAACACAGAAACTAAAATTCATAATTAAGCCGAAAATATAAAAATGATTTGTGTTTGTAAATAATATTAATTCATAGACTATAAGTTAAATTGATAGTTTCGAATTTAATCAACAAATAAACTGAATAGTAAAAAGATTAAAAACGGTATAATGAAACTCCAAAAACATTATTGTAAAAATAATAAATTTTATTGATTATTTTGGTGAAAACATCGCGTGATGGTCTAACTTCAATTAACTCATGAATTCAATTAATAAATTACTACAATCTCCACAAAATTCCTCTGTTGTTCTTTTAATTTATTAGTGAAATTATATTACTCACTAATTTCAATAGTCAATAGAAATCGAATAACTAATGAAATTACATTCCAGTAATATCTTACAAATTTTTCATTAATATTCAAAGTTCAGTAAGTCCATTTTAGCATTTACAAGCCTAGTTATTTTCTAGAAAATCATTAAAAAAACCAATAAACAGGCAGTGACCAGTGCAGTTCAACCGGGTCTGTTGTGAAATAGTAACGCACTTAACACAATGATGAATATGTCGCTCAATTTCGTAGATTGGTTGAAAATAGACATCAAAACTGTTGGATGCCAGCGCAGTGGTCCAGATGTCAAGCGTTTGCGAGCGAGACCGATAAGTCCTGGGTTCTAGTTTTGCTGGGCGGTATCACGGATTCGCACTGCTGAGGAGTCTCATACTAGGATGAAACGTTCGTCAAGTGCTCTTAGGTTTTCCATGGTGGTCTAACTTCAATTAACTCATGATCTCAAGTATTAAAATAAATATGAATTGAAAAATCTAAATTAGGTCACAGGATATAAAAACTTGAAATCAGATTATGGATGAATGTGCTAATCAAAAAACTTGATCTGACATTTACGTCCTTTAATGGATAAACTAATCATTGTTCCAATCATTTATCTTGTGTTGGTTGTTTTAATCTTCCCATCGACAAGATGAATTAAAATTCACATCATTTTATAAACGAGTGGCTAACTGAACTAAGCAGTTCAGTAAATAACAAAAAACCTTTTGACGCAAACGGTACTGGGTTCAAATGGAATAAGGAAAGGAGGCACATCCATCAAACGAGTCCTCAACAAGACAAAACGCGGATCCTGTTTTCCACTGCTAGACACCATTATTTTTTGCCTATACCTGGTGTATTGTAACTTATTTATTCATCCTATCAAACATAGATAATTCTTGCAAATTAAAAGTGATTTCTGTGCAGTTCAGAATATATATATATATATATATATATATATATATATATATATATATATGATTAGTTATTAGTAAATTTCAACATTTATTTACGTATCATGCAATTAATGTTAATCTTAAATTTACACAAAGTGAAAACAACAGTATTTACAGAGTGGAGTTAATTTACCATATTCACAGGATATTGCCATTCTAACCTTGCCTACATAAACCGAATATTTAAGAAGTTGAGTAGAAAACAATTCTTCACTAGTTATCATTCTCATCTAAAACATTCACATTCTAGTGAATTTTAACAGCTAAACGTATTCATTCCTCAGTGGATTCCTATCTTTTCTTTATATGGATTTAAAGATCCCATAACGTTTCTTTCATAGGTTTGTACTTCGAACTTCAGTCAGTTCATAATTTAACTCAACGGTTTTCATTCAGGATTTGTTAAACATCCAGTGACACTGAATGACTGTCGCTCAAACTGACTGAAAATGGGAATATAGATCATACAATTGAAAATTAGTTATTCAGTTGTATCGTTGATATCATGAACCTGAATTTATAATTTCGATCGTTGGTTAGCTTGTGGATAGGTACTTTTAAGGAATAAGGCAAAATGTCAATCTCATCCTCACTGTTAATATTAGTGAGTAATTCATACTCTAGTAGTAGTACTATTCTTTTACAATTAATTGATCACTTAGTGGCGAACATTGTCATGTATGTCAGGTCAGATCGAATCCTATCGACCAAGTTGCAATGTGGCCACCAGTCTAGGTGACTCGACATCGCGTTCACTATGTTGAGATAAGATGGTTGTTGGAGGTAGTCAATAAAAAACCTTGAACCTAGGTTTTGTACTATTCTGTTTTATATTTTCTATTTCAAAATTTATCATATTCATGTATTTTTTTCAATAAAGAGTCACATTTCTTAAAGACTGTGGATGAGCACTGCTGAGGAGTCCCAAACTAGGACGAGACGGCCGTCCAGTGCTTCCAGGCTTTCCATGGTGTTCTAGCTTCAATTGACACATGATTTCAACTATTGAAATTTCTTAAAGAACTATACAAATTGTATAGTTCAGAATTCTAGAATAAACCATCACACCTATCATTAAATCACAAAGAAGAAAAAGAAAAGTAACAAGTAGATCAATGTCATGAAATATCACGACATGAATAGCTTGTTAAAAAACGATATTGTAAAATGTAATAAATCTAGATATTCTTTGTTAAGTATAGTTAGATACATTTAATTGTTATGCTTGAGAATTGACTTATTCAAGAAGAAAATAATAGTGAAGAAAAACCTGATTAAATTAATGTTTAATTTCTATGTTAGTTCTATTTTAAATTACTACTTTCTGTATTAGTAAAACAAAACACAAGCGTTATAAGGTTGTATTAATATTAAAACAATTGTAATTCTGTCTAGTTTAACATTGTTTTTTTCTTTATTTGTATTTACTTTCATTACTTAATCAGATATCTCAAGGTGATTTACCATGGATACATGGATTAAATCGAGCTGGTGTAAACCAAAAACCATATAATACACTTGGAAGAGAACGTCGATTCTTTTGTAATCCAATGGGATGCGTCTAACTAATATTGATGAAAAACATTTTTTTGAAAAAAAAAACATATAATCATATAACTATGTAATCATATAATCATGTCTGTATACTTAAACAAAACATAAATAAATGTCTTTCTTGTCAATAATTAATAAAAGTGATAAATAAAACTATTTATACAGAAATCAAAAAAAGATAAATTTTTCTATTACAATGAACGATCATAGATGCTCTAATTAAATGTTGATCTTCTTTTTCTCGAAGTTTCACACCAAAGATTAGTTTTGGTTAGTTAACCATTAAAGCTCAGAAAGCACTAGACAGCTACTTTGTCTTAATATGAAAATTTTCAATAGAGTGCACTTGCCTCATAAAGAATCCAACTCATACCCTATTAGTCACTTAGCAAACGCCTATGCTTCAGACTATCAAAAACGGCATCGAACTTTAATCAATTCATGAATTACCTCGAGAGATAATTTCTGGAATTCTGGTACAAAATATTGACCACTGGAATAAGACAACTTTCACTAATGGTAATGGATGACATTAATTGGTGATAAGAAACTGCAAAACTCCCAAGTATAGAAAATCGGCTGACCAAAAGAATAGACCACTTCATAAACAGTTTGGTATAATTGGAAAAATTACGATAATATATGATAACAAACTTTATTTTCTAAGCATATTTACATAACATCATTGAAAAAATATCCGTTATCGGAAACGTAGGAGGTGTAAAATAGTTCATTTTACCAAAATTTAGTAGGCTAAGCTTTGTTAAAGTTTCCATGTAGTAAACAAACCACTTTTCAAACACCCAGGATGTTTGAATAGAATAGAATGATTTAATTTTGTATCAAGTGGTTGGTGATGGTGATTATTAATTCCAAATATTTTTCTTACAT
This sequence comes from Schistosoma haematobium, assembly GCF_000699445.3. Classification (NCBI taxonomy): domain Eukaryota; kingdom Metazoa; phylum Platyhelminthes; class Trematoda; order Strigeidida; family Schistosomatidae; genus Schistosoma; species Schistosoma haematobium. Next base: position 36,474,402 of record NC_067196.1, on the reverse strand, counting down.
TTATTGTTGGAGGACACGTGCATTTTATTAAAAGACCATGACTTTACTCATTTATAAAAGCTAACTTTCTTTCGTTAGATCTCAATACACTTGTAAACTCGGTTAAACAATTGTCTTCATTTGAATCGGATATGTTCACTACTAATATGTCTTCGAATAGTTGTATTCATCATAAATATTAAGTGAACTACTGGTTAGATATCAGTAATAAATGTTATACTATGGGATCCACAGTATCGATCCTGATGCTCTGTAAGCGAGTTGACTTAATCATTAACTGTGTTTAGTTTATATAGGTCGAAGAAAGTTCTTAAAGAACACCAAACAAACATCTTGCTTCTCTTGATATTGTTCATCATCAGCATCGTCATCATCATTATCTTTGGAATCTCGTAGAAATTCATTTTTGATTAAAAACTCAAACATTTATCTCCTGAAGTACTATAAATACAAATGGATCAGATAAACTAGTTAGCTTTCAAATAATAATAAGTTCTATTTTTCTTCAGCACTAATCAACTTTTAAAATCTATTACTGTAGTTGTTGGGATTTTTTCATTGACTGACAATACTTTTGATACATATACGGTAATAATTTATTTCTAATGAAATCACATAAGAAGCTGAGCAGGATAAGGTCACAATTAAAGCATGAATAAAATCGATCACCGTTGTGTGAGTATTTGCTTTACCAGCCACCTCAATCTATTGTTTTACTTATCATTAGTTATGCAAGTATATCAATAATCATAACTCAAACTAAACACTAGTGATCATAAGGTTATCACTTTTTTTATGAACACTGTTCCACAGTTAGAATTGTTCCATTAGTAAAGGCTTTACAAATGAACAACAACATGTACATTCCGACAAATGAATTAAACTAATCCTTTCGGGTTTTTGAGATTGGAACTCATTTTTGTAAACCAGTTAAATCACAAGCATCATGTACAAGTGAATAAACCGCAATTACATTATCTCTAAGATAGGAGCAAATAAATGATGCTTCATGGATTTATACTGCTTAAATTAGTTCATTTATGCAAGTCATAAATTTATAGATGAGTAGTCTTTTGATAGGAAAATTCGATGATTTATATGCTTTTGTTTCAGTCCTCTCAGTTCCAGTAAAAAGTAAACATTTTCGACAAGATTTATAGAAGGATAGTATTGCTTTTCGTACAATCCATAGATTATCTGTAATTCATACCAGCTTTCATTTCATTGAATTTTTCATAGATAACCAGTTGTTTTATTTCTTTCCAATGAATCCAACCAATTGTTCAGTGCTTATACTTCTTTGTTAACTATTCAATAAAAAGATCTTCAATCTATTCCTTGTAGATTTAGTTCTTCTATTACTAAACGAATTACAAGAAATGTTATTATTTTATTTAATACGACTGACTGCATACAAGATGTATTTATATATTTTACATGATCCAAAAAAAAAGAATTTTATATGGAAAATGTTATCAAAGATTAAATCAAGTGTTATCATTTGTTAAAATAACCATTTAATATCAAAGAAATAAGTTTACTGTTTTGCATCTTGATGGCTAACCAATTAATCTGATGTGAAGACTCAAAATAAAGTTAACTAATTACTTATTTCTCAAGTGAATTAAAACTATGAACTTGAATATTACTGACTCAGTGATCTATAAAGGAACATAAAAGAATTAACTTCTACCTACGACTAACTTTTATTAGTATCAGCTAGTTCTGTGCAACTGGAATCAGAACAGTAAAAGCGTCCACTATATATATATTCTAGATACCCTCTGAAAGGCATATATCTTGGCACTCTAGACAAGGCAATATTTTGCGATTTTACTGAGTAGTTTGAATATACTCAATTTAATTCGTCTACTTGTTCGTTCTGTAAATAAACTAACTGAACTACTTCGCGAAATGTTAGAAATTTGATTTTGTATTTTTTTGCTCACTAAGATATTACAAATGTATCATTATTTTTAATGTAAATAATCTACCTTATAGTAGATTTGCATGAAATTATCAAGTCAAATTTCGATAATGATACCTTAAACTCCGGTCATTGAACTATTCATAAACTCTTAATGAATAAGTTTTTGAAAGTACCTAGATAACTTTCAAAAGAAAATATCACTGCAAAAATGTATGACCTTCAGTTAATCCGATTTATAAAATTATGTTAAGTGGACAGATTATATTTCATAAATCATATAATGACCATAGTAAAAAGGATTATTTTCAATGTTTTTTTGGATTAATGCCATCTGATAAACCGATGAACTCTAGTGATCATTGATTTACTATATATATATATATATATATATATATATATATATATATATATATTCTAGATACCCTCTGAAAGGCACCTTTAACCCAGTTATTATTTTTCATTTTTAAATTATTGAATAAACATAAATTAATTCACTGGATTTTTAAATCCATTCCATTTGCTGGTAATTTTCGTTTTAGAATAATTTTTAGATAAATTTTTCATTGTTGATATATTGACTCTAATCATAACGTTTTATGTAGGTGGGATTGTAAAATTTTTTGTTTCATTCGTACTATCCATTGTACTACTCTATACAACTCAACATGTGATATTATCAAATAAAGTAATTATGTCGAATGGTAATAATCATTCATATTTATATATATGCCATGATAACTATTAGATAGATAAGTTGAATGTTATTTCTGTACTACTACATGGGTTGTTTTATAAATCTAAATTTCCATTTAATTGACTTTATATTAAATGTTTTTTTCTTATATTGGTAAATTAGTATTAAAAGCATATAAGGTAAAGAGAGGGAAATAGATGACTAAAATATGTCAGATTAATCTTAATTATTATGAATAATTAAATTTATAATAATTTTAATTGAACAATGTTGAAAAGCATATTTACAACTGAATTAACGTTATTTTGTGTTTTCATGTTTATGTAATTAGACATGTTCACCGTTGAGTTGTTTCGTATGATTAAATGTAGTAATCTGACGATTTATATAGTGAAACTCGGAAGTATAAAATTATAAGTGATGAAATAATTAAACTAAAGAACAACTAGATCGATGGAATTTTTCGTTTTCAGAGTAGAAAATACAAGAAAAATAAACAATCACATCATTTCAGACTGTTTTTTTCTTTCAGACTTATCGTTGAAGACTTCAGTTAGTAATTGCTATTACATATGGTACTTTAGTATGAACACTTAGCAACTCCATTAAATACTGCTACCTCTCTTCCAACCTATTTCTGCTACATTTTAGTGTAATATTAAGCTTAACAATATACTGAGATACTTTAGTCCTTTGGTTTCTGTGGTTGATTCACATTCGCAGACTTCACCTAACCTATTCAATTCCTAGTCTGTTTAAGTTCAACAGTACTTTACGTAAACTACTGCATGTCTTTGAAAACTAATAACACAAGACAACTGTTTCTAAAAACAACGTCATCTAATGAGTAAATGATATAAAGATAAATTAAACTGATGTATAGTTATATCCGATACTTTCCAACTACTCTCAGTCAGTCAGTAACAACGTAGAACTTCGTACGTACGTACATCAGTTCGAGTTACCACACCACATTAGCACAGAGACGCAGTTGTCGATTCAAATCCCATAGTGGTAGAGACGGTAAGAGTATAAGAAGTAGTCGGAAACATTAAACCTTGAAGATGTTATTCAAGGAGTATAATCCAGTGAAATAAATTTGGGAAGTGAAAAAGAGACAAGGAGGAATAAGGAGATGAGAATTTGGGAGAACACAAAGAGTGTATGCACCTGCGCCATTGCAAACGATTTTGAGCCATGTCATTTAAGGTCTCTAACAATCGGTTGCTATCATCTCGCGGATCCCAACCAGGTACTCTACACCTAACAACATAGCTCAGTCCACTTGCCAGTGACTTCATGGATTTGTGCTATGTTTTGGTCTGGCCACCCCTAGCTTTCTCACTAGAACTTCAGGAAATAACTCTTATTATTATAACTCATTATTTCTTGTGAATAGATTTTCACTAATTTCTAATCATGTTTTCAGTTTCTTGTTTTTTGTAATTTTTACATAGTAATTAACTAGAATTATTTATTAATGAATCTTATCCTTATCATCATACAAAGTTTCCCAATTATACGTAACACGTTTCCCAGCCATCTCAACTGATGAAGTTTCACTACGTCATCAATTGATTTGCCATCCTTACCTAGTACCCGTTTCCTAACAACTGCATTACTTACTCGATGGTCCCACGATATACGAGCAATGTTTCGAAGACACCTAGGATCGAATACTAGTAACCTACGAATATCCTCTACTCTTACCGGTCATGTTTCACTGCCATAAAGTAGGACGGAACGAACTGCTGCGCAGTAAACATGTCCTTTGGTTGATAGACGGATATCTCGCCTACGCCATAAATGACGCAAGTTGGTATAAGCTAGTCGAGCCTTCTGTATCCGTGCTGAGATTTCGTCACACACCAGACCACAAGGGCTGATCAGACTTCCAAGATAAGTGAAGCGGTCGACACACTCAACTACTTCACTCCCTATCACTAGTTCGGGTGTCGATGCAACCCAATCCTGAAGCAACATTTTGCATTTCGAGGGGGAGGATCGCATCACGAGCATGCTTGCATTGTTGCTTAGAGTGGTCAGAAGACTCTGCATTTTGTCAGCTTCTACACCAAATAGAACTATGTCATCGGCGTATTCCAAGTCAACAAGTGAATCTCCTGGTAGAAGTTCAGCCCCTGGAAATTTAAATGAGGAACGTGTTATCTTTAAAAGTACGCCAATAACTAAGTTAAACAAGAATGGAGAGAGTGAATCAACTACTCTAATTGATCATCGTTAATTAAGGTCCAAAGTAAGCTTGGCTATTATGTGAATACTCTATGCTTAAGTTTCTCGATAACATACAAATCCTAAACAAGTATTTATCCATAACTCTTATCTAATGCTTTTCATCATATATTCATCATTTAATCCTGGTTAAATGTACTGTTTGTTTACTCTCGATTTATATTTGCTTTGAGATTTTAAATAATATCTTGCAATATTTTACTGTTTGCTTAACTAACTACATTTTCACAGTACATTATGAGATACAATAGCTTAAGATAAGTCAATGGAAAATTTTAACTTTTAATTTTTAGGGGAAAGAAACATTAATTTTGAAAATGTAACTTTCAATCAATCGTGCCACTACTGCAATAAATGAAGTAAACCAAACCTACTTTCTGACGTAACTGAGTACTCATAGCTTGTTGAGTAACACAATGTATTTTTTACCTAGTCACTTTATGTATAAATATCAAAGTTTTTATCTGATTAAAACAGATGTGGTAATCTGAAGATAGTTTTTGTTACACGATGACTTAGAATGCCCTGAGAATGTTAGTAAATAAATCAACATGTGAACAGTCAGCATTCGAACATGAGTCACTCAGTATTCACAGTACAAACTGTGCCTATCTAATTTGATCAATGTTTTCAGATTTCGTGATCTTCTTCGATAGTACAACCATCTTAGTTAGGATTACTTTAATATACACTGATAAAAATAATAATAATAGCTTTATCTACCATTATTTCTTACATTCAATAATTCTCTGTACCAATAGCCCAGTATCACCACACATTTCTCTTTAAAATAAACAAAGATTAGAATTATTCAAAAATATTTTTTATAGATGCTTTTAGTTTTCAGTGTTTGCCATCCATGTTTACCTACAAAAGTTTTCTATCATCTCAACTGCTACGATAATTTTGTCTCATCGTATAAATTACAATGTATCCTTTTCCTACTTCTTTAAAGGATAGGGAAGGAGAGAAATGCATCGGCAACTGATGCGTTTCCGTCTCAGTCTTTCAGTATTTGGCATCGAAATAATTACCATGTCTTTGTAATCTCTAGTGAGTACAAAAGCTTTGCATTTATAGTGGTTCGCTTCAAACAAATTTAAAACATAAAGGCTGAACTCAATATTTCTACAACTGAAAAGCAAGTTCCGTAAAGATTTGAGCAGTTGGTCGTTTTTGGAACAAACATTTTTGTCACCTTTTTCACTACTGATATCAAAATCATCAACTCATGAGTAGTTTTGATGTTAATCGAGATATCTGTTCAATAGATTTTCGGTTACTTTCTAACTAATACTGAATGTGGTATTAAATCGTCAACATTAGAAAACACGCTTACAGGTAATTCATTGATTAAAAGATTCTTAAAATAGTGAAATGGCTTCCCCGAAATTGTGCAAGATATATCTTCAGCCATGAAATATCTTTGTTACATATACTAGCCCCCAAATGCCCTGATACAGACGAGGGTGGGGACAGTCCGCTATCCCTCTCGAAATGCTCTCATATGGCTACACGTATACAGCCACTGCCACGGAATTCCTACTCATTGCCTTCTCGTAAAGGGGGTGTTGTTTACGAAATTGAGAGGACGAACAGTGAATTTCTGGCGCTTTATCAGGGTTGGTGGATCCGGGAGGTTCTCCTAGAGGAGTTAGAAAACCCTAATTCTAAACCAATGGTGCACATGGGCTTCAGTATCCTGAAGGAACAAATGGCGTATGAACCTATTGTTGGTCACAGGCTACCATTGGGTTGTATATCCTAACGTTGCTCCACTATCTCGTGGATTAGGATTATAGGTCAAAAGCTCGAGAAGTGGCCACCTGTTCCCATTTGGGCGCCCGGGCAGCATCACAGACCCCACAAAAATCAATGATAACTGCAACTGGCCTCATTGTTATTGTGTGGCACATATGTACTTAGTGCCCCTTTGTACCAATGTTTATGTGTTCAAATAAATAAAATACTGAATATAGAATAAAACTGCGTTGGCTATAACTTGACCAAGATCTAAGTAGAACTAAATATGATTCCATTAAATTAACCAACACGAACCTGTCTCACAATTAAGAATTTATAATGTTTATATAAACAATATATGATATCGTTGCTATCAATATCAAGCGAAGTTACACAACTTTATTAGTTATTAAACAGGATTAAATATATTATCAATTCTCAGAAAGCACAATCAAACAAACTAAGTTTCTATTTATTTATTACAAATTAACATTAATAGCAGATACTTAAGAAATTTATAAGAAAATAACATTTAAAGCGTTTTCCTACAATTATTAAGTATTTGCTTTTCAAACATCTACCATACAACTAATTCACAATTATTGGAGTATAATGAATAAATAGTTATCTTAGATACACTAATTAATCACTGAGTAACGACAAATCTAATCCTTAGTGTTAAAAAATAATACGTGAAGGGATTTATATCTTACGGAGAAAATAAATTCACTTAAGTTTACTGATATATTCTCTGTGTCGTACCACAATTATCACTAAACCTACAATGCTAAGACTTTCTGTCGATTGCTTCCAGTTACATATCTATCTTGGATATGAGTGTTCAATACTGAAAACTCTAGGAAAAAAATATGTAATCCTCATTTATATTCCTCACTAAAAATGGATAATATGTTCAAGGTCTCCTCTCTAACTCATTTCTATAACAGATTTCATGCTAACTAAAATGCGCATGTATTAGTTAGTAAAATGGCTTCAATTTATTAGTTATATTAATTTTAATAGTTGAGATCATGAGTCATTTGAAGCTTGACCACCATGGAAAACCTAGAAGATAATGGTAAATGTGTCACTCAATTTCGTGGATTGATTGAAGTTAGACATTAACACCGTTGAATACCGACCGGCTCAGTGATTTAGTGGTTAAGCGCTCGCGCGTGAGAGTGATATGTCCTGGGTTCGAGTCTGACGAGAAGGGATCGTGGATGCACACTACTGAGGAGTCCCAAAATAGGACGAAGCGGCCATCCAGTGCTTCCAGGTTTTCCATGGTGGTCAAGCTTCCATTGACTCATGATTTTAACTATTAAAATACTATAACATCCACAAAACCCCTTCTGATATTAATTATATCCTTATCGTCATGTATTTCTAACTAGATAAACAAAAAGCCACGATTTCTAACAAGAAATCAATAGTCCGTTACATTAATGATCTTAGGTAAAGTAAATACCATTTACTTAATAATACATAAAAGTTTCCAGATGATGATCATATTATCAGATTGAAGAAAAGAAATTAATGTAAGAATGCTATTAAAACTTAAATATAATTAAGATGAAAGTTTATCATCTATTAATATATAAACAATAATACCGAATCACAATAGAAATTGAATAAAGTTAAAAAACGTAGAAAACATTGACTACCAGATCATTGTTCATCAGATCAGATCATTATGATTCAAATTCAGTATTTACCTTCAAATGATTATCGTTACCAAGCAATGTTTAAACGTCTCTTTAATTATATACATATTTTGTGTTTAATTCGAATAAGGTCATACACAACAGTTAAATTTTAAATGACTGTTTTTTGAAAAGTAATTCACAGATCGTTAATATTCTTACTAAACTATACCTTAATATGAAAAGAAATATTTCCTGTCTTATACCTTCAGAACATGCAAAAGATTCTAATAATTAGTGGGAATAGATAAGAATACATACTACACATAGTATTTATGTGATTTAAATAAACACTAAAAATAGTACTTTATCTAATTGTAAATTTTGACTGGTAATAGACAAAGTACAATTAAAAACAAAATATTCATCTATCAATGAATAAAACAAAATCAATCAAGGTAATTTAGATCAATAATCACAATGAAATAGGATAAGTCACCACACATAATGGGTAAAAATACAAGTTGATAGTAGGAAGACGGGTGTACTGACAATAGTACTTCCAGGTTTTCCATGGTGGTCTAGCTTCAGTTGACTCATGATTTCAACCAGTGAGATTTCTAAAATCTCCACAAAACCCATTCTGATAATAATCACCTGCTCACTAATGACTGACTTCAGGAGATACTCCTGGAGTTCTAGTGAGAAGCCGTTACCAGTGGAGTTCAACCAGGTCTGTTGTGAGATATCAGATCACTGAAGACAATGGTGTACGGTGGCTCAACTTCGTGGATTGGTTGAAGTTAGACATTAACACCGTTGGATACCGGCCGGCTCAGTGATTTAGTGATTAAGCGCCCGCGCGCGAGACTGATCGATCCTGGGTTCGAATCTCGCGAGGGGTGGTATCGTAGATGTGCACTACTGAAGAGTCCCATACTAGGACGAAACGGCCGTCCAGTGCTTCCAGATTTTCCATGGTGGTCTAGCTTCAATTGACTTATGATTTCAACCAGTGAAATTTCTAAAATCTCCACAAAACCCATTCTGATAATAGTAAGAATAATAAAATACGATAGCAAAATACAATATCAATAGTTAAACGTTGAAAATAGAAGGTCAAACGTGGGTAAATAGACTTAGAATAGTTATCACAAAACATTAAAACCATTACGTAATAAGAAGTGAGTAAATAATTAGATAGTGAAGAATACAAACGGAAAGAGGCGAAAATTACAAACAAATACTGGATAACAAAAATAAAATAAAGAATCGTTTGTTAAGTTATAACTAGCCACTAAAGGGACAGTGGGGTTACGAATTTCTTCTGTACACATAAATTGGGGTTATATGTACGAATTCCTATAGCTTCAACTATATGTAGGAGACGGGAACAAACTCCATTGAGAAATGATGGAGGTATACGATAGATCACTTGAAATGCTTCCGATTTATCTATAGTATGACCGCTATCAATAAGATGTGCCAAGATACAACCGCGTATTGTTTTGTATCTAACCCTTTATAAACCAAGCTGGTAGATGTTCACTCATTTGTTGGTTAAGTTGCCTAGTTGGTTTAACATTTTCGTATAAATATTCATGTATATTAGAGTAAAACCTGATGACGATCTAGTTGAAAACAATTGTTCACTTACATGTGTTATTCTAATTTCCACAATAAAAATCTTTAATAAAACAAAAGACAATTAATTTTCAATTAAATTAACTATAAAAATATTTGACTCGGTTAATGAATTAATTGAATTGTGATTGTAGTCAAACACATGAAATTGATCATGAATCACTGAATGGTTTCAGCATTGTAAAACAAAAACAAAAAATGTTTAATTCAAAATGAAAGACAATGCATTAAAGTCTTATTATGAATGAATGATTAGTGACAAACTAAATTAAGTTTAATTATTTAAATTGTTTCCTTTTTTTTCAATTACAATTCATTGTTATATTATAATGAATCAAGTGAATTGACAGAAAGTTTTCAGCAATTTTGAGTTTATGTACTTTTTAATTTGTTCTGACAAATAAATTACCAATATACTTGGTTGCTATAAATATAAATGTATCCAATGAATTAAAAATGAAAAAAAAACAACTAAAGTAACAATTTAACTCGAATAATTGATTACCATAAATAGTATCCTATCAGTATGGAAAAGTGTTAATGATCAAAAGAACACATTGAGTATTCATGAAATACTTTAATTTATAGATTCAAATAAAATCACTAATTTACAAATCAAATATATATGAGAAGTCGTTTAATTTGTAGTAATTACACCATAAATTTATATGATCTGAATGATCCATTTAATGATATTTAGAAAATGATAAAAAAAGACATAGTCAAACTATAAATAATTTCATCAACAACAATTATACGCCAGCTAAAGAACAGAGTATAGAACACATCAAGATTACGGAAAGGAAAACGGAATTATACAAGAATACATGCATTCGAATGACAAGGAACTCATCATAGTAGTTACTAAGATGATAATGATATATAGACAAATATCGATGAGTTTATATAAACCAATCAACATAATAACTATTAACACTCTAAAACATACTGCTAATCAGATAAAAGACTAGTCACAGATACAATCGAAAGAATTTAGTCTTATAATGGTTATGAATTGTACAAATCAAACGTGACATTGTATAAATCAGTTATATAGTGTACATAAAAACTTTGTAAGATCTTAATTGCTATATTGCCTGTTGGATAAGATTCATAATTTATTCTATATATGATAAATAATCTCTATTTTTTTCTACTTAAAATATATCAGTAGTGAATGGGTTGTGTCAGTGAACTTATTCAGTAAACATGTTTTTATTGATATCATAGACATTTGATCTATTCAGGAATCATTAGGTTGTTCGATATTAATAACATGATCAAACGTCTAAATAATAATAATTATTATTATTATTCAGTATAAATGATGATTGTAATGTTTTAATGGTCATTATTCATATGAAGTTACTGAGCAATATCAGATTCTGATTTTTATATAATGTAATGCATTTTGACATTACAATCTACATGGTTTTATTGTTAATTGCAGAGTGGAAAGCAACAAAATATAATTTGAATAACTCAACTCTTTACTCTGTGATCTATTAACCATAAATTATGTTTGCAAGTATTTGTAACTGAGTGCATAAATATTCTCAGTAGAATGTTATGTAACCTAAACGGCTGTTGATAGAAGTCTCAGTAATATATTATCAAATTCAACAGAACTACATTACCAGGGATCTAAAACAAATATATGTATATATACATATATTAAATAACTAGAATATTGTTGTTCGTGTAAACATGTATTTAACTTTGACTGTTCGATAAGGTTTTATACATGCAGATTGATCAGCTGCTTTCTCTTTAACTTTTGTTATTTGTTTAAATATTTTACTGCATTAATGCTAAGCATCATAAAACATCAGATGAGTAAATACCGAAACTCTGTTTTTCATCAATATTCTAGCCACCACTCATTATGTGTTCACGTATCTATTCCAAACATCACACTAAATGTAAACTAACTGGATGCAACATGAATTTCCTGTCAAGTGCTTTTATTCAAATAGAAAAATGCTTTATCTTGACATTAAAAAAATCGAATCTCCTATTCAAGCATTCATCTAATATACTTCGAATTAAAGGATCACAGTGTCTGAATAAAAATTGTGATTTACAGTTAATTGGTTATTCAACAGATGTGTATAGATAATTATGATATTCGAATTATCGTATGAACTAGGAATTCCAGGATTAACGCAATTGAATTAAGAAGACACAGGCACAAACGAATGTATTGTATTTAGAATTCGAAATCAAGCATTCAACAAGTACAAAGATATCATTAGTCCATTCAAACACCACAATAATGTATACGATCATTTAAACAACAAAAGTTAAAGAGAAAGCAGCTGATCAATCTGCATGTATAAAACCTTATCGAACAGTCAAAGTTAAATACATGTTTACACGAACAACAATATTCTAGTTATTTAATATATGTATATATACATATATTTGTTTTAGATCCCTGGTAATGTAGTTCTGTTGAATTTGATAATATATTAATGAGACTTCTATCAACAGCCGTTTAGGTTACATAACATTCTACTGAGAATATTTATGCACTCAGTTACAAATACTTGCAAACATAATTTATGGTTAATAGATCACAGAGTAAAGAGTTGAGTTATTCAAATTATATTTTGTTGCTTTCCACTCTGCAATTAACAATAAAACCATGTAGATTGTAATGTCAAAATGCATTACATTATATAAAAATCAGAATCTGATATTGCTCAGTAACTTCATATGAATAATGACCATTAAAACATTACAATCATCATTTATACTGAATAATAATAATAATTATTATTATTTAGACGTTTGATCATGTTATTAATATCGAACAACCTAATGATTCCTGAATAGATCAAATGTCTATGATATCAATAAAAACATGTTTACTGAATAAGTTCACTGACACAACCCATGCACAACTACTAATAGCAACGGTGACTATAACTACAAAGAATATCCATGCCTTAGTTCTCATTTTTTCAAATCATACCTAAAAGTATTTGTCAACATTCTTTTTTCCTTTACATTGCGTCACTTGTCTATTCCTTTGTTCTCATTTTTTATCTGTATTCCTCAACTCATACATCAGTTTACCTATGGTGGAAATCCTGTATTATCTAAACGATCTCAAGTCACTGACCGGTCGAAAGTTGAATATTATCAGCGAGTAGGAATCACGAGTTACCTTTTTGAATCCATATATGCCACTCAAACTCGCCTCCTTCAACTTCCACACACTAATGCAGACTGGACAACAAACAGGGTTGGCTATTTCTTTAGAAAAGTTAAACAACCACGTCTGTTGTATACTCAAGACCCGTATTCAAGACTCTAGTGAAGTACCACGAATTTCTTCGTCATCTGTTGCTTCGAGATGTTTGTTTCACATGCGTTTTTCAGGGGACCCTGCTGCATTTTCGTCTGGTCTTGCTGATGTCAGTTTCACTCTAAGGTTTAGAGCTGAGACAGAACTAATTGACTGAATTCCAATTAACAGTGGGTTATGAAATGTTATATTAGAAAGCTTCGCCAACGTGAGAATAAATTTGTGTCAGAAACGATGTCTTTTCGTTATCTTAGCCTACGCTTAGACAGCATGCAGCCCGTATTCAGTCAAGGATGAATTCTACCACCAGATTTTAACGGAATATATATGTTGAACTAAAGCGTTTTCCGTGCAGAATTGTATTGGAGAACGATGATTGACTATTTCTTGACCAATCAGAGCTAGTGGAGACCTGGAGAAGACTTTGGGATCGTCCCACGTAAAAATTATAAATATTCTAACGTTTTTCTTATTTTAATTCCTACTTTCATCCAACCTTATCATTTGGAATATAATTACGTTCCTGTTCAACCGTGTTCTAATTTGGGGACTTTTCGAGCGAAGTAGTGTCCAAGAATACCAAGCAATAAGAGTGGCTGGATCGTAATAAGAGAAATCTTAACACCAGTTAAGTGATTGCGTTCGACAGATATTGAAAAACTACTAATAGATTTGAATGCACAGTTCGAACGACGAGGCCCATGGCATAGTCGTTTGGGTGGCCAGTAGTGACATGTTAGTCACAGGTCAGATAACAGTGACTGTCTGCTGCAACTTTGCGTAGACTAGAAACTGTTTCTGGCTAGCGCTAACTAACGGCATAGTCATGGCTACGTGGTGTTATCACACTGTATCCCAAACGTGGGCTCAGATCGGTCACACCGCGATTAACTAATCTTAACTTACGTTTCGGTGGCCAACAAATTATTCAACGGACCAATATCAACAAGTTGGTTGGGGCTTCCGTTGCAACTAAATATAAAATGGAGCTAGGTTCAAGGCTAGCTATCAGCCCACCAAAAAGTATAGATGAGTATTGGCTACAACTGCATGAAAATGATGAATAAAGTCGCTTGCGGCTTCGCGAAACGTCCCATTTATAACTGCTGGATTTCTCAAGGCTTCTTACAACTTGTTGAGGCACGTCGGCCTACTCCGTGTAGCTACGAGTCTGATGATAAACGTAGATCCTTAGTCAATGAAAATGTCTAAAATTTGCGAAAGGACAGTGAAGCCTGGTGGTCGGAACGTGTTAACGAATTGGAAGCAGTAACTCCTTCTGGTAACTGCAGGAAGCTCTTTCAACATAAGTGAGTTACCATCAACATGATGTTTCTGTTTGGGGTCATAAAGATGACATGACACTAACTTGGTACGTTACTAGACTTGGTTCAAAATAGAAGCCAGTTGCGATCCTGACAACTTTTTTCATATAAATGAAAGGAGCTTCCTTAGCTGAAAGGATCCTTTGTGGTTTTACTTTTCTTAACTGAACTGCTTCTCTCATGATTATTATTTCATTCTCATACACTAATTCTTATAGATTTTCGTTCTTTTTACATAAGCTCACCTAACTTTCTCTGTTTTAACAATCCCATTTTCATTGTGTGGTACATATATATTTAGTGCTTTCTTGCAGCAATGTTTAAGTATTTAAGAAAACAAACATTGATTGGCTTGCACTAACTGATTGATGCACGCTTATTCTTCAGTAGTAAGGATAAAAGGTCAATCAACTTATATCAATCCCTGTAATTTGTAGTACTGTATAGATTCAATCTCACTTTGAATGTGTCAACAGATGGTGTACTGATATTACGTGTTCTAATAGAGAATTCCAGTAGTTCACTACTCAGTGAGAGAAACAAAACTCCAAACGTAGACAATTCGATTTCAGTCTATGGACTTCCTTAGAATGTCCTCTCATATGATCATTCCTGGATGGAAGGGATCATTGACTTTCTGCCGAGGTTAGAAACACCAAAATTAGGACCTGGAAAATATGCAGCATTACTGTATGTCTTAGTTCAATGTTTGTGATCGTATTATGATAAGCTTTGTAATGAAGTAAACGAAGCAATCGGTGCTACTTCTACAGGTATTCGAGAAATTGCCATTGATTCTTTGTAATGGGACCATTCAGTAAGATATATTATAATTAGATACAGGGTCTTAGCTAGAAATATTGATCCTGTGGACCTGCGTTGATTAAAACTATTTTAATGCTTCAGTCGTTTTAAGTCACTACCTACAGGAACTCTTGAATGATGAAAGTAGGGTCACACTAAGGTTTCGGGATTCCAAAACAATGGCATAGTAACAATTTAGGATATAGACCGTTGATGTGTTATTCGATTAATTATAAGCATGTGAAATGGTGTCCATGAGATAAACGAAAATTATAAGCAAAAAAAGGTATCGGCTGCGGCGATCACTAACGTCCTCGTATTTTGTTAATCCTGGAAATTAGTTTTCTTCACTCTTTTCCTTTAGCTGTGGCCTAATGGAAGACATACTTGACTTCTAATTAACAGATTCTAAGACCGAAACATGCTTTACTTTGGGCAACCAGGTTGCATCAATAGTCCATAATACAAAAAGGGTGACTGGAATTCAAGAACATATACCTGTCCTTCGTAAATGAGTTGCATTTACTTTTGGTGTTAGTTGATTGCAGTCACTTCATTGCATTGGTGACAGCCATTGCAAAGCTCCTAATCACATGAGTATGCCTTAACTTAAGTCTGAATGTATCCAAATCTTTCCCAATTCAATCATGAAATCTCCGTTTTCAGCAATACTGAACTTTCAATCTGTTGTAACGTGTGGACTGCAGGTTTTGATAAGCAGCGTATTTATCGATCGCTTCTGTGAGTGACACGTAGACACGTGAGGACGACCTAGTGCCCTGATTGGCCCTGCTTCGCTGTCTGTCCTAGCCAGTTGAGTCAAGAACACAAGTCACAGCCTCTGAGTTATGAATCATTGTATTTCAGACATACTCTATTTATATACCAAACAAACAA
The DNA here is from genome assembly GCF_000699445.3 of Schistosoma haematobium. Classification (NCBI taxonomy): domain Eukaryota; kingdom Metazoa; phylum Platyhelminthes; class Trematoda; order Strigeidida; family Schistosomatidae; genus Schistosoma; species Schistosoma haematobium. Next base: position 36,458,153 of record NC_067196.1, on the reverse strand, counting down.
ACCACATCGTACCATAAAATAGAAAACAACATTTACACAATATCTAACGAGTGAAACAAATATCGACCAATAGGGAATGCACATTTAAGGTCCAAGGCCACCATAGACTTAACACGATAATTATTGGTATATTTTTCCGACAATCAAAACTCTACATCCTCAAGTAGGAGCGAGCTGTACAATACGCGCATAGAAAAATCACTCTCCAGATAATGTAAACAGATAGCTTATTACCTGAACCACAATCACAACTGGCTCTGTCCATCACGCCTACTGTAAGTGCTTGGGAGATAATTCACGTCCTAAAACAAATACAAGTCATTAGACAGGTAAGGCCAGTCTGCCACAATAAGATGACCTAAGGTGATTCTGAATAGGCACCTAAGCTGTATAAGTTAGTCTTAACCATCAAAAATCCAACCCTTCAACTATACCTTACTTTATAGGGTGTTTTATTATAAATTAGACTGAAATATGATCAGTGGAAGTGATTGTCTAACATTTCATTACATTGAGATTAGATGGTGGTTGGAGGTAGTCAACAGGAAACCCTGGACCCGGGTTTCGTGCTACTTGGCACTCGTCAGCAAGGTGTACCTGTAATCTTGAGGGAACTGGTGCTCCCTGGCGGATTCGATCTCGTGTCACCCAGCTTCACAGTCAGAGACGTTACCACTGAGCTATCCGAGCCGTGACTGATCTCCTGTAGGACTGAGATGTAATCACAATTGATTGATCACTGGGTGGTGATCAATCTCATGCTTGTCTAGTCCTTATTAGTGCAGATCGAATGCTATCGATCATGTTGCAATGTGGCCACCAGTCTAGGTGACTCGACACTGCGGGCACTATGTATTGAGATTAGATGGTGGTTGGAGGTAGTCAACAGGAAACCCTGGACCCGGGTTTCGTGCTACTTGGCACTCGTCAGCAAGGTGTACCTGTAATCTTGAGGGAACTGGTGCTCCCTGGCGGATTCGATCTCGTGTCACCCAGCTTCACAGTCAGAGACGTTACCACTGAGCTATCCGAGCCGTGACTGATCTCCTGTAGGACTGAGATGTAATCACAATTGATTGATCACTGGGTGGTGATCAATCTCATGCTTGTCTAGTCCTTATTAGTGCAGATCGAATGCTATCGATCATGTTGCAATGTGGCCACCAGTCTAGGTGACTCGACACTGCGGGCACTATGTATTGAGATTAGATGGTGGTTGGAGGTAGTCAACAGGAAACCCTGGACCCGGGTTTCGTGCTACTTGGCACTCGTCAGCAAGGTGTACCTGTAATCTTGAGGGAACTGGTGCTCCCTGGCGGATTCGATCTCGTGTCACCCAGCTTCACAGTCAGAGACGTTACCACTGAGCTATCCGAGCCGTGACTGATCTCCTGTAGGACTGAGATGTAATCACAATTGATTGATCACTGGGTGGTGATCAATCTCATGCTTGTCTAGTCCTTATTAGTGCAGATCGAATGCTATCGATCATGTTGCAATGTGGCCACCAGTCTAGGTGACTCGACACTGCGGGCACTATGTATTGAGATTAGATGGTGGTTGGAGGTAGTCAACAGGAAACCCTGGACCCGGGTTTCGTGCTACTTGGCACTCGTCAGCAAGGTGTACCTGTAATCTTGAGGGAACTGGTGCTCCCTGGCGGATTCGATCTCGTGTCACCCAGCTTCACAGTCAGAGACGTTACCACTGAGCTATCCGAGCCGTGACTGATCTCCTGTAGGACTGAGATGTAATCACAATTGATTGATCACTGGGTGGTGATCAATCTCATGCTTGTCTAGTCCTTATTAGTGCAGATCGAATGCTATCGATCATGTTGCAATGTGGCCACCAGTCTAGGTGACTCGACACTGCGGGCACTATGTATTGAGATTAGATGGTGGTTGGAGGTAGTCAACAGGAAACCCTGGACCCGGGTTTCGTGCTACTTGGCACTCGTCAGCAAGGTGTACCTGTAATCTTGAGGGAACTGGTGCTCCCTGGCGGATTCGATCTCGTGTCACCCAGCTTCACAGTCAGAGACGTTACCACTGAGCTATCCGAGCCGTGACTGATCTCCTGTAGGACTGAGATGTAATCACAATTGATTGATCACTGGGTGGTGATCAATCTCATGCTTGTCTAGTCCAGTGATCAATCAATTGTGATTTCATTACATTATTATAAACGAACGCATAAAAGTCTTATGAGCAGGGTACACAGTAACCCTTTTATATCAGCTTGCAGAATTAATTATGCACAATAAATGACAGTCGAACTAATTTTTCGAAGCTCAATCCAATTAGACAAAAACAGGAAGCTTTACTAAAGTAGAAACTTAGTAAACGTAAATCGAAATATATACTATCCCTTATATCTCCAAATTATTACTACCAGATAAATACAAAAATCTTTGGAAATATAGGACAGATACAGGTTTAAAAATATCTTGAAAGCTTATTAAGAAAACAGAGCTTTACAGAAGATACTTAGTACATACGATTCTCATTAGTTGGTAGTTGAATAAACGAACTGACACCAATGTAAATACACAGGTGAAAAGTAAAAATTAGAGATGTTTCCACAGACACGTCTTATAGATGTTACATTTACAGATTATCACAATAGATGTAGATAGGTCTGAATATACACACGGTTACTTGGTCAGACCAATTTTTTGGCTTGGAAGAAAGCGCGCAAGTGACGCATTTGCCAGAATCCAATACAGATAAGCAAGACCAATTGAGCAACACTCCACCAAGTCACGCGTCGGTTTGTGCTTTCGCTTAGTGATCGGAAACTTTCTTCTCTTACCTGTAAAAGTTTTGACAGAAGCCAAACTTTAACAATGGACAAAAAATAGTACATTATATTTGAAAGCTAGGGAATATCCTTTTCGCTGAGCCAATGCACAGAAAAACATGCCTAAGGTATGTATTTTTTGAAACGGGAAATGACTAAATCAGAATTCCCAAACTTCTCTATTCGTGGATCTATACAATATTTTTTGTAAAAGTACACAACCAGTCCAATCAGATTGCAGTATATTATTATCAAATACTTAAGGCACAACTTAAGCACTCACAAGGACCCAGCAACAATAAACTGCTCACCAAAATCTACCAGAACTTCTGCACTTTATCCTACTTCTCCGTAGAAACATAGTTTGCGAAATTATAAAGCTTGCTATTAAATTTATGTGGAATCACATTGTCAAAAAGTCATAAATAACCCCATAAACTTTTGATATATTGTTAGACAATTAGGAAGACAACTTCTTTGCCCCAAAGTCAAATCCAGTATATTAAAACTATAATTCATGATTACAATCCGCAATGGGAAAAATCACTGTCAAAATTCCTTGGGACAACACAAATTTCACCTTACTTACGTCCTTATGTGTCACGATCATTTTGAATGCCAATTTCAGCAGAGAAATTTAAAAAATTCGAGTGGTTTATTGATCTAAATTTCTAGTACCTACAAGTGACGTTATGTAGAAAAAGTAATCTTCGGTAGACATAAGATAAATAGTCAAAAGCGTCACAAATATGGTGTATAAATCACTCACACGCTGATAATTCTGATCTTTGGCTATGCTTTGAACCTGATCAAGTAGCTGACGAACCCGAAGCTGAATATCGTTCAATCGGTCCTTTGTAGCTATTTCTTGATAATTTAAAGCGTGGTCACCAACTGCGATGTCGAGGTGTACTCTCTAGAGAATTATGAACGTAGCGTATACCTTACCAATTGTGATCCACCAAACCAAGCACCGGAATCAGATGAAATGCATATTTTGTATTCACCAGGTCTATGAGCAGTAAAAACAAACCGCCCTTCTGAAGAATACACCTAGAAAGGCACAACAGAGACCTACAATTATTGCTAGACATCAACTTTCATATCGACAAATAAATACCTCCTAGTCCAAGGGGTTTAACTGTAAGGACTGACAATAAGGTTCGAAAAGAATTCTCAACAATTTTATGTTGAAACTGCTCAAGTGTATTGGGAAAACAAAGCCCACATGAGTTTCAGAGGCATAAATCTCACAATGATGTGCATGACACGTTAACACGTCGTGAGAACTAACACGATAAAGGGGTGGAAACAAATACACCAAACGAGAAACTGAGATCAGTCACACCAACTTCTACTTTTCGATAACATCAAACTACCATCTTCAAAAAACTTAGGAGTCGAAAAAGTAGGACCAACCTCTATTCCTTAAAGTAAACTGACAATACCCATTAGCGCTCCATCAAGAGTAAAACGGGTTTATTTCTTTCACTTTGAGGCTACCTATGCAGTGAATAACTAAAGTAGGGGCAGACCAGTCGCATTAATCATTAGTTAGTCTCTCATTGATGTGCCGTGTATGCAGTGTGATAGACCAAAGCTCCGTGATGACATTCTAGTACCTGATACTTTGATGAGGCTAAAATTAAGTTTTAATGTCATTGACACAGTAGATTATCATGGCTTTTGCCAAACAGAACGTTATCAGGAATTTCAGGTCAACCAGTGGGCTCCCAGACAAACTAGTTTCTGATTAGATGGCTCAAGTCAAAACAAACAACACAAGTTTGGTGACAGCATAATTTGAGACTGGCAGACAATATGGACCCAAGTACTGAGTTTATATAAACTCATTAAGGTAACCGAGAGGTTATGATGATAAAACAATATTTCAACGGTGGCCTACACAAATGAACGTAACGAAATATATTCGTACGTCTTGCTCAATTAGTAAGTAGAGACAAATAACCAATGAGATTCAAATGTAACCGACGGCTTTACGATGTCTATTAGACTTTTTTCGAGACTACGTTGGTTTTCAGTATTCTGAGGCAGGCTGCTCTTACTTCATAGACTTGTATTGAAAATACTAGTGTGTAGGAGGTATTTTCTGCATTTTACCCCAACTGAATAATAACCAATTTATGGAATCCCAGGGCCTTAAAAAAATGAATAAAAACATCTTTCACTGGACTCTTTAAAACCACAAGCTAATTTAACGCACGAGTTCCAATATGGACTCTGAATAACTTGAAGCTAAACCTTAGTTCAACTGTTGATCGTCTACCATGTCAAATAACATGGTAGTCATTTTTCGGCGTTTGCAAGCACCATATAAATCATGATAATTGTTATTCACTGACTACTTACTAATCGCAGCAACCTCACCTTGTTATGCCTGGTTGTAAAATTTAACATACAGAAGGACAGTTAGTGCCGGCCCATACATACATTATTTGATGTATCGAGCATCATGCAAAAAACTTAACATGCTACTGAGAAAACAAAGACTTACACGGTCGAGCAAAATTTGATCATATGGATCAATAACCTTAACTTTTACTCCCAAGTCTTTGGAGCGTTCAAAATGCTTTCCTTTAGAAGCCAATAATTTATAATTCCCTGTGAGCGAGCATTATTTCCTAAAAACATGTATACCTGCCACAAGAGTGTCCTCCGGAACATCCTCCAAAAAGCACCGTTCTTCAGTTTCTTTCATATGAAAGAAAATGCTTTGCGACAGTCCAATACATAAACAAAATACTACAACAGAAGTTAAGTCCATAGATGACGTGTAAAGCCAATGATGCGCTCAACTTAAGGTTGAACCGAACAAAATTCAAACAACAAACGTCACACAGTACACTAAATAGTTGCTTTTTAGAGTATACACCCGAATCGCAAAGACTAGTCTGTGAGCTTCAGACTTCGAACTTTACTATTCATCATTAACGAAATTATTCGTTACCTGAGATCTATATCTGGGTAGAAGGGAACTTCCGTGGTCATCAGTCTTCAGTCATCATTATGAAGATAGTGGGTTGGTTGACCTTTATTGATGTTGGAAGCTCGTTTTCAAGTGAGGATCCATCACTCTTTCTGAAAGTGTTCACTGATGCCTCTGATTCTACCTCTCCGCGTAGGGCATTCCAGTCATTGACCATTCGATGAGAGAAAAAAGGAATCTCATTGTGAGTCTATCTATCCGCCATTTTCAAACACTCGTTCCGTGAACTCGGGGACTATTACCTCTGTCTATATAAAGTAGCGCCACTTTCAGCTACAAAACAGATAAGGAGAAAATGTTCGAACGTTATAATCATCCTTTGTACGAGAGTTTACAAAGACTCGTTCATAACTTAGTTCTCATACGGTGAACACTCTCAAATGTGTTACCATCATCAGTAAGACATCGCAAAGTTCCTGGAATCCGATTTTCTAAGTATGGTTTTACATAAATGGGACATAAAATCCAAGATAACTTCGTTAAAGCCCCTGAGACCACGGCAACGTGACCGTACCACTCGAAAACATTTGGCAGCAATCACACTACAATTCAAAATTGTTTTTGAGTCATGACTAATCAATACTTTCAAGTCTTTTTCTTTGCATACACGGAAACGGGTTACCACTAGTAGTATACTAGTGAGCTTTAACAAGTACAATGTCCATAACCACATTCCTCCTAGAATTCGACGTTAAGCCCCAAATTCCGGTACATCTAAGTAATTTGTACGAATCAAATTGAAGATCACGGCAATCAGCCTCATCATTTATGATTCTCCAGATCTCGATCTTATTCCCAAACAAAAATGTTGACGACATAATAAGTTTTGGTAATTTATTAGGGTTAAGAAGATAAAACAACAACGTAAGGTGGTACCTAGAGTTACACCACTTTTGTCCGCCCTTCATCTAGATAGGATTTAGTTTACCCTTAGCCTCTGTATTCAGACACAGGAAAAGTATCTTATCTACTCCTCATGTCACCTGTCACTTCACAGCTCGAGAGATTCCACATAAGTCCTATGTACGAAACATTATCAAGAGATTTACTAACATTTATGAATATCACATCGATAGACAAATCGTTGTTTTGAGCTAGTATTCTATTCTCTCCCATGATCGTTAAGTTAGTTGATTGTGAATGCTCGTTCTGAGATCAGCAATGATCACGAATTAACTGATTTCTCATGAGTTAGCCCGAATTATTTTTCTCAAGTAACTTAACTAATAGATTGATTGGACTGACAGGCCGATAGTTATACCATTAGCCTAATTCCATATATAAATGTTAGTCGAAAAAATAACATCCTTCCAATTCGAGGGAAGATGATTTTTGGAAATAAGAATGTTAAACAGTACCGTGATTGTTTATGAAATGATATTTCTGAGGACGTAGTTTCAGGACACGGTGACTTGCCAACTTATAGGGTAATAAGCAAGTGATGAATAGCTTCCTCAGGCACAAGCTGCCTCTTGCTTCGTTCTTTCCGAAACTATAAAACAGGAAACTTCACTTCATAACGGGTGGTAACCATCACTCAGTAAAGAAAACATTTAGGCCTTTCTCTAAAGATACTAGAGAGAGTGGCATAAACTTCGTATTCAGTTGAGAAATCTACGGTCTGCCGATTCTAACTAAAAAAATGTTTGTCCTATGATTGTTATTGACTATTTTTATTTTCCACATAGAATGGATGCTCTTTCAAGAGTAATTTAGTATCACATTTTGTTATTCTATTAAAGTGAATAGGATTATGAGCGATACGCCGCCTCATAATGATTTTCTCTCGATTCTTTTCTACTTCACACATTTCAGGTTTGAAGCATCTACGCAAGTTAACCGTAGTTTGCCATTTAAACCGAATACTTTTTCAGTTCACGTTTTTGAACAAATACCAAGATAGCAATATCCTTCTTAAGGTTGAGCGAAAAAGCACAAAGTTATTTTCTAGACGAGGATGGGATTGATTTTTGAAATAAAACTCTTATGAATTCAGACTACCCATTGTTCTGGAGGAACACCGAGACAAAGCATTGTTTGCCGGTATCAGAATGTCAGTAAGGAGAAGTATATGGAATATCACCCAGTGTGATACTTAAGTCGCTTTCTGTGATGCTGATATCATTCAAAAAGTGTGAGATGGATAGAGCCTCGTTGTTTCATAGCCATACCACTCTGCATCCGCTGTCATTAAGGATATCCCTAGTATTATTTAAACGGCTATAAATGACACGGTAGTCAATATTCGTGGCACGAGTGAGTGAATATGCTTTTTTGAATGAAATAATGTTTTGTTTCAGTACTTGTTCACTATTTCTGGTTTGGCTATTTACCTTAGTTGGTTACAATGTAACGTATTCTTGGTTTTGACGTGGTGACTCGAACAGCGACAATGCTATTGTTCACCGACGAATATTTACTACCCTTCGTACGTTTTCCCAAATTTTCTTTTGACAAGAGGTAATTTAGTATGGTGTTTATTGTTTGTTTTATATAATCGTGCAACGAAATGACGCTTTATCACATATCCCTATTGGGATTTATTCAACAATTAAAACAGATATTGCCTGCAAATCAGCTGAGCTCGTTTACGGCACAACTCTGGTCTAACCGAGACAACTAATAAGTTCTGACACCAAAGCACCACGCGATTCAACACGCTTTGCAACTGTTTAATGCAGGATGTACAACAGATTAAAGCGATAACTCCAAGTAAAAATGAACGCCAGATACAGCTCGACAAACATTTGCGGACGTGTAAACTTATTTCTGACCGCATCGAAGTCGTTAGAAAACCATTATAGCAATCGTATGAAGGATCTTGTTCAGTTATTGAATGGAAAAATAAGCAGTTCACCACCGACAAAACTATCAGGAGAAAAACGATCTCGATAGATGAAATAAAATCTGTTTTCTACGATGGTCGACAGGAGAAAGAACACACTACTTAAGATAAACAACCTCAACCGTTTATTACGACGAAGCCAAAAAGAAACGAGAACTTCATTCGAAATTGGACATGTCAGAAAATAGATCAGTAGGCGAGTCTATAATTTACGGACTAACCAATCAGGTATAAGCTAACAGGTCTCTGGTTTAGGCGTGAAATTCACTCATCTATTTGACTAAATAGAGTTTTGGCATTGTTGCTCATGTCAGTTAGTGATGAAAATCGTAAATTTAATTTCTAGCCCTAACCATCAACTGTAAATCATAATTCTAATTCCTCACACTGGTTTATAACCCCCATTTGGTCCTAGTTAGGTGTACAGTTTCAAGGTCACTGGGGCGTCACTCAAAGATCGTTTTTAGATAACAGTATCACTGTTCAGTCTTCCTTTAAGGCGATACCATGAGTTTAGCCTTAAATTGGAGTCACTTAGGAACTGTATACATTTATGACGACGTTTTACACATGTTCGGTACTAAGTGCCCATGTTGCAAACAGATTGGTATACGATATTATCTGAATATATTATGCTAATAGGTACAACTATAAGTAAAATCATTAGTAATTGGATACTACAATATCTACAAGATATATTGTCAGCTTGTCATGTAAGGTGATCTAGTGCACTAGATTCTGTGTCTAGATTCTAACATACAGTGGCGCAAATATACCACTCGCCGCGAAAAGATTATATCGGACACTCATATTACGAAACCTGGGACGACTAAAAACTTAATTGTTATAAGCGCCTGAACCTTCAGCAATATCAGTCTGCCTTCCCTCAATGTTGTATGCATGAAAAGAAGAACTAATTTATACTTTGTGAGTTGTCGATTCTACATGAATTTTAACGCAGTAGGTAAAGTGTGGTCCATTGTTTTATACTATACAGAAACTCCTCTGATGGTCTAGAAAGAACAGTAATACAGGAAGGCATATTCCATATAATTCCCAACATAGTAAGACGACCAAGCCCACAATTATCAGTAATAACAAATAGGAACAGAGAATATTCATAAAAGTACATATTGCATACGTCTAACCAATGCAAACCGCTTCGGGATACTTTCCAATTAATTCAGTTGGCTGTTGAGTTGCAAAATAAAGTCAAATATTTAATTACACAACCATTCCTAGAGATTTTAGACTTTCTATTACTTAAGTCATGTCAGTGATTTCCTTTTGAAATCTATCCTTCACATAGACAACCACGATATTTAACGAGTAACTTTATTGAAGTGTAGGAGCTATGTCCCCCTTTTCTTTAGCAGATAATCTACTTCATAGACTGGATACCATGAATCTTTCAGGACACCAAAAGTTGACGAACAATTAGCAAGTACTTACATATATCCGTCACGCGAAGCAACTGGAGGTATTGATTGATAAGTAGAATATTTAGATTTACTTGACTACACAAAGGTAAACATTTGTAAGGCCTTATAGAAAGGCCTACACTTTTGCCCATCTTATCAAGCGAAATGTCCATTTTAAGCAGTGAACTACGATCTTCGGTGTTAACTATGATTTCATTTACTCCGCAAGAAATTCCAATGAATACATATTATCTGCATTCAATATATTTATGCCTTGCTTATTCTTTGAAATTCGTTAAATCCGTGTTCAAATTCTTCCTAACTGTGAAACTTTGATAGAGAAACTGTAGTGAACGAGAACACAGGCGGGGACAACCAAATGTATTTAGATACAAAATTACACAATCTCTTAGTAAAATCTGAAGACCATACAGTGAATATTTCATTTGCAAAATATCAATCAAATGTCTCAGACTTCATTGTTCTTTCGTTTTCACACCAATCACTCTGTTCTCGTTCTCTTTTCTTCAATCCTCTTAAAATTCTGCCGCCAGGCTTTTCACTTTCGATCGGTGATACTCAATACTTATGTCTGTCGATATCAGTTGCACATACCAAAAAAACCATCAGTGAAAAAACGTCTAGATCGATCGATACGGTATTTGAAAAACGCATTGCCTATTTACACCTGTTACCTCTCGTGAAAGAACATAGGCCGCACACTAGGGTCCTCCATCGAACTCTATCATGGGAAATCCTTTACAGTTGCTACGCATTCTTTTTATGTTTGCTATCAACACTCAGTGCGGCGTTCTTTGATCTTCTTCTCTCCTCAAGATTTCAAGTTAGCGCTTGTCTTGTGATGCAGTGTGGTGATTTTCACAATGTATCTTCTATCCCCCAGTGTTGTTTCCTAATTTCTTCTTCAGCTCGAATCTGGTTTGTTCTTTATCACAGCAGGTTGTTGATGATGGTAACCCGCCAACGAACATTCGGCATCTAGTGTAGACAATGGTTTATAAACACTTGTACCATCTGATGATGGTTGTAGTAGTTTTCCAAGTTTCATCTCCGTACATTAGAACTATCTCAACTTTAGTATTGAAGATTCTGACTTTGATATTGGCTGACACTTGTTTTGAGTTCCATATGTTCTTCAAATATACGAATGCTATCCTTGCCTACCCATCTGCTTCAGATTATCCTTGTTCATCGATGATGCTGTCCAGATACAAAAACGTTTCCATATTTTCCAGAGTTCCTTCATGAAGTATGATTGAGATGGTGTTTTTCGTGTTGTATTTGAGGATCTTGCTTTTTCCTTTGTGTATATTGAGGCCTGCTGATGCAGAGGTTTCTGCTACTCTAATTGTCTTCATCTACATTTGTTGGTGTGTATGAGATATAAGAGCTAAGTCATCTGAAAAATACACATTATCCAGTTGCATCCAAGCTGCTATTGTATTCCGTGCTTACCATCGGATGTAGAGGCCTTCATAATCCAGTCAACCACCAGAAGATAAAGGGGAGTAAGCAGCCTTATCTGACTCCGGTCCTCACTTGGAATGTGTCTGTCAGCTGTCCTCCACGCACCACTTTGCAGTGTAGTCCGTCGTAACACTAGCCAATAAGAAACTGTTATGCCCCGATAGGAATGAAGAGTGGTAATTTTCGGGATCCATTTGTGGACCAATACTATACGTATATTTTTACCATATAATTGGTAATTAACTAAACTATTCATATTCATGTCTCTCTTATCAATAGGCTTTATTTTAACCTATAAACTGTTATTATACGATTTTCCATTCTTGAATTATTCCCTGTCTATTAGTCACTGCCTCCCTCATTCACAGCCACATCTGGCTAATTCTTGTACAAAAGTTGTTTCATATTTTATTGGTACGTTGTGGTCTGTTTGATTGGTATATAAACTCAGTATGTTTGAAATATAATGATTCATACTGCGGATGCTGAGATTGGCGTTCTGGACTTAACTGGCTGGGCTAGGCGGAAAGCAGGACCAATCAGAACTCTAGGCTGCTCGCACGTGTTTTACGCGTCCTTGGTCCGATCGATAGGCGGTTACAAGTTATAACAGAAACACAATATAATTTAGCTGTCAGTGAATTATTACTAACCATTGACATCACTAATGAGTGCAACGCAGTGATCGAGTGCCAGTTAATATACTCAATTTCAAGCGTAAAGTTTTGTCTAAGAGAATTATCTGGTTTCCCAAACCGAAATAGGATCCACGTCTCCAAAACTATAGGTGACAGTTAGGTGATTCAACTACCAAGCCCTCATTGGTGAATTAAAATGATATAACTCATACCTTCAGAATCAACATTATTTATTTCACAACAAAAAATACGTTTTGTTATTAAGTGTCAACAAGTAAACACTTGAGTTCAAAGTCTCCATTTTATCGCTTGTAAAGACACTAAACATGAAATCCTGTGCAGAACAAATTCGCTAACTAGAATATAAATCTGCCCATTGAAACACTACGCAACTGACTGCCAAATCAGTCGAACGCTAGTCATAATCACGTGATTTCTGTCAAGTGATAACAGTAACAATAGTCTTTCAAACTTCGTAAAGACAGTTCCACCAATGATACCCCTGATTCAACAAAAAATATCATCCGGTGAAATGTAATTTATAGGTGAAATCATGACAATTCGTGAGGTATTACTATAAAACATGTAAGTAACTGAGGAGAGGAATAAGCAGAAAAAATGAAAATAATAACGCTAATAACGGTCACACTATAAGGTTGTTTAAATGCTAAAAGGATGTTTTACGAATACCTGCTGAGGGGAGATCTATGATGACTTACATGAAGTAAAATGCTATAATCATACCATAAAATTAGTTTCCTCTTAGAATTCATACAATAAATCACATTGCACAACAAGCATCTTTAGTAACGCTAGTAAGATCCATATGTCCCTTTAATAGTCTATCAAGCACGGACTTCGCGATATAAGAAGTAGTTCCCATGGTGGCATTAGCCGGAGTTGATGCAAATTCTAGATAAATGGGTAGTTCCAAGGAAGACAGCATATCTGGTTCAGACCATGACAAACGTCTCTCTAAATGGGGAAGGACGTTATCAGTAGACCTAAATAAAATATTAGAAAAATAGAAATGAACTGTACAACTGAGAGAGAAAATGGTATTTTAAAAATGAAAGGTAATAAATCAAAAAACTATAATCTATTGATGCTTAACAGACAGCAATATTACAGGGAATTAGCAATACGAACCAATTTATTGAAACGCTATCTGCTCAAAACAGTCGATTCTCACAGAAACCGTTAACAGGTACCGCATAAAAGTAAGAATATTTTACATGTTTATTTTAGAATTTGACAACGTACAACTCTATTTCTTCTGCTGTGCATAAAAACGATAAACAATCCATGATTAAAACCGTTAACTTTATAAAACAACAAACAAACACATGTGTGCAATCCAGGTGAATTAATAAAGACAAGAAATATTCAAATTGTACAGAAGAAAAAATATATATGATATAATGGGATTAGAAAGCAAAATTATATACTTTTACTCATTGCGATTTCCGCTTAGCATTACTTCCGTTTTTTTGCAAATTTCAATATGGTGATTATTCAGTGTAGTATTTGTTTTGTTTACCAGTGTGATCTTTTATTCACTAAAACATTAATTTATTTGAGTGTGATGTGTTTGTTCAAGATACAATATTCCTTCTATTAAATTAATATGAACTATGCTCAGTATGATATGCAGCATGTGACTTGTAACAATTTTGAGTATTTCTCATATATATGGTTTTATTCTCATTACTTATCGAAATGGGTGTGCAATCAATACATAATGAATGTATTTTGGGGTTAATAAATCTTCAATTGTACAAGTCTTAGTGTTCTTAGTTCGCGTCGTGGGAATTGCAGTGGTTACACGTTTTATAAGTATAAGTAGTAAGCGATTCCAACATAATAACCAGCGACAACCAGACATAACAATTGGAGACTAGTCATAACAATATGATAGTGACTAAACACAAAATAATGCTTTTGCACTTTTGACTGACTAGAAGCCCTGATGTCGAATTAACTGACACTTATCAAGAAAACGTATCTGTAATTTTACGAGGGAAATATTACTCTCTACAAGATCAAAACTCATTTCATTGCGTCTCAGTCAAAAATGTTATAGTGAGATCATTTGAAGTGAGGAAGTTTTGTAGAAGTGAAATATACCAACGGATAGATTGGATTATACAACAGAATAAAAATTATGGAGCTGAGGACAGTGTTTGCTTATCATGAATTTAAAGCCACACAATGCTGCTCCATATTTCTTATAATTTCCAAAATTAAATTTTAAAAAACCTCGAATTTAGTGAAGAACCGTTAATTTTAGAAATAATCACTTTCTACCTAATAGGAAATAGACAAAAAATCAATCAGTCAAAGACCCGTCCATATCTATCATTAAATAAACTGTTTCTCCAATTCATAAAGACAAATGTAAACCATATTCTTTGTGTTTTGCCCTCCTTTCAATGACACACACTATTTTTACTTGAATTCCTTCTCTGAGCATCTTGTTAATTACATTTCACTGTGTTGAAATGATTTGGAGATTTCAGCAGATCAGATTTTATGCTAGGTTCTGCGTAATTTGTAAATGAATAAGAGTAATTTTGCTAACTCAAAAAAAAGAGAAGAATACTACAACAACCCAATTTGGTAAAATAAACCTAACTGACAGCTAGAAGAAGCAATAAATTAACTTATAAAACTATTATTATTCTCTTTATAGACAGAGATTATTCTTCTCTTTGTTGTTTTTATAAATCGATTTTAATTTGTAGGCAAGAAATCGAAGCGAGCATAGTATTTTGTGAAATGTTTGTCATCTTATTAGATTTGTGTGAGGGCTGTGATACTGCTCGGGTGCCCAAACCGAAACAGGTGGTTTTCTTAGGGGTCACATCCGGAGCCTTTGACCTAAAGGTCTGATCCACAGGGCAGTGGAGCATCGTAAGGAGATGCAGTCCCATGGTAGCTGGTGACCAATGATTGGTTCATACGCCATTTTCCCCCTCAGGATACTGGAGCCCATGTGCATCATCATACTTAACTCTCACTAAAATCTTTCTGTTAAATAATTTAATCATGTAAATTAATATTTTCACCTAAAAATTATAGGACAGGTTGTTGTAAAAAAAAGATAGAAAGTTAATTTTAGGAATCACTGAACATAAATAGAATTATATAATATACACACATAAACAACGGAGCTAATATAAAAGAAAATAAATCGTTCTGTTTATAGAAAAGAAATGGGAACTTAAAATCGAAGTTATGGATTACCAAAGAAAAATTGCCAAACATCACATAATAAGTGAAAGATTTAAAAAAAATCATAAATAAATTATATGGGATGATTTGACCTATACAAATATCGTAGATATTTTAGCGGAGTGCCTGTAGATTTCCACAAGTCATTGACTTGTGTATCCATACAACTAATTAAGTACTTGAAGAAGTACAAATATAAAGATTATATAGGTATGCTGAACACGTTGCTAAGGTTTCATTGCCACAATGGATGTTAAATTATTTTGCAAATCATTTCTTATCACCTTGTCGTTTTGTGTATGTCATTTACACTACTTTATGACGATACACTAGTCTGAGTGTGCCAAACAATTTTTATGACATATATTCTATAGCGCATTGTTTCTGTTATACTTATACTCCTAATTCGATATTTTAGTTCAATTCTTTGCTTGTAACACTTTCATGATCACTTAAAAATATAGTTTTCCTTGGTCAAACTAACATTTGAAGTTTTTTTTCGCTTTAAACAACTAGTTTGATTTCTCTTAGCTTGTGTTTCATAAATTGTTAATAGTCCCCAAATGATACAGCTATCTGCTCCACGCTGATTTTTACTGTCGTAGTTTAATTCTCATTTGATTATTTGGAAAGTACCCTCAACTTAAATGTACGCTTGACAGTATGATTAGTGCTGTATGTTCTTAGCATTTATATTGTTCTACAATGCTAACTAAATGTTAAGGTTGAAAATTAAAATTCACATAAGAAAGACTGAATAACTTCATTGTAACCACTTTATTGCAAGTTAGTGATTGATAAAACAACACCATTATCTATCAAGTGTCGTACGATTCCCCGTGTTCTAATACTGTCTGAAATACACAGACAGACTAAAGATAAAATTATCAACATTCTAACTACAGCTTTTCCTCAACATCTGTATTATTAAAGGTAAGTGTAGTATTCAAGTCAAAATTTCTATTGCGTATTAACTTGCGCATTATATGCAAAAATTATACTCGAAATAATTTCCGATGTTGAAATTCAAGTAATTTCAACATTACACGTTCGGGTCTGAAAAAGCTTAGTTCGAATAGATGTTAGCATAGAAAAGCAAGATATTTTAAGTTACATGATGTATAGTAAATATATAACTAGTAAAACAATTGACGTGTCATAGGAACAATAAAAAAAATAAATATTCCCTAAGATAAGCAAATGAAATATTTTAAACCGTGATTCACTGTTACATTTTACTATTGAAATATTTGTTAAAAAAACACTTTTTCCTCTGTAATCACTTAAGATTAACTTTTAAAAGTGTGAGGAATTGCACATTGAATAAAACATTTAAACAAAGAAGTGAAGAATAACTTACATGTTAGTATGACGATCACGCTTAAAAGCGTTTATTGCATCCATAATAATGAGTTTAATATCGACTACCTCATCAAATGATAATTCAGTGTTTCTTTGTAATATAACTGCGATGACCATCATTGTCTCAACAACCAATGACCGATAAGCAGGATCACATATTGCTCTTAGAAGACATTCAACTTCATCAACAAAGTTGAGATCATACGGCGTCATATCAGTTAAAATAGGTTTCTTTAAAGATAAAATTAAGACCAGCAATAATATTAAAACTATTTTTAGAAACTTTAAAATAATTATATATATATGCCAAATAATAATTCTTTGAAGTTACAAGTTAGGTCTTGTTTTCTAACAATCATGAGTCTCAGGGAAAGAGAAAATCTAGTGGAGGGATTAAGTGTATTTATTGTGGATTTATATTGTTTAGTGAAATGCATCTAATATTGTATTAAACCAGTTGATCATATGAGGGTGACTGAAAAGAATTCATATGAATTATATCACGAACTTAAATTGTACATAAACCAAACGAAAATGATGTTTACTTTAAGTTTCTCATATCGATGGCCACATATTTGACCGAGGTGCTACACCACACAAATTTAACTCTCAAAAAATAATCAGTATCTATGTGATTATGGAAATACACGTTACTGAATGCGAAATGTATCACTTTGTTTAAACGTAAAACATGCAACCAGGTTGTACAAACAATGAGACGAAAACGAAGGAAAAGCTACAAAAAGACTAGTTTGTTTACCTGTGGAAGAAGTTTACCATAAATCAATATACCATGAGGAGATCGTTCAAGAATAAAATAAACACCTTGATAAAATGTTGAAGGTACTACGCCCAAACACCCATCCAATTGACGTTGAAACAATGCTTTTGGTATATCTAAAAGTTCTGCAGACGAAAATACACTTGAATTACGAGAATGTTTATCATGATGAATATTGCGACGCAAACGAGTACGACGAGCCCGATGAATATATTCCGAAACATCCTCTTGATATAGAATACCAATAATTAAAGAAAACATATTTTCAATGGAATACTATCTAGAGCAAGCTGAGTATATAGTAACTAACAATGTGTAAACAAAAGGAAACCTCAAATCTCTAAAATTATTAAATCACCAGTGAGACTTTAACTAAATTAAAAATACAACTAATTTTTTCTATTATGGATTCTTTTACGTGCAAATATTTGAGTTAAATGCAAAATCCAATAAGAAAAAGAGAATTCAGCAAAGAAAATTTTCTTCTCGACGAAATCATTTACTTAAGCTGTACATTCATATTTATAGGTATATGGAAAATGTATGTCTATAGGAGGGTAGAAAAGATTGCATCACCAAAATGGATTCGAGAATAAATAACAAATGAGGTTACGTACTAATCAAGGAGTAAGGTGGAAAATAATCTATGGGTCAGATAATAGTCCGATTATCAGTCTAGGGGTTGTGGAGATTGTTACGTTTCGATTGAGATCATGAACCGATTGATATTAGACCACCATTGAAAACCTGTAAGCAATGGACGGCCGTTGATTATTATTCAGTCTATCATTATGACCACTGTGTTTGTCGCTAATCTTCATATCTGTCGATTGCACTATTATCTGACCCATAAATTATTTTCTTCCTTACCCCTTAATTGGTACGTAGCCTCATTTGTTATTTATTCTCGAATCCATTTTGGTGATGCAATCATTTTTATCCTCCTAGACATACATTTTCCATATACCTATAAATATGAATGTACAGCTTAAGTAAATGATTTCGTCGAGAAGAAAATTTTCTTTGCTGAATTCTCTTTTTCTTATGCAAAATTCAATACTTAACCGGGATTAATAACTACAGAAACGAGAAGAATTGTTATAAATAAAAATATCTGCGTATCAGCCATGTACGTAACTCAAAATAGGTAAATTCTTAGAGAGATGATTAGGTCTCAAAAGTGGTTCAAAGAACAGTGAATAAATAGTTTTTTAAAAAACTGATTGTCTATTGTTTTTCTGGTCATTCTTATATTGGTCTAGTTAAGCCAAAAAATACTTAACATAGTAGTTGGACAGAAACAAATTTGATGGGACCTCTTGAAAGACATTTAAGAAACATTTACGCTCTATAATCACTATCTACAAAGGATTGTTCACATAAAATAGTAACACTGTATCAGTGATGCTGATGTCCAGAAACGAATTTCGACACGGTGGAGAAAGTCAATCAATAACAGTTAAGATCTATAGATAATGGTTCCGATGGTTTGCTCACTTTTACGTCAATTTTCAAAATGGATATTTTTGTCGACGCTAGGATTCAATCAATAAAACAAAAACGTAAGCAGTATACGACATAAAACTCTATAATAAAAGGTGGTTATGTTGTACCAACAACCGTTGATCCGTAACGACTTCCCGGATTGACTGCTAAAGATCACGAAACGCCCTAGCTTCTACATTTTCAAATTTTTGTCATTTCATTATATATGGAGAGCATTCTAATCTTAATTTTTTTACATTCAGTTAATGATGTCTACGATATAATTCACCTATGCATAGGATTTACTATACTAATTAGTAAACAGTAAAATGGTAAGAATTATACTTTAAATTTTTCATGTGAAAAAACCAACACAAGAGTATATAAACAACCACTCAATATTTCTTACTTGTTGGTCCACATTCAGTGATAACTGATAATTCTCGAGTATTATTTGCGGTCGGTTTAGTAGAATTAAAACTACCAGCAGTAGGTGTAGTAGTACAACCAGTTGTAGTAGGGGTAAATGTTGTTGTGGAATCCACAGAATTATCAAGTGAATATTGAGTTTTTCCTTCTTGACCAGCTTTCAATGTACGTAATAATAAATTTTTAACTTGACATGGAGGCAAACTATACAAATGACATGCACCTAAACTACGTGGATGTATTTCTAAATTTGTCAGTGATTTTAATACAGATTCATAGATGGATCTAGATTTGCAAAATTCACCATCGTGATGTTGTTGTTGTTGATGATGATGATGATGATGATAAGAATCTTCACCAACACCTAAACATATTTCTAGTTCAAGTTTCAATTTCATTGCCTCCAATAACCAACTAAAAATGGGAAAGTAAACGTTTACTAAGTTTATTAATCATGAATCATTAAAGTTAAATACTTCTATGTTATCTATTCACGAGCAGTTTTAACAGATCCTTCTCAACTGATCTCATGCTAAAAATGTGGAGAAAGATAAAGATAATCCCAATGCATAAGAAAAAGTCTGGCGATAAGAATGTGAAATTTCGACCCATAGTAATAACTTCACCTTTTTTCAAAACGATGGAAATATTATTGCCACTCCCACTTCAGCCTGCACTAATAGAGCACATTGATCCATATCAGTTTGCTTACAAATGCTAGAACACCTTGGGTGCTGCTATTGTTCTGCATAATATAATGTGCAGCTTGGGAAAGGGTAAGAAATATGTTCTATGCGCTTTTACGGACCGTACTTCTGCCTTTGACTCCATTCCAAGACGACTTCTACTTAAAAAATTAATCAGTGTCAACAGCGACAGCTGGATCACCAACCAGCTATGTTCCTACCTCTCTGGAAGAGAACAGTACACTGTGTTTGGAGGACAGTGTTCGACGTTTATATTATCCCACTGTGTGCCACAAGAAACTGTTCTTTCCCCTCTTCTTCTCATTTATTTCGGTATGATCCCCCATCTTCCACAGAAAATACTTTTGTGTGTACGCGGACGATCTCACTGTCTGTATGTCGATTTCTACATCCTTACATCCTCTTGAATCGAATGAGTTCTCGTCTCGTATTAAACGGTGGTTTGTTGTTAATGGTCTCACAACCCGTCTAAATTTCAAACGATTAACTTTAGCCTGAGACATAAAGAACACCTAAACACACAGTTGAAATCCTAAAATGTTTGCATTATTGGAGATTCCTTGATAAACATAGTGTCAAAAGTCATTTACCATGATGTAAGTTTTTCATCTGACCTCTCTTGGCTTTCTTACACTTTATTTTTGCTGAAGAAAGTTTTCCGTCTGACTTACTACATAAAGAGGCTGCATGCTTTTGGGAAAGGATTTGCTGTACTGCGGAGAGTGGTGAAGGCAGTTAGCAGGGTGTGTGGTGAATTTTTTGAGGTAATGATTAATATGGTTATGGACAGACATCTTGTAAATTGCTGTCAGGTGTTATCTTATCAAATACTAATCATCCACTTCATTTATATCTTTTTTCTTGTATATCTTCTGGTAGAACGAGATGTCAATACATTAGAATCCATGCATACAAAAAAAGATATAAAATTTCTACAATAAATTATCTAGCAACTGCACGTTATGACGAACAGATAGTTAGAGCTGATCTCGTCAACAACTTGTATTCTTAAACATGTTTCTAATTGAAATATTGTACAGATCCAAATCTTCTTAAAAAAACACTTCATTTAATTCCAAGTAATTTATCTACTTATGTATTTATGTATCCAGTTATCAGTTTCTTTCACTTTATTTTTCCTTTTTTTTGTAAAAGAAACTTGTTGAAACACTTTTTGCTAAGAATTCTACATTGCAATATCCAGCAGAAAATGTCTCTTCTTTCCTCTTTTTCTCTCTTATATTCATCGTGATTACATCACTTCATTTTTATGAATTTTCACTTTTATTTTTATTGTGAAATATGATAAGTCAAAATGATTCACTTTAATAGAACTTCATATATCTATGTAGATCCTTCAGTTTATTCAGATTCGTCTAATTGAAGAAAAGAAACAACTGATTACAAATTAATTTATTTCAGTTCATCACAGCAAACAAATATCAAATATGAATGAGCACAGTAACTGTAGATAGTGATTGCAGACCATAGAAAATAAAATAGTTCAAAGTTGATCCAGTTAATGTATCGGTATTTATTATTTATTTTCCCATTGATTTAGAGCTTCATGTTATTTCATACTTTTTAATTCTCTGATCTTCTGTTTTTGTTTTGAACAATATACTTCCTAATATTAATATTTCCACTTGGGATGATAACAGTTTATTTATGTCTTATTAATTTGTGGTGATGTAGGAGATGATAACTTGAACGATACACATTTGTCTCAAGTCCATAACTAACTAAACTAAGATATAATCTTTTGATCATGACTAAAAGTGTTCCACTACTGTCTATCACTAAAGGCTACATTGCCTTTTGACTGTCTGTTTAATACATATTATTTATTTATTTATTTATTTATTTGAACACATAAATATTGGTACATGGGTGCGCCAAATATATATGCGCCACACTTAATACATGTACATATATACTGCTTGAAAATATGTCGGAAATATATATCCATTATACAAATCTCTATTTACGAGATGTTAATTTACTCACCCAAAGCGTATAAATTTGATTCCATCAAACAACTCCTTATTTGTAGTCAATAAACTACTAACAGATAGGATAAGTTCTTGTTGTAAGGAAAACTGTACCGGATCATATGAATAAACTTCTTCACGTAATAAAGCATGTAATTCATCTGGATTTAAAGGTTTGTTGATAACAACTTCTGAGCTTTGGGGAATGCCAACAGTAGGCTGTTTGCCACAGACGAGAATAGTTGACAATGACGGAGCTAAACTACTGGCGAATTGAGATAATAAAGCAGCAGATAAACGTACTACACACCTGAAAATAATGAAGAGCATACAACAACTTATGGTGAATTGTGAATTAGTCACGACAAGAACAGGTTTAATAGTTACTTCAAATAAATATGAATACTACATACATACAGTATTATATGCAAAGATATACATAAAACATTACTGTATGAAAAACATACAGAGACGTAAATTGCAATGAAGTGAGCTGTTAGAAAATTTACCACAAACAGATGAGAAGTTCAGAAACGTTACTTAGTCTGTTACAAGTCATAACAGTAGCCACATAAACGGTTTGCTAAGCCTTACATAATGATATTGAATTACAGTCTAGTGGTAGCCTTTAAATAGTTGGTGGTTTCCAACAGCAAATAAACAGACTTATGATAAATACTATATATGATGAATTGATGAAATTTTAATAATGTTAGATAATACTTTTAGAAACATCCTATTTAGGTCAATTTCCAAACAATAAACAATCACATAATCGATTCAAGTTATTAATCCACACAGGAGAGATCAATCAACCATATGATCGGAGGTCAATACGAATGCAAGGATAATAAAAGCTATGATGATGACAATCAGTCACGAACAAAGTCATAAGAATCGATTAACTTAACGCTTATGGAATAATTATGAACAAAACTCACACTTCTACTTCAATCAGATTAACGTGATGATGACCATAATGACAGTGAAAGGCTGGTAATCGAACCATCCAGTTGATGAATAACACAATACTATGGAAATTATCTACCTCAGTTATAATTTATCTCAATAGTCCAATGAGAAGGATATTCAGTATTGAAACAAAACTCCAATTAAACTTTATAGTATGATTAGAATACATAGAAACTTAAAGCTATAAAGATGTACATGTGCTATTTTTCTGACTGAAATAATAATCGTATTGGTTGTGGTGAAGGTGAATATTCTTGCTGACAGAGTAAAGTATAGATAACGTTAGAAATCTTATTTAAAACATACTTTATAAACAAATCATTCAAAAGTAACTGTATTGAAAAAAAAACACAGTAAACCAAAACTATAATACTAGATATTAACAATTGACAGGAGATGTAGGATACAGATATCATGATTATTGAACGTTTTTAACAACAGTAATTATATCCAAATGTAAGAGGATTTATAACCGTTTTGGGATTCCAGAAAAAAAAACGCAACTTTTGGCTCAGTTGTTAGTGACTTGATAAACATGGTTTAATCAAGCTTAAATTAATGCACATAACAAATCAAAATACACGATGTTATCAACAAAAGTATAGATGCCATTCATTGACGATAATGACTGATAAACACAAACAATCTGTTTTTTCTCTTATATTTATCTAATAATAAGTTGAATAGCACTGATCTACGTCAAACGACAGCCAATAAATCATCTCAAAATTAAGAACTATTATTATTTTCAGAAAGGATTTTGTGGATATTATAATAATTTTATTAGTTGAGATCATGAATCAATTGAAGCTAGACCACCATGGAAAACCTGGAAGCACTGGATGTAGATGCGCACTGCTGAGGAAGCCCATACTGGGACAAAACGGCCGTCCAGTGCTTCCAGGTTTTCCATGGTGGTCTAGCTTCAATTGACTCATGATCTCAACCATTAAAATAAATAATAGTTAAAAAGGATTTGAAAAATCTTAAATTTCAGTTATCATAAATTCAAGATTTAAAAAAGAGTAGAGATTTACCATGCCTGTTGAATACCGGCTTTTCGTGACAATTCCGTGAGGCAATCACGTACAATGAGAAAATGCTGATCAGTTGAGAAACCATGATCCAAACCATGTCGATTTAATAATTCATGTAATGCAGCAATTCGATAAGCTAAATTTAATGGACTATCACCTGGTTTGATAGCTTGTTCAATTACTTGTTGATCAGTTACTTTTTGTAAAAGCTAAATAAAGTTGTTTTTTATCCAGACCACACAGTTGAACAGAGAGAAAAGAAAACGAAAAGGTATATTTCAGAAGAAGAAGCAAAATAGTAATAGAATCAAGTATGTAAATTTAAAAAATTCAATACTAAAATTAAGAGAACGCTGTTATTACTGATTTAGCTATTAGGGAAATTACCCTGTAAGGATAGTTATAAGCTATAGATTTTGTATTTTTGAAACACAAGATCTCAATGAATATTGAAAGTCTTTACAACATTACATACAACTTAGACAAGAAGTAATCACCTTAAACCTATAAACCCGAATATTACTTGCCATCGAAGGTTTATATGTAGGTTTACACGTGTTATGTCTGAAGACTAAAATTTTGCTATGTCGGGTGCTAGAACTAGTGATGACCACGACAATCTCAAACTATAGTCTACTTTTTCAACCAAGTTTAGTCAATTTGCGACATAGCTTGATGATCGACAAATGCTATCATCTTATTCTCAAAATGGTTGAACTCTCATAGATGGTCTTTAAAACGTTGAGAATTAGATCTGAAAGCTATTCACTACTACTCACACAATTATCATTTATGTGAGTGATATGTGGAGATTTTGTTTGAAACATTCAACTTTATAATCTAGTTTATAAGAGATGTGATAGTTAATTATCGAAACACAACAAGAAATACATAAATTCAATGTATATAATCAATAACAGGTTTGTTCACTCAAAGCTTGAGTATGTGTGCTAATTATAGTACTTGACTATGTAGACTGAAGTCAATGTTAAGAGGAACGTACTTTTCTATCTATAGCATGAATACTTTGAATAATTTCCTCGTCGGACATATGTGATTGAAACCGATTTAAAGATTTCGACGGTATATTCACTGCTTTAGGCAAATTATCTAAACTTTGATATGAACGTCCAGTATCTAATTGATGTAATCTACGAAAATATTCACCTTTAGCGGTCCAATATGGCAAAAAGTCTAAATGTTCAACAAATCCACTTGCAACAAATTTCTAAAATTTAATTAAAATTCATTTAATGTATATAAGAATTTTATGTTATTATAACTGTCGAATGTTACAAACTTGAAATGAACAGAAAAGAATTAATAATTAGAAAATTCCAAATGTTTTTAATCTTGTGATCAACCCAATGCGTTGAAGGCACTCAATGAGTTCCTGGATTATAACGCAAAGTTCACAGAAACGAAAACATCATTGGAATTCCAAATGTATAAAAAGTAAATCATTGGAAATCAACAAGTACTCATAAGAAATTTGTTTTGTTAAAGAATTTGTTAAAACTTATGATCCATTGATATACATAACAACAACAATTGATCATAATCAGTGATAAAACAAAATATAAAATATAAGATTATATTACATTTTAACTTTCTACAAACTCAAGAAAGTGAATATTCGAAGAGTATTATTTATTTAGTTAAAAAGTCGTATTACTTTCACGTGTGCTATTGACGGATTTTTAAGAACATGGATAAAACGATGGATGAAATTAATTTTTTTACAGTGTTTGTTACAACAACGACATATGTCAAAGTGTTTAAGGTCAGCTGAACAAGATATTCAATAATCAATGATGAGTGGTGTAATTAGAGTATACAGGAACATATTACAGTTTGGATATCTTATTTACGAAATTAATGAAAACTGACAGGCAAATTAACATGAACTAGGAAGAGTTTTCGAATTGTGCAAACTCGACAATAGTCTACGTAAATTAAGCTACCGTTCAATCTCCGTTATTTTTATGATTCTGATTAAAATAATTCACAAGCAGGGACTGCTATAGGACTAAAAGCCTTTTATAAGAAACCGTTTTACTCATTAGTATATTCAACTAAACAGTACAGTAGTCTGTTCCAGTTTATTTACAGCTGTGAGACATGGTTGATGGAGATTATGTCATGAGATGGTGAAGATTTGTAGCTCAGGTGGATGATTTTGATGGAGTTTTGTTCTCTGAGATGAATAGTTTGGTCATGTAGCTTCTGAACGACCTCATCAACATGAAATTCAGGTAGAAGTGAAGTGTTCAAATTTCCCCACATCTGATTCGTAACTTGTCCTGTAGACCTCGATGTTGATTGGTTCTTGGTGACATTAAGCCTGTCATTGTTTACTTCTTTGGGAGATACAATCAAAACAAAGAAGTAAACAATGACAGGCTTAATGTCACCAAGAACCAATCAACATCGAGGTCTACAGGACAAGTTACGAATCAGATGTGGGGAAATTCGAACACTTCACTTCTACCTGAATTTCATGTTGATGAGGTCGTTCAGAAGCTACATGACCAAACTATTCAGCTCAGAGAACAAAACTTCATCGAAATTACACCGTGAAAAAGTTACAAGTATTTAAACAGGAACGCCTCTCAGGTTATTGCCTTCATTTGAGAAAATTGGTAGACCTGAAATGTTGAGACTAGAACTACAGTAATCAGTAAACCCTATGAAAAGAACTTAACTAGTTATGTAAGATATTACGCACCTTCGAGGACTAGTGACACCAGTTTGGTATATTAAATAATATAACCAGTCAATTTTTTCTTCTTGATTTTCAGAAGCAAACTGACTAGTCTCTAATAGCACATAGGTTCTTAAATAGACTTTTCAAGAAACTGGTAATCACCATAACGTAACAACCGAGTGGATAGAGCATTGGTGGCTTAACAAGCACGTATCCGGGATTGGAATGTAAGTACATCCAGCTGATAAGTTAAGAACACGATGTAACATATATCTGAAATTTTATTCTCATCAAAAATGCAGAGGATACTATCCAGTTTGTTTGTCTGTTCATTTGTGTTTAGAGCAACATAAGTCAGCAGGCATAAAGCTTACAATTTATCCTGTGCACAAACATGTATAAACTTTACAACTTAAGATAAAGTTATAGACTACCTAAAGAAAAACTTTACCTGTGCACGTCCCAAAACAACATGGGCTTCCTGAACAGTCCCATTTTTCATGCTGACAAGGAAACGAAGCAACTTATCGAAGCCTGGGACCCTATTATTATAAATATAAATGAATAATCATATTAGAAAAAATAATTTACAACTATTTAAAACAAATAACAATTAAAAAACTAACTTAGAAAATTATGAAAGGAAATGAAAGCCAGGAACTGATACATATTGTTATAACTTGTGACCTTGTTCCATATTAATATATAACGTAATGATGCCACCAATTAAAGAACAGTGATTTATCGACTGGACCAATGACGCGTAAACCCGTACGAGCAGTCTCAAGTCCCTATCGGTCCTTCTCCCTGCCTAGTCCTACTTGTTAGAGTCCAGAACACCAATATTAGCCTCTGCGATATGAATAGTGTATTTCAAACATGGTTTATATACAAACCAAGCAGACCACATCGCATCATAAAATAGAAAATAACATTTGTACAAGATTTAGCCCAAAGTGGCTGTGAATGTGGGAGATAGTGATTGATAGACTGTGAATAACTCAAGAATGGTAGATCGTATATTAATAGTCTATGAGTCAAAATAAAGCTTATAATAAGAGGAACATCAATATGCATAGTTTAGCTACTTAATATTCATACAATAAAAAGATATGTAAAGTAGTGGTCCATAAATAGTTCTCAAAAGTTACCACTCATAATTCTCGTCAGGATATAACACATAAATACACATCTCATTACCAGTGCATTTTAACATCTGACGAATGATTTTATCGGAAATCTATAAGACAAACCTGTGCATGCTAAGAACGAAGAACTCAAACAGGAAAGACGAATTTATTGTTGATTGCAAAATTAGAGTGCCTTCATAAAAAATGAAAACCATACATTAAATACATTATTTGCACATCTTCTATCAGTTGTCTCTTACAAAGTTCATCATCCCTTCACTTCTGTTCTTATTATAATAACTCTCTATTAACAGTCCTGTTTTCTTCAATTTGATCTCAATGTTCTGCTACCAGATATTCCAATTTTGATTGGTGTTACTACTTATATCTGTAAACATAAGTAGTATACACCACACATATATATGATATGATTGTCTGTCTGATTTTGTGCAGCACTGATTAGTTGAATAAAACCCTACTTTCACCGCCCCCATAGTCCTTATTATCACATTAACCCAACTCATTTACCAAGTGCAAGCTTAAGAACCAGAAATGGAGTAGGTCGAACCTGAGATCTACTCTGTTTGAAGTCTAAGCATTTTAACTACTCAATCACTCTTTTGCTATCACTATGTTCACAAGCGACATGTGACTAATATCGAGGTTTAGGTGTGAACAATTATTTGTATCTGTTCCTTCAAGTAATATGTATTAATTACCAGAGAATGAAATCCATATATTCTGGTTGTGTACTGAGAAAACATGTGTTGTGACATAGATTTTTAAACATAACATGTGAGTATATACGTTGAAATTCAGGAACTGTAGGAAATCTAGAACCAAAATAATGGATGTTAAAATGTCAGCGACATTAATGGTTTTATATTGTCTTCTTTAAATACTAAATATAATTTGAAACAAATTTATAAGTAGTATTTGAGTAGTATTATGAATACAATATAAGGCTTAAACATATTGACCTTTAAAATTGCAATAAAATTTATAAAGAATTAATACATTTGTAGAGTGTATTAAACGGGAGGGATTTTTGCCAGAAAAAAAAAATGCTAATCCATGTATACTGATGAGTTGGAATCAGATATTATGTATGTATAGCGAGATGGAGGGGATCAGCCCAAGAGGACATTCACATTACTTAAGAATATATCACATTATGTTATAATCATATTTATACAATAGTACAACTTTTCAATAAACTGAGATATAATTAGAAATTAAGAGGAAATAATTAACACATCAATCACAAGCATTGAAATTTGATCAATCTAATTACTAACCAATAATTCTAGAAATTATAATTGAATGATTTACATTTCAATAACATATTGATTCACCATCGCAACTATTTTTCTTACAAAATATGTTCAAACACTTTTGGACTGATGGATGAAAATGACTAATGGATCATGAGATAAACAATTTTATTTATTTAGATAGAATGATAAATAATTATGGTTGTTGTGATAACGATGGTATAATGCAGTTAAAAATTAAAATTATGAGAATTTCACGTTAGACATTAGGAAAACAGTTTTAAAACACAAATAAACAATGAATCGTATACAAAGGGGTTTTTATGTGACAGTTCACTTTAGATACAAGTTATCAGATGATGAATGGATCAATGCAGTCTATTACAAAGAATGTAAGAGATGAAAATAAACATAAACAAATATAAATTGAAGGAATAAGGATCACCAAGATTAGTGTGATCATGTAAGATAGTTAGCATCAGACAAAGAAAATCTAATCAACCTAACTTCACAAACGATGAGTGATCACCTAGTTAGGTAGTGCTCATATTAGCCAAACAGTACTAAGTGATGGTATAATAATATAGCTTGAAACGGTCGAATTATGTGCCAAACATGCCCAGACACAACACATCAACCATTAATTCGAGATATGAAGCAATGTCTAGTCCTTATTTTCATAGGTTATGAAACCCATCAACTCTATTCGATACTAGGAAGTTTCCATGTATGTGGGTCAAAGATCAGCCATACGGAAACTAATGTATCTGTTCTTTTCTTCTGAATCTTGAACTTAACGTCATTAAAAACCTTAAAATACCAATCCGTATATTTTCTTTGACATTTTTATTTATTAGTTGTTTAGTCCTGTTGTCAATTCACTCTCGTTGCATTGATAATTATTCATGTCAAGTCATGTAGTCAACTTTCAGCCCTACTTATAAGGTAAGGGAACTGGAGATTCTATCATCCTGGCCATGATAAAGGAGGCGAGAAAGATTAATGAGCCTAGGCCACGTCAGTTAGGAGACGAACAGTCACACTACTAGGGTACATTTTCATAATGAAGCGTAGTTATTTCGTCTTTGAAAATATGCTTTCTTGACCTTTAGAAAAAAAACCAAATTTCTTTAGCATTCAAGGGAAAATGGATATTTCATGTAAAAAGTAGTTCTGTCTTTTCTTCTATTTGAACAAGGTTATTTCTTATTAACATAAGCCAAGGCTACTAAAAGCAAACGAGGGAAATGGTTAAAAAATGATACCTATAATACAAACGTACAAAACACGGTGTTAATTGGTAATCTACATTGTTATTATTATGTGAGAAAAAAAGAAAGCGATCACTTAAAACCCTATTTCAACTCTCCAATATCTATATAAAATGAGAAAAAGAACAAAGTAGAAGATGTTTATCAAAGTTTCTAACAAATATTTCTATGAAAAACCTAACAACGGAAAATCTCAAACTTTCTAAAAATTAACTACTACATTTAATTGTACCGCACATAAAATGTACTCAAATCACTAAAAAAAACGTTAAATTTATGCAAGCTTAACACCTCATTAAATGATGATTCTCTGACTCATGACCCTGTACAGAACCTAAACACTGTTTCATTGTGATTTTTACAGTTTGCATCTGACAGTTCGAATGTACCTATAGTTCAGCAACGTACGTTTTAAAAAAAAACTAAAATAAAACAATAATTCCCGAAGGAAAACAGAATTCACTTGTATACTAAACACTTGTCCTATGAAAGCTATGAGGTAGCTATTTCAATATATAAATGATATGAGTTGGTGAATAACTTATAAGCATCATATTCACATAAGATGTTCCTATCAATATACAGGATATTGAAGCGGTTGACGTAGTCACCAAATTAATGAAACCTGTTATATAAAGCTACTATAGAAACTATTCTACAACCAATTTCGACTGTGGTTAATTTTGGTTCAGAACTTCTGTCAACTTACTTAACAGACAATGCTATTCGAATAGTAACAATTCGCATATTTCTTTGTAATATTATGATCACTATTATAACTGTATAAGCTTGTACGCTTGATCACATGACAGACTAACTAAAATGTTGATCACTTAAATATCACTCGATGATTCATTCACTTCCCCGTGTATATATATACGCGAATCCTATTATAAGCCTTTGCTTTGGCTTGCTGTACACTTATGTGATTTGACTATAAATTTGCCTCTGCTCTGTATTTGCTCGCATACACATATTCACCTCTGTGCCTCAAATTCGCTCGATGTGCTTATAGCCTTGTTATCCGTGCTATCCGCTAATAAACTGTAGTTGCCACTTCTTATTGCCTTCTGATTTCAAACACAGTTGAGATTTATATAATAACGGTTACAGAGGCGATTGATTAACGAAGCAAAGCCACTACACTTTCGAGACACTTTATCAAGAACACGAATGCCAGGTCTCATGGTAAATAAATTATTGTAGACTTTTCTGGGTTTCACAAAGACTAAAAACCTTGTTAGTGGTAAAGTATCAAAGGCAGTAAGAGAAATTTATTCGACTTCTAAGAGAATATTAATCTGCTATGTTTGAGGGATAAGGACATGACGTTGGAAGGGAGAACGAAATGAAAATCAGCAACGCGACAACAGGACAAGCTAAGATATTCCTCTGCGCCCGAGCCCTGTTAACTAGAGGAAGAAGATCAGAGTCATCAGGGAAAATATATAATTTTAGAGTTGAATTCATGAGTCAATTAAAGATAGACCACTGTGGAAAGCCTGGAAGCATTGGACGGCCGTTTCACCCTAGCATGGGACTCCTCAGCAGTGCACATCCACGGTCCCACTCGAACCTCTAGACCACTGAGCCGGCATCCAACGGTCTTAATGTTTAACTCCAACTAATCCACGAAACTGCGCCATCTTCCACTATTGTCCTCAGTGAGTTACTATCTCATAACAGAGCCAGTTGAACTCCACTGGTCACTGCTTCTCACTAGAACTTCAGGAAATACCTCTTGAAGGCAGTCACTAGTGAGCAGGTGATTATTATCAGAATGGGTTTTGTGAAGATTTTAGTAATTTTATAGTTGAATTCGTGAGTCGATTGAAGCTAGACCACCATGGAAAACCTGGAAGCACTGGATGTGGACGCGCACTTCAGAGGAGTCCCATACTAGGACGAAACAGCCGTCCAGTGTTTCCAGATTTTCCTTGGTGGTCTAGCTTTAATTGACTCATGAATTAAACTATAAAATTACTAAAAATCTCCACAAAACTCTCTTCTGAAAACGTATAATTCCACAAGCAGCCCGCAAGAACAAAAAACAAGCATACAACTCATGATTAATATACACAACACAAACATGTCCATGAAAAGCGTCACAACGTAGCGTAGTAAAAAAGAGAACGGACCAATAACGTTTAGAGCCCTACCAAGTTGAAAACACAAACTAGATGTGATAATGGGCGCTTTTGGAGCAAAAATGAGAAATTAAAATTCCAACAATTAAATTATAAAAATAAGAAGTTTACCACTTGATTTCTAGGGATCTAGCATCATCTCATTCAGATTATAACAATAAATTTTTCACCTATCGAAATCCAAAGAATATCTCACAGAAAATATACCGGGAAAATCGGAAATAGTAGAAGAAAAGAAGCACAGTAACAGGCCAAATAAACGATAGTATAAAACATGTATAGAATTATAAGCTTTCCAACATATCGAACATAATAATAATAAATAAAGGTATTTTAACATTCGAAACTACACTGAGTCCAGATTTCTGAAATCTCCAAAACAACGAATAATAATCAAACTGATAAACAATTATTCCAATTCATAACTTTTTGCTTTAAAAAAGATTTCGTTCTGCTAAATTTTTAATGCATCATGATCTTTTTAAACATGAATGACAATTATTGTATCACACTGATATCAAGAAAATATAATGAAGGTAACAATGAAGTAAAAATGGAAAACAGAATTATTCATTGAATAAATAAATTAACACCTAAGCTTATAGGACATTGGTAGAAATTACCATACACCAAAAAGGGCTTTCTACACCTGCCCACAAATGCCCTGGTACGGCCGAGAGTAGGGAGAGTCCGCTCTCCCTCTCCAAATGCTCTCATATGGCCACACGTATACAGCTTCTGTCAGGGAAGTCCTACTCACTGCTTTCTCGTGACACGGGTGTTGTTTACGGAATTGAAAGGACGAAAAGTGAATGTCCGGCGATTTAACCGGGTTGGTGGACACGGTGAGTTCACCTAGGGGAGTTGGAAAACCCTGATTCCAAACCAAGTATGGTGATGCACATGGGCTCCAGTATCCTGAAGGAACAAATGGCATGTATGAGCCAATCGTTGGTCACCGGCTACCGACTGGATCTCTTTACGATGCTCCACTGCCTTATGGATCAGACCTTTAGGTCGAAGACTCCGGGTGTGGTCCCCTAAGAAAACCACCTGCTTTGATCTGAGCACCCAGGTAGTATTAAAGCCTACACACAAATAAAATGAAATGAAATGACGATAATTGCTGAAAATATTATTCTCTACACCTACTCAACTTCTTACTCTATATTAGTTTAGCAGACCAAGATAATAAACGTATTCATTAGTAAATCAATTAACATCCAAATTGTAATATTACTGAACATATATGATTAACTTGCTTGAAATTGAGATTACCAATTCGACTAACTAATCTATCTTCCATATAAAAATAGTCTGTATGTCATATTAACATTTTCGCTGTGATATTGATATTACACTTATTTATAAGTGATGGTGCAGAAAATAGAAATGTACCTAATCGAATATTTACAGTTTGTATGTTGATACCAATCTTCCACAATAGTACCCACTAATATTAGGTTACCAAAAAAAAAAGACAATAAATGAAATCAGCATTAATAACAATGCTGTGTTATCATAAATACTGAATGGAATTCTCTTTTTTTTAAATAACTTACTTTACCATATCTTCACGCATCAGAAAACAAAATGTGGGACGTCCACGCAATCTCCACCAATTAGACAAAAATAGAAAATCAGTCTGTAACGAACAAGAAATAAAATTGATCGAGAAAAATAGATGATTATATAACCGAACAGAAAAATGATCAATTATTGAGAAAACGATTTTACAAGAGAGAAATAAAAGCTGTTATTGTTCAAATGCTGGGTACAAAAGGAATAACGAAAAAGAATGTCTCTTGATTGTTACTAATATCGTTGCTAATACTACACCTCCTATTCTGCTATACATTTTTTAAAAACTTTTTACGAGTTGTGTATCACTGGCACACATATTTTCTTGATCAGTTCAGTCCTATTTTTCCCACATATGCACACCAATATGATTGCATATTAAATTAAAGATTGATGAGAATCTAATGGAAAACAATATTCACTTATGTCTTGTTTTAAGCTATCTAACAGATGATCAATGAAATAATGACAAAAACATACGGTAAATATTGACATTTTTGTTGATATGCTTTAAATTTCATAGCTATCTCTACTTATCACCTATAAACGTGTTCATTGAAGTAACAAAACCACAATTTAAATACTTTAAATGGTTGGACATAAAGTGAAATAGATGATACTGTTTTATGTGAATTGTTGAATTCTTTCAACCCATTCACAAATTCCAGTCATAATTAAGAGCCAGTATTGACACTAATCGATCTTTACAGAAATCAGAAGATATTTTTATCTTTTGATATTTCCTACATCTCACTGAGATTTATCAGTGGGAGAATAATTGTATTTTTAGTTTATTAGTTTAGTTAAGTGCCATTCTAGTGAGTTCTTTTCGAGCAAATTCACATGATCTAATCATGCTAGGATAGTAAATATTACTCCCTACTTCATTCTTGTGTTTCATATTAAACATAATAATAAGGAAAAACAATACAAGAATAAAATGGCCAATAATTATTTCACCTACCTTAGCTTCATCAATAACCACTTGCATATCATGAAGTAGATAAAACTCTTGAGATTCAAATAATATTGGATAACAAAGAACAGTTAAACCAGATATTCTAAGATAAGTAATGAGTGATTAGAAAAAAAATACAATAAAGTGTAAAATCGAAAGATCATGTAAATTGTATTCATGAAAAACCTGAAAAGGTTTTTTGTTGGTGATATCGACAGTGAAAGTATGGATGAAGGAGATCGCTATAAAATGGCCAAATTGATAGACAGGATATTAGACACACATTAATTACTAATATCTATCAGATATTTATTTTATTTATTTGTTTGAACACATAAATACTGGTACAAGGGAGCACCAGATAAATATGCGCCACACACACCTCATTTGATTTGTGTGAGGGCTGTGATACTGTTCAGGTACCCAAACCAAAACAGGTGGTTTTCTTAGGGGACCACACCCGGAGTCTTCGACCTAAAGGTCTGATCCATAAGGCAGTGGAGCATCGTAAAGAGATCCAGTCGGTAGCCGGTGACCAACGATTGGCTCATGCATGCCATTTGTTCCTTCAGGATACTGGAGCCCATGTGCATCACCATACTTGGTTTGGAATCAGGGTTTTCCAACTCCCCTAGGTGAACTCACCGTGTCCACCAACCCGGTTAAATCGCCGGACATTCACTTTTCGTCCTTTCAATTCCGTAAACAACACCCGTGTCACGAGAAAGCAGTGAGTAGGACTTCCCTGACAGAAGCTGTATACGTGTGGCCATATGAGAGCATTTGGAGAGGGAGAGCGGACTCTCCCTACTCTCGGCCGTACCAGGGCATGTGGGGGCTCTGATATCTATTGATTAGATTCAACTGAACAAAAATGCTATACAGTTATTTCTCTTGTATTTAAATCATAATTCATTATGATGTGATTATAATACATCCATTAATAGATTTACTTGATTAGTGTCCAATGTTAATGAATAATCCAATTTAATTGATATAGGTCGTAGACATTAATCATGTATATTATTTAACGAACCTAACACTCTAGTCATGTTTAATAAAACAATTTTTAATTTGAAAACAATCGAAATAGCCATATAATTTATTGGATTAAATATACTTGGTGAAAACTAGTAGTGAATGTACATGTGTGCATTTTACCCATCATCTAAATCACTTGATAGCTATACAATAATAAAGACCAATTAATGGCTTAGCGATTAAAAGATTCGACTTTTAATCAATAATGTGTAAGGTCATACCTTACTCTATTTAATGCGGTTCGCACAACCGGATAGTATCGCTAACCTGCATGTAAACGGCATACTTCAAAACTGCATACATTAACTTGTAATTAATGTGAATGAGTTACAGTAATTAACAATTTATATTTTATTTATTTAAGAAATGTTTACATCAGAGACACATACCTGTGATAAGTAGTTATTAATTATTAGTATCACTTACTATATACAAACTTGCACACTTGGGTTTAAGTCAAACTCTACGTCTAAAGATTAATGATATACTTTGTTTACCTAAATCGAAGTACGAGGAGTGGGATTCAAACCAATGACTAGACGATTTGAAGTCGAAAGCCTTAATTACTAACACATTGCTTCAATATATATTCTAGTGGCAGTACAGTTTTATTTGTAGATGAGAAAACGATATTTCTAATCGGAGATTCTCTGAACTAATAAAAAAGGCATAATTATCCAATTACTCTTCCTTTCTTAAGAATATGAGTATTATGAATCCTGTTTTATTATTATTATTATTATTTACTTATTTTATTCATGATAAATGATTCAGTCAACTTATTTTGACAAATTAAATGGCAGTTTGTATATGATTTCTAGTTTCTCTTCAATGATCTTTCAGTTAAGCTTAACCATGCCAAAGATCTTGAAAGACTTCTGAAATGAAGTTGAACAATTTTTCATAGTTTTTAACCAATCACAATAAAGATTATATGGAAGAAGAATTTATAATCGAAAAAAAGAAATTACAAAACTGTTCACTATTTTTTACATGATTAATGAACATTTTCACATTGGTTATGGATTCTTCTTTCATAATGAAATCAGTCCATACGACTCCAAAGTATTATACTTAGGAAGCCTTTAAAAAACTAAGTAAGACTGTTAAGATACAAACGGCTGACAATATATTACTTAATTTTAAAAACTTGAACAAAATTTTACCCAAGATTACTCACAACACATGGCTTTATTTAGTTAGATAGTAAATATTAGAGGACATAACTTCACCAAAACTATCTACCTGAGCTACGAATCTTCACAAGTTTATGCTAAGACCACAAAGAATTACAATTTAATGTTTCCGTGGAGAGTATGGACTGCTAACCCGTATCAAGATATCAAGATATTTGGCTCCTCATTAAATGATAATTACAATCATTTGCCAAAACACGATCTTGGACAAAACGATAACTTGCCTATAAAATTTACTGGTACCTAATTGTCCATAAGGTCGAGGAGGACGACCAGATAGACCTAGACGTTCACTGCAACCCATAAATTTGCCAACACGAACAAGCTGATCTGGAGACCAAATCTATAAATCGAGAGAGAGAGAGAGAGTATGGGTCCATATGCAGAAACTACATTAGATGAATAATCATAAAATGAAATCAACTATTTGATTGGATCTCAAAGTTACTTCCAACAAGATTAGACTTCTTTTTACTTATACACTTTTACATAGATTATAAAATACACATTATATCACTAGGCATTAGTAAAATAATAAAATATTCCAAGGCTAAATCGAAACATCTTATGAAATGAATATCAATTTTGAAACAATTAAGTCGAATTAAGAAATGAATAAATTGAGAAAAATTACATTTTCTGTATCAAAGGCTAATAGCTTTAACTATATCGTCAATGAAATAAATCTAATTTAAAAGTTAAAAGAACCTTAAAGCATATTCACAACGTGACTCTAAAATTATAAATCCACAAATATTATATTGGTGACTACAATAACGCACATCATAATCTGTGAATTAGATATTGTTACAGCTTAATAAATTTGAAGTGAGTAATTTGAAAAGTTGAGAGACTATTTGAAAAAGAAGGAGAAAAACCAACCGTAAGATGTAAGGTTATAATAAAGCTAATAAAATAAATCACATGGAAAAATGAATAACAGGAAAAATAAATCATGTTAATTAAAACAATAATGATGAAGTCGTGTGAATATAATGTTTAAAAGAAATGTTGTCTGAGTGATCTACTTCTATGAAGGATAGAACAACAACTTCTATCCCTCTGACTAAATAAAATAAACCATACCAATACGCCAGTACCACTGACCTGTGATTAAGGATTGACTGAGTTTCTTTATTTAATCCTGAAGAATATTTCATGAAATTAGTGCAAGTTTATAGAAGAGAAAATAAAATAGTATTCAGTTTGATAAAAAAGGAACACAGAGTAAACCTAATTTCAAATAAAACCTTTGCAAGATTATAAATTACGGACGCATCAGTTAGATTCAAGATAGCAGGTCTTGGATTCTGGTGAGATATTTATTCATCCATATGGCCAAATACCATTTTGGCATTATAACTGATGTTAGTTCGTGATGAAA
This sequence comes from Schistosoma haematobium, assembly GCF_000699445.3. Taxonomy (NCBI): domain Eukaryota; kingdom Metazoa; phylum Platyhelminthes; class Trematoda; order Strigeidida; family Schistosomatidae; genus Schistosoma; species Schistosoma haematobium. Next base: position 36,419,265 of record NC_067196.1, on the reverse strand, counting down.
ACCCTAACCCTAACTTTCAACTGTAAATCCTAACCCTTATTCCTTACATGAATTTATAACGCTCATTTACCCTGGTAAGTAGGTGGATATTCTCAAGATCACTTAAGTATTGCTCAAGTATTGTCCATAAATTACAGTCTCACCAAAACCTTTAGTAATTCGAATAAAAAATACGAAGTGATTGATAAAACATACAAGAATTCGTAAAGGTAAAACAAATTAACTACAAGAATAAAACAAAATTTTAGCCAACTCACTTGAATAGGTTCAACTTGTACAGGTGTTTGAGTGATAATACCATAAGTTGCTAAAACTTGTTGTAAACGGACAGATTCAGAGATAAGAACTACTTGAATTGTCACATTCATCGATTTCCCCTGAGATAGAAATAATTTTTTTTAGAAGGAATTAAAACCACAACAACAGCAAAAGTAATTTATTCTACTGTTCATTAACATATTTCGTTGTTACTTAGTTTGCAATGTTCACTTATTACCATCTGGTCTTACGGTGTTTACTTATATCATGCATTGTAGAAAATACACAAGATTTAAGTCAGTGATATATATGTATTTTCCAAAAAATATATAAAAAACAAATTCAAAGGATAAATCTACTTAAAGTGTTTGTTTTATTAAATGGTTAAAATACTTCTCAGCTTTTCACTATTTTAAACATAAGTATTTAATCAGATAAGCAGACAAATACTACAATTTAGATGTGTGTATGTGTGCTAAGAGTGCGATCAGTGGTCATGAACGGAAATTCCCTGTGATATGAGCAATATATTGATCTGTCAACTTGACATTTGTGCGTTTTTATATTAATGTGATATGATTTCAAAAGCATATTCAACGTAGTTGAAGATGTGTTGAGATGGAAAACCATCGAAATTCCAGAACATCTAATGTCAAAGCATTGATAGTATAGGTTAGGTCAACCTGGATAAGCTACTAAACAAAAACAGTCTTTATTCGTTAAGACTACTAATTTACATTCACGGTAGTTACTCTAGTCTTTATCTTTAAACGGTAATATTAGTTAGGAAGATAGTTTGTTAATAAGATATAAATTACACATTATTAAAAATTATGAAAAACCCCTACTTAATTTAACCAACGTAAATTAATTTCATTAGTGAATTCCGCATTAACATAACACAGTATTTATGTACACTGATTGTACGAAAGCTATTATAGACATTACCCAAATGGTAAAATTAAGATAAATAAAATGCCATTCGACCCTCCAACCTATTCGGTTGAAAGTCAAATGCTTTAATCGTAAAGGCATCTTGTCAACACCCATCCTAGTTAAGTTTTACTTGATTTTCACGCTTACTTTGTCTGAACATGTATTAGTAATTTGTGGTATAGTACATTTTTAGCTGAATACCCAGCTAGTAACTTAAAATGGACCTTTTAAAAATTAATTTTGAAGTGTAAACGGCAAAACAAGAAACTAAAATTATTTCCTAACTTTACAATTATGAAACGCATTTATAAGTAATGCAGTCTACTGACTAAATAAATATGTTGTGAATAAGGAAATAAAAGAATTTTGAAGGAAATGGATCACAAACTTACAGAAAATAAAAGTTCGTTACCTAATGTAGATGACATTCCAGAAAAACGATGTGATGGTCTTCGACCGACTGGATCCAAATCACTTGGTAGAAGACATCCAGAAACTATGAATAAAAAAAGACATATTTATTGGGAACATCTTGTAACTTGCTAAGTAATAAAATAAGAAAATGGAGAAATAAAATAACAGCTTATGATTCCCAATTTGTTGCTTAATAAATTGTCAATCTATAAAAAGAACACAACGCAACTATGTAATGAATGGTGATAAAACTGCCGTAATATCTGACCTTCAGTAAGGTAGAGAAGCATTCGTGATAGAACTGTCTTCATAAAGTTGTATACCAAAATCTGAGACTGTGCCGTTTTTACTTGGGCATATGAATCATCAGTACCATTTTCAGTTGAACATGATCACTCTCATATTTGTTTCCTCGCTTAAAATAGGATTTAGAACAAAAAGTGGGGAACAAACGCTTCCGCAACACTTGCAAACAAACTAATCAAACCAATTACTTAATTCATTACGTACACCTGTTACCCCTCTTCGAGGAGCATAGGCCAACCACCAACATTCTCTGTCGAATTCTGTCCTGGGAAAATCTTTCCAGTTGCTATTCACCCTATTCATGGGTGCTTCAAATTTTCGATGCAGTGTGTTCCTTCGCCTTCCTCTTTTCCGTCTCCTTTTCAAGATTCCAAGTTAGTGCTTGTCTCGTGATGCAGTGTGGTGATTTCCACAATGTACGTCCTATCCCCCAGTGTTGTTTCGCAATTCATTCTTCAGCTCGAACCTGGATTGTTCTTTTACACAGCAGGTTGATGATGATATCCGGTCAACGGACATTCAGTATCTTACGTAGACCATTGTTTATAAATACTTGCACCTTCTGATAATAGTTGTAGTAGTTCTCTACGTTTCATCTCCGTACAGTAGAACTGTCTCGACGTTCGTATTGAAGATTCTGATTTTGATGTTGCTTTATAGTTGTTTTGAGTCCTATATGTTCTTCAATTATAGGACTCCGGCCCTAGATTTGCTAATCCTCGTCTTTACTTCTGCATTAGATCCTCTACGTCCATCTATGATGCTACTCAGATACGTGGAATTTCCCAACTCTCCCAGAGTTTCTCTATCAAGTGAGATTGGGTTGGTGTTCTTCGTGTTTTATTTGAAGATCTTGGTTCTTTCCTTGTGTATGTTGACACCTAGTGATGCAGGGTCTGCTACTACATTAGTTTAATTCATCTCCATTTGTTGGTGTGTATGGGATAGAAGGACCAGGTCATCTGCAAAGTTCAAATCGTCTAATTGGTTCTGAGCTGTCCATTGTACTCCGTGGTTTCCCTCAGATGTCGAGGTCTTCATAATCTAGTCGACCACTGGAAGAAAGAGGGAGGGAGAGAGTAGACAGTTTTGTCTGACTCCGGTCCTTACTTGGATTGCGTCTGTCAGCTGTCCTCCATGCACGACCTTGCACTGTAGTCCGTCGTATGAGTTCCGGATAATGTTGACAATCTTCTCAGGAACTCCGTAGTGTCGAAGAAGTTTCCATAATGTCCTCCTATCTACACTGTCAAATGCCTTTTCATAATCAATGAAGTTGATGTACAGTGACGAGTTCCACTCAACTGATTGTTCGACGATGATCCGTAATGTTGCAATTTGGTCTGTGCACGACCGATCCTTACGGAGTTCAGACTATTGATTTCGACATCGAGCGTCTACTTAATCTCTCATCCAGTTCAACAATACTCTGTTCAAAACGGTTCCTGATACTGATAGTAGTTTGATGTCTCTGCAATTCTCACATTTGCTTAGATCTCTTGGTATCCTGATGAGCTATTCTTCTTTCTAGTCTGTCGTCACTTGTTCTTCCTCTCAAATCTTCTTGAATCGAACGTGGGGCATGTTTGCAGTTGCTTCCACGTTTGACTTCAGTGCTTCGGCTGGTATATTGCCAGGTCCTGCTGCTTTCCCGCTCTTGATTTGTCTGATGGCTGTCCTGATTTCTTCCGTCGTTGGTGGAGTGACATCCATAGGAAGGTCTGTAGGTGTTGCTTCTATGTCCGGTGTATTCAATGAAGCTGGTCTATTCAAGAGTTCCTCGAAGTGCCCTGCCCATCTGTTCCTCTGTTCTTGAATCTCATTGATTGTTTAGCCTTCTTTGTCCTTGACTGGTCTCTCTGGTTTACTATATTTCCCTGTTAGTTTCTTCGTTGTGTCATGTAGCTGTCTCGTATTTCCTTCTCTTGCAGCTTTTACCGCCGTCGTTGCTAGTTCTTTCACGTATTTCTGCCTGTCGGCTCTAATGCTCCTCATCAATCGCTTGTTTGCTTGTGCCTTGACTTTCTCTATTCTTGTTCGGCAGTTGCTAATTACTGTTTTCTTCCTTTCTTGAATCTTGTCCAGGGTGTTGATGAAAATCCATTCCTTATGATGATACTTCTTGCAGCATAACATTGGATAACATTTATCGTGATTCTCTCCTTTGTTTTAAAAGATACTTTTATGATTCTGGATCCGTAAGATTCCCATCCTATAAGTGCTTTCCTTACTTATTTGGACAGCATTAGAGCAACTCCCTGAGCGTGTGGAGCACTTTCCTCTTCGTGACCAGAGTACAACAGCATCTCTTCCAAATCTATCCATTTTCTGTTCAGCTTGGGTTCAATGGGTTCCTCTGGTTCCGAGCATCACCAAGTTGTATCTCCTCATTTTCGCAGCTATTTTATTAGTCTTCCTGGTCCCCTAAATTGTCCAGACATTCCACGTACCTATATTAATTGTTGCTCTGGTTGTTTGAAGGAATATCGCTCTCGTGCCTCCTAAACAATCTCGGCTTTCAGTGTGAGGCGTCATAATTCTTATGAATGAAGATCTTTCAACTTCCAGTGGAGAGGTTAAACGGTTTAATTTGTTTATTCTGGTTAGCGTTGTTTTAGCAAGATATTTTCTACGGGATGGGGTTTCTGACTCTATGACAAGCCCTTTTCCTTTATCCGGGCTTGAGACTGGCGGTAGCCGCAGAAGAGCTACAGGAGGAGTTAATCAAACTGATATTTAATCAAATTCTGAGAGAGGAAAACAGCAACTGTACAAGCTGTGATACTAAGACCATAAATTAAACCCAACAACTGTTACTTTCATTTCTTATCTATAATTTGTAACTAAATTTATGTAATACTTAAGTGTTACGATGAACACAAAGTCATCAATTGTTTCGTAATTTTCATTTTCAGTCTTGGCTATTTACTTTTTACCATTGAATAAAAAAAATAAACAATATTATATTTGAAGAAATAAAAACCTCAAAATTTCCTAATATATATTCAGATATACTTAATTAGTTGCTCAGTACAGTTCTGTCTTCTATCATCCACCCAACCGAGATCGAAAGATCAGTTTCGTGAGAAAAACTACCAGTTCCTCTATCTTCATCTATTCAAGTAATTTTTTGTCCATTTCAAGCAGTCATAACATTAGGAATTATTTAGCATCCAAAATAAAACAATTAAACTTTACATCACAATTTTTGTTGTAATCTACAAATTATTCAGAAAGAAGAGAAATCCAACCTACTAAGTAACTGAGATATAATATAGATTGATTGCCCCCAAAGGAAACGAGATTCACCGACTAAACGGAAACTGCTTTTACGAATTGCTGAACCACGGCAACGGCGCTCTTTTTCCAATTCTTCAGTAGGAACAAAATAAAACTTTGGAAGCCAGGGATCTATGTCAGGAAAAATAGAGTTCTTAAAATATACATGTATATTAAGTGTAAGCTTGCTCCTTCCAGTAGATTATTCAACACAATACAAAATTAAATCAAGCTGTGTATCTTGATACAGTGCTCACAAATTATCACGTGAGTAAGAATGTCACTTAATAGACTTGGTTAACAAGAGCGTAAGGATAAGATCTCTTGATTACAAACCTTGTAACTAGCTAAACAGTAGTTACATTGATCTACACAAATTGGAAAGCACATTGTAGGTAAACTATCCTGAACCTTTTTCCGTATAGCATCGTTTATTCGGTTTGAATTTGAAAATATACAACAGTCAAGTTACATCAAAATAAATTTCTATTGATTAATCCTGAAAAGCATTTCTGTGAAATGACAGACATCAAAACACCATACGAAATGTTCCTTTAACTTGCATAGATTTATAAGAATATAAAACTGACAAATTTCATCGGTCGTGTATGACTAACTTTGGATACAAATAACCTAATGACTTATTAGTACGGCTAACATCTGTAGAGAAAGTTCAATCACAACCAACAATAAAGATACATACAAAATCGGAGATATGTGTGCCTAATGTAGTGAGTTAGCACTAACGTGATTACCGAACAAACAGATTCCACATAAAATATCCTCACAAAGACCATGGGTCTGTGTCATTATTTAGCATCGATTACTTTATAAAACAGATTTGAATAATAGTTTCGCACAAAGATATGCAAGACAGTTAGAAAGTAACATATTCTTACATACGATGCACATTAATAAATGTAGTCTTTTCATGAAGTTATCAATTACACATCTGAACGACAGTGATTTCGGAATTTCGAATAAACATTTCTTAAACTTGATGAACAAGCTGCGAATTTAATGCTCATTTATAACTTGAGTATAAGATATTCGAAGTGACGGAAATCTAAATCATGCGAATCAGACACATATACGTTTACACTCAAATTTAACTAAAGCTACTTTTGATAGTGTTCACTAGTTCAAACATTTCGCTACAGGTTTACATGAATAATCACTGGCTAGCTTATAACTTTCATTGTTATCACTGACTATTTATTTATTAACTGACAGATCCCTTATAAATCATACTATTTTTATTTCATATTTCGTAAATGATTGACAACTCCAGTTCGTTAACATTACATTCATATACTTTGTCAGATGTTCCGTGGTTCTACGTTTGAGTTGAAAGTTAAAGATTGACCCCATTAGTTATGTCAGTAATAATGAATATTTTATCAAATTTATCGAGGAATTACAACACATTTTATTTTCACTAGTTCAGATCTTCATTAGTGTCATAATTCCAGAAGTTAATTTTTAACATTTATCATTCATCGAACTAACTACTTACATGATTCCGATATAGGATGAACAAGAAGTGGTTGCATTAACTGATCATATTCTATTGCTTTCTCTCGATCACCATTTAAACAATCTAATCAGAATTAGAAAAGTATACCAATGAAAACCAATAATGTTTGGTGAAAATGGGCATGTATTATTCACGCTAACCGTTAAGGATCGATAAATGAAGCAACTATTACGCTTTCTTAAATTAATAATAATTTCAGAGAAGGTAGAAAATAATATTTATGATTTGGTTATTTTGCAAACAGTAATTCTTAATACAAAAGAGTTGTTTAGTTTAGCCTTAAAAATGGTATCGTAAATAAATGCAAGATTGTAATTGCGTTATTTTGCTAGTCCATTAAAAGTATAAATTGTTTTTAACTGTACACTGTTCATTTTATGTAGTTGAGTAGTTTATAATTATGACAAAAACATACTTTTCTGTCTACGCAGTAGTGTGAATCGGTTATTGTGCTTGGGAAGTGCGCGTAAGGTTTTTTTCACTTTACGTCAACAGAAAATGTTTTGTAGGTGTGCAGTCTGACCAAACCATTATCTTAATGTTTTGATGCCTTTTATAAATAAGACAGCATACGTTACTTATTTAGAAAGTCTGGAATCATTTTTCGAATCATCAGTTTTCTTTAGTAAACAACGAACACTAAAAAATTGTATGTACATTTTCGTTATATGTGAATATTTATTTTTTAATGTCAAACACGAAAGAGCTGAACGTTACAAGAATAACCATTTTTGACAAGCATTAGAAATATTGTTTAAGTGCAAATTAACAGGCTTACGTCTGACAAAATAAATTTTTAGTTCGATTATAGTGCTGAATGCGAATAAGGTCAACTGTATCAATTAACCTTTAGCTATGCCAACGTTTAAGGTCAATATAATAAATAAAATCTCAGTAGTTGAGATCATGAGTCAATTGAAGCTAGACCACCATGGAAAACCTGTAAGCACTGGATGGCCGTTTCGTCCTATTGTGGTACTCCTCAGTAGTGCGCATCCACGACCCTGCCTCGCGGGATTCGAACCCAGGATCTGTCAGTCTCTCGCGCGGGCGCTTAACCACTAGACCACTGTGCCTACATTTATTTACCGCACGTCAATATGAGAATTTTTACTGTATTGAAATATTCTTATTAAATTTTGCATGTACTATTGTTAGATAGATTACTGTATATTAGATGATAGACATTTTGTAGATCAGAAAAAAGTATTACTAATACGTGAGCGACTCAAATTCATCACTTGACCTTTCCCATGGAAATAATGTTGTTGTACCAGTGAGATGATCTTAGTACATAATTTCGGGCTTATAGTTAGTGATGACTTAAACTTATTCTTACTAATTTTCAGTAAACGCTTTAAGGTAAAAAAAAACTTGTTGTATGCAAGATAGGAATTATCAGATGGAACAGTTAAACAACTTCATTGGAAAAGAGGTTTTAAAAATCCTTTGGTCATTCTTTAACGAATTAAAACAAAAGAATTTAAATCAAATTGTGAGTGGCCCTAAGAAGGGCCTTTACTCGGTCTCTAAACAGTTCATATTTTCCTGGACAATAGCGTGACTACGATTCCGTAATAGAGCCGCACATGGGACAGTGGGATCTATGGAATTGTGGTAGTGAGTCGTAAGCACACAAAAAAGAAGCATTGCATTGTAGAGACAAAAAATCCAAGTGCTTCCGTCACCAGTTTCACATGGCGGCTGAGCAAGATTGCATGTGTCGCAAAGTTTGATGTCGTGAGCTTCTTCATCAGTGTCGTTGTTTTGGTTACTGGATTCTTCTGAGGTTATAGAAACAATTTCTTTTTCGTCATTGCTTAACGTGGCATCCAAATCGACGTTAGAAACCTTCAATAAACTTATAAAAGATGAAAGCCGGACATTAAGTGTTCATTGAAGTCCTTCAAGAACAATATAACAACACTAGTGAAATTACCTCTTTCGTCTAATCGGCTGTGAGGATCCGCTAGGTATTCTTCAGCCATTTCTACAACATACAAATTTAATATACGGCTTCTGATCTCTATGAAAATGAGAATCTCACACCGCATAATGGCAGTACGTCGTAAAGTGAGAAACGACAGAGCTTGTACTTTGTACCTTATTATCGTCCGTAATTTTGACGAAAAGGTGTTCAGTCGACAAGTACTCACATTTTATATCAATTTTAAGGAATAAATAACCAATTATAACGAATTTAAAACTAGCCATTTAATTGGACGAAACGGAATGAAAAAAATGAAAGATGGGATGAAAAAATTTTTTTAATGGGGTAAAAAAATCAAATAAAGAAATACAAAAATCACCGTGCGTTTAATGATATTCCTTGAAATGTAATAAAATATGAAGAATATTAGAATATTCTACGGGGATTTTTAAACTGCCGAATAAAATAAGATTTAGATACAATAATACCCGACCGTTGTTGCTACCTTGACGTGGTGGTCGGGCTCGCCTATCGTGATGAAGCAACCGAGCTATACTGTCTGGAACAACTGTTCCTCAAGGTCCTACCATGTCAGACAGGTCGGTTGAAGAGCGGTAAGACTAAAAGCAACAAACCCAAGGCCCGAAGTCGTACTGCTGACTGTATAGAGGTTTGACAGCAGTAAGGTGTTTCCTTCAGACAACCAGCATGACAGTGATGCTGCCTTCCCACAAGGAGGGGTGGGGTTAGAAAAGGTCGACCCTAAAAATGCACACCTCGCTTTATCCCACGGATATCCGTCTCCGGCGGTAAGGTCCCAAAAAGTACGGAGCTAACACAAAAATTACCCATAAAAAGGTCGTGTGTGACCGACCTCAAGCAGTTGTCCCTTGGGCACTGCGGTCACGCTCCCAGGTCACTAAGACCACTTCTAATCCAATTTCCTTTTCAGGTACCTCCAGAAGAACCTTTCCACGGTGTGGGCAACCGGGAAGTGATAACCGCCCTCATACCTCTAACAGCACTCAAAACCACTGAGATACAATGAAACACGGATAGTGACTGTGATGCTGTTAATGTTATGATGGGTGATGTCCGAGATCTGATATTGATACATAACATGCTATGCGTCAAAGCCCCCACTACCACCGAACTGACTACTTGAGCAAGAAGACAATGGTCGAAAAGAAAGTCGATTGGGCTACTGAATACTATGCACAAATACTCATTTAAATAGATACATTCCTACCCCTTAGAAAGTGAACCCACTTCTAGTCAGTGATATGAATTAGTCTTTTAGGTCATTTTTGACGATGTATGAGTGATCTTCACGTTAGGTCACTTCTGATTGACTCACTATACCAGTTAACATGGTCATTTTTTGACTAGAACTTTGAATGCAATGGATTTTAACATTTGGAATTAAACCATAAAGAAAAAAATTATACAAATCTATACGAGCGTACTAATATGAGAGCTGAATTGTGAATGTTAGCATAAAGTCTATAAAGATAAAAAAACTATAGCCTCTCTCAGGTATAACCTGACATTGTATAGATGACTGGCAAGTTAGACTGGAATTTGAAACAACTAAACAACAAACTGTTCAATTATTTAAATGTTCCGATTTCGAAATGCATTCAAATAATTGAATGCTTAATATAATCATCAAATCATCACGTATATAATCATGAGTTTTAGTCTTATTAATGCAGGATAATATTAAATAGGCCGTACAATATCGTGGATTGGTTGAAGTTAGATATTAACACGTTGGATGCCAAATCAGTGGTTTAAAAGGCCAGTGTTCGCGCGCAAGACCGAAGGTCTTGGGGTTCAACTCCTGTGCACGGGATCGTGGGTGCACACTGCCAAGGAGTCCCATACTAGGACGAAGCGGTCGTCCAGTGAGTCTAGGATTTCAATGATGGTCTAACATTGATCGGTTCATGATTTTAATGAAAATAATGAGGTGCTTGGTTGACTTTTTGCTGTTCTGATTGGTAGATTTAAGAATGAGTGAGAAATTTTTATACGGTTCCAATCATTAATTTATATAGCGTGCATACTGTGTTAAAAGATTCACAATCAGTGAAGATAGGAGAATATCCATAAGATTACTTTCATACGTATCCAGAATGTGGAGCTGTAGAGTAGGAGTTAAACAGCACTAAACTTTCAGCCATTAGTTCACAAGCTTCATCCATATCAATATGGACAGTAGATTAGTATCATTAAACTTTGCACACAAAAGTATGACTCAAAACTGAATAAGCAAATTTGTACTTTAATTATTAATTTACAGTTAATAAAAATAAATTGAGGGCAGTAAACAGTCAATAAATATAAGTCACAAAATTACTCTACACTTTATCTGAATAACAAATACCACAATTTCATGATGTAGTTGAAAGGGGAATGACTGACATTCAACTTACTTTCGATAATCATGTATGCAAAAAACATTGGCCATTCACTTTCGATTCCAACAAATTTCTACAGACAGATAATGAGAAATAATTGAGCTATTTAAAATGACGAAGAAAAATATCATTCATTCACATAAGTATGAGTAATTAATAAACTTTAATAATCAGCCAGTATATACCTCAAGAATAATGCATATCAATGAATTTAAACCATTTCAAAATAATCTGATATATGCAATCAAATAGCCACGAGGCAAACGCTAACTTGGCATCCTGAACGGAAACGGAAAAGACGAAGACCAAAGAACACACTACATCGGTATGAAAAGGAGAAACAGCAAGTGGAAACGATTACCCAGGATAGGGTTGGATGGAGAATGCTGTTGAGCAGCCTATGCTCTTCCATGAAGGGTAACAGGCGTAAGTAAGTAAGCTAGTAGGTAATTAAGCCTGATAACTAGGAATTTTAATAAATTACCGAAAATAAAAAGATAAAATACTTGCCCTGCTGACGAGTACCAATAAGCACGAAACCTAGGACAAGAATTTCCTGTTGACTACCTCCAGCCACCTACAAACCAAAGCATAACACTATTCAAAACATAAGAGCACTAGAAGAAAACGTTTCGTCCTAGTCCGGAACTCTTTAGCTAAGCCCACCGACGACCTCAAAAGAGGTTGAAACCACTATCTCGGGGCTCAGGTGAGGAAGACATGATTGTACCAGCGAGTCTAAATCTATTCCTCTATATACCAAACTTCAGCCGAACACATAAAGTTTTAAAGTAGCACGTTTATCAGACGAAAACAAACAAAACACTTTTAATTCACTGGTTACCAGAGAACAAATGGCCAAGATATAACTAACTACAGCATACCATCAATTCTCCCGGTTGATATTCGCTATTTGTGTCTAAAACAGTAGCATAACCATCTCGGGTAAACCGTTTGAAGCCGTAAACACCTTTTAAACGTTCTAAACAGCGTTCCAGAGCTGGCAATCGTGTACTAGTTGAACATGTACCATAAGCTGGCCAACACAATGAAGGAATAAGTGAAGCGTCAGTACCCTAGAACATGGAACACAACAGTTACAAAAAGAATAACAACGAACTGGTATGAGGGATAAAATTAAAGTGTAACCGCTTCGTCTGTGATCATTATTTTCATCATTGGTTAATCATTTGTCCGATCAATAGCTTAGTCAAAACATCTTAGCCTTATGCGTGGCATGTAAATGTCCGCTTTATTTCTCTAATATTTATTCAACCAGCTAACCAGTTGTTTCGTCCTCTCCTGACAATGCGGCTGATGTGTAGGAACCAGTCAAGTAGGTAGCTTATTAGTTTGGCTATCTCAATCATTCCAGTATTTCGTCAGATAATCGAACCATCGTAATACATATGTATGGAGCAGAGTGTGGCTTTGTTTTAGTTTGATACAGTCTGTCTTATTTTCCTTCAGGGATGTTAGTCAGTGTGCTGAATAGCTTTAGATTATGGAGCACAACACCCATGGTTAGTTTTTATGGGTATCAGTGCTTATCAGACAGATATCCCTGAAATCTCGAAGAAATCCAAGTTCTTTTTTGCTTCTGCCTGAAATTCAAATATTCTTCGTCCAGTATTGTACGGCCTGAGAAGTGATAGGTTCTGATCTTCAATTAGTGTTCAATAATAAATACGCCAAACTAAGATCTATGTCATTTCAATTAATGGCCATATTACACGATATGGTTCACAGATTCCAAATGAAACTGGAGATTTGAAAATCCCAGACCATCAAGAAGAGACATTTAAGATCTTATGTGGTTGATAAGAACCAATTAAAGGAAATGATATTATTCCTAACTCAAAATATTTTGATTCGACTCCCTTTTCATAACTTATGATATTCACATATTGAGTATGAAGTCGCACTAGTTAAAGGAACATAATTTACCTTTGATGCAGATTCTCTAGGTAACAAATTTGTCATAATTATTCTATTACGACTGTGGGCGTCAGCATCCATAAAAAGGATAGAAGAATGTCCACCTTCATAACCATAAATATTGAACCCAGCAACCGATTCCAATGCAGCTTTCGCCATACAAATAGAGCTAATTAGGAAATAAGATTATGAAAATTTCAAAATCAATAATAATACACAGTTCATCCATAACTTATTACATAATAAATAAAGCATAATCCAGATGGAACACAATTCTATACAAATGAAAAAAAAAGAATATTATCAACAATTTACAAAATAGCCATTGCATAAGTAACATAAAATATAGTTTGGTATACTATACTACACTTCAAATTGTTTGTTAACCATAGTTCGCCAATCATTTACACTCGATACATGATATATTCTGTCAAATGAAAATATTACAAAGTGGTCGTTTGAAAAAGCCAATAAAAAACCAGAAGATTTATTATATGAACTTTCAGTTAGAAAATGATTCTTTAAAATCAAGCTATGTTCATTTACATAGGATTTTTATTTACTCTAGCAGAGTGCTGGTCAACAGAACCTTTGTAAAAATGATGAAAACTTGATTAGTATCTGCTATCATGTGATTTAAAGTCTCTGGGAAATGTACCGGAGTTGAATTTAGTTTTCAGAATGGATAAAAGTTCATTTGATCTCGTTGCGGATTTGGATCGAATGAAATGGATGAAGTAAATATAGCACTTGTTTAACTATTCTCTAAGTCAGAGTGCACTTCTGGTTGGAAGAAGAAAAATGTATCAGGATGACTAAACTAACATATTATTTTAACTTTATACAACACTGCTATATCCGAAGACTAAAGGAATGGTAACTTCCAGAAATAACTTATGTATATATATATAAACTTACCTTGCATGTAATTCAGTTATATTACGATTTTGCTTTGTTCCACGTTCCCACATTCCATAATCTGGGATACGGTAGGCTCTTTCCAAATAGAACACAAGATTTTGTACAAATGCTACTTCATCTTTTGTGTAAACAATCTGAAAGAAACATATAATATGAAGAAATTAAACATGATGTCATACACTCATATTGCTCTCTAAGTTTCGATTTTCGTGGATGAGGGTGTAGACAACAGTCAATAAAGCCGCGGTAAAGATAATGTCGAGACTAGGGTTGAGAACTCTGCTCATGAAGGTCTTGACTCAAAGAAAGTAGAAGTTATAAACTATGAAGATTTAGTATGAGGAACTTCTTGAATGAAATGAATTCATGCCCCGAGATCACATTTGCCAGACAGTGGATAAACGACCTACTCTTCAACTAAGATCTTGTTTATTTCTGTACTTAGCAAAAATCTTCAATGTAATTATTAACATGAACCATGCAGTATCACAGAAACATAAAACGTAAGGAATGTTGTTAGAGGAAATCTAAGTAAAATATAGTGTATGTTATAATCTCTTTGTTCTTACGGTTATGACCCAGCTATTCCTATTGCTTAGTATTCTCGGACACCGATTCACTCGCCAAGTCCCCAAATCAAAACACGGTTGAACAGGAAGAGATTATATTCCAAATAACAAGGTTAGATGGAAGTAAGAAGCAAGCCAGAAGCACAATAGGGAAAACGTCGGTATATTTATAGTTTTTACATAAGAAGATTCCAGAGTATTCTCCGACTATCGACTAGTGCTGATTGAATAAGAATCAGCCAATCAGCGTGCACCAAAGCAATCATGCATTGAGCATGCTTTAATCTAGTCTATGTCCCGCTAACACCTCCCCTCTGAGCAGATTCGTAGGATCTGGTGCTAGGGTCCAACTGCAACTGAGTGACTGGCTTGTGCTTTCGATTAGTTCATCGTCTAGGCAATAAAGAATTATCACTTTTTTTCTTGCACAGAGACTGACATGTCTGTTCCCGGCGTTTTGATTTTTTTTTAAATAAAAGTATGCATAACTTTTAATTCTCCAACATTCTCCTCCTCCGCGAAACAATGTCGGATCCTTATATCTCCAAGTTACAAATAATAGGACTTTATTTAAACGATGTTTCTTGCATTGAATGTCGGATCCACTAGAAATGACTAGATGATAATGAACGACCTTTGATTTGAGGTCAGAGTTTAATTCTTCTGTAGCATTACTTTCAAATCCATTAGAAATTTCATCAGTGGATAATGGATCATTACGGAAATCAACATCTAACAAAATTAAATTAGACTTTTGACCATAATTTGACTCAGCCGACATATCTTCCTCATTTTTATAAGAAATGTCATCAAAATTACATGCATTATTCTGAGAACCCATATCTGATACATTGTCATTAGAAATCGGATAAGCTGATTCAGTATAAATTTGTCTCACAATGATTTTGAGTAAGATTCGGTATATTTGGGTTCATCGTGTCACTGCAGTTATTTTCTGAATACGAGTCCCCATAGCTTTTTCGGCTAATATCACGTGGACCATAATTTTGTTCTAGCTGAAGTTTATTTTCAGGGCTAGACAGGACCAGTAGTGTTTCATTCAATTCTGGACTCCGGGCTTCATCTACAGGGTCCGGCTCTTGATCATTTCGTATTGCCACAACTTTATGAGCATTCAGCACAGTATTTTCTTGCTGTGAGCCGGACACGTTACAAATATTACGTTCTGGTTCAGGTATAAAGGGATTTGAACCCTCCACTAGATATGCTTCTGAAATGTCTGTTACTGCATCATAAACAGATTTCTTATTTTCTGGTCGGGTGAAAAGTGTGCTCAATAGTTGTTGTTGCAAGGCTAACAACTTCTGCTGGTGCTGTAATATTAACCGCAACTGTTCTAAAGAAATCGCCATTTTTCTTTAGTTTTTTCCCGTCGCCACTGTTATAATCTCTTTTCTTTCTTACGGTTATGACCCAGCTATTCCTATTGCTTAGTATTCTCGGACACCGATTCACTCGCCAAGTCCCCAAATCAAAACACGGTTGAACAGGAAGAGATTATATTCCAAATAACAAGGTTAGATGGAAGTAAGAAGCAAGCCAGAAGCACAATAGGGAAAACGTCGGTCAGTCAGTCAGTCAGTAACAACGTAGAACTTCGTACGTACGTACATCAGTTCGAGTTGCCACACCACATTAGCACAGAGATGCACTTGTCGATTCAAATCCCGTAGTGGTAGAGGTAGCAAGAGTATAAGCAGTAATCGGGAAGATTAGGGTTTGGAGATGTTATTTAAAGAGTATAATCCAGTGAAAGAAATTTGGAAAGAGGAAAAAAAAGGGACATGAAGAATTCAGATTAGAATTTGGGAGAACACAGAGAGTGGATGCACCTGCGCCATTGCAAACGATTTTGAGCCATGTCATTCAGGGTCTCTAACCAACGGTTGCTGTCATCTCGCGGTCCCCAACCAGGTAGTCTACACCTACCAACATGACTCAGTTCACTTGTCAGTGACTTCATGGACTTGTGCCATGTTTTGGTTTGGCCGCCCCTAGCTTTCTTCCAACCTACTCCTATACCACTGAACATAGCACGTCGAGGCAGTCGGTCGTTGGGCATACGTAACACGTGTCCAAGCCATCTCAACTGATGAAGTTTCACTACATCATCAATTGATTTGCCATCCTTACCTAGTACCCGTTTCCTAACAACTGTGTTACTTACTCGATGGTCCCATGATATATGAGCAATGTTTCGAAGACACCTATGATCAAATACTAGTAACCTACGGATATCCTCTACTCTTACCGGCCATGTTTCACTCCCATAAAGTAGGACGGAACGAACTGCTGCGCAGTAAACACGTCCTTTGGTTGATAGACGGATATCTCGCCTACGCCATAAATGACGCAAGTTGGCAAAAGCTAGTCGAGCCTTCTGTATCCGTGCTGAGATTTCGTCACACACTAAACCACAAGGGCTGATGAGACTTCCAAGATAAGTGAAGCGGTCGACACACTCAACTACTTCACTCCCTATCACTAGTTCGGGTGTCGATGTAACCCAATCCTGAAGCAACATTTTGCATTTCGAGGGAGCGAATCGCATCCCGAACATGCTTGCATTGTTGCTTAGAGTGGCCAGAAGACTCTGCATTTTGTCAGTGTCTTCACCAAATAAAACGATGTCATCAGCATATTCTAAGTCAACAAGTGAACCTCCTGGTAGAAGTTCAACCCCTGTATATTTAGATGAGGAGAGTGTTATCTCTAAAAGTATGTCAATGACAAAGTTGAACAAGAATGGGGAGAGTGGACAGCCCTGACGAACACCACTTGAGGTGATCAATTCTGATGACAGTTCACCATAAGCTCTCACTCGACCAGTTGTGTTCGAGTAGAGAGCCTTTATAAGGTTAATGTACTTCTGTGGTACTCCTTTCAGTGACAAACACTGCCATAGAACCTCACGATCAATCGAGTCGAATGCCGCCTTAAGGTCGAGAAATACTACCATTGTGGGGCGTCTGAATGTGTGTCTGTGTTCTAGAACCTGACGTAGTGTGAATATCTGATCTATACAACCACGTCCAGGTCGAAAACCAGCCTGGTTTTCTCTAGTCTGCTCTTCACGAGCTTTAGTTAGGCGTCGAAGTATTATTGAAGCTAATATTTTAGACACTATATTAGTCAAACTGATTCCTCTGTGATTGTCACAAGAGGACTTTTGTCCTTTCTTAAAAACTGGCACAATCAGTGATTGAGACCAGTCAGATGGGATTACGTCCAGTTCCCAAATTCTACCTAAGACCTCGGTTAATCTCATTGCTAATACTGGACCACCATCCTTAAAAATCTCAGGAGTAAACCTGTCAGGGCCTGCTGCTCTCCCTCGCTTCAGATTTCCTATGGCTTTTTCAACTTCGTAAAGGGACGGAGGACCTACATTAACTTGCCATTCAGGTTGACTGGAGATCGTGGGAAACCGAAGTGTGGCTGAAGGCCAGTTGAACTGATCCCTAAAGTGTTCTGCCCATTGATCCAATCTCCTGGATTGAGAATGAATAATATGTCCATCTTTCTCTGAGATTGTTTCGCTAACGGTCGGGTTCCTAATTCCGGTTTCCTTAACGAGTCTGAACAATTGTCTGCTATTACCTATTGCCGCTGCCTTTTCCATCTCTCTTGCTTTCGCTACCCACCACTGTTCGCGATCATTGCGTAGACTTCTTGTCAGCTTGCGCTTAAGCTGACTCCGCTCTTCATTATGTTCAGAGCCAGATGGAATGTGTTTCCGAGCATCTATCAGTGCGATAGATGCTGCTGAGATCCAGTGTTGCTCCCTAACCTTCTGGTTTACCTTACTAGCAGATATCACTGCTGTTTCCACAGCTTTTCGGATATCATTCCATGCTGCATCGGGGTGGGCATCACATACATGGCTGCCTAACTGTTTTCCTAGTTGTTCCTGAAATATACTCTTAGCTTGACTATCATTAAGTAGGGCCCTAAGAGGTTTCCTTGCAGGATCTTTCCTACGTCCAGTAAGACGCAAGCAAATACGCGCTCGCACTAGAGCATGATCTGAATCTAGGCATGTGCTCCAGAATGAGCGACAGTCTTCTATCGAGCCCCTCCATCGGTGGCTGATAGCGATGTGATCCAGTTGGGTCCAACGTTGGGACGAATTAGGGGTCGCCATGTTAAAAGACGTTTTTCCTTATGGTTAAAGTTAGTATTTGCAAGGAACAGGCGGTTATCTGAGCATAGCTGCAACAGACGGTCGCCATTATCTGTTCTTTGAGCCACGACACCATAGGATCCACCTAGGTGTCTTTCCTTATCACTTAGTTTGCCTACTTGAGCATTAAAGTCACCGGCCACTATTACTACATCCGAGCGCCTAGCTTTTCGGAGAAGGTCCGAAAGCTTTCTGTAAAACTCATCTTTTACATCATCTGAGCTGCAGTCAGTGGGAGAATAGGCAGAGACGACGAAGAGGCAACGACGAGTGTCCCTATCTTTTCGGATTCTTACTGTTCCGTTCAGTCGGACAGCGCACAAACGACTGTCTATTGGGATCCACTCTAAGAGAGCTAGTTCTGCCCTAGGACTCAATGCTATACCTACGCCGGCGAGGCCACGGGAAGCAGAATCAGGGCTTCCAGATACACGAAGCGTAAATCGAGTCGGTTATTTATTTTGGCATGGTGAGGTCAAATGAATGACGCTACTTGGATCCTGTATGCGCGTTTCGGAGACGCAGCACACATCGATGGCGCGAGATTCTAAAGTTTTAGCTAAGGAAGCCTGCTGTCCTATTTGGCAAAGTGTTCGTACGTTAAAAGCTCCTACGTGTAGTTTAGAGTGTGGTTTCAGGAGACCAGGAATGGCGTTCCAGGTACTCGAATCGTTTTCCCTAGCGGTGCGAGGTGATAAAGACACGTGAGGAGGGTTAGTCGGGAGGATAAGAGAAGTATTAGGAGGTGTAGGAAGGATTTGAATGTGACCACCTTGGTCTCTTGTGCTGTTACGGGTATGAGGGCTGATGTCACTTCCCGGCTGCCCACACCGTGGAAGGGTGAAAAAAAAACGTCGGTATATTTATAGTTTTTACATAAGAAGATTCCAGAGTATTCTCCGACTATCGACTAGTGCTGATTGAATAAGAATCAGCCAATCAGCGTGCACCAAAGCAATCATGCATTGAGCATGCTTTAATCTAGTCTATGTCCCGCTAACAGTGTAAAGTCAATTACTTGAATTCCAAAACCTCTGACAATTTAACATTTCCATCTCTCATGGCTAATAGGAACAGGATTTAGGTCGAGCATATGTTGCAATGAATATACATATTTACAATCAGTGTTCATCGACATCTGTTGGAAAATCTGATAAGTTGTTAACTATACAAACATTACTCTGTGTACGGACAAAACTAGGGCATCCTCGAGGATCACCCACCAACTCAGACCATATTTTGGAAACTCAAGTTTACATTTTTTGAGAATAAATTTTTCAATGATCGTCAGTTGGTTAATCCAATGTATCCAAACAACACAACTCTATCGAATGAAAATACTGAAAAAACCTACACGTTTTATAGATTAAAACATGCTTATTTAGTGGCGAGTCAGTGATGTATCAGAAAAGTGTTAGTTATGGCATAAATCCATTCACCTTATTTATGTAGCCAGTTGGTTGGTGGTTATTAATTACTATTTCATTTTCTGTGATGAATAAAATTCAAGGTATAGTGAATGACAGCACACCATCACAAGGTCTTCATTTGACTGAATCAGTCTGCATAATAATTCGACCATAAGGACAATTTTTTATCAAAATCAACAAACCTGAAGTCCAGAATGAATCATTTGAACCAGCTGAATTACATACAGACCAATGCAGTCCATTTGTAAGTTTTTATAATGATCATCATAAATAGGTTCACCGGTTTCATAATCAAGACGTGAGTGCAGACAAGTATCCAAGTTTTGAACTCTTTTGAAGTATTCCAACTGCAAATAACAAATTGAATGAGATCATATTTCAGAGTCATTACATTTTGAATTTTAAAGTAAGGATTACGGAGAAAATCAAGAAGGTAATATATTCAAATAACTTTGTTAAGTTTAAATCACTTGAAAACCTTATTTAAAAACTCTGCATAAAAAGTCCATTTTTACTTACGATTAATCGAGAAATGATTTGACAAAACACTAAGAATATCTATCTTTTAATCAAAACAGTTCGTGCTAATTGGAGACGCTGAGTGAGTCGGAATCAGGCACAATAGTGCAGATGTATTCACCACTATGTCCTCAATATCTAATCCTCATTATGATTTCCACGACATTATTTCAAATCACTTGCCATTCATTACGTTAATTTCATCTCGTGTTAGTGTGGTAAGATAACTTGGGCTAACGCATATTAGTAGCAGGTTCTACGTTGGTTATCACTGACTGACTAGTGTGCGTGCTCTCATGAAAAACTAGTTAGTAATATTAGCTAATTACTAATTTTATTATTTCTAGAAGTTATTATAAGGAAACTCCATAAAAAAATTGAATCATCTTCCTCACATTAACATATTGGTATACCATTACTTTATTTTAAATGGATCACATTAGGACAAAAAAAACATTTAAAAACGAAAAACTGAATATTAAAAATTAAATACATCTTACTCAATAATGATAACAGTAATGATAATGATACATACCCGCGCAGATTGTTGCATCCAACCCATTAAAATGCTACGCATACACTTGACAGCACTTTGACCAAGTTCATAATGACGTCCTTCATCATCATTGATCCGTCTATGAAAAAATAGTTTATTATATATATAAATTATCAGTAACGTATTAAACTAGACATTAGAAAGTCAAAACTTAACAGGTCTATTTCTTAAATATTCATGCAATTTGGAAATTATTGAGGAAATTATGAAAAAACAATTAATGTCTCACCGAATCTTAGTAATTTTTGGAACAATTTCAAATTGTAAAAAACACCTTTCAAAATGAATGGAAGTTATGAGCATTCAAAAGATATAACCAATTCGTTTATCATTTGAACTAACTAGGAAAAAATAGTATTTGCGAAGTGGAAGATTCATGCTGATAAAACAGGCGTTTTAAAGTAGTGACTAGGTTTAAAAATAAACAATAATAACTTTACCTAATAAACCACACTACACTATTCATTCGATCTAAACCACTTTCTGAATTTCGACCTTTCTGGATACAATAATGATGTTTTTTACACGTAACAAGTGAAGTAACTAGATTGGACTAACTTTGGTACAATAGGTGAAATCCGAAAACAGGCAATGTTGATGCTCAAACACTAATGTAGTTTTTTGCAGCACTGCTAAATTTTCAATGTACTATACATCAAATGCAAAACGCTGATAGCAAATCTGAGTGTTGTTTTAATAAAACACGACAAATATCAAAATTCCAAGAAACTTATATAAAAATAATCACTTCATAGTATTTTGATCAATCGTTTTATTCAAAAATTAAGTAATTTATTGTAAAACGTTTTTAAAGTAAATTTTGTTAAAAATCCACTCACGCGAAACACTGGTGTAGAGCCCATACAACTGTGGCACAGTACACAGAATCTCGTACATGACTATATCTACATTTAGTGTTCATAGGCATAAGAGGAAATAATCCACTGATAGGATGTTGAAAGCGAAGAATTTGATTTTTTACTACCAACAGAAAAAGGAACGAGAAAATATTCAATAAATTTGAGAGTAAAATAAACCTCGAATATTGTATAAAAGAAGTTTCGAACTACCATGAAATTACAACACCCTGGAGTTAATATTTGATGACTTTCCCAGTAAGAGATGATCAAAAAAATGTTTGAGATGTGTGAGAAGATACGAACACCTCTTTAAAAGTTAAGGGAGAATCTCCTAATAAGGGCTGCGACAAACAGAAAAGAATTGAATTTCTGAGGCATCTAAAACAACCAATTTTGTCTAAAATATGGAAAATTCGACTGGTTTTCGCCGACTCCTGTCAATTGCGTCATAGGCGATATGTCCTCTACGTAGTGGTTTATTCTAATTTACTGTATGACTGTGGAACGCGTTCTTTAGAAGTACAGGACGTTCACATGTTATTATTATTTGATCGTATGTGTCTTCAAAACATAGCTCAAGTATATTGGAACCATTAAATAAATAATTTCGAGGTTAAATTCAAGGTATTAAGCAAAAATACTAGATTGATTTATAAAACTGTGAACCCTCAACTGAGGTTGCTGTGATTTGTATCACAAATGACCAACCGCCCCGTATTTAGACGAGTAATATTGGTTGGCGTAGGAGGGAAATCATAATCAGCCAAACCAAAACCAGTTATCAGTCCGCAAAATCACTGACTGACAGACTGAATCAAGATGGTGGGTCCAGAATATCTGGTTGAGGTCTGCTCGATTATATAATCGTTAAAAGGAGTGGCTTAAAATCAGTTTCAATTGTGTGGATTCATTTACTCTGTTTTCCATTACGTCCTATGTTTTGATATCATTTTAAATCTTATAATTTTCAAATTTGTTAACCATATTTTGTATCCCTGATCCTTTTTACTACCGCTGGCACAATTGATTCTACTACTTTAGTACTGATCATGTTAATTTCGTCCCTATGCCAATGTGTAAAAGAACAACTTTCATTACAACGTATAACCAGTTGCAGAGAAAACGACCAAAAGTAAAAGACAATCAGACACATAGAAAGCATTCCTAAACAGATATTGTTAGAGGCAAATAACCCTGTACAACTTGCAGTGTGCTGGTATCTACTATGTTAGATATGAGCATGCTATAATAGATATCTCATTTTATGCACTAAATATGGTGTATTTGATAAGAACGGATATGCATCTAACTTGAAAAAATAAGTGATGTAAATTGCCGCTAATTATATTAAAACACCTATCCAAACAAAAACTAGTGCAGTTCATTTGAACAGCTTGCATAAATACAAAATAAAATACACACATGTGTGCAAATCAGCAACTGTAAAGCCCAAATCTGCAAGACACAAATGATATAACGGGATAATATCAGGTTTAGCAGTTAAAACTTAATTCATTGAATAGTGAGAGACGTATAAAGATATCGTTTGATCGTTCTTAACACTTATTCGTGTTGTTTTCCGGTTAATAATTCAGATATGAGTGTGTTATTTTGTTACAAAAGGCCCATTCTTCTGGTTAGCTGTATCACTTTTGATATTAAATATTAAACTAATAAATCATACTAACGGTAATGACTAAAATCATTACCCACCAGCTCAAAGTGAAGTATATAAAGTGAGGCCGAACTAAACTAACTAGCATAAAATGAAATCTAGACTAATATACCACAGATTCAAGTTGACTAAATTGGCTATCGTGAGGCCAAAATGAGAGTTACATACCAACACGATAGTAGAAGTCCAGCTTTTCCTTCAGCGTACAACCACTTAAATTATCTCGTTCAACAACCGTCATACTGATTATTAGTGCGATAACTTTCAACTAATAACAGAGTGAAATAAGTGAGCTAACAACGGGATATCGACAATCTAAAAACAAAAACGTAAAATAAGATTTTAAGAATATCTATGTTGAGTAAACGTTAAAATAATGATAGTTTTGGTCATTTTACGTATTTAAAAAAAAATATTTGGAAGTAATCAAATTTCAGCTGTATTAAAATATGTTTTATGATAAGTTAAGATTGAAAACGACACAAATTAGTGCAGCTGAATAGCTAGACCACTGCCACTAAACGTTACCAAAGACCTGGAACCGCACAGAAACACCGACAAGAAAGCCCAAAGAAATCAAAAGGTTAACACAGGCTCACAACAAAGATATCGGATATAGGCCAGAATTTCATTTATTGTTCTCAATACATCCAATTTTTCGAAGAAAATTCATTGCAACTACCTTCACATTTTGTGAGTACGTTTATTTCAGATTAACATTAATTCCTCCACTGTAAAACCGTGAACCAATCTAAAATAGGACACAACCCAATTTCCCGATCTTGACTAATGCTTTATCAGTTTTGGGAAATTTGAGGTTAAGATGAAATAAAACATTTTAGAGGGAATGCTACTAAAACCCCGAAGTTTTAAGTTGTTTTGAGGAAATCCTCGAGAAGTTTGAGAAAATTTTGGGTTATAACCAATATTTTCCCCAGACACTGTGGAAAATTAATAATTCCCACGACTTGAGGAAAAAACCCAAGGTCTCCCTAAAATCCTGACATTGGGGAACCGGCCCTCTATATCTCAATCAAAATCATTTGGTTATTTGTCTACGTACGTAAACTATGCTTGCATGGATGAGGATTCATAACTAAATTTTTACCCCAACCTTAGCTATCTGAACTTCAAAATTGTATACGAAGATACTTCTAGGGAGCGAGTTTGCATGCAAAAACCTCATTAACTCTATCGCTTAGGTGACCCAGAAAAAGCTCTTGAACTAAACCATCCGTAAACCGTCATAGTATGGTAACACATACATGTATGTATACATATATGTATACTATATTTAGACCATTGTCAACATTTATTCAACGGTTTTAAAATTCAAATTCAAATGGTTGTGGACGGAATAGAAGAAGCTTTCGCTAAACAGGCTTCCGTGTCTAGTAGCAGGGGATCACCAAATCCTCCAGGCAGGAACCTAGGTATGTTAACAATAAAAGAGGAAAAGAAATTGGTAAATCATAGTGTGATGCTGTCCTTGGTCCTTAAAAATAGGTCAAGTTGCCTCTTGAAGGACTCCTGAGAAGTCTCTTGGACTAGCTCGGCTGGCAGCGAATTCCAGCTTTTGACAACTCTTAAGGAGTAGAAGTTATGTCTACATTCCGTCTTGCTATGTTGTGTTTCCAGTTTCTGGGTGTTACCTCTTAGGTTATTATTCGAACTAGGCTTAAGTAGGTGTTTGAGAGGATGTCCAGAAGTGTTAAGAATACTATAAGCCATTAATAAATCACCTCTAAGACGCCTATACTCTAATGGATAAAGGTCTAGTGAATGGAGGCGTTCTTCATAAGGTTTAAATTTGATTCCTCGAACTGATTTCGTGGCTCGCCGTTGGATACGCTCGAGTGTCCTTATCCTTTTGGAGTGACGGGGGAAATACTATGTTTCCGTACTCCAAATGGGGACGGATGAAACTATTGAAGATTGTATGGAAAGTTCTTCCGTCAAATTGGCCAAAAATGCGCTTCAATGTTACCAGTGCAAGGTTTGCTCGGAAGGCATTTTTGTCACAGTCAGCGTAAGACTTTAAATCATGGGGCACCAGGACTCCTAAATCTTTTTCGACTTGGGATACTACTAGAGAGGAGTTTCCTAGGTTATAACTGTAGTCTGCAACATGTCGCAGATGGACTACTTTACACTTTCAAGTGTTACAGGTAAGTCCGTTATCGTCTGCCCAACTTTGAAGTCGAGTCAGATCCTCCTGAAGTGCCTGTCTATCGTCTTGGTTGCGTATCTCTCTCCAAAGTTCCACGTCGTCGGCAAAAGGTAATAAGTCTGACGTTACCTGTTGAGGGAGATCATTTATGTAGATCAAGAAGAGAAGAGGTCCTAGTACTGAGCCCTGGGGGACCCCACTAGGACATTCCATAGCCTGAGATAAAGTGAAATTAACCCTGACCTTAAAATGTCGACTTTTCAGGTATGAAGTAAGCCAATCGATTAGAGGTGGTCTGATACCCAATCGTTTGAGCTTATTGATAAGACATGTATGGTTAACCTTATCAAAAGGTTTTGAGAAATCTAGGTAGATGATGTCAACCTTCCCCTTGTGATCAAGGATGCTTGTCCATCTGTAAACCGCAGTCAGCAGGTTGGTAATACAAGCGTCACCCTTCCTGAAACCATGCTGTTGGGGTGAGAAGAAATTTAAGGACTGTAGATAGTCGTTTAAACCGTCGCATATCAGGGACTCCATGATTTTTGAAAGTATTGAGAAGAGAGCCACCTGTCAGTAACTTGAAGGTTGGCCGCGTCGACCTCCTTTGAAAATTGTTGTGATGTGAGCCAGCCTCCAATTTTCCGGTAGTTTTCCTCGACTTGGCGAGTGTGAGAACATCACACTAAACGGCGTTGCCAGTGTTGAGGTTGCTTCCCTCAGTATGGCGGAATGGACCATGTCCAGGCCAGGAGAAGTGTCTAGTCTTAAGTGCTGCAGTTTCCGGAACACCAAGTCAGCGCTTAGGTTCACTTCGGAAAGTCCTGTGGAATTGCAGATGAAACTTTCATCAGTAAAGTTGATGTCGGTCGTTTGAAATGTCTGGGAGTAATGTTCAGCCAGAAGGTTAGCGGCGTCGCCATCGTTGTTGGTTGGGCCGTTAAGATCTACCAGTTGGGAAACTCCAGTTTTGGCTTGACGAAGAGAGGCTGCATAACGGAATAAGCTTTTAGGGTTAGAGGAAAATTTGTCCATAAGCTTTGTCTGGTACTGAAGTCTATCTTCTTTTGTAGCCTTCGTGCATATGTTCCTGATATGCTTATATCGCCTGTACGCCCCGTCGTTAACAGTTCGTTTGTATTCCGCCCAACAGTGCCTTTTGCGGCTTAGCAGGCGAAGGGTACGGTTCTTGATTATTGTAGGTGGCTTGCAGCTTTTGGGAACCGTTTGAGGAACTGAATGGTTTGTAGCACGTAAGAGCGTGTGCAGTAAGAAGTCCCAATGACCGTCCACATCGAGTTGAGGGTGAACATCCCAAACCACCTGTTGTAGATAGTCGTGTAGAGCCGGCACATTTAATCGTTTAAAATTCCAACGCAAGTTATTGGTGGGATAGCTTAGCTTAGTTTTACTGACAAAACTGAAGGCTATGACGGCGTGATCGCTTTTTCTCAGGGGAGCCAAAATCGAGAGGTTTTCAACTAGGAATTCTTCGTTTGTGAATACACAGTCTAAGCGCGATGGTGTCTGACTGTTTCTCCAACGAGTTGCCGACCTCACATTTTCGTATAATCCCAAGTCATCGATGAGGTTGAAGAACCGAGCTTCAATTAAGTTGTCACCTCCAGTATACGTGTGTTCCGCGAAGTTGACTCTTGGGAGATTAAAGTCCCCTAGAATCAGGATGTGCGTGAAACCGAGACGAGTAGAGCGGGATAGTCCTTTCAGCGTACGACTATCGTACTCGATGTCGGCAGTTAGCTTCCTGTAAATGACTCCAATTTGTTTGGTAGACTCGCGGCGTTCATATATAAGCAGTTTATGCTTTCAATTTGGAACGCGTGAGCTTCGTCCTGTTTGTCTGTATGAGCCTTACCGGAATGGACAGGTAGCCCACCTATATGAGGTTTGCCGAGATGGTAGGCCCTGTCCTTCACACGTTTTTTTATTGTCTAGACAGTCCACAAGTCAGTCAGTCAGTAACAACGTAGAACTTTGTACGTACGTACATCAGTTCGAGTTGCCACACCAAATTAGCACAGAGATGCAGTGGTCGATTCAAATCCCGTAGTGGTAGAGGTAATAAGAGTATAAGCAGTTATCGGAAAGATTAGTGTTTGGAGATGTTATTTAAAGAGTATAATACAGTGAAATAAATTTGAGAAGAGAAAAAGAGACAAGGGGGAATAAGGAGATCAAAACTTGGGAGAACACAAAGAGTGTATGCACCTGCGCCATTGCAAGTGGAATGGTCAGCTCCAACTTGCCTTTGTGTTTGGTCCTAGCTTCGTATGGCCTATCCGGGTGCATGTGGATTCCAGGTGGCAATCGACGTCTGTTGGCACGAAATGCTTCCAGAGTTGCAGCCGCCATATGGGAAGATGGGAAGGTTATCTTCATTAGACGGGGTCTAGCATCACCATCCTTCTTGGCTAGTCTCGTCATATGCTGAGTCAGTATGTGTTTGAGCCTCAAGGACTGTTTGATGAATTTCCATTCCCTAATGTCAGTTTTTGATTGAGTAGGGTCCGTATTTTCCAGTATACCTTGCACGATTATATTCCTCCCGCGGAAAAACTGATCGTGAGATTCTCTGGGGATGTTCCGGATGAGATTGCGCTCAGAATACGGTATGTCAGGCAGTATTCTTACATTCCCATCCGATTTCAGTAAATGACTCGCTAGTAAGACATCCTCAACGTCGGTAGCATTTTTGTGTTACACGAAGTAGCCTCGGGTGATTTTGATGTTTAGATTCCTTTCCCCGAGTGAGCCGTGTGACTGTCAAAGGCTCTATTCTTGGAAGTTCAAGTTTCTTGTTCAATTCTCCCCAGAGCATCCTATCATTTTTGTCCTGCAAACTGAGAGGAAGGTCAGGGTTGCCTTTGAAGTTCATGACTATGAGAGAGTCATCACGAACCGTTATTGTCGTCCCAGGTTTTCCGGTGCGTTCAGGTTAAGCACCTTGTTGTTTGGAGGTTGAAGCACGTTTATGAATCCTTGGCTCTTTGATGACCGTACGGACATTCTTGGGGGTAGACCGTGCGAATAGATCACCAGTTGACTTCCGTTCAACAGCTGGGATGTTCAACTTAGACTGTGACGTCTGGTCCTTTTTAGCTCTTTTAACATGGGTCCAATCACCTAGTTTTCGGGAACCACTGTCGCGTTCAAGGACCTTGAGCTGTGAGGCCCGAGTTTGCTGAGGGAGTCGAGTACCGTCATCGTAATCATGGTGCTGAGTTTCAGCGTGTCATCATTAATGCTGTTGCATGCTCCGTCGTTGGTAGACCTATCGACATCCCTGTTCTCGTATTCAATACGCTCTCTTGTTTATCTACCCATTTTTTGACTGTCTTCCCAAGTTTGCCGACAACTTGCTCTGCAGACCTGTCAGTAGGACAATGATATTACTCAGTCAGTTAGTCAGCTACAACGTAGGACCACGCACATATGTGCATCGGTCCAGGTTGCCATACCTCATTAACACAACAAAATGGACACCGGATTCATAATACTTAATTCAGAGGTGGTAATATATAAAAGAAAGATTGCAATAAGGATATAGTACAGGAAGAAAGAATTAGTTCGTAGAAAAAAGATATGAAGTGATTTTAATCTCTTATTTTAAGGGAAGACAGGGAGTGTATACACCGACGCCACTGTGATCGATTCTGAGCCATGTCACCAAAAAGTCTCTAACCATCGGTAACGGTAGTCACGCGGACCCCAACCAAGTAGTCTGCATCTACCAACATGGCTCAGACTAGAAGTTAGTGACTTCAAGCACTGATGCCACGTTTTGGTTTGGCCACCCCTAACCTTCTTCCAACCATTCCCAACACCGGTTAGCATTGCACGTCGTGGTAATCGGTATTCAGGCATACGTAACACGTGGCCCAACCATCTCAGTCGATGAAGATTCACAACCTCATCAACTGATTTACCACCATTCTCTAATACCTTGCGTCTAACCTCACTATTACTTACCCGGTGATCCCAGCAGACACCAGCACTATTTCTAAGGCATCTGTGGTCAAATACTAGTAGCTTACGAGTGTCTTCTACTCTTAATGGCCATGTTTCGCTACCGTAAATTAAAACAGAACGGACTGCCGCGCAGTATACTCGTCCTTTTATTGATAGACGGATATCTCGCCTTCGCCATAGGTGACGTAAGTTAGCAAAAGCCAAGTGAGCTTATATTACTCAGCAAGACTACAGCATCCGCGCTGTATGTAACACATTCCCACTTATGACCCGACTTGCTGAGTCTGTTGTAAGCGGTTGCTGTGAGATCTGTGCACGCTTCGTGGAACCAACCTTTGCAGTTGTCGCACTGCATGCCAGATGTAAAAGCGAAACGGAATTCAGGTCGTTTGCATGAATTTTTCATGACTGTATTGACGTGAACTGTGTTGTAGATGCTAGCAAAAGCGTAAGACCTTAAAAAATACACTAAAAAGCACACTGAAAACGGACAAAAATGGATAAAACGGATGAGATAAACTGAACTAGTTTTTACGTGAAAAACTGAAAAAAAACCGAAAAGTAAGCTAAGGCAAAACCACAGTTAACTATTAAGTTGGGTGAAACTCGGAAAAAAGTAATCTACCGGACGTATAGCTTGGGATAGATTCTTTTGGTCAGAAATGGTACTTTTGTTGCGTAAGAACACAGCAAAAGTTTGATAAATGCAAATCACGTTAGGACTAAACTTCCCGTTCGAAAAGCGCGGTCAAGGTACAAATTAATTCCGAAAACGTGAGGAATCAAATGTTTTTCAGCCATCAAAAGGTTACACAACATATACAGGCAAATAGAAGGCAAAGACTAATAGCAGAAACCACAGGAAATAGTAGCGCAGAATGCAGACACACCGCCACTTCAATAACCACTTATTTGAACATCCAGTAACAAATATTCTATCTTGCTCTTTCCATTGCACCGTTGCACCCTCTTTCGAATTAAGATCCAACTTTTCCTTGAAAAAAAATAGATCCTTTAGTAGATTTATTCGATTTAAGAGCTTATGGCCTCAGAAATTAGTAGATAAAGAGACAGCAAAAAGATAAGACAGGCTATCATGCGAATTATCAATAAAGATTCATATTGCCAATAAAAATAAAATACTACCTTTAAACATAAAAAAGATACTAATAAGGGGGTCGAGCGTTTTAATCGTTCATTGTATAAAAGTTTGGGAAGATCCATCCATAACTTCGTTCCCACAAGAACACTCGAGGGTCCTGATTAAACTTTCTGCTTGACCATTAGAACAAAGCTACATAGGGACAAAGATCAGATGTCTACACCATATATTGCTCAACAAGGTAGTAACTGGGACCTCAGCAAAATGCGAACCAATATCAGTCACCAATAACATATGAACTAACTTTGACAGAACACTTATATCAATGTATGCATTATTAAGTCAGAGTTTGCCGAAGTTTTAAAAATTGGTAAGTTTAATTCCGTAAATAGTTTGACACTTGGTGACATCCGGTGGCTCTTCTGTCATTACCTTCAAAAATCATGGAGTCCCTGATATGCGACGGTTTAAACGACTATCTACAGTCCTTAAATTTCTTCTCACCCCAACAGCATGGTTTCAGGAAGGGTGACGCTTGTATTACCAACCTGCTGACTGCGGTTTACAGATGGACAAGCATCCTTGATCACAAGGGGAAGGTTGACATCATCTACCTAGATTTCTCAAAACCTTTTGATAAGGTTAACCATACATGTCTTATCAATAAGCTCAAACGATTGGGTATCAGACCACCTCTAATCGATTGGCTTACTTCATACCTGAAAAGTCGACATTTTAAGGTCAGGGTTAATTTCACTTTATCTCAGGCTATGGAATGTCCTAGTGGGGTCCCCCAGGGCTCAGTACTAGGACCTCTTCTCTTCTTGATCTACATAAATGATCTCCCTCAACAGGTAACATCAGACTTATTACCTTTTGCCGACGACGTGGAACTTTGGAGAGAGATACGCAACCAAGACGATAGACAGGCACTTCAGGAGGATCTGACTCGACTTCAAAGTTGGGCAGACGATAACGGACTTACCTGTAACACTTGAAAGTGTAAAGTAGTCCATCTGCGACATGTTGCAGACTACAGTTATAACCTAGGAAACTCCTCTCTAGTAGTATCCCAAGTCGAAAAAGATTTAGGAGTCCTGGTGCCCCATGATTTAAAGTCTTACGCTGACTGTGACAAAAATGCCTTCCGAGCAAACCTTGCACTGGTAACATTGAAGCGCATTTTTGGCCAATTTGACGGAAGAACTTTCCATACAATCTTCAATAGTTTCATCCGTCCCCATTTGGAGTACGGAAACATAGTATTTCCCCCGTCACTCCAAAAGGATAAGGACACTCGAGCGTATCCAACGGCGAGCCACGAAATCAGTTCGAGGAATCAAATTTAAACCTTATGAAGAACGCCTCCATTCACTAGACCTTTATCCATTAGAGTATAGGCGTCTTAGAGGTGATTTATTAATGGCTTATAGTATTCTTAACACTTCTGGACATCCTCTCAAACACCTACTTAAGCCTAGTTCGAATAATAACCTAAGAGGTAACACCCAGAAACTGGAAACACAACATAGCAAGACGGAATGTAGACATAACTTCTACTCCTTAAGAGTTGTCAAAAGCTGGAATTCGCTGCCAGCCGAGCTAGTCCAAGAGACTTCTCAGGAGTCCTTCAAGAGGCAACTTGACCTATTTTTAAGGACCAAGGACAGCATCACACTATGATTTACCAATTTCTTTTCCTCTTTTATTGTTAACATACCTAGGTTCCTGCCTGGAGGATTTGGTGATCCCCTGCTACTAGACACGGAAGCCTGTTTAGCGAAAGCTTCTTCTATTCCGTCCACAACCATTTGAACCAATTGAATCATCATTTCTCACTAATATTAGATTAGTGTGGTTATGTTTATGTAGCGTTAACAAGCCAATACTTCGTTTGTTTTTGAAGCCGTTTTCATATATGTGTATTCTTATGATCAAATTGACCTCTTTATACTTCAATTTTAATTAACTTTGATCTTTTAGAAGAAACCCCTCTTCATGAATCTGCAATTCTATAGAGATGTAGCTAGTGTTGTGCCACTGGATAGAGCGACTTGAGTAGCTAAGAGAACGTTTAGTGCAGATAAACTCATCCTATCGTAATCGACCTGATCTATGATGTTTCTTCAACTGAAGGATAAGTTACCTGGTGACGCCACATCTATGTGTAGCTATAAAATTACGCTTTACGTCGTTATTGACAGACTTAGCACTAAAATTGCAGATTTGTCACGATTTGACCACCTAATCTATAAGATCTTACGTAGGAGTCACATTATTGTCTTCACTGACTCGTCCCATTGTAACCCTCGCCATTATATGATGAAGAGCACATCTAGATTGGAGATAGGACGATATACTTGATATGAATGAAAGAGGTAAGTTACACAAGAATGACCACGTCTGCAAGGCTCAGCAATGCCATCCGATTAACTGAGTTCATCTTTCCGCGTTCACCATAATTAACGTTCCCTTCGTGTAAATTGTTGAATATAAGTCGTTTAAGTAATCATATGCTCGGCTCCCAAGGTCATTTTGTTCGGGTCCAATGTAACTATATATCTACGAATTCAGCCGCTCCTTCGGAGAAAGCTATAGTGAGTGCACTGCCAGACAACTGAGCCAAAGAGTTAGTTACCACTTCTCTTCGTGGTTAGGAAAGGGTATATTCAAGACAATACGTAGATCTGTTCTATTGCACTTGATCGATAGTGGTGACGTAGTAGACAGAAATGGGTCATTCGGCGTGATTCGTTGCATTCCTACTAGTTATCCCTAGTGGTTCAATCTCGTCGCTTACACATAGCAGAAGTTATGAGAATTTAAGCTAAAAATCAAGTCTTTGTGTTCATAGGAAAGTTGTAACACCTTTATCTCTCACTTGGTCTTCATAGATGATTTTGTTTATTACTATTTTCCACATTCTTCATCTTTTTATTTCTTCACCCCCTTCCACTTTTTTCTTTTCCTAAGTATTCGCTTCATAGTCCAATTATGTGGACACGTTTTGCTACGTAACCTTATAATTTTTATGGATGATATTTCAGTGCCTATATTTTTCTAAACATTGACCTATTCCATATTATGGAAATTTGATTCAAGCCTTTTTTTATTCTTATCACAACTAGTACACCTTTCGTCACAATGCCAATTTGTACTTTTCATTTATTATATATATTTATGTAACCTATACCACTTTTGTCATTGACTTATGAACTGCCTCGACTGGTTTAATGACTTCGTATATGCATATAAATATTGCCGTGTATTAGAGTAAAACCTGGTGAGGATTTAATAGAAAAACAATATTATTCTCTTATATGTGCTGTTCTGAATCACAATATAAGACTTTTTAAAATAGAGCCCAATCAAGTTAATTGCTTGTATAAGACAGAATATGTTAAAGAGGTATATAGTATGAACAAACGGCCTGATTGTTCCGTTTGTGGTGTTCATTTGGGCAATATCTGTTGTCGATTCCATACCATGACGATATCGCTCAGACTGTTTAACACCTAGTGCTCTGTCACTTATACAGAAACTTTACAGACAAATCATCAGCCTTACACCTCTATCAAAAGAACTGGAGAGGCAGGGGAATAATTTTTGCAGAATATTATTATCAACTTTTAGACTTGTTTTTTGGAACAATAATATCAACCAGTAGAATTATGGTCTGCTATGGTATAAGTACTATTATATAATAGACTTAATTCCAAAATGGTTGATTTGTCGTGATGTGACTTTCTAATCCATAAGATTTTACGTGGACGTTCTATCATTGCCTACACTGACTGGTCTTGTCGAGATCATCAGCAATATGACATCTAGCGCTTCTAAAGAACACATTTAGTCTAGAGATAGAACGACATATTTTATAGCAATTAGGGAGATACGTTACACAAGAATAACCACATCTACAAGGCTGGGCCATGCCACCCGATCGAGTGGTTAAGAACTAATGCTTCTACAAACCTCTGTGCATAATACTTTTGAGAATAATGTTTTATTTGTACTAACTGATGATTCCTTCGTACTTGAGAATGATCCTATTACGAATTCGAAGTATAATACGTTCACTTGAGCTCATCCAGTTCTCCTAACTTAAATTGTACTATTTCGAGAACTCTTAATAAGCGCCTTATTTCGAATACTTCTCATCATCAAACCGGTATAGCATTATCATCATATGTCGGACATTTAGATATTATTTGAAGTGGGGGTGACTTCGAAACCTGGTGCATGGCTAGAAAATATATTCGATATGATAAATTCACGGCTTTCTTCTGACGTTGATCGACAAACAAGCCTATAACTTGCTAAAGTATATGGCTTTTTCAGAGAAACTAATTTCTCTTTCATATGAATTACTCAAGGAATCGCTAGTATTCATTTTCAGTGTGCCAGCTTTGAATCCAGAAAGCGATGAAAGTTTCATAAAATGTTGTGACAAAGTAAACAGAAAAAGAAAAACTTTGCTCCACAAGTGCAATTTTGGGTGCCAATTGGGAATTCAGATTTGTGATTGGTCGATTAGCGGTATAAATATTCCAAATTTAGAGGAGGAATTTATTCACAAATCTAGGAGTTCTATCTAAGGAATTAAAATAACATGTATTAAATATGAGGCAGAGAATAAGTCTGATCTCTAATCAGTGAGAAGTTTCAGTACTGTGCATAGTCGATCTGGTGAGACATACGCTCAGGGTTGCTTAAGCTTGCGTTCGCTCAATAATGGTTTATCTTTCAGCGGAAATATCGAAGATGAATAAATGGAGAATTGAAAAGTAGGTTACAGATGTGAGCACAGGTTCGGTAAGTGCTTATCCTGTTATAAATCCTACTCACATAATTCATGTGTATTTCGACATACCAAATGCTTTAATTGCAGCAAAATTGGGCACATCAAATCGATCTGCAAAGCTGCTCTCCATTTTGCCTCGAGTAATGATGAACCATTCAGTTCTGGTTTTATTCGGTTGGCTGTTTCTAATGATCATTTACCTTTGTCCACGATTTTGTAAGGTAATTTCTGTTACAGGAAAACTGAAGACACTTAGCGGATTAAAATATCTTTATTGTATATCAATAATTTACTGTGTTTTTGAATGTATTTATCTTACTTAACTTTGAACTTGTTTGTTTATATCATTATTTCGGACATTTTGTTTTCCGTTTGTCGTTGGTTTGGTATTTGATATTTTTGCTCCGGGAACCTACAAAATTCGTTTGTTTTGTAATTGTTATAATTATTGTTGTTAGAACGACATTTGGTCGAGTATTTGTGAATTACGAATAAATTTGGTATCTAAATTGGAATTTTGGTTTTGCTGTTAATTTAGGTTCGTAATTTGCAAGTAGATCGATAGTCCGTACTTCAATAACTGGGACGAATAAAACTTGGACGTAATAATGTCCATATTCAGAAGCTATTATATACCTGACTTGGTTCATTTCATGACTGTATTGCTGACACAGACAGTACGGAGTCATATATCTGTCCAGAATTAAACGAAGCTTTGTTAGCCTTGCATGACCCTGAAACTAAGCTCCAGCCACAACAAGCTTATGTTTCGCGTGACATTTGTCGAGAAAGCTGAGGGAACTCGTATTCAAAAAATAATTGGAGCAACACAATAAATTTATTGTATCGCCTAAATACACGGCGAATTGTCCACTGTTCACTATATATACTCCGAATTGTCTGCTTTTGCTACAACTTTTAAAACACCATGGCATAACCCGAAAGGTCTCCTATGTTCGCCTTTATTCCCACAAAACACACTAAAACTGCAATCCACGTGAAAAATGGTATATGTTTAGATAAATTTATTGAAAAGAAAAAGCGTATTCTTATACAACATCAAAACAGAAGCTTGAGCATCAATCGTTATGCATTTTCATTGCCACTACCAATTCATTGTTATTGGGAAAGATCTACAAAAGAAATAAACAGGTGATGTATCATTAATAAGGCATGTGTACTTGACTGCAAGTTCGGTGAAAAACAAACACACTTCCTCAACACTTGAATAAAGTTTCCCATGTGAATAAGAAAGTAAGCTCATGTTGAAAAATTTTTTATTGAAAAATAAGTTGAACATAAAAATTATTCCACGGATTACTTCTTTTAGCCACGACTGTCAGGCTATTGAGAATCAAAGTAATCTTCTACTGAATTTTGAAGTATAAAGAACAAAAAAGGTTACAAGGATATCTGAATGACATGCTTTGGCGCAGCCAGGTACTTGAAGCTCCACTTACGGTTATGTTCCTTAACACTGCAGACTGTACCTATATAACAGTAGGGAAGTTATCACTTTAAATTAGTACATACCTGTCCCTGTTACCTACGATTACGCTTCATTAATTTGTCTCTCACGTCGTGAAAGTAACCTTGATATCGTACAGTTTCGCAAAGTCTTTTTCATTGACAGATGGTGACAAAAAGCGATCGGTTAATGCACCTGAAGTTTAAGTGATAGATATAAGTTACTTCGTATGCAGCCCTAAAACCGGCATTTCTGAAGTGCTCGTTTTGAAATTACTGGCAAACTCATGTGTCATGAGGTACGATAAAACATATCGCATTGATGTTTTAGGATCTTTATACATTAACCGCGTTAACATGGCCATCTGTGTACTGAATTGTAAAGAAATCTTTCTTTACGCTTCAGTGCACCTCTAGGAAATGTTAGTAAGATTATTGTACTGGCCTCTTAGGCGTCTCAGTGTTTAGTCGCAAGTTGTTTTCTTCCTTTGAAGTGTTTTTACGGTGAAGTTCCAGTATTTGGAGGGAAACTAACATATCCTTTGCAGATTGCAGACCATCTATAGTAAATTATAGTTTCTATGTTTGTTACTCACCAAATTCGTGAATGACCTTACATTTCAGAACTGACCAACTGTCATCTGGTCGGTCGCAGTTTTGCAGGTGGATATTGACCAGCTCCGTTGGAAAAAGGCAAAGTTCTTTGCCAACAATCCACTGCTTGGCTGCTATCGTAAGTTGTTTCTTGCTAAGAATGTCAACAATGACGTATTGTTTGTTAGCGGGCTAAAAGTAACAGAATACATGGTGAAATGGTTTATCATCAGGAACTAAGCACATATAAAACAAAATACATTCACTTATAAGTATGCAGTAATGGAACTATTACTAAATAATTAATACAATTAATGGCTATACATTTACAGTCGATGTCCTTAACCGATACCCATGTGTGTTCATGGCTAACTACGGAGCATATAAATATCCCTATATCACTGGATGGGAAAGGATCTTCGAAGTAATTACGTGGGTCAGTGAAAGACCTCAATTTTATTAGTCCGTCCTCCCCTATATCAGTGACTAAACCAGGCTTTCTGTTTACTACGATAACATTATCAGGCTTAAATGAATTTATTTTGATATTCTTAAACATAATTACTTGTTTATTTGAGACCTCCTTAGCGGCTGTTGGGGTAGTATTAGTTAAACAGCTAACTTGAAGCCTATCGCAGAAGGGCATAACGCTGAGCTGCTTGCTTAGCAACAGCATGCCCGCTATGCACAGTTTTTTATTCGCCTCATGAAAGACTCGAATGGAAAGGCTGAAAAACTATCTAAAAGTCCATGAGCACGAACGTCGTTAGGAAGGTGCTGTAACATATGCACATGTAAACTAAGTTTTAAGACCCATAACACCATTCGTATTCCTTAAGAAAGTTTCGTAAATTCATTTTGACGGATTCTACAACGGTAATATGTAATTAAGGGTGTGCAAGCAGATAAATAGATAACGCTAAACACCGGAAGTTACGATACAAAGGTTGCGGCAATGTTTTTCGCTGAATAACTGGGTCTAAATGCAGAAGGAACAACCTACATTCCGAAGCTTTCCATACCGATACGAAGTCTAGTGCACGGCATTTACGCTGAAAGTCGGAGGGAGTACTTGCAACGCAACCAGACATTAAATTATTTATGTCCCTAATTCCACATGAGTTCATGTTAAGCAGTCTTTTATGTGAGAGATTAGCTAGCTTTTTGGTGACACCTAGGTACACCATGTGTATAGGATCTAAAGTAAAAGTTAAGATCATATTAATTGAAAGCGTTTCCAGAATCGAATGGCCTTGATTGTGAATAGATTGAGTCTGACGACGAAAGTTGTCGCCCGTTCTTAACGTATATTTGTAACAGCTTGGATTGGTTGGTTAAGAGTTGACCCCAAACAACCAAGTATATGCCAAAACAGTATTGTTCAAGTATTCATTCACTTCCTTGTTTTATATAAGCGTTATATTCCCTATTATCTTATATTGAATGTTGAGAGCCTTTGTTTGTCTGAACAGACAATCCCACGCTCCACTGTGACTGCGCTAAGATCGAAATAAAGACCTATTCACTACTTGTCTGGTTTCTTCTATCAATAGCACGAGGGTTACCTTTGGACACGAAATTGGTGAGCCCTTTTGAACACAAATTTAACCTCATTTTTGTTATTAATATTATATTTTTTGTACTCAATCGTAAAAGTAGACCTGATTATCCGTAAACTAAGTTGGATATACAAATAGTTTTTTCTTTTTTTAATTACCTTAAGTTATTCGTGTTACAGAAACCATTTTTTCGTGCTAACTTTATTGCTATATTTGTCACATACCCCATGTCAGACTCAATAGAACCCCATAATCTGGATGATTTGTCACCAGTGGAGATAGACACTGTTATGACTACGAAATCCCGACTTCCAGAATTTGATCGTAGTGATCCTGAGTTGTGGTTTGCTCAACTAGAGCATTATTTCACGAGACACAATATCAAATTTGAAGGGATTCGCTATAGAGATTTGTGTTCTATCCTTCCTCCTTCAGTCGCCAAAGAAGTTCGTGACTTGATTTTAAGTCCACCATCACCACAACCATACACCATCTTAAGACGAGAGATAATGAACCGTTTATCATTATCAGATAGTCAAAGAATTCAAAGACTTTTTCAAGGTGAAACACTAGGTGATCGGTCGCCGTCACAGTTTTTACGTCACCTCCAAGTCTTAGTGGGTGATAACACAGTGGGTGAAGCAGTCCTAAAACAAGGATGGATACAAGCTCTCCCATGCTACGTCCAACACTGTTTGGATGCACAAGATCCTGAAACCTCATTATCTCATTTAGCGCGTATAGCCGATAGAATAATGGAAAGAGGTCCTCCAACTGGATCAGGCACAATAAATCACACACAAAAAGTAGAATCAGCAAAAGACCCCGTAATAGAAGGACTCTTTGAGAGTGTTAAGAGTCTCACTGAGGCTGTCACCAGAATGCAAATGAGTCATAGAAACAGGAGCAGGTCACCACAACGACCACGATTCAAGTCACAAAACAGGTCACAAATGTCCAGACAATCTGGGCAGTTTTGTTGGTACCACTGGAAGTTTGGTGTCAACTCAACCAAGTGCATGCAACCATGCGCCTGGCCTAAGCATAATCCTAAGGCAGCGGGAAACGAGTAACCCCTCCCCAGGTCGCGACGACTGAGGAGGGGCGCCTAAACAGTCGCTTGTTTTATGTTAGAGACAGAAACTCTAGCTTGAATTTCTTGGTGGATACTGGCGCTGCTCTTAGCATCATCCCTCAAAATAAAACTGAGATTAGTCGAGAAACATCATCAATTACACTTCAAGCTGCAAATAAAACTAAAATCGTGACATTTGGGCTGAAAACTTTAACCCTAGATTTGGGGTTCAGGAGGCAATTCCCTTGGGTTTTCACGGTAGCCGACTTAGATCTGGCAATACTGGGGACGGACTTTCTAGAGAGATACGAATTTCTAGTTGACACCAAGAAACGGCGATTAACACTAAAAGAAACTTCGTATTACACAAAAGGCAAAGAAGGTCACATCAGCTCTCTTAACTTGATTCAAACTCCCCCAGTAACAACAGCGAAATTCCAAGATATACTCGCGGAATTTCCAAACTTAACTAAACCAAACCCACAGCCTTCTAAAGACAAACTAAAAGTAAGTCACACTATCAAAACCGAAGGTGCACCGGTTTTTGCAAAACCCAGGAGACTAGCACCAGATAAGCTCAAAATCGCTAGGGCCGAGTTTGATTATGTGCTACAGTTGGGTATTATCCGTCCCTCTGATAGTCAATGGGCATCCCCTTTGCATATGGTCCCAAAGAAGAATGAAGGTGACTGGCGACCGTGCGGGGATTACAGAGCCCTAAACCGTCAAACCGTACCAGATAGGTACCCAATACCTCATATCCAAGATTTCACAAACGGTTTACAGGGTATGAACATATTCACTAAAATTGATTTAGTCAGGGCATATCACAATATCCCGGTGGCTGATGAAGATATTCCCAAGACAGCTATTACTACACCCTTTGGCTTATTCGAGTTTGTACGCATGCCATTCGGCCTGAGAAATGCGGCACAGACATTTCAAAGATTCATAGATAACCTACTTCGAGATATGCCATTTGCGCAGGGGTATATAAACGATTTGTTAATTGCCAGCCCCGATTTGCAATCACACGAACAGCACGTACAAGCAGTGTTGAAAAGACTGGATGAACATGGAATAAACATACATCAAAGTAAGTGTGTTTTCGGTGTTCAAACTTTAGAATTTCTCGGTCACACAATAAGCCCAGAAGGGATTAAACCTATCAAAAAAGAAGTGGATACCATCAAACAATACCCCATACCTAGTTCTCTAACACAACTGAGAAGTTTTCTAGGTCTAATTAACTTTTATCGCAGATTCATACCAGGTTGTGCACAATTAATGCAACCTTTGACAGATTCACTTAAAGGAAAACCAAAAGAATTCAAACTGTCTTCTGACGCCATCGAAGCTATTAAACAGCTTAAAGATAAACTGGCTCAAGCAACTACGTTGATATATCCGAATTCTCTTTCCCCACTTGCTTTGATGGTGGATGCTTCAGATAAAGCAGTAGGCGGTACCCTTAACCAACTGGTTAAAAACGCCTGGAAACCAATTGCTTTCTTCTCGAAAAGACTCGCTCCAGCCGAAACAAGGTATTCTACCTTCGGGCGAGAACTTCTTGCAATCTACCTGACCATTAAACACTTCCGACACATGTTAAAAGGTAGGGAATTTATAGTTTTTACGGATCACAAACCTCTGACGAATGCTTTAAAAGCGAGAGCCGATAAATACTCACCTCGAGAAGTCCGACACCTTGACTATATATCACAGTTCACAAGCGATATCCGACATGTCAAAGGTCAGGACAATCAGGCAGCAGATGCTTTATCCAGACTAGAAATGAACGTGCTACAGCAGTCTACAGTAAACTTCGAAACGTTGAGACACGAACAAGAGCAGGACCTAGAATTACAAAACCTACTTAAAACAAACAATTCAAGTCTTAATTTAAAACAATTCCCATCACCTATCGATGGTATTCTAATCTACTGTGACACGACCAAGGCAATGCCGCGACCTTTCGTTCCCAAAAATATGCGAAAGTTGATATATAATAACTTTCATTCTTTGTCTCATCCTGGCGCAAAAGCTTCAACAAAACTAATCAATGCCAGTTATATATGGCC
The DNA here is from genome assembly GCF_000699445.3 of Schistosoma haematobium. Classification (NCBI taxonomy): domain Eukaryota; kingdom Metazoa; phylum Platyhelminthes; class Trematoda; order Strigeidida; family Schistosomatidae; genus Schistosoma; species Schistosoma haematobium. Next base: position 36,376,668 of record NC_067196.1, on the reverse strand, counting down.
GAATTTACAGAAGGATGTACACAAATGGGTTAGAGAGTGTTCAGCATGTCAACAATCAAAGATTAATCGTCACACAAATTCACCCATAGGTGTTTTCTCGCAACCAGATGCACGTTTTGCCCATGTGCATATCGACTTGGTAGGTCCTTTACCACGTTCAAACGGTTTCAATTATCTTTTTACATGCATAGATCGATTTACCAGATTCCCTATAGCCATCCCGATAGCGGACATCACAGCGGAAACAGTAGCCAAAGTTTTCATGCAGAACTGGGTAACCATTTTTAGTACACCCATAACAATAACGACGGATAGAGGAGCGCAATTCGAATCCGAACTATTTAATAACTTGGCTAAACTTCTAGGCTCCAATAGGATACGCTGCACTGTATATCATCCTCAGGCTAATGGGATGGTAGAACGTTTTCACCGTCAGCTAAAAACCGCCCTTATATCTCACTCGAACCCCAATCAGTGGACAGAATTCCTACCATTAGTTATGTTGGGAATACGAACATCTGTCAAAACTGATGCACAGTGTTCAGCTGCGGAACTGGTTTTCGGAACAACTCTGAGACTACCCGGTGAATTTGTTAACCCTAATACTAACAGTCAAAAACTTAATTTAGAAAATTATGTAGATCAACTACGGGACCACATGTCTAAACTTAAGCCGATTAATACTCGTGAACAATCGCGCGCCGTATATATACCTAAAGACCTAAGCAATTGCACGCACGTCTGGATAAGATGTGACAAAATAAAAGCACCACTCAGTCCTCCATTTGAAGGTCCTTTCAAAGTCGTCTCAAGAAAATCTAAATATTTCGTGATAGAAAAACATGGAAACATCGACACAGTAAGTATTGATAGGCTAAAGCCGGCTTATCTAGATCATGAACCACCATACGTGTTGTTAGATCGTTTAACTGACAAATCCATTACGGAATCGAAATGTAAAGATAATAAATCTTTACAAATGACTAAAACGGTTCGCTGGGCACATCCAATTAGTCAGTTAAGGATGTTGACAGTTTCGGCTGCAGGATAAAATCTAACCACGCAGCTAATCACACCCTGCATCTACTTAAAAATAATTTTTTTTCCTCATTCCGCCTCACCGACAACTCCCCAGACCTTTTACCTTTGATATATACGTGTTATGTTAAATATTTTTTTAAAATACTGGACACATAAGCTAGGTATTCCGAAACGATGGCTGAGAATTTTAATCAAACTCATACAACTAACACTGGCAAATACAACGAATTCAAAAAGCAACCCAGAATACCAATCCGTTCTGGAGACCAAGCACTTACATGGAACCGAACAATTATCATTTACATTTATGTATTTCCATTTTGTATCTTATTATTTTATGCAGGCAGTGGAGCAGTTCTTCAGGTTCGCTTGGTTTTCACCATTACCTTTGAAGTAGATTCTTCTTTACTTTTTACTTGAGGGCGACTCAAGAGGCAGGTGAGTAAACACCTGATAGCCGGTCTGAGCACGGAAAAATCGTACCTCACCAACATGGTGTTGGGTAGCCCGCTCGCGGCACTTCCTCAGATATTCTTATTCCACATTCTCACACTTTCTCTTGAAGGCACGCAGCAAACCATCGGCGATAGTTGTAGAAGAAATCACATGCTACAAAATAAGATGGCATCCATGGACTATCGTTGACAGCGTCAGTCGTCACTGATTGTAAGTCAAACAGTGAGGGAGTTGATAATTTTCCCTTGGGATGAGAAATAGAACTAAGGTGTTTTCGATAGTTAGGTTAACCGAACCGACGTTCCTACGGAAGTCGATTCTAGGGGGAAGCTAATGTAACAGCTTAGGTTGGTTGGTTAAGAGTTGACCCCAAACAACCAAGTATATGCCAAAACAGTATTGTTCAAGTATTCATTCACTTCCTTGTTTTATATAAGCGTTATATTCCCTATTATCTTATATTGAATGTTGAGAGCCTTTGTTTGTCTGAACAGATAATCCCACGCTCCACTGTGACTGCGCTAAGATCGAAATAAAGACCTATTCACTACTTGTCTGGTCTCTTCTATCAATAGCACGAGGGTTACGTTTAGACACGAAATATTCACCAGTTGGATAAGTCGTCTTCCCCTCAAGCCGTCTCCCAAGTACAGTACACCTGTCGCAACCTGCCTTACCATTGTGATCAACCGTATACCTAACAGCAGAATGAGCAAATGTTTCACATATTACAGTGGACAACTTAATAGATATTTATTTAGTAAACTTAGTACTAAACAGACCTACGTCAGTCATTTCTTTTATTTCAGAAATTGTGTCGGGAGAAAATTCGTTGAGTTCTGCCGGTTTACTATTCCCTCCGTAGATCCCTATCATGAACACGTCACTAAACCTTGGGGCAACGATCCGTCCTAATATAGGCCATAAATGTTGATTAGAGCTCCTAGGCATAGAAAGTCCATCTACATTAATATACAAATTTAAAGTATCAATATCAAAAGTACACAACCAAAGTTCAACATATCTAAGCAGATTGGTTTTCAATCCGAGGTGGTAGTAAACCCCACTGCTGATGAACTTTGCTCGGTCACTTGTACATGTCCTCAGGACACTTCTGATGCTCCTTGGTGAGTCTGGAACCAGGTCTCGGAAATCATTCAGAATGCGGTCAGCATCACTGATGCTGAGAACGCTTTTTGTAATTGATTTCATCAATACATTGTTGATCCACTCTTTACGATTTACGAACTTTTGAGAACATAAATTAACGTCATTACATCCTATAAGAAATATATTAGCGTATTCATTTTATATACATACCAGTATTATCTAGAAGCCTTTGATTGCTGTAGCTAGTGGATAGTGTAACAGTTGAAGGATTCTCATTACAATTAATTTCTCTCTCGACTGCTATCAATTAAATATACACCACAGTTAAAGTCAGTTACCTTTGATTGCGCTTTCACTGGCAAACTAACTAAACGGAAGCAAGTTATGTTTTTTTCATGAAATCTGTTCTTATTTTATTCCACCGTCTGTTATAAGTCGATCTATGATAGTCAAGGACGCTTGAGGCGTTAATATCGGTCCCATGTCTACGAGCTCTCTCAGTGACTTTATTTGAACTCATAGTACTGGACTAACAAGGTAATTAGTTATAATAAACATGAAAAATGGAGAGCACGTCACTCACCTGCATCACTTCATTTATTTGTGATGGCTACCAAGCATGTCTGAACTCTCTAGCTAGACAAAAAACGAAGTCAGTGTATATGCGTCTCAGCCAATTCCCTGTGTCCGTATTTTGTTACTTGTGTTAATGAAAATAGTTTTTTATCAAGCGGTGCGTTATTTTGTCGACGTTTATGAAAATATTAGTACGGGATGCGGCATATTCAAACACCGCACATTACGCATGATTGTCGACAAATGCACGACGTAAGGGGAGAAAACCGACATTCCCCCTTTATTTATGCTTTCGTCCCCTTTATTTCCCCTTTTTCGCCTTTACTTCCCCTTTAATGTTTGCTTGGGAATACAAGTGTATCAATTGAAACCCAAAATTATTGTGAGGCAAAGGTTTTTAATAACTTAACTTCTTATCATATTTTTGATTTTATCTTACTAAATATCTGGGTTTCCTAATGATTCACATGTTTTTGGTGGAAATTCCTATAAAAATGAGAAAAATATGTCGAATGAATTAAATCATGGTCGGAAATGAGATCGTGGAGAAGATTTGTAGCTCAGGTGGATGATTTTGGTGGAGTCTTGTTCTCTGAGCTGGATGGTTTGGTCGTGGAGCTTTCATCGTTCTTCTGAACGACATCATCAGCACAAACTTCAGATAGAATAAAGTGTTCGAATTACTCCATATGTGTTTCACAGCTTGTTCTGTGCACCTCGACGTTGATTGGTTCTTATTGACCTTAAATTTATCATTGTTTACTTCTTTGTTTTGGTCGTGTCTCTCATTGGTTTGATTTTTGTTCCTATATTTATGCATGATTTTCCTGATTGGTTGGTAAACTGGATTGATTTCAATATGAAACTATATCCCTGCTGCTCAACAACGACACAAATCTCAATAAATACACGAATCTTCAAATTCAAAGTCTACTGGAACTCATAGGTTTATATATTTTCAATTCAACAACAAAATCTACGAACAAACAAAAGGGACACCAATGGGATCACCAATATCAGGACTGATCGCAGAGGCAGTGATGCAAAGACTAGAAGCCACTATATTACCAGTGATCAAGCCAAAACTTTGGATTCGCTATGTAGACGACACCTTCGTCATCGTCAAAAAGAATGAACTGGAAAAAACCTACAAACTGATCAACAACGTTTTCAATAACATCAAGATCACAATGGAACAGGAGTCAAACAACCAACTAGCATTCTTGGATACATTGATCACTAGAACCAACACAGGAAAACTGGAAGCTCAAGTATATAGGAAACCGACCCATACAGTTCAAATCCTCAACTACAATAGCAACAACCCAAGAGCTCACAAAATCAAATGCGTGCACACATTGTTCAAGAGGGCGAGGACACACTGCAGCACACTGGCAGCACGAAAAAATGAATAGAAATACCTGAAGGACATATTTCAAAAGAACGGCTACCTAATCAACTTCATCAAAAAAACACCAACCGCACGCAGCATCAGAACCCAAGTCAAGCAAAAAATCAACAAAAGGATCACCCTACCGTACATACAAGGAATATCAGAAACCGCGACGAAACTGCTGAAAACCTTCGGGATAGGTGTGGCACACAAACCGACAAAATCACTACAATCAATCCTATGCAAACCAAAGGATGAAATAACAAAGGAAAACAAATCAAACATCATCTACAAAACAAATTGTACCAACTGCGAAAAACACTACATCGGACAAAGCGGACGCCCCCTCCACTTTCGCCTACATGAACATCAATTAGCAGTCAAACGCCATGATATCTCTTCACTTATATCAATGCAAGTGGATAACTACGGACACTCATTCGATTGGAAAAATGTAGAAATCTTAGAAAGAGGAAACTCCAAAAACACCAGAGAATTTTTAGAAGCCTGGCACTTAGGTCAATCAGCAATCAACAAGCATATTGAAATCAATCCAGTTTACCAACCAATCAGGAAAATCATGCATAAATATAGGAACAAAAATCAAACCAATGAGAGACACGACCAAAACAAAGAAGTAAACAATGATAAATTTAAGGTCAATAAGAACCAATCAACGTCGAGGTGCACAGAACAAGCTGTGAAACACATATGGAGTAATTCGAACACTTTATTCTATCTGAAGTTTGTGCTGATGATGTCGTTCAGAAGAACGATGAAAGCTCCACGACCAAACCATCCAGCTTAGAGAACAAAACTCCACCAAAAAGGATGGTCGGAAATCTAATACAAACTTGATTGATGCTGTTTTTATTAACGATCCATCATTCTTTGATTAGATTTTCAATAAGTTTGTGGGAAATGTTTCTGAAGTGTTAAATCTTGATGATTTTATGTTAAATGTTATTTGTCCTCATAATGCATTTATTTCTGGTGGAAAACTTGGTTAGTGTGAATCACGAATCCAAAGTGAATTCAGTTAGCCCGACCGTTGTTGCTACCTTGACGTGGTGGTCGGGCTTGCCTATCGTGATGAAGCAACCGAGCTATACTGTCTGGAACAACTGTTCCTCAAGGTCCTACCATGTCAGACAGGTCGGTTGAAGAGCGGTAAGACTAAAAGCAACAAACCCAAGGTCCGAAGGCGAAGTCGTACTGCTGACTGTACAGAGGTGTGACAGCAGTAAGGTGTTTCCTTCAGACAACCAGCATGACAGCTATGCTGCCTTCCCACAAGGAGGGGTGGGGTTAGAAAAGGTCGACCCTAAAAATGCACACCTCACCTTACCTCACGGATTTCCGTCTCCGGCGGTAAGGCCCTTTGAAGAACGGAGCCAACACGTCACAAACCTCTCACGAAAAGGCCGTGCGCGACCGGCCTCAAGCAGTTGTCCCTTGGGCACTGCGGTCACGCTCTCAGGTCACTGAGACCGCCTCTAATCCAATTTCCTTTTCAGGTACCTCCAGAAGAACCCTTCCACGGTGTGGGCGACCGGGAAGTGATAACCGCCCTCATACCTCTAACAGCACCCAAGACCACCGTATTCATAATCAACCTTCCTCTTCAATTCCTATTATTCCTCCTACATCGACTTTCAACCCTAAACTTCCTCCTTCGGCTTCCTCCTCAAGTGTCACCATAGCCAACGATTCTGTTGCTCAAAACTCTGTCCCAGGTCTACTGAAACCTCGCTCCAAACTACACATTGGAGCCTTCAACGTACGCACTCTATGTCAAATCGGTCAGCAGGCTTCCTTGGCTAAAACCCTAGAATCTCTTTCCATTGATGTATGCTGTGTCTCCGAAACACGCATACAGGATTCCAGTGTGGTCATTCACTTGACCTCACCTCGGCAAAACGGAGAGCCAACGAGATACACCCTACGTGTATCTGGTGACCCGATGGCCAGTTCTCGTGGGCTGGCAGGTGTAAGCATAGCACTAAGCATGAGGGCGGAACAAGCACTGCTAGAATGGATCCCCGTCAATAGTCGTCTATGTGCTGTTCGGCTAAACGGCTCCGTAAGAACTCGGAAGGATAGGGACACACGTCGTTGCCTTTTCGTCGTTTCTGCCTACGCTCCCACTGACTGCAGCTCAGATGATGTGAAAGATGAAGTTTACAGAAAGCTGTCCGAACTTCTTCAGAAAGCTAAACGCTCAGACATAGTACTCGTAGGGGGTGACTTTAATGCTCAGATAGGTAGCTTAAATCAAACAGAAAGGCATTTAGGTGGATATTTTAGCATTCCGGCACAGCGAACAGATAATGGTGACCGTCTGCTGCAACTGTGTTCAGACAATAGCTTATTTTTAGCAAACACAAATTTTAAGCATAAGGAGAGACATCGTCTAACGTGGTGACCGCCTGCACCAAACCAACGATGGACTCAAATAGACCATATTGCCATCAGTCATCGTTGGAGAGGGTCGGTAGGAGATTGTCGCTCATTCTGGAGTACCTGCTTGGACTCCGACCACGCCCTAATACGGGCACGCATCTGCTTGCGCTTCACTGGACGCAAAAAAGCCACAGTAAAAAGACCCATTAGAACCGAACTGAGTAGCGAGGAAACCAAAAGTAGGTTCCAGGAACAACTGAGGTCACGATTAGGTAGTTCTGAAGACGAGGCTGACCCAGATGTTGCTTGGAATGAAATATAAGAAGCTGTGGAAGCAGCAGTGACATCTATTAGCGACCTAAACCACAGAGTTTCAAAGAACCAGTGAATTTCTTCAAAGTCTATCACACTGATGGATTCTCGCAAACTCGTCCCATCAGGCTCCGAACATGATAAAGAGCGACAAGAAATCAGATCTAGGTTAAGAAAAAGTCTAAGAAACGACCGTGAGCAGTGGTGGGCAACGAAAGCAAAAGAGATGGAAAAGGCGGCGACTATAGGGAACACAAGACAGCTTTACAGACTAATAAAAGAAACTGGAATTAATAAGTCAAGTGTAAGTGAGATTATATCGGAAAAAGACGATACTCTCATCTGCTCCCAGTCCAGGCGTTTAGAACGATGGGCGGAACATTTCAGAGAACAGTTCAGTCGGCCTTCAGCTACTCTACAACTACCCTCCATTCCCAGACAGTGTGAATGGAACATTGAAGTAGGTCCCCCAACTCTTGCTGAAGTTCAAAAGGCTATAGTTAATCTGAAACGAGGAACGGCAGCTGGTCCAGATGGATTGGCTCCAGAGGTCTTTAAGGATGGTGGTCCAATTTTAGCGATTAGGTTGACTAATATTTTAGCTAAGATCTGGGAGTTAGACGTTATTCCATCTGGTTGGTCACAATCACTTATCGTCCCAATATATAAGAAAGGGTCAAAATCATCCTGTGACAACCACAGAGGGATTAGTTTAACTAATATAGTATCTAAAATACTAGCCTCGATAATTATCAGACGCCTAACTAAGACTTGTGAACTGCAAACACGAGAGAATCAAGCTGGTTTCAGACCTGGTCGTGGCTACATCGACCACATATTCACCATTCGTCAGATTCTAGAACACAGGCATACTTATCGGCGTCCGACAATGGTGGTCTTTCTCGACTTAAAAGCAGCATTTGACTCGGTAGACCGCGAGATTCTGTGGCAGTGTCTGTCATTGAAAGGCGTACCTCAGAAGTACATAAACCTTGTAAAAGCTCTTTACTCGAACACTACTAGTCGAGTCAGAGCTTATGGTTAACTGTCATCCACTTTTGCAACCTCAAGTGGTGTCCGTCAAGGCTGTCCACTTTCCCCATTTTTGTTTAACTTCATCATAGATCTACTGATGGAAATAACTTTCTCGTCGACTGAGTTCTCGGGTATTGATCTCCTACCAGGAGGTCCACTTATCGACTTAGAATACGCAGATGACATAGTCCTGTTTGGTGAAGACGCTGACAAAATGCAGAGTCTTCTGGTAGCACTGAGCAACAATGCCAGAATGTTTGGAATGCGCTTCTCTCCCTCTAAATGCAAGTTGTTGCTTCAGGACTGGTCTGCGTTAACACCTGAACTAAGGATAGGGAGTGAAGTAAACGAATGCGTTGACAACTTCACTTATCTTGGAAGTCTGATCAGCCCTAACGGGTTGGTATCGGACGAAATCTCAGCACGGATTCGAAAAGCTCGATTGGCTTTTGCCAACTTACGTCACCTATGGCGAAGGCGAGATATCCGTCTATCAATAAAAGGACGAGTATACTGCGCGGCAGTCCGTTCTGTTTTAATTTACGGTAGCGAAACATGGCCATTAAGAGTAGAAAACACTCGTAAGCTACTAGTATTTGACCACAGATGCCTTAGAAATAGTGCTGGTGTCTGCTGGGATCACCGGGTAAGTAATAGTGAGGTTAGACGCAAGGTATTAGAGAATGGTGGTAAATCAGTTGATGAGGTTGTGAATCTTCATCGACTGAGATGGTTGGGCCACGTGTTACGTATGCCTGAATACCGATTACCACGACGTGCAATGCTAACCGGTGTTGGGAATGGTTGGAAGAAGGTTAGGGGTGGCCAAACCAAAACGTGCTTGAAGTCACTAACTTCTAGTCTGAGCCATGTTGGTAGATGCAGACTACTTGGTTGGGGTCCGCGTGACTATCGTAACCAATGGTTGGAGACTCTTGGTGACATGGCTCAGAATCGATCACAATGGCGTCGGTGTATACACTCCCTGTCTTCCCTTAAAATAAGAGATTAAAATCACTTCATATCTTTCTTTCTACGAACCAATTGTTTCTTCTTGTACTATATCTCTATATGCAATCTTTCTCTTACATATTACTACCTTTGACCTAACCACTGCTATGAATCCGGTGTTCATCTTGTTGTGCTGATGCGGTATGGCAACCTGGACCGATGCACATATGTGCGTGGTCCTACGTTGTAGCTGACTGACTGACTGAATTCAGTTAGAATGATCTCATATCAAATGTGGTTAATCCTCACCATGAAGTCACTTCTAGTAGATCCAATAGTCAATGTAAGAAGTATGTTTTAAATAAAGCCACATTATTTGTGACTTGTGGATATGAAGATCCCACATTATTTCATAGGAAAGTATCGTGTTGGGAAATCTATGGTTCGGACTCTAGATATCATTGATCCAAGTACACAACCGGCATGTTGATCAAATACAATTCCAGGAACCAAGTGAGTCTGTTCCAATTTCGGTTGTTAATTCCAATACTGATGAGTACATCCTAAATCATACAGAGTCTACATCCAATACACAGTCGAACAAACACGGCAAACCTAAGGAAAAGTACAATTGATTGCAGAAATTTGGATCCCTATTTAAGCTGTGGTGTTTGTACAAACTAATGATTACTTTGTGCTTGATTTCTCGCTTATTACCAAGTCCAAATACAACACATTAATTTGTGCTCATCTACCTCTATTTTCTGCAAATTGCACCATTCCGGGAATCCTGAATTGGTACAATAATTCGAATACTCATAATTAACATACATCAAGGGATTCATTTTAGAGTGTGATAATCAAAAATAATCGAATTCACTATATTAACTAATAAATCTCAAAATTGTCCTATACATACATATTTTGAGTTCGGATCAGGAGCGTAATACATACAAAGGCATTATTAATAAGCACAAACGCCACACATTCCTAAAGAAAACTTCAGGGATTTTCTAGCTTGCTATTCAGATGTTATAAATTCGACGGTAATCTTCGTTCAGATTAGCAAATGTTTGATTATACCACTTCAGAACGGAAGCTTCTAGCTACCTTCCTTGCTACTCACGTCATTGTGGAAATACTTAACGGAACTACTCGTAAATACCGACCCCAAAATTATTTTACTTGATTCGCTAAAGAGAGTTCTACCAGTTGGACTTGGTCACACATATCACACAAGTTTGTCTAAACTACTATTTGGATAGTTGTATGCGTATATCGGGTTACAATACTTCTAGATAAAGAGCATCTGGAGTGGTAAACTACGATTGTTTGTTTCGAAATTCATTAGAGGCTCCCCTAAACAACCAAAGGATTAGCTGATCAGGGGATTACAGGCGGTAACTTATCTCCATTTCCGTGTTCTCATATAACATTATTATGGATTTGAAACCTAATGTATAAAATCATTACGCTAAAGATAATTGAAATGGGCATCCAGCAAGACGATATTTGACTGGTAAATATATATCTCCGTAACATCACATCATTGCTCCCAAAAACTTCGCTCACTACACATTAAAATACACGAACTCCATTAGCAAATACTACCATAAACTGAAGGCACTATTGAAGTATTGATTAGTGCAGTCACACATCCTATATATTTAATCAACTCCATATTCTAAAAGGTCTTTACCCACAGTTTGCATTTGTGATAATAAAACTTATTATTGACACTTCATTCTTGATGAGACGGGCTGACGGGTGTCCGCAACCAAATGACTTGGTCATGAAAGTCATATCGAATGCAAAATTCAAAATATTACGAAAAGCTTTATTAAGACTTCTCCTAACTAAATGTTAAGTAAAAGTACATCCAATACTTAAATTTTAACCGCTGATATAATTTAGATCAGTTTCACTTCTGAGACAAATGAACACCCTAAACACGACACCAATTTCAAATCAAGGATGTTATGAAATAAGTTTTGAGGCTATAATGTGAACAAAAAATGCAACTGAAGTGACACATATCAGTCACGAATCCCAAATATCGTGTGTGGGCGCACACACAGATAGACTCTACATTTACTCAAACCGCTAGGTTTGAAGTTGAATAAAGAGCAAACGGAATTACTATTTAGTATATTTATTCGTCTGTCTACGTCCGGTCCATCGACAGTTTAACAAAACTAAAACATCCATTCTAAGCTACCTCATCATGACTACTGAAATATAATGACAACACCAGTGAAATCCTGATACGTCATCAAATTATGTTTTTACGACGGCAAACTATTAAATTGATGTTCATCAAATCATTTCTAGAAAAAAAAGCTAATTTAATTAATAAAGAATCACAATTTAAGTATAAAGTGGACACATAAATGGTAAGCATATATGAATTTTTTGAATCTCTTTAATTGCCAAAAAATTCATACGTAGAGTGACTTCGCTTAAGTCACCTCACAAATGGAGTTAAAAAAAGAAAAAAGAACAAATAATACAGAAACAAAATGTCACAACATTTGTTGTATTGAAATCTCGTGAAAAGGGAAAATATACCGATTGAAAACAAACAAAGCCATGGAATCACTTTTTTACAAGTGTTCACTAAGGTGAGGGTGCAGTATTTTGAACAAAATTTATGGAATAGCCTTCTGATTCAGGATTCTTTTGTACTTTGAAATTGTCAGTTGATAGACCAAAAGGTTTTAAAATCAGATTACCTAACTGCTTTAATTGACCAAACATTTCCTCCTTCATTTTTTCATTTTGAATATGGATACGCTCCGGAAGGGTCTAGAAATACGTAAAACAAGAATGGGTTGCAAAACGAATAAAGACATTTTTTATCTGTTATATAAAGTTTGTATCAAACAATAAAGCTCACATAAGGAAATGGGTTGAGGTGAACTAATCATTTATACAGACCTGATTTCAGATTAGAATCAAACTAGATACTCTAGTCTTCTAACCTCTCCAACGTACAAAAATAGTTTACTTGAACATAATATATGTTTGAGAACCCCAGTATTTAGTGTATTTTTAAAATGAAGTTAGACAGTCATTGGGCCCATTTATTGAAGACTGAGAATATCTGACTACCTAAAAGAATTAAATGGGAATGTTTTTGGACGGGCGACACTATGGTTACTAGCTACTCCCCTAGTGTCTAGATACATTTCTACAGTGAAAACATTTATAATGAATCTATTAGAGTACAACAAAGTAATTTAAGGTATTCAGTATTTCTGCATGTTGTATGATGTTAACTATATCTCTTTCAAAAACGATACTGATACCACTCTATTATCGAAAATTAGATTTGGTTCGACATATACATCGATGTTGTATGATTGTTTGATTTTATAACTTTATTTAAAAATATGAGTAGAACAGATTGATTACAGTATTAACAGCGATTAGGAGTAGAATATAAAAAACCACTAGATAATCATCAGGTCAACGCTCGAAAAAAATAAGATAGAAATAATTAACTATGCTTCAGATTAGAAAAACTCGAAAAGCTGTTTTGATGCAATTTTTAATTATCAGTTATCAATGCTAAAAGAAACATTGTCACAGAAATTCGAAACAGAATGTATGACAGAATATGCCCTGGACACCGTTTTTGTGAACGCGATCTAATAAGTAAAATTCAATTACCTATGATAATATAACGCATAACCTAACTCGGAAGATAAACAGATAAACATACCAGGGTAAAATACTATAATAACAACATCAAAGACAGAAAAAGATCAAATGAAGGATGTTATAACCAATCTGTTAATGTGCTTCTTATTTATTTATGTTTGAGAAGAAATGGAAATATTTCGAGATATTCAGTACTAACACAATTATCAAAACTAAACATTTTTATTTGCTATATGACTGAAATTTGAAACTGTGGGTGGTAAACGCTCAAGCGAAAACCTAAATTAGAGGAAACGTTTTTGATTTCTTTAAATTGATCCTGAGAAGTTTTTAATAAACCAAACTTCTTTCCGCAAACTTTCAAACAACTGGAAAAAAGTGAAATTCGAAACCAACTGACACTTCCATTCACAATGTCGTAGGTGTATACACCCTTTGTCTTACTTTAAACCGTGAGATTAAAATTGCTTTATATCATTCCTTCTACGAACTAACTCTTTCTTCCTGTACTATATTCTTACCCACAATCTTTCTTTTATAAATTACTACCATTGAAGTAACTACTATGAATTTGGTGTTCATCTTGTGTCAGTGAGGTGTGGCAACCTGGAACGATGCATATATGTGCCCGGTCCTACGTTGTAGCTGATTGACTTATAATAGAATATTTAAAAAGATCATAATCAACTGACTTTCATATGAAAACCTAAGAAGAAAGAAAATGTATTACCCAGGATCAATTTTCAGTTATATTAAATATACGGTACAAACTATGATAACTCTTTAGTCAGTTTTAGAAACAACATTAAGCTTATATTACTTCCAGCTCTCAATCTAAAGTAAATAAGCAACAGGAATGGATTTATCGATCTATCTTCATAATATCATTTAGACAGAAAAATAGATTTTTTACCAACGTGTTCCATAAAGATGGCATCATTTGAACTTAGACTCCTACAAAAATACAATTTAGTGCTCATGAATAGTGATTACATCTACAGACAAAGTTAAATGAACAATAAAATATCATCTGAAAAATCAGAGTTCATTAAAACTGAAGTATGAAGAGGTCAATTTGATCATTAGAATACACATAAATGAAAACGGCTTCAAAAACAAACGAAGTATTGGCTTGTTAATGCTACATAAACATAACCACACGAATCTAATATTAGTGAGAAATGATGATGTCACCAAGTGTCAAACTATTTACAGAACTAAACTTATCAATTTTACAGTCAGTAACACAACTATAATCAACATAACCTAAAATAATATGGTACCCATTTTTAGGTTTATGTACTCAGTTTGAAATCACTTTTTGTATCGTAGTAGTAATTCTGGACTATACACAGCAAAGTGAGGAGTTTTGTTTTGTAATCTAATGATAGAAAGTCAGGTACTTTAACGTATATATCATATCCTCACTGAAAGTATTCAACTAAAAGACAATCAAGAAGACTGAACAAAGGATTGCATGATCACAACTGTACTCTTCGTTTTTCATACGAGTTTGATGCACAAAGGTGCTAGATAAAATAAACGTGATTACGAATGACATAACATACGATCAACTGCGATCCCACAATTTGAATTTTCAGAAAACCATACACTCTACTATTCATCATAACCCCATACAAAATATACCCTAGAAAAGATTTTGATATCCAAATTATGCATAAACGAATTATCGTATGGACAAACATTGAATCGTTGAAAAGAATGTGCTAATAGTTAAAAATACATCCTAGGAGTATTCGACTATATTGTTTTTAGTGTGCAACTAATCGATCATTAAAGTGGATCAGCAGAATCTTACATTATTCCTGAAAGCAAACGATATATATATATATCAGAAGAGGTTTTGTCGGTATTATAGTAATTTTAATAGTCGGGATCATGAGTCTATATATATAGTTGTGAATTCCTAATAATTTTAATCCATAATTTATACAGTCATACGACAGAGTTATAAAGTCATAAGGTACGACTATTTATAAATCTAAGGAGATGAATAGCTAACACATTTGGGATGCAAAACGATGAGACTCATTTACCTAACCGTAATTTTAGAATAATAGAGGGTACAACAATGATGATGAACTAAAAGGAAGCTAATATCCAGTATTTACAAAACAACTTTGAAAAAATATAAGACATTGATTTTGCATGCTATCACGTTTCTCAACTTCGGCACTTGCATAAACTGAAAGTTTTGGTGCCAAATTCATAACATGCATACCACTGTTTCTGCTGTTTATAACACAGTAGAAAGATAACACGTCTCACAAATATGAGCACATAACTTAGGCCATTTTTAAATAATGGAATTTTTCTACATAGATTAATACAATATAAAAAAACTAACATGATAAGAACTATAGGAAAATAAAACTTGTTTTGCGGAAATAAACAGCGTTAGGTCAGTCAAAAGAAATTAATGTGACTGAGGAAAAAGGTACGTAATTTTGCTATGTCCAGGAATAGGAAGAGGACAAAGAATGAGTACAATTGCGTGACTATATCCAAGTTTAGGTTTATAAGTCAACGGATTACGAATACCTTGCATACTCCAGTCAGAAAATCCAAACCTTCCTACACAGACAAGACTAACACTTTTTAGCTTAGCAAGGTGATACCATTACATGATCTAGTCACCCTTACGCACTTCGTAACTCACTTTGATGCCATTCTATATAAAATGCTGAAGCAGATGATTGTAGTGAATGTATAACCAATTACCTTGTTAGATAAAAGTTGGTAGTCTCTTCAACCAACTAACCACCTTTACTACACAATAGATCGACAATACTCATGAACAAACGTTTGTAATAAAAAAAATGTCTACTCAAGTTTCACAACCCACAAGTAATACATAATAGACTTCTGAGTAGCACATTGACTGTTTGAAGATAAACATTTTGCTCTCAAAACGTTAATCGTAGCTATCACTCACGAACCCACATACAGAGAACATTTGCAATGGTGGATTTAGAACATTGAACTATGTCACTTTCGAAAAAACCTCGGATAACATTTAGTGAATAAAGTTAACTGTTACCTACCAGTTAAACATACATCTCTTGATTAGTTTGAAATTGTGATCCTAACTAACAGAAAATTTCTAGGTTACTACCAAACGCTACGAAAAAATTAAATTCCCTTAAAAATAAATTAAAAACAGTAACATAAGTAGTACAAAACAGCAGAAAGAAGCCGTTAACATGAGTAGCAAACTTACAGCACATGCATGACGAGCTTTTTGATTACTCGGGTCTAACTGTAAAATTTTTTTATAATCTTCAAGTGCATCTGACAGTCTGTCCTTGCTTTCCAACAAAGTGGCACGTCGCTCCAAACATTTGGCGTAATCTGGTTGTAAGTTCAAAGATTCATTACAGTCCAAGATCGCTGCTTCGGGAGAATCCTACTTTTTAAAGAAAGAAGCTTAGCTAATCTAGAGTATGAGAAAAAAGCCAAGGGACATCTACAAGAGGGTCCATATGAACAAATTAAAGAAGCAAAAAGTAGAACAACTCTTAATAAACTCAAGGCGGAAACCAGCAAACTCTTACAGTCATTAAAGGCTAAGCTAGGATCGTCCTTATGGTTTATGTTATATCCAAAGAGTTGTAATCCATGCAGATTTTATGGACTCCCAAAGATCCACAAGAGTAATACTCCACTAAGACCAGTGGTAGACTTTACAAATTCACCGACTTACAATCTAGCTAAATATCTAGCTAAGATACTCAAAACATGTGAAAAACTGATTAATCATGGAATTAAAAACTACGGAATTCAAGAACTTGACTGATACCATCGATATAGAAGAGGATGAAATAATGGCAAGTTCTGATGTATCTTCCTTATTCACTAATGTACCTATCAATCGAGCTTTGGATATTATCAATGATTGTTTAGAATCTGATTTAGATTTGAATTTACGTTGCCCATTAGATCCACCGGAGGTTATCAAATGCTTAGAATTATGTTTAAGATCTACCTTGTTCATATTTCGAGGTCACCTGTATAGACAGAAAAAGGGTATAGCAATGGGCTCACCAGTTTCTCCGATTGTAGCGAATTTATTCATGCATTCCCTAGAAACTAGTGCAATCGCTAGAAGTGTATATCCACCAAAGTTATGGTTACGGTATGTAGACGATATTTTTATTATCAATAAACGGGATGGTTTAGAAGAACTATTTAACAATGTAAACAGCATTTCAGAAAGCATTAAGCTAACGAAGGAACTAGAATCAGTTGACCACAAACTAGCATTTCTAGATTGTTTAGTTGAACGTAGGCACAATAATAATAAGTTGAAAATAAATGTTTACAGGAAATCAACACATTCCGAGAGATACGTAGATTTTGATTCAGCTCATGCACAGTGCACGAAAATTAATGTTGTAAAAAATGTAATGAACAGAAGTACTAAGATTGTTACAGATAAGGAAGACCAACGAACTGAATTAAATAAAGTATTTTCTACTCTTAGGGATAACAACTACCCAAAAGAGTTTTGAAAGAAGATTATTAAAAGTGAAAGAAAAACTAAACTAGAATGTATGCGAAAAGTTTCGAAGTACACCGTAGTCATACCATACCGTAGTGAAACACCAGAAGAAATCAAACGGATTCTAAACAAACATGATATAAGAGTGTATTTTAGAGCAAATAACACATTAAGATCGACATTGGTGAAAGTTAAGGACAAGTTAGCAAAGGAAGAACAACAGAATATTATGTATGAGATCAACTGTCATGATTGTAATGCAGCCTATGTTGGAGAAACATCCAGGCAATTGAATGTAAGATTGAAGGAACACAAACAATGTTTGAAAAATGTCCCCAAATCCTCGTTTGATTTGAAGAAACTTGAGAATAAGTCTGCGATAGCGTTACATGCATTAGAAACAGGACACAAGATTAATTTTGAAGGGACCAAAATACTTCAGAAAGGTTTTAACACCCATAAAGAAAGATTGGCAGCAGAAGCACTGTACATATGGGCGAACAAGAACAACCTGAACCGAAAAGATGGTATTCAACTGGCGACTACCTGGCGAATTTCGTTGTGACAAGTAATTTGAACCCTATCTTTATTCAACCTGTCTATTTCAAATGCATCGTTATTTTTGACTGATTTCAATGAGTTTTTAGCAACGCAATTTAGGTATTTGTTTGACATGTACAACGATGATTCATTAACAATTTTATCAACCTTGAACTTGCAATTTTATTTATTTACTTGTTCCTTCATATATAACATATCAACACAGAACATCAATAATTAATCTCACACATACAATTTGTTATTCAGTTAATTATTTCCGTGTGGTTAATTTTTCACATGAATTGTAGTTAACTGACTCATTTTATCCTATTTTACAAAAATCAACATCCAAATTTGATTGGTGTAACACAGTATAGTTATGATTGTTAAAAGCTATATATTTCTTTGATGACTTTGATTATTACCCTGAAGAAGTCCAGACAGGTTGGCTGGACGAAACGTTGGAATTATTTAAATTTCAATCGCAGAGATTGTTTTAATTATAATTTTCACCTATTATGACTTCCATTTACTCGGCGCTCAATTGGTACCCAAATATTTGTTCTAATCTTGACGAATACTGGCATATACAGTACATGTTTGAGGATAGCATGAGCAATGCAATTAGGTCGATATGTTGTCTTGATCCGAGTATCATTTTATGTTACTACAAAATTTTGAGTTACTGTGAACAACCCTATAACCCGATTGTGGAATAAGTAGGTAGTTTTGTGTTTATCTGCGGCTGGTTTTTGGAGCACAAAACAGGAATCTATGTAAAGGATGATTCGGGAGAGCACAAGATGAAAGGCGTCAGCCTGGATCCCTACAATCAACGAACGTTTCCATCAGAAAAAACCACCTACGAGCATGACTGGAGCATACGAGTATCTTTCCTGATTTGTATGCAACCACGAAATTGTTTTCTTTTAACAGTTTACGTGGATTTATTATCGTATAATCACTCAAATAAGACAATTTTTAATATGCGAATGCTTAGAAAAAAAGTATGGGTTCAAGAGAAAAAATGATATGCTATCACATCGATGAACTAATGTCGTGCATTCCTTGATCCGAAAACGGAACACTTATTTATGACCTAGCAAGGTCGGTTGACTATGTTAGATATATATTAACATAATTCCTCACGTACAAGTTATTTACCTGCAACTGTTATTTCCTGACTAAACAGGCTGAAATTTGTTGCTTAGAGGCATCCATACAAAATGGTTACACTGATAAGGCCGGAACTTCTCGAACTTTTAGCTCCAGACTGTAGCAACTAATTTGATTTAAGAGAATGAGCAGTGGCTTAAAGCTGATTATATGGACTTACATTTAATGCATGGGGTATTCAGTAAAGCAAAGAGCATATTCGCACATTTGAATGAAGTGAAAAGGATCCCAGTTTACCATGTTAATATGAGCGACTTAGTGCAAACTACTACAAATTTGTATGAAATAAATGTGGCTGAATGCTTACAATGAGCATAAAAGATACATATATAGTAAATTTCTTTACAAAAAGGATAAGACAAATTATAGTCATGCTGTAGTAATCAAGATGCAAAATTTAGGATAAATATACAACGATCAATTTCGATAATGCAAGAGCGAAATGAGAGCCCTCATAGAAATGTAGACGACTAACCAATTTTATATGACATGCAGCTCTATTGGCATAAATCACAGAGCGTTCAACGGCACACTTCAACGGGCAAAGGTCAAGAGCTTCCGTGTATTTCATTAAAGCCTCATTAAAAGAGTCAGACTTAAAAAGAGCATTTCCCTTGTCTTTTGTGGCAACTGCAATATCCCTTCGTTCCTAATCTAAATATTAAATCAATGGAATTCAAACCTCAATTTCCTGAACGGTTAGTGATTCCTCTTCTAGTCTTCTATCTTCAAGTGATTTTTCTTGGACTCCATTATTTTCCGAAAACCTGTCAAAGCTTACAGCCTCTTTAAAATCCGAAGAGGATTCTGGCGGTGAACCTGGAGAGAAGTCCTGGGCATCAACAAACTCATCCGAACATGAAGACATGTGACCTTCTGTTTTGAAACGCGACAAGGTTATTTCCAGAATTCCGCAGTCAGTGAACAACTATAAATATTTCAACCTGCTGTCATCGGAAAATAAACTTTCATTCATCAAACTCTGAAGTCTAAAAATGATTGATAATAAACTTTGAATTACGAGACCTCAATAAAAAGCGATTCCAATGGATCAAAACAGTTCAGGAAAAGGAAATTACAGGAAAGGGGTTATAACACATGCTGTTATGTAATCCTTACGAGTCACATGTTGAGTTTCTCCGTTTGCTCAGTTCATTGGTTTAGTCTATAAACTTGTATTCTTCGCCAGTCTTTTATATTATATGTTCGGCTGCGTTAAATTACACTTTTGAGCTGACTCCTGCTATGTTGTATTAGTTAATTGGAGAACAAAAAGGTTCACTACAATGGTTCTTAGGCAAATTTCGTCTTTCTGAAGTTTTTCGAAATGTTTTTTTGAGATACGTATTGCTTAGTCAATTCTATTTTTATCAATACCAAACCAAATCTATCAGTGTTGATAATATTTAGTTCCATCTTAGTTCAGATTAACGAATTAACGATAAGCTTAGACACGTAGTGTAGGGATTAAAAGAATGCTTAGTTGGCAGGTGTGTTGTTGTCCCTCTACCATCCTTAAGACGACCCATTCTAACTCGCCTTTACATTCTGTATGGAGAGCTTATACTGATGTCAGTCTAAACCACATAAGCTCTTTCAGTATGTAGATCACCAACGTAGATGATCTATGTCAAATGATTAGGGACCTACTCGAGTTAGACAGGAATAGTGTGACTAACCAGCTAACTTCTAAGTCACACTTCGTGGTAAGCATTTAACTTGGATTACTCCTTCGTCACATCTAGGTAGTATGGTTGCTTTGAAAACCGTATAACCCAAAGGACGTTATTACGGAAATATATTAGTAAGAATGAGTACAGATAAGATAGCGAGATCACTGGCGTATGGGCCAGTACATAGCGTACGATCAACAAATGCACGTTGCTTATACTTGACTTAGACAAGGATCGATGATCTGTTCGATATTTACTGACGCAACTGTAGGATGATTTGGCTAGGACTCAGTGACATTTCACTGGCCCTAAAAGTAAGTGTTTACATGATTGTAGAGAAAATGTTTGTAGTACTTCAAAGTGCAAAATTTTATAAAAGTTGCCTCATTTATTGATTAGAAACGGTCTACAACCCAATCTACTTTTATTCAAGTTCAGGCGATTTTAGTATCCATATTTAGTTACTGTTAACAGTTCAAGTCAATACTGTTTTTAAAGGGTACCCATGGATCTTAATAGTGTGATACATTAATTGAAGGTGGTCTTATTTTATTCCACATTCTATAGGATAAAGAATAAATGTAGTCAAGTGCACTTCGTAATTCCTCAGCTTCAGACAACAAACTAACTTCCTAGTTTGACTCTTAGTACAGTTTATATTATCAATTTTTATGAAGTTTATGGATTTTTTGATGAAATCTCATCAAGCTGACGAAATTTTAACAATACTCTGATTAATGTTGGCTGTATACTATAGTAAGGTTTTTAGTAGTTCATAACTGAGGCAAACAAACATCTCAAACGGCCTATGAAGTATTCATACTGTAGATATTATGAATGGACTACTTTACAATTTTAAGATCGTAAGGCAATTTATTGAAGGTTGTTCAGTTCAGTAATTCATGGGCAAACAGAACTTGTCTCAAAAATATAGTTTAATTGTCTAATATCCAGGATGCCCATATGACTTTGTTTCTTCCATACTATAAGATAGGAGACAATCGACTGAATATCTGTAATGTTTGTGCACAACAATGATTCCTCGGTAGATTTTTCCGTAGTTCGTTCGAATTCTAAATGTAATACGTTCATTTTTGTTCATCGAGTTCCATCTGCTTTAAATTGAAGTGTTCTTGAAATTCTTGGTCATTCCATCAACTCAACTAATACTTAAGTTAACCTATCCGTATAAAAATCACACATTTCTGTCCTTTGCTTAGCACCTTATTTATAACACACAATAACGCAATAATCTGCCTCAAAGCAATTAAAAATATAGATTTTTAAACCAGATTGCAATTACAAGGTTGAAATTTCAAAAGCTTGATCATAAACAACACGGTATCGCCTCCTAAAGTGGTCACAGTGATAATTTTATTCATGATACAATTTATTTAGTTAGCCAATATTTTTAGATGATAACCAGTGCTTGCGTACATGCCTTTCCATTTCCCGCTTTTGTCCATTAAAATTCTACTTTCAATCCCTGACAATTTCTACTTAGATTTTTCTGTACACGTAGTTACCACCATTACTTGCTTACTTAATTGCTTACGCCTTTTACCCCCAAATGGAGCATAGGCTGCCGACTAGCATTCTCCAACCCACTCTGTCCTCGGCCTTCCTTTCTAGTTCTAAGCAATGTTTGCGCACCCTTCCCATGTCTACCTCCATTTCACGACGTATTGTGTTCTTTGGTCTTCCTCTTTTCCTTTGGCCTTCAGGATTCCATGTGAGGGCTTGTCTTGTGACGCAGTTGGGTGCATTCCTCAGTGTGTGTCCTATCCACTTCCAACGCTTCTTCCTGATTTTATCCTTCGCTCAGATCTGGTTTGTTCTCTCCCACAGTAGGTCGTTATTGATAGTATCTGGCCAACGGATTCGAAGTATTTTGCGTAGACAACTGTTAATAATCACTTATATCTTCTGGACGATGGCTTTCGTAATTCTCCAGGTTTCCGCCCCATACAGTAGAACTGTCTTGACATTTGTATTGAAAATCCTGACCTTGGCGTTGGTTAACAGTTGCTTTGAGTTCCAAATGTGCCTCAGCTCTAAATATGCTACACTTGCTTCGCCGATCAGCGCCTTCACATCTGCATCAGATCCACAGTGTTCATCAATGATGCTGCCCAAATATGTAGGAGTTTCTACATCGTCCAAACATTCTCCGTCAATTGTGAATCGATTGTTGCGTGCTGTGCTTTTTTCCTCAGAAACTTGCCTTTTCATACATGTATTTTGAAACTTACTCCTGCTGCTGCTACACTGATAATCATCTACTGCATTTCTCGTTGCGTGCAAAATAGATACACAAAATCCAAACTACGGTTTGGACTGCTGAATAGCCTTCCAGGTACGTTAGACACGCGCCCTTTCCCGTCGAAATCAAAACAAGTAATCGGGTAAATAGCGGTTCTATAACTCATCATAAATTTATATGTAAATCGTTACCTAAACAAATATTACCACCCGACTATTCAACCAATAATTGTTCAATCAATCAAATCTAAATTACAATAAATAAAGAAGTTGATAAAAGATGAGGGAAAATTAACAGTCACATTAAATGAACGTTATTCTATCCTGACTGGATAGAACACACACAAAAGGAGGAGCAAATCAATATGGCTACCGCCAAGAACAAGTGTCAAGTAAAACAACACAGATGCAGTTCAGGAAGAAACACAAACTTAATGAATGCGTAAGAAAAACAAAAACTATAATAAAAATACAAGTATTAACAATTCAAATGTAATCAAAAGACAACAATGTACAACTAAGGGGATCAATAGGAACAAAGTGCAAGTATATACATGGAGGGATTTTCACAAACACACAAAGCATTCAAAATGGATCTTACACTGGCCCCCAAAATGCCTCCATACCACACAAGCTACCTTGATGCCTACGGTCATGGTTCATTATATAACATATTACACTATAGGAACGAGTAGGACTTACAACAGTACGCCTACTCGACCTAACTACATTAATAACAACAAAGACTTATTCGAAGCTTCAAGGAGACCTGCTTCACCTGTTCTCTGGTGATCAACAATAACAGTCGTGGTATAGATCTAATCACTCTTCCCCAAACTCCACCCATGCTGTTGGATGAGGGCCTCGCTGACAATTCAATATTTATCTTCTGCTGATTCGACTGTTGCACAAACCTCCTTGACTCAGAAACTGCACCCATGAAGCTTGACGCACTGTCACTGTAAGTCTCTGGATGTTTCCTTCTTCTTTTAATAAAGCGTAATAAGGCCATTGTAAATGAACCAGTAATCAAACTATACATCAGTTCAATATGTACTGCCCATGTTTGCAAACAAGTAAACGCATATCTATATCCTTTTTCTAATGACCTTCCTATGTGTCCTGGTTCTTTATGACAATGTCTAATTATCATTTCCGTCACTAAGTGTCGATTGGGTAGAATTACTGGATGTTTAAAAGCATTTGGGAAACCTGAGTATCTTAGTCGACCTCCAACGCAGAGTAACCCATCAAGCATTATCAATGATAAACCTTTCAGATCATCATGACTTACTACTTTACTGCTGTTTCTAAATTCACTAAATAATTCTCCATACACTTCCCTTTGAACCATCAATAAATTCTTACGCTTGGTGATGTCAAGCTCTTTGACCTTTAAACATCCTAGATGAACGGATGCTTCACGACTCGGTAAACGAAGTACCATCAGGAATTCGATGAACCTTCTAAACCAGGTTACAGCTCTGACTAATTTCAACCACTCGGAATAATAAGAGAGAATAGGTGACATGTTGTACTTTATACTACTCAAGTTAACCACAGCAGTTTTTCTAAACTCAATAGAGTCAGGAGTAGGTTCCGGACAGTCAGTGATTGTTATATAAAATTCGCCATGCAATAAAGTAGGGCATTTGAACCAAGATTCAAGATCAGTCATTTTTCGTATACTTCCCCTACATAATAATTCACTTATCTGCTTAACGAAACTCTTTGCTTGATCACAAGTGGGAAAGGATATCAAGCAATCATCAACATAGAAATTATTTTTGACAGCATCTACGACATAACCATCATAACCGTCAGAGAATATTTGGGCCGTCTTATTCAAGGCAAAGTTCGCGCAAAATGGCCATGATGTGGCACCAAATGGATGAAATGTCACTTGAAACTCGGATGGTTCCCTCGACATGTCTCCCTCCTGCCACCACAGAAATCTTAAAGCTCCTCGATCAGACTCAGGGATCTTCACTTGCATGAACATTTCTTCAGCATCCTCAGAGATTGCGACTGCTTCTTTGCAAAAACGCAATAATATACACACTAACTCAGCAGTTATGTCAAGTCCTTGATAAATCATATCATTTAGAGAAACGCCTGCAAACTTGGCGGCACAGTCAAGGACCACTCTCAGTTTTTCTGGCTTTTTCGGATTTGAAACTGCATGGTGAGGTAAGTACCACCGGGGCGATAACTAGGTTGCAATTGTATTTCAGGGATCTTCTCCGCATAGCCCTTAATAAAATTACTTTCAATACCTTTTGTATAATTGATATACAGAATGTCATCTTTCAACAATCTACGCTTCAAGCTCTGTAGTCTATTGTTTGCCACTTCATAATTCCTCCCTTTCATATTTGAGTTCACTTTCCATGGTACAGAAACTGCAAAATGACCATTTTCGAAGCGTGTGCCCCTTTCACAATCCTTATAGCCGCCTTATCTTCTATTGATACTGATTTATCATTTTCGCTGTGTAGCAAAGAATGGTGTTTCTTATCACAACCATTAACGTTACGACGTTTTGCCAGCTTACATTCATTGACTTTATGTCCTTACCTAAGGCAGACAAAACAGATGCCATTAACTTTTGCGTGAGACCATCCCTTTTGAACGGTAAGCGCTAAAAATTTTGGACATTTATAAGTAGCATGGTCCTGGGAACACACCCTGCATTTAGCTCTCTCTCTCGAATTATTCTCCTGCTCCAATTGCAAGTGACAATTTGTCTTTAAGTTGTGTCCCTTTCTCGGACGATTCGCTAACCGTCCAAACCTACTATTAGCTACTCTCGCGCGGGATGCTATAAGTTGGGTAAGCTCGTCAAAAGTCGGTTCTCTATTATCTTCCGTCAATTCATCTACCCAGTCCGCCCACTGGGCTTGCATAACTTGAGGTAAGAGTCTTACTATTCTCTCTAAAGTAATTAGAGAATTTAAGTCGGCCGTATACTTCATCTGATTCAAAACCATAGAACAATTTTCCATCCTTATAGCTAGATTTGTCAGTTGCTCAGCATCACTGTAATCAACATTTATAGTTTTGACTAAGTCCTCTAAAGTTTCCCTAGCGATTACATGCGCCTGTCTGAACAACCGTTTTAGAATTTCTTTGGCCTTCTTGTAACCAGAAGAGGCTTCCAACATAACACAACCCTCAATGGCTGTTTTCGCTTTACCCTTACAATAATGTATCGAATAAAGCAAGCGTTGACCATCATCCTTGACCCTTGATTCTACATAGGTCTCAAACTCCTTTAAAAACTTCCAATAACCTCTAGGTTGACCGTCGAAATAACTTAACCTTTGCTAACTTTGGACCTACGAAAGGCGCCGTAGGCATCACGCTTTTTGCTTGCTTCACGTCTAAACTAAGGTTTTCTATGCCATCTGCCATTATATCACAACTAGATTCACTATAATTACGATCGTCCCTATTAGAATATGAACCATGACACATAGAGGCATCAGAAGGCACTTGTCTTGATTGAGGGGATTCATTCTTTGTTCATCCATTTTAACATAAACGAGCCTTGGACTTAATTTCCTTCGACGATTGTTTGGCATCGCAAGCGAACGAAAAATATTCCCAGAGACAATGATTGGAATCAACGAAACGAAAGCCAAACGAATTCGACCAAAATATTTGTTTAGAACTGTAAAATCCAAACTACGGTTTGGACTGCTGAATAGCCTTCCAGGTACGTTAGACACGCGCCCTTTCCCGTCGAAATCAAAACAAGTAATCGGGTAAATAGCGGTTCTATAACTCATCATAAATTTATATGTAAATCGTTACCTAAACAAATATTACCACCCGACTATTCAACCAATAATTGTTCAATCAATCAAATCTAAATTACAATAAATAAAGAAGTTGATAAAAGATGAGGGAAAATTAACAGTCACATTAAATGAACGTTATTCTATCCTGACTGGATAGAACACACACAAAAGGAGGAGCAAATCAATATGGCTACCGCCAAGAACAAGTGTCAAGTAAAACAACACAGATGCAGTTCAGGAAGAAACACAAACTTAATGAATGCGTAAGAAAAACAAAAACTATAATAAAAATACAAGTATTAACAATTCAAATGTAATCAAAAGACAACAATGTACAACTAAGGGGATCAATAGGAACAAAGTGCAAGTATATACATGGAGGGATTTTCACAAACACACAAAGCATTCAAAATGGATCTTACACTGGCCCCCAAAATGCCTCCATACCACACAAGCTACCTTGATGCCTACGGTCATGGTTCATTATATAACATATTACACTATAGGAACGAGTAGGACTTACAACAGTACGCCTACTCGACCTAACTACATTAATAACAACAAAGACTTATTCGAAGCTTCAAGGAGACCTGCTTCACCTGTTCTCTGGTGATCAACAATAACAGTCGTGGTATAGATCTAATCACTCTTCCCCAAACTCCACCCATGCTGTTGGATGAGGGCCTCGCTGACAATTCAATATTTATCTTCTGCTGATTCGACTGTTGCACAAACCTCCTTGACTCAGAAACTGCACCCATGAAGCTTGACGCACTGTCACTGTAAGTCTCTGGATGTTTCCTTCTTCTTTTAATAAAGCGTAATAAGGCCATTGTAAATGAACCAGTAATCAAACTATACATCAGTTCAATATGTACTGCCCATGTTTGCAAACAAGTAAACGCATATCTATATCCTTTTTCTAATGACCTTCCTATGTGTCCTGGTTCTTTATGACAATGTCTAATTATCATTTCCGTCACTAAGTGTCGATTGGGTAGAATTACTGGATGTTTAAAAGCATTTGGGAAACCTGAGTATCTTAGTCGACCTCCAACGCAGAGTAACCCATCAAGCATTATCAATGATAAACCTTTCAGATCATCATGACTTACTACTTTACTGCTGTTTCTAAATTCACTAAATAATTCTCCATACACTTCCCTTTGAACCATCAATAAATTCTTACGCTTGGTGATGTCAAGCTCTTTGACCTTTAAACATCCTAGATGAACGGATGCTTCACGACTCGGTAAACGAAGTACCATCAGGAATTCGATGAACCTTCTAAACCAGGTTACAGCTCTGACTAATTTCAACCACTCGGAATAATAAGAGAGAATAGGTGACATGTTGTACTTTATACTACTCAAGTTAACCACAGCAGTTTTTCTAAACTCAATAGAGTCAGGAGTAGGTTCCGGACAGTCAGTGATTGTTATATAAAATTCGCCATGCAATAAAGTAGGGCATTTGAACCAAGATTCAAGATCAGTCATTTTTCGTATACTTCCCCTACATAATAATTCACTTATCTGCTTAACGAAACTCTTTGCTTGATCACAAGTGGGAAAGGATATCAAGCAATCATCAACATAGAAATTATTTTTGACAGCATCTACGACATAACCATCATAACCGTCAGAGAATATTTGGGCCGTCTTATTCAAGGCAAAGTTCGCGCAAAATGGCCATGATGTGGCACCAAATGGATGAAATGTCACTTGAAACTCGGATGGTTCCCTCGACATGTCTCCCTCCTGCCACCACAGAAATCTTAAAGCTCCTCGATCAGACTCAGGGATCTTCACTTGCATGAACATTTCTTCAGCATCCTCAGAGATTGCGACTGCTTCTTTGCAAAAACGCAATAATATACACACTAACTCAGCAGTTATGTCAAGTCCTTGATAAATCATATCATTTAGAGAAACGCCTGCAAACTTGGCGGCACAGTCAAGGACCACTCTCAGTTTTTCTGGCTTTTTCGGATTTGAAACTGCATGGTGAGGTAAGTACCACCGGGGCGATAACTAGGTTGCAATTGTATTTCAGGGATCTTCTCCGCATAGCCCTTAATAAAATTACTTTCAATACCTTTTGTATACTTGATATACAGAATGTCATCTTTCAACAATCTACGCTTCAAGCTCTGTAGTCTATTGTTTGCCACTTCATAATTCCTCCCTTTCATATTTGAGTTCACTTTCCATGGTACAGAAACTGCAAAATGACCATTTTCGAAGCGTGTGCCCCCTTTCACAATCCTTATAGCCGCCTTATCTTCTATTGATACTGATTTATCATTTTCGCTGTGTAGCAAAGAATGGTGTTTCTTATCACAACCATTAACGTTACGACGTTTTGCCAGCTTACATTCATTGACTTTATGTCCTTACCTAAGGCAGACAAAACAGATGCCATTAACTTTTGCGTGAGACCATCCCTTTTGAACGGTAAGCGCTAAAAATTTTGGACATTTATAAGTAGCATGGTCCTGGGAACACACCCTGCATTTAGCTCTCTCTCTCGAATTATTCTCCTGCTCCAATTGCAAGTGACAATTTGTCTTTAAGTTGTGTCCCTTTCTCGGACGATTCGCTAACCGTCCAAACCTACTATTAGCTACTCTCGCGCGGGATGCTATAAGTTGGGTAAGCTCGTCAAAAGTCGGTTCTCTATTATCTTCCGTCAATTCATCTACCCAGTCCGCCCACTGGGCTTGCATAACTTGAGGTAAGAGTCTTACTATTCTCTCTAAAGTAATTAGAGAATTTAAGTCGGCCGTATACTTCATCTGATTCAAAACCATAGAACAATTTTCCATCCTTATAGCTAGATTTGTCAGTTGCTCAGCATCACTGTAATCAACATTTATAGTTTTGACTAAGTCCTCTAAAGTTTCCCTAGCGATTACATGCGCCTGTCTGAACAACCGTTTTAGAATTTCTTTGGCCTTCTTGTAACCAGAAGAGGCTTCCAACATAACACAACCCTCAATGGCTGTTTTCGCTTTACCCTTACAATAATGTATCGAATAAAGCAAGCGTTGACCATCATCCTTGACCCTTGATTCTACATAGGTCTCAAACTCCTTTAAAAACTTCCAATAACCTCTAGGTTGACCGTCGAAATAACTTAACCTTTGCTAACTTTGGACCTACGAAAGGCGCCGTAGGCATCACGCTTTTGCTTGCTTCACGTCTAAACTAAGGTTTTCTATGCCATCTGCCATTATATCACAACTAGATTCACTATAATTACGATCGTCCCTATTAGAATATGAACCATGACACATAGAGGCATCAGAAGGCACTTGTCTTGATTGAGGGGATTCATTCTTTGTTCATCCATTTTAACATAAACGAGCCTTGGACTTAATTTCCTTCGACGATTGTTTGGCATCGCAAGCGAACGAAAAATATTCCCAGAGACAATGATTGGAATCAACGAAACGAAAGCCAAACGAATTCGACCAAAATATTTGTTTAGAACTGTAAAATCCAAACTACGGTTTGGACTGCTGAATAGCCTTCCAGGTACGTTAGACACGCGCCCTTTCCCGTCGAAATCAAAACAAGTAATCGGGTAAATAGCGGTTCTATAACTCATCATAAATTTATATGTAAATCGTTACCTAAACAAATATTACCACCCGACTATTCAACCAATAATTGTTCAATCAATCAAATCTAAATTACAATAAATAAAGAAGTTGATAAAAGATGAGGGAAAATTAACAGTCACATTAAATGAACGTTATTCTATCCTGACTGGATAGAACACACACAAAAGGAGGAGCAAATCAATATGGCTACCGCCAAGAACAAGTGTCAAGTAAAACAACACAGATGCAGTTCAGGAAGAAACACAAACTTAATGAATGCGTAAGAAAAACAAAAACTATAATAAAAATACAAGTATTAACAATTCAAATGTAATCAAAAGACAACAATGTACAACTAAGGGGATCAATAGGAACAAAGTGCAAGTATATACATGGAGGGATTTTCACAAACACACAAAGCATTCAAAATGGATCTTACACTGGCCCCCAAAATGCCTCCATACCACACAAGCTACCTTGATGCCTACGGTCATGGTTCATTATATAACATATTACACTATAGGAACGAGTAGGACTTACAACAGTACGCCTACTCGACCTAACTACATTAATAACAACAAAGACTTATTCGAAGCTTCAAGGAGACCTGCTTCACCTGTTCTCTGGTGATCAACAATAACAGTCGTGGTATAGATCTAATCACTCTTCCCCAAACTCCACCCATGCTGTTGGATGAGGGCCTCGCTGACAATTCAATATTTATCTTCTGCTGATTCGACTGTTGCACAAACCTCCTTGACTCAGAAACTGCACCCATGAAGCTTGACGCACTGTCACTGTAAGTCTCTGGATGTTTCCTTCTTCTTTTAATAAAGCGTAATAAGGCCATTGTAAATGAACCAGTAATCAAACTATACATCAGTTCAATATGTACTGCCCATGTTTGCAAACAAGTAAACGCATATCTATATCCTTTTTCTAATGACCTTCCTATGTGTCCTGGTTCTTTATGACAATGTCTAATTATCATTTCCGTCACTAAGTGTCGATTGGGTAGAATTACTGGATGTTTAAAAGCATTTGGGAAACCTGAGTATCTTAGTCGACCTCCAACGCAGAGTAACCCATCAAGCATTATCAATGATAAACCTTTCAGATCATCATGACTTACTACTTTACTGCTGTTTCTAAATTCACTAAATAATTCTCCATACACTTCCCTTTGAACCATCAATAAATTCTTACGCTTGGTGATGTCAAGCTCTTTGACCTTTAAACATCCTAGATGAACGGATGCTTCACGACTCGGTAAACGAAGTACCATCAGGAATTCGATGAACCTTCTAAACCAGGTTACAGCTCTGACTAATTTCAACCACTCGGAATAATAAGAGAGAATAGGTGACATGTTGTACTTTATACTACTCAAGTTAACCACAGCAGTTTTTCTAAACTCAATAGAGTCAGGAGTAGGTTCCGGACAGTCAGTGATTGTTATATAAAATTCGCCATGCAATAAAGTAGGGCATTTGAACCAAGATTCAAGATCAGTCATTTTTCGTATACTTCCCCTACATAATAATTCACTTATCTGCTTAACGAAACTCTTTGCTTGATCACAAGTGGGAAAGGATATCAAGCAATCATCAACATAGAAATTATTTTTGACAGCATCTACGACATAACCATCATAACCGTCAGAGAATATTTGGGCCGTCTTATTCAAGGCAAAGTTCGCGCAAAATGGCCATGATGTGGCACCAAATGGATGAAATGTCACTTGAAACTCGGATGGTTCCCTCGACATGTCTCCCTCCTGCCACCACAGAAATCTTAAAGCTCCTCGATCAGACTCAGGGATCTTCACTTGCATGAACATTTCTTCAGCATCCTCAGAGATTGCGACTGCTTCTTTGCAAAAACGCAATAATATACACACTAACTCAGCAGTTATGTCAAGTCCTTGATAAATCATATCATTTAGAGAAACGCCTGCAAACTTGGCGGCACAGTCAAGGACCACTCTCAGTTTTTCTGGCTTTTTCGGATTTGAAACTGCATGGTGAGGTAAGTACCACCGGGGCGATAACTAGGTTGCAATTGTATTTCAGGGATCTTCTCCGCATAGCCCTTAATAAAATTACTTTCAATACCTTTTGTATACTTGATATACAGAATGTCATCTTTCAACAATCTACGCTTCAAGCTCTGTAGTCTATTGTTTGCCACTTCATAATTCCTCCCTTTCATATTTGAGTTCACTTTCCATGGTACAGAAACTGCAAAATGACCATTTTCGAAGCGTGTGCCCCCTTTCACAATCCTTATAGCCGCCTTATCTTCTATTGATACTGATTTATCATTTTCGCTGTGTAGCAAAGAATGGTGTTTCTTATCACAACCATTAACGTTACGACGTTTTGCCAGCTTACATTCATTGACTTTATGTCCTTACCTAAGGCAGACAAAACAGATGCCATTAACTTTTGCGTGAGACCATCCCTTTTGAACGGTAAGCGCTAAAAATTTTGGACATTTATAAGTAGCATGGTCCTGGGAACACACCCTGCATTTAGCTCTCTCTCTCGAATTATTCTCCTGCTCCAATTGCAAGTGACAATTTGTCTTTAAGTTGTGTCCCTTTCTCGGACGATTCGCTAACCGTCCAAACCTACTATTAGCTACTCTCGCGCGGGATGCTATAAGTTGGGTAAGCTCGTCAAAAGTCGGTTCTCTATTATCTTCCGTCAATTCATCTACCCAGTCCGCCCACTGGGCTTGCATAACTTGAGGTAAGAGTCTTACTATTCTCTCTAAAGTAATTAGAGAATTTAAGTCGGCCGTATACTTCATCTGATTCAAAACCATAGAACAATTTTCCATCCTTATAGCTAGATTTGTCAGTTGCTCAGCATCATTGTAATCAACATTTATAGTTTTGACTAAGTCCTCTAAAGTTTCCCTAGCGATTACATGCGCCTGTCTGAACAACCGTTTTAGAATTTCTTTGGCCTTCTTGTAACCAGAAGAGGCTTCCAACATAACACAACCCTCAATGGCTGTTTTCGCTTTACCCTTACAATAATGTATCGAATAAAGCAAGCGTTGACCATCATCCTTGACCCTTGATTCTACATAGGTCTCAAACTCCTTTAAAAACTTCCAATAACCTCTAGGTTGACCGTCGAAATAACTTAACCTTTGCTAACTTTGGACCTACGAAAGGCGCCGTAGGCATCACGCTTTTTGCTTGCTTCACGTCTAAACTAAGGTTTTCTATGCCATCTGCCATTATATCACAACTAGATTCACTATAATTACGATCGTCCCTATTAGAATATGAACCATGACACATAGAGGCATCAGAAGGCACTTGTCTTGATTGAGGGGATTCATTCTTTGTTCATCCATTTTAACATAAACGAGCCTTGGACTTAATTTCCTTCGACGATTGTTTGGCATCGCAAGCGAACGAAAAATATTCCCAGAGACAATGATTGGAATCAACGAAACGAAAGCCAAACGAATTCGACCAAAATATTTGTTTAGAACTGTAAAATCCAAACTACGGTTTGGACTGCTGAATAGCCTTCCAGGTACGTTAGACACGCGCCCTTTCCCGTCGAAATCAAAACAAGTAATCGGGTAAATAGCGGTTCTATAACTCATCATAAATTTATATGTAAATCGTTACCTAAACAAATATTACCACCCGACTATTCAACCAATAATTGTTCAATCAATCAAATCTAAATTACAATAAATAAAGAAGTTGATAAAAGATGAGGGAAAATTAACAGTCACATTAAATGAACGTTATTCTATCCTGACTGGATAGAACACACACAAAAGGAGGAGCAAATCAATATGGCTACCGCCAA
Source organism: Schistosoma haematobium (assembly GCF_000699445.3). NCBI lineage: Eukaryota > Metazoa > Platyhelminthes > Trematoda > Strigeidida > Schistosomatidae > Schistosoma > Schistosoma haematobium. The sequence continues at coordinate 36,342,303 of NC_067196.1, read as the reverse complement.
GAACAAGTGTCAAGTAAAACAACACAGATGCAGTTCAGGAAGAAACACAAACTTAATGAATGCGTAAGAAAAACAAAAACTATAATAAAAATACAAGTATTAACAATTCAAATGTAATCAAAAGACAACAATGTACAACTAAGGGGATCAATAGGAACAAAGTGCAAGTATATACATGGAGGGATTTTCACAAACACACAAAGCATTCAAAATGGATCTTACACTGGCCCCCAAAATGCCTCCATACCACACAAGCTACCTTGATGCCTACGGTCATGGTTCATTATATAACATATTACACTATAGGAACGAGTAGGACTTACAACAGTACGCCTACTCGACCTAACTACATTAATAACAACAAAGACTTATTCGAAGCTTCAAGGAGACCTGCTTCACCTGTTCTCTGGTGATCAACAATAACAGTCGTGGTATAGATCTAATCACTCTTCCCCAAACTCCACCCATGCTGTTGGATGAGGGCCTCGCTGACAATTCAATATTTATCTTCTGCTGATTCGACTGTTGCACAAACCTCCTTGACTCAGAAACTGCACCCATGAAGCTTGACGCACTGTCACTGTAAGTCTCTGGATGTTTCCTTCTTCTTTTAATAAAGCGTAATAAGGCCATTGTAAATGAACCAGTAATCAAACTATACATCAGTTCAATATGTACTGCCCATGTTTGCAAACAAGTAAACGCATATCTATATCCTTTTTCTAATGACCTTCCTATGTGTCCTGGTTCTTTATGACAATGTCTAATTATCATTTCCGTCACTAAGTGTCGATTGGGTAGAATTACTGGATGTTTAAAAGCATTTGGGAAACCTGAGTATCTTAGTCGACCTCCAACGCAGAGTAACCCATCAAGCATTATCAATGATAAACCTTTCAGATCATCATGACTTACTACTTTACTGCTGTTTCTAAATTCACTAAATAATTCTCCATACACTTCCCTTTGAACCATCAATAAATTCTTACGCTTGGTGATGTCAAGCTCTTTGACCTTTAAACATCCTAGATGAACGGATGCTTCACGACTCGGTAAACGAAGTACCATCAGGAATTCGATGAACCTTCTAAACCAGGTTACAGCTCTGACTAATTTCAACCACTCGGAATAATAAGAGAGAATAGGTGACATGTTGTACTTTATACTACTCAAGTTAACCACAGCAGTTTTTCTAAACTCAATAGAGTCAGGAGTAGGTTCCGGACAGTCAGTGATTGTTATATAAAATTCGCCATGCAATAAAGTAGGGCATTTGAACCAAGATTCAAGATCAGTCATTTTTCGTATACTTCCCCTACATAATAATTCACTTATCTGCTTAACGAAACTCTTTGCTTGATCACAAGTGGGAAAGGATATCAAGCAATCATCAACATAGAAATTATTTTTGACAGCATCTACGACATAACCATCATAACCGTCAGAGAATATTTGGGCCGTCTTATTCAAGGCAAAGTTCGCGCAAAATGGCCATGATGTGGCACCAAATGGATGAAATGTCACTTGAAACTCGGATGGTTCCCTCGACATGTCTCCCTCCTGCCACCACAGAAATCTTAAAGCTCCTCGATCAGACTCAGGGATCTTCACTTGCATGAACATTTCTTCAGCATCCTCAGAGATTGCGACTGCTTCTTTGCAAAAACGCAATAATATACACACTAACTCAGCAGTTATGTCAAGTCCTTGATAAATCATATCATTTAGAGAAACGCCTGCAAACTTGGCGGCACAGTCAAGGACCACTCTCAGTTTTTCTGGCTTTTTCGGATTTGAAACTGCATGGTGAGGTAAGTACCACCGGGGGCGATAACTAGGTTGCAATTGTATTTCAGGGATCTTCTCCGCATAGCCCTTAATAAAATTACTTTCAATACCTTTTGTATACTTGATATACAGAATGTCATCTTTCAACAATCTACGCTTCAAGCTCTGTAGTCTATTGTTTGCCACTTCATAATTCCTCCCTTTCATATTTGAGTTCACTTTCCATGGTACAGAAACTGCAAAATGACCATTTTCGAAGCGTGTGCCCCCTTTCACAATCCTTATAGCCGCCTTATCTTCTATTGATACTGATTTATCATTTTCGCTGTGTAGCAAAGAATGGTGTTTCTTATCACAACCATTAACGTTACGACGTTTTGCCAGCTTACATTCATTGACTTTATGTCCTTACCTAAGGCAGACAAAACAGATGCCATTAACTTTTGCGTGAGACCATCCCTTTTGAACGGTAAGCGCTAAAAATTTTGGACATTTATAAGTAGCATGGTCCTGGGAACACACCCTGCATTTAGCTCTCTCTCGAATTATTCTCCTGCTCCAATTGCAAGTGACAATTTGTCTTTAAGTTGTGTCCCTTTCTCGGACGATTCGCTAACCGTCCAAACCTACTATTAGCTACTCTCGCGCGGGATGCTATAAGTTGGGTAAGCTCGTCAAAAGTCGGTTCTCTATTATCTTCCGTCAATTCATCTACCCAGTCCGCCCACTGGGCTTGCATAACTTGAGGTAAGAGTCTTACTATTCTCTCTAAAGTAATTAGAGAATTTAAGTCGGCCGTATACTTCATCTGATTCAAAACCATAGAACAATTTTCCATCCTTATAGCTAGATTTGTCAGTTGCTCAGCATCACTGTAATCAACATTTATAGTTTTGACTAAGTCCTCTAAAGTTTCCCTAGCGATTACATGCGCCTGTCTGAACAACCGTTTTAGAATTTCTTTGGCCTTCTTGTAACCAGAAGAGGCTTCCAACATAACACAACCCTCAATGGCTGTTTTCGCTTTACCCTTACAATAATGTATCGAATAAAGCAAGCGTTGACCATCATCCTTGACCCTTGATTCTACATAGGTCTCAAACTCCTTTAAAAACTTCCAATAACCTCTAGGTTGACCGTCGAAATAACTTAACCTTTGCTAACTTTGGACCTACGAAAGGCGCCGTAGGCATCACGCTTTTGCTTGCTTCACGTCTAAACTAAGGTTTTCTATGCCATCTGCCATTATATCACAACTAGATTCACTATAATTACGATCGTCCCTATTAGAATATGAACCATGACACATAGAGGCATCAGAAGGCACTTGTCTTGATTGAGGGGATTCATTCTTTGTTCATCCATTTTAACATAAACGAGCCTTGGACTTAATTTCCTTCGACGATTGTTTGGCATCGCAAGCGAACGAAAAATATTCCCAGAGACAATGATTGGAATCAACGAAACGAAAGCCAAACGAATTCGACCAAAATATTTGTTTAGAACTGTAAAATCCAAACTACGGTTTGGACTGCTGAATAGCCTTCCAGGTACGTTAGACACGCGCCCTTTCCCGTCGAAATCAAAACAAGTAATCGGGTAAATAGCGGTTCTATAACTCATCATAAATTTATATGTAAATCGTTACCTAAACAAATATTACCACCCGACTATTCAACCAATAATTGTTCAATCAATCAAATCTAAATTACAATAAATAAAGAAGTTGATAAAAGATGAGGGAAAATTAACAGTCACATTAAATGAACGTTATTCTATCCTGACTGGATAGAACACACACAAAAGGAGGAGCAAATCAATATGGCTACCGCCAAGAACAAGTGTCAAGTAAAACAACACAGATGCAGTTCAGGAAGAAACACAAACTTAATGAATGCGTAAGAAAAACAAAAACTATAATAAAAATACAAGTATTAACAATTCAAATGTAATCAAAAGACAACAATGTACAACTAAGGGGATCAATAGGAACAAAGTGCAAGTATATACATGGAGGGATTTTCACAAACAGACAAAGCATTCAAAATGGATCTTACAAGATGGGCCAGAGCATCTGTGTAGTATCGGTCATCCAGCTGTATCATAGCTGTTAACCCTATGCTGTTTTTCCCCCCAGATTTTGACGTCTTCATTATCCATTAGAGTAGATCACCAGGAGAATGAGAAAGAGTGAGAGTATGCAACCTTGCATGACACCGGTTTTTATTTTGAACGAGTCTGTGTCTGTGTTCTTCATGCACGATTTCGCTGTTTAATCCATCATAAGGATTCCGTATGATGTTGACAATATTCTCAGGCCACCATTGTGTTAAAGAATCTTCCATAGTGTTGACCTGTCAACGCTATCAAATGCTTTCTCGTACCCAATGAAGTTGATGTACAGCGATGAACTCCATTCAATTGATTGTTCCACAATAGTCCGTAGTGCTGCAATTTGATCTGTACATGGTCGATTCTCTACGGAATCCAGCCTGTTCATCACGAAGTTCGGTGTCCACGGAGTCCTTCGTTCTGTTTAACAACACCCTGTTGAAGACATTTCCTGATGTTGAGAGGACAGTGATGCCTCGGTAGTTCTCACATTTGCTGACATCTCTTTTCTTTGATATCTTCATCAGGTGTCCTTCTTTCCAGTCTTTTGGTACTTATTCTTCATCCCAAATCTTATTGAAGAGAATGTGGAGTATCGTTGCAGTTACCGCTACGTCTGCTTTTAGTGCCTCTGCTAGGATGTTGTCCGGTCCTGCTGCTTTACCACTCTTGATTTGCCTGATCACCATGTTGATCTCTTCAATTGTTGGTGGGCCAACATTGATTGGGAGGTCTGTGGGTGCTGCTTCGATGTTGGTTGGGTTCAGTGGAGCTGGTAGATTCAAGAGCCTGTAGGGCCAGTGAAATGTCACTGAGCCCTAGCCAAATCATCCGGCAGTTGGATCACTGAATGTCGAACAGATCATCGCTCCCTGCCAAGGTCATGTATAACAAACGCGCATTGGTTAATCATACGCCATGGACTGGCCCATGCGGCAGTGGTCTTACTTTCGCCTGTATCTACCTTAACTAATATATTTCTGTAATAACGTCCTTTGTGTTGTACAGTCTTCAAAGCATCTATAGTACCTTGTTACGTCAATGGGGGTAGTCCACGTAAGGTGCTGACCACGAGGTGTGACTTCGACGTTAGTTGGTTCGTCACATTATTCACGTCTAACTCGAGTCGGCCTCCAATCATTTCGACATAGATCATCTACGTTGATGATCTACACTGGTGAGCAAGACTTCGAATAACGCAACCTATCACTATAATCTTTATTATTGTATTCTATACTTATTCTTTTTCATTTTTATCATCGCCTATGTTAATCTGTTACTGTGAACTTTCGTTGCTTCATGTCAATGTTGATTAGCATTTAAACCTAGATAATTCGTTCAATCGACAGAACTAACCAATCAACTACGATTATAATCGGCTATCGTGGTTCTTTAACAAGCATTAGGAGCATGTAAATGCTCCTGTGTAATATGTCTGTTAAAATATCAACCACTCGTGAGTATAGCCACAAGGCAACACGAACGCATGTCTCTTTGTACCTTATCCACTGGTATAAATAAGACAAGATTAACTGTCGACTATAAATTCATCTTTCTGCTTAACCACTATCCACTAGAATGTTCTGTTTTTTTACCACTGCCTGCCTAATTTCCAATTGCTGAGTTCCATTGCCAAACAGAGGATACGAATGCTAGAAATTCACGGTGAGTTTGAACTATAAATTTCCTGCGATCTTAGATCTCGTTTAGACTGTTCGTCAGTCTACAACGCTGTGTTAATCGAAAAATTTAATCAACAGTACCTCGTACATAATCCAGATTCAAACTACTGCCTACTTCATTACTTAAAGGCAAGAGTAACCCAGGCGAGTTTCATAATTTCATTAGATTATTTCGTACTATATTTATGATGCGTGATAACATTTCGTAGTTGCTTTCACGTAAACTAGTCATATATTCTGTCACTGCCGTCAAGTTTCAGTCGAAATCATGTACATTTATGACTCGTTAGTCGACATACTGTGGTAAAACATATTGCATGTACACGAGCACGCTTAGTCCATGTCCCAAGTACACATGTTGTCGTACTTAATATGTCACTTAATGCTAGGTAATAAGCTCTTTGTATCATCCTTTTACGAAATGGCCACGTTACCTAGACCCTCTAAACCTTAGTGACATTGGTGGTTACCATTTTAATTAATGTTTATTATACCCCTTGTATTTGCTAATAATTCTCACGGTAAATCATGGCTCGATTTCCTTATTACACAACAGTCGTTTTAATTCTATTTTCGGTTTATTTACATGCGATACGGGTTTGGAAAATATCTAAACGTCCTCGAAAATTCTCCACGAACCCAACCATAGTTTTCGTATATGTTTTTATTCACACATCCAACTGTTACGCTAATCATACCTAAGCGAACGTTCAGTGCAACTGTCAGTATACGTAAGAACGATGTTATTTAGACTTGACATTGTAACACATCTGAACTATTGTAGTTCTACTTCGATGTCGTACTTCATTTTATGAAGTATTGTTTCCTCGTGGCTGTTGTTTAACAGATGATTCCGGTACATCAATCGGCTGTTCAACTACTCGACGATTTACAACCTGTACAGTTCAATTGGTGGTCTGACGACAATATCATTCGCGCGAATCATCAGTTTATGCAGTCGAGCGAATCTCCTGCAAACTGAAAACGATATTGTCGCCTCTATCCCAACACTGACAGCGTTTTTCACGGGTATCATTGACATGAGTCCAGAGTGACACTCTTGGTTTCTTATGTTCTTTTCGATATTTTTCTGTTCACTAACCGAACAAACACGCAGCATTCACCGTTTATCATCTTTTAGAGACTTCATCGTGCCACCTTTTGCTGTCGATTTGTAGCCTTCAACCCTTACTGACTGTAACAGCAGTCATCGACTTTTCAAACTGTGACTACAAGTTGGTCAATAGCTTCGCACAACGAAATCACGACCACTCTTCACTGTTATACTTCTGTACTTACGGTTAGTCTGTTAGATATAGATATAACTAGAATTTGACACTAATTAATAGCTGTCAACGACACTGTCCGACTTACAACTTTGAACTAATGACAGTACAAATATGGATATCGATTGATAATACACTTATCCTACTATCGCTATAGCATCATTACTCTTGCGGCAGACTTAACGTTTGTCATCGGAGGAACTGAATTACTTTTCAAGGCTATATATTTCAGCGCGACTTGATAGAACAATAAAACGTTTTGTTCTTTTCATTATTTCTATGGTTAATCGCTTTACGTTTAACCAACGTCCTACTAACATATTATGACTCGCTGTTTCCCGACCAGTTTCTGCCGCCTCCTTTCCATTTCTTTTACAGATAAGCAATACCTGGAGGATTTATAATATTCGTTTGGCACTCTCTGGCGCGCGACTGCTCCCAACATGTTTGGTACAGATTCAAACGGCCGTTGAATCTGGTGGGGGAGTATTGTAGGGCCAGTGAAATGTCACTGAGCCCTAGCCAAATCATCCGGCAGTTGGATCACTGAATGTCGAACAGATCATCGCTCCCTGCCAAGGTCATGTATAACAAACGCGCATTGGTTAATCATACGCCATGGACTGGCCCATGCGGCAGTGGTCTTACTTTCGCCTGTATCTACCTTAACTAATATATTTCTGTAATAACGTCCTTTGTGTTGTACAGTCTTCAAAGCATCTATAGTACCTTGTTACGTCAATGGGGGTAGTCCACGTAAGGTGCTGACCACGAGGTGTGACTTCGACGTTAGTTGGTTCGTCACATTATTCACGTCTAACTCGAGTCGGCCTCCAATCATTTCGACATAGATCATCTACGTTGGTGATCTACAAGCTCCTTCAAGTGCTTTACCCACCTGTCTCACAGTTCTCCAATCTTGGTGATTGCCTTCCCTTCCTTCTGGTTTACGATAATTTCCAGCGAGTTTCTTTGTTGTATCATACAGTTGTCTCATGTTTCCTTCTCTTGCAGCCTTTTCCGCCGTCGTTGCTAAATCCTCCACATGTTTAGATTTGTCGACTCTGCTGCTCCATTTCACTTGCTTGTTTGCTTCTGTGGATTCGACTTGTGTCTCGGTTTTCCATGCTCTTGTCCGACGAGAGGCCATATAAAACTTTCGTGATGTTGTCGGCCTCGTTGTCCAGTGCTTCTTGAGTTTCAGCTTCATCTTGGCGACCAGCAAGTGATGATCTGAGTCTATATCAGCTCCTCTCTTGGTTCTCACGTCCTCTATAGTCCTCCTGAACGTTTTGTTGATGCAGGTATTGTCGATTTGGTTCTGTGTAGTGTGATCCGGTGAAGTCCATGTGGATTTGTGTATGCGTTTGTGTGGGAATATTGTGCTGCCTATGACCAGTTTATTGGAGGCACATAGGTTTGCAAATCTCTCACCTTTTCGGTCCTTTCTCCCTGTTCATGTAGTCCAATGATGTCTTCATATCCGGTGTTGTCCATTCCAACCTTGGTATTGAAATCTCCCATCAGAACGGTCAAGCCGTTTGTTGGACAATTCTCAATGATCGACTGCAGCCTATCGTAGAATTGATTTTCAACGTGTTCAATGTGACCATTGATAGGCGCATAGCATTGGATGATGTCCATTGAAATACCCTCTTTCTTTGTTTTGAACGAGGCTTTGATGATCCTTGGTCCATGAGATTCCCATCCTATAAGCTCATTTTCTGCTTGTTTGGACAGCATCAATGCAACTGCTTGTGTATGTGGTGCATTTTCTTCTTCATGGCCGGAGTATAACAGGAGCTCTCCTGTAGTTAGTCGTTGTTGTCCAACTTGTGTCCAGTGTGTTTCACTGATCCCAAGTACCTCTAGGTTGTATCTTTTCATTTCTGCAGCAATTTGGAAGGCTCTCCCGGTCCCCTACACTGTACGAGAATTCCATGTACCTAAATAATTGGTTGCTCCGGTTGTCAGAATGGGCATCCTCCTCGTGACTTCCGAAGGAACTCGGCTTTCACCATGAGGCGTCATAACTTATCTAAATGAAGACCTTCTAACACCCAGGGCAGAGTTCAAATGGTTTGAATTATTTTTTCTTGTTAGCGTTTTTATCGAGTTAGTTTTCCAAGGGATGGGGTTGCCCAACCCTCCTTCTTTATTCGGGCTTGGGGCCGGAAGTAGCTTCAGAGGTGGTGTGGGCGCAATTAGTACGCATCATACAACTATATAAATGTTACAGAGAAAAAATAGTTTATTTAACTTACAAACATGAGTTTCAAATCAATATTCTATTTTTCCACATTCATATATTTCTAGAATAAACCTAATAATATAACTAGTCATAATATACAACAAATTCAGATAAAGTATTTGATGAAATTCTCTTTACCTTTAAATATGGTCAATCTAGTTAACATTGTGTTACTCTTACCATTAAAACAAACTATTCTTCTTATGACTATTTCAACCGGCTGTTTACAAAAAGGTCATCAAATATCGGAATTTTTTCTACTATTTTAATACAATCCTTTTGATCTAACCAACCTTGATAAAAACAAATGCATAATTTTTTTCAATACTCAATCTTGCCTAAAATGAATTGACTTGTCCTTTGCAACAACAAATATTAATGCAGATTGATGTCATATCAATTACATAGTCCTGATTTTCCACCAATAGATCATAGTGGTTAATCTCGAAACTTAATTGTTCATATTTATATATTTTATCTTACTGATCTTCAGTTCAACGACTTGGAGTTCGCACTTGATAAATGCCCAGTCTACTTAGAGAAATAAGTTTGCCTACTTATAAACTAGTGAGTAGTAAAAATCGAAAGTAACATACAATGTTGATGTTATGGCATTTTAAGCAAATAAAGTCAGAAAAATAGATTACTTAGTTTGGAAATACTGATGTACCTAAAAATTATTGGAATTTTCTCTGGAAACCCAGTGTGTGCTTTCACCTCGGAATTTAGTCCGGAAAGAATGCTGAGTTAAAATGTAACAAACAAATAACCTTTTTGTATGAAACTTATTCTCAGATAGCTTTGAAAGTCTGAAACAGTTATTACTTCTATGTGAATGAGTAAGTCCATACATTTCAGTTTTCTTGTTCAGACTACACAAAGAAGGAAAAGAGCCTGGTTAAGGCCTAACCTTCTTAAAGAAGACTTTCAGTGCATTAGCATAGATTCATTTGATTATAACTTTGCAATGAACGTGGTATCCACAAGTATACTGACATCGAAACGTGAGCCAAAATGTTTGTCATGTTAAACATCGTTAAATCATGCGAAAATGCAATTTTATTGATAACCCTTCTTAAATCTGTTTTATTTTGTTTAAAAAATTGGTATTAAAATGATAAATAGTGAAGATAGTTCACTGAAAAATGAGAACAAAATAATCATTGGATGATTAGAATGAAATTACGAAAATCACCTTTTTTGTGCTGATCTATTTCAAATTTCCTCAATAATAGTCAGTCTTTAGATAAATCAATAATACTAGGACATTTAACTAGAAAAATATTGATTAATCAGTGAGTCTAGTATAAGACTGAACATCGTAATGATCACGAAATAACATTAAAACAAGTATAATCTCAACTTATGATTCACACTTGCCTACTCACTAATAAACAACTTTTTTCACACCTTCCCTCTTTGCACTCCTGGAAACTATCGCTTAATATTATTATTAATTTTAAAAATAATATAATTAACTGCTATTATTTTAAGGTGAATATAAAAGCCAACAATTTGGTCAGTGGTTATCATGTTAATAAGAATAGGCTCCGGTAATCATGCTACTACTTTTATAGAGTCTAGTTCAAATGTGCTGTTAACCTAAGATAATTTATTTCTTAACATGATATACCTTTATCTATTTGGGCGGAAAACAAGTGTGCCTATGGACATAATGAGTAAGTATTTTGATAACACTTAAACTGATTAATATTTTTTAGATTATTATGGTCATACCTTCAAAATGTATCGTAGGGGTAGAGAAAAAAAGCCGCAATCGTTTAACTATCAACCGTAATCATGTTGTCTAAAAAACTTGGAGAACTACCTACCAATGCGTTAGAATGAGAAGCTGAAGATCGTCTAGGACATCTTAATTCTTGATACTTATCAAATAATCTCAAGGATTTAGCATTTCTGATCACTTCGTAAATTCTATTACGAGAAAATCTTTCATTTTGTTGCATAAACTTAAATACTTTGCTCACAAAGCCAAGTATAGTCCAAGACTGTAATTCATGAGTGGGATTTGAGTGATACAAAAGTAACTTTGAGAATCTCCAACCGATTACTAGACTTAAAATAGGGTTATAAATTAGTGTCAGGAATCGGACAAGGGGTTATGGCTAGAAGTTATGGTTAGGAGTTGAAGTTAGAATTCCATAGCTAAACGACATCATTTATAGTGTCAAAATACTGTTTAACCATATGGATATATGAAAATCAAGAGGTGCCATCTGAAATCTGACTATTTCGTCCATAAACTGTAGTCATACTCTCAAATCAATTCGGAATCGTTATATCCGAAGATTAAATTATGGGTAACTTCAGGGAACTATTTATAGACTATTATTATACATATATTCTCATTTTATAACTGTTAAGTACGTAGATTGTATATACATTCCTTTTATCATAGGCATTTATTTGACGCGTTAACTACTGTTATATGATTTACCATTCCTAAGTTATTCCCTATTTGCTAGTCACAGCCTCTCACATTCACCGCCACATTAGACTTGATCTTGTATAATTGTTATTTTCTATTTTATGGTATGATGCACTCTGGTCTGTTTGTGTGTAAACCAAGTATGTCTGGAATGTCTAATTCACACAATGGAAGACGATATTTGTGTTCTGGGCTAGGTGAGAAGCTACTATACAAGGACCAATAAGAACTCAGAGTTGACTGTAAACTGTCCGTACTGGTTTTTGCGTCACTGGTTTGGTACAGGGCCAAGGTCATATAAGTCGTGCTCTAATTGGCGATTCGGTCACGTGATAATTAACGTGACAAGTCATAACAGGACTGGACAAATAACTTCAATCTTAACATGTAGAAAAGGTGCAACAAAACTGCCATTTTGAGCCTGGTGAATCTTCAGAGCATGTTTAAAATCTACCAGAGAGTTATTGGTGGTAGGGTACCATCGAGACCGTCATAATTTACGATGACCAAGTAGATTTATATGATGATAAAAAAATAATACATTAACGAAACACTTATCAAAAACAAATACGATTGTTCCCCTCATTAATTCACGTCATACAAAGCCTCAAGAATATCAGAAGATAAAATGAAATATCTAAAGTTTAAATCTTACTATCAAATATCTAGGATGAAAAGGTTTAGAAAATTTCGATATACCCATTAAATCTAGAAAATAATTTTGCTAAAAATTACTCCTCTGATTACAATAAGTGAGTCGTCGTTGTGGCACTAAATTTATTGAGTCTGCAGTTTTCAGTACTTTTGTATACATATTGATTTTCATCGTCTACGAAAACTATATTATTACCTGTCGAGTAATTGTGATTCTGACAACCTAAAACAGACCGCTGAAATATATGACAAATAAAATTATTAATTTTGTGAATTGTATAAACTTTCCAATTATGTGTACGTGTACAATACAACTGTGTTGTTTACATTGTATTCTTGATTATTGGATTAAATAAGTGTTATTTGTTAACATGTGATCCTATTCATACTAAAACAACAAGTTAATGAAGAAATTTGTGCTCCTTCGCATACGTGCTCAGTGATCTTTATCAGTTCATCAATATTTATTGTAACAAACTAAGTAGCTATACCTTGTAAACAAAGAAATGCCTGTTGTCAATAGTTTGGCCTCCCAGCAGACTTTTCATACGACTTTCTAGCTGTAACAGTATAATATTGCTTAGTTGAACTTCCTTAAGGAGGTCGTCTAAAGAGAGATGGATTGAATTAATACATGGTTTAAAGAATCATAAGGTGCATCCGCATCAGTTTTCAGTAAAGCATCATGAAATAATTGTTATTTTTTCTGGAAATAACGAGATGGTCCAACCCAATTTTACATTCCGCCACGTAGCATGGTTTACAAAAAAAATAATTTTCAAGAATTACAAACTATAATAGTGAATCGGACTACATTTGGTTTACCAACACAGTCTGACAACAAACGTTAATAATCTTAACTACATTTGGCAGACACTTATTGACGCATTCCAAATAACTAGATTTATTGTTACCTTCTTACGTTTAAATCATGATTTCAGACAAAAACGTGTACCGTTCTAGTAAATTCGACTTTATTTAGTCTGTCATCAAACTCTTATTAAGAATAAAAAACTAGCTATATGACTTTGAACCAACTTATAAAAATTCATGTGAAATTTGTAAGAATTGAAGTGATTTTCAAGAAATATTTAGTATCATTAAAACTGACAACTATTAAAATACTGGAAGCACAGAACGGCCGTTTCGTCCTAGTTTTGGAATTCTTAAGAGTGTGTATCCACGATCACGTATGCGAGATTTGAACCAAGGACCTTCGACCCCACTTGAATGCTTAACCACTAGACCACTGAGCTGGCATCCAACGATGTTAATGTCTGACTTCAACCGATCTGGCGACCACAAATGAAAACCTGTAGTGGTGGTCTAACATTGGTCGGTTCATGATCTCAGTGAAATTCAACAAGCTCCACAACCCCATATTGAGAACCATATTTAGTAGTCGAATACAAATCATGTTCTGACATTTTCAGTCTAAAAACTGTTCGATCAATGAAAAACTAACCAAAAAATCGTAATTTTCTATAAAAAAAATCTATCGATGTCCAACACGTTTTGCTATTTTAACATATCAAAATGTAGAAATTCGGTATGGTCATCTCAGTTCTTTCGAATTCTTCAATAGTCTATATTTTAGCCATATAACCCTAAATTAAATTTCTCTCTGGTAAATTTATCTTCACCCTCAAAATAACAGATGGTAAAATTTATTTCATCTTGTAAAGAAACTAATTCCATTAAAAAGAAACTCGTTTTCTACGTCAGATACTGAATAAAACAATCCATTAGAGATATTTTATTCTCTGACCACTAATAATTTTAAAAGAACAAAGAGGACAATAGTAGTAAAGATTTACACATACATGAATTTATTGATCAGTCTATATAACTTAACCTTTAACCGTTTCAACTATTATTCATGTTACAGCTTGTTTTATTAATCATTTTTTTAAAAAATTTATTGAACAATAACAAAACAATTAGAAACAAACAAAAATTCCATATTCCCATAGTTTTCGTATCTGTTCATAAAGAGAAGTTAAAGATCAGTAGGTAAAATTATTAGACAAAAATACCTGATATTTGAAGAATAATTATCGATCGCATGAACAGAAAAAACTTCACCTCTCTCATGTGGTATTAATAAAGAAAAGTTTCTGTCTTATATATAAAGGTTATCAACTAACTGTCATATACAATATTTTATTTATGCTTTATTTTATGTGTCTAGAAGTTACTGTACCATGTTTATTTACTTTCTAGAAAATAAGCTAGATTTTGGTTCACATGTTTAGTACATAGTGCCAATAGGTTGTTATTTGGTAGATAAATGACCAGTACTGTGAGAATGGTCCACGAGTAAACTCGAAGAAGCTCTGAGCAGCTCAAAAGGAGCCGAAGATATTCTATCCAACCAGTTTTTGGAAGAATATTCAAGAATCCTTACGTGTAGCTTCCCTATTGGACAAATGCTAATAACCCCTTGTGTGTAGATTGGAGGACTATAATGATGATTTCTTTTTTACTAAAAACTAAATACCTGACAGTGCTGTACCATAAATGACACTGTTTTGAAATAGCATTCTTTTCACTTGTCTTCTATCTTCTCATTTGCAACTTGGAAGGTTCTAGCGTTCGAGTGCTCAATTTATACGCCGTATATTATGAACCTAAGTTATAGATATAACGAGTAAAAATTAAGCCGATTACTGAGGAACTACTAGATGCCTCTAACTGATATAAATACTTACTGACTTACGCCCGTGACTCCTCATGGAGGAGCATAGGCCGACCACTAGCATTATCCATCTAAATCTGTCCTGCGCTCTACTTTTGAGTTCTTTCCAGTTGCTATTCACCCAGTTCTCGGTATAGTGTGTTCTTTGGCCTTCCTCTTTCTGTTTACCTTCAGGATTCCAGACAAGCGCTAACCTAGTGATGCAGTTTAGTGATTTCCGTAATGTATATCCTATCCACCTCAATCGTCTTTTCCTAATTTACTCCCCAGTTCGAACCTGGTTTGTTCTCTCCCACAGTAAGATGTTGATGATGGTATTCGGCCAACGGACATTCAGTATCTTGTGTAGACAACTGTTCATAAATACCTGTATTTTTTGATGATAATTGATAATAATTGTAGCCCTGGTACGGCCGAGAGTGGGGAGAGTCCGCTCTCCCTCTCGAAATACTCTCACACGGCCACGCGCATACAGCCTCTGCCAGGGAAGTCCTACTCATTGCCTTCTCGTGGCGGGGGTGTTGTTTACGAAAATGAGAGGACGAAAAGCGAATGTCCGGCGCTTTAACCGGATTCCAAAACAATGGTGCACATGAGCTGGCTCCAGTATCCTGCGGGAACAAATGGCGTATGAACCAACCGTTGGTCACCGGCTACCATGGGACTGCATCTCCTTACGATGCTCCACTGCCTTGTGGGTTAGACCTTTAGGTCAAAGGCTCGGGGTGTGGCCCCTAAGATAACCACCTGCTTCGGTTTGGGCACCCGGGCAGTATCACAGCCCACACACAAATTGATGAACTCTTTATGCATATGGAAATTACCTTTCTCGCTTTGAAAAACAAACAATTGATTCAGATTATTATCATTACAATTATTGTCATTATTAATACTATTATTTATACGAATATTCGTCAAGATTAGAACGAATAGTTTGACAGTAATTGAGCGCCGAGTATAGAGAAGTCATTATATGTGAAAATTATATTTGAAATATTCTCAGCGATTGAAATTTAACTAATTCCAACGTTTCGTCCAGCTAACTTGTCTGGACTTCTTCAGGGTAATAATCAAAATCAAAATTATCAAAGAAATATATAGCTTTTAACAATCAGGATTATACTGTGTTAAACCAATCATATTTGGGTGTTGATTTTTGTAAAATAGGATAAAATGAGTCAGTTGACTACAAATCATGTGATGAATTCAACTACATGGAAATACTTAACTGAGTAACAAATCGTATGTGTGTGAGTGTGTGTGTATGTATGTATGTGTGAGAGATTGATATGAAGGAATAAATAAAGTTCAAGTTCAAGGATGAAAAATTGATAATGAAACATCGATGTACATGTCAAAACATAAATTGTATTGTTTAAAAACTCATTCAGTTCTTTCAATAATAATAACGATGCATGTGATATTAAAAACAGGTTTAAACAAGAGATAGGTTCCAAATTTACTTGTCAAACGAAATTTGCCAGGTAGTTGCCATTTGAATACCATCTTTTCGGTTCAGGCTGTTCTTGTTCGCCCATATATGCAGAGCTTCTGCTGTCAATCTTTCTTTATGGGTGTTAAAACCTTTCTGAAGTATTTTGGTCCCTTCAAAATTAATCTTGTGTCCTGTTTCTAACACATGTAACGCTATCGCTGACTTATTTTCAAGTTTCTTTAAATCTACAGAGGATTTTGGAACATTTTTCAAGCATTGTTTGTGTTCCTTCAATCTTACATTTAATTGCCTGGATGTTTCTCCAACATAGGTAGCATTACAGTCATGACAGTGAATCTCATACACAATGTTCTGTTGTTCTTCCTTTGCTAACTTGTCCTTAACTTTCACCAATGTCGATCTTAATGTGTTATTTGCTCTAAAATACACTCTTATATCATGTTTGTTTAGAATCCGTTTGATTTCTTCTGATGTTTCACTCCGGTAAGGTATGACTACGGTGTACTTCCATTCTTTTCGTATACTTTCTAGTTTAGTTTTCTTTCATTTTTAATAATCTTTTTAAAAACCTTTTTGGGTAGTTGTTATCCCTAAGAGTAGAAAATACTTTATTTAATTCGGTTCGTTGGTCTTCCTTGTCTGTAACAATCTTAGTACTTCTGTTCATTAGATTTTTTACCACATTAATTTTCGTGCTCTGTGAATGGGCTGAATTAAAATCCAAGTATCTCTCGGAATGCGTTGATTTTCTGTAAACATTTATTTTTAACTTCTTATTATTGTGTCGACGTTCAACCAGACAATCTAGAAATGCTAGTTTGTGGTCAACTGATTCTAATTCCTTAGTTAGTTTAATGTTTTCAGAAATGCTGTTTGCATTGTTAAATAGTTCTTCCATACCATCCCGTTTATTGATAATAAAAATATCGTCTACATACCTTAACCATAACTTTGGTGGACATAAACTCTTTGCGATTGCACTAGTTTCTAGGGAATGCATGAATAAATTCGCTACAATCGGAGAAACTGGTGAGCCCATTGCTATGCCCTCTTTCTGTCTGTAAAGTTGACCTCGAAATATGAATAAGGTAGATCTTAAACATAATTCTAAGCATTTTATAACCTCTGATGGATCTAATGGGCATCGTAAATTCAAATCTAAATCAGATTCTAAACAATCATTGATAATATCCATAGCTCGACTGATAGGTACATTAGTGAATAAGGAAGATACATCAAAACTTGCCATTATTTCGTCCTCTTCTATATCGATGGTATCAATTAAATTCTTGAATTCCATAGAGTTTTTAATTCCATGATCAATTCGTTTTTCATATGGTTTGAGAATCTTAGCTAAATATTTAGCTAGATATATTCGTATAAATTCGTATAAATTATTTTCCAATCGAATTAAATTATCAAAGAAAATACATAACTGGTACAATCACAGAATTTTTAATATACGATGCTTAAAACAAAATGTTTATCCAAAATCTCTGATGGTCAAATCTCCAGACAATTCTATTCGGTCAATCAAAGCGGCGATATCAGCCACTAGAACATTTATTAGAGAACGTATACACAAGGCCACTATGAATTTGGAGGCACTACGTTCAAGGGTTTGTAATATCGATGACATATTGTCAGTTATCGCACCGAACGAAATAAGATCATATATAATTGAATTTTTCAAACATAGAGAACAATTTTATTATCAATCATCAAAACAACGACAAATTAGGAAGTTTGAAAAACTATTGAAACATTCATCAAACACCAAAGTTCAACAGACGGAAAATAGATCTAACACAAATGATATGAATAAAATAATTGTTAATTTATCGGATAGACCTCTCAACCCACATGAAATATCATTACTCAAAAAGGGTCTCAACTTCAATATAAATAGACATAAATTAACACCTTTCAATGTTATACCAACAGTAGAACCAGCGCTGAATATACTCCCGAATGATACAGCGAATGAACTGAGGAATAAAATAATGAACACATTATTACATCAGAAACCTCAAAACCCTAACATAAATAAAAATGAACATTACGCATTAAAACAGCTGAGAGAGGACAAAACGATCATAATAACGAGAGCAGATAAAGGTAATACTACAGTTATTATGAATAAAACAGAGTATGAGAACAAAGCCAAAGAACATCTACAAGAGGGTCCATATGAACAAATCAAAGAAGCGAAAAGTAGAACAACTCTTAATAAACTCAAGGCACAAACTAGCAAACTCTTACAGTCATTAAAAGCTAAGCTAGGATCGTCCTTATGGTTTATGTTATATCCAAAGAGTTGTAATCCATGCAGATTTTATGGGCTACCAAAGATCCACAAGAATAATACTCCACTAAGACCAGTGGTAGACTTTACAAATTCACCGACTTACAATCTAGCTAAATATTTAGCTAAGATTCTCAAACCATATGAAAAACGAATTAATCATGGAATTAAAAACTCTATGGAATTCAAGAATTTAATTGATACCATCGATATAGAAGAGGACGAAATAATGGCAAGTTTTGATGTATCTTCCTTATTCACTAATGTACCTATCAGTCGAGCTATGGATATTATCAATGATTGTTTAGAATCTGATTTAGATTTGAATTTACGATGCCCATTAGATCCATCAGAGGTTATAAAATGCTTAGAATTATGTTTAAGATCTACCTTATTCATATTTCGAGGTCAACTTTACAGACAGAAAGAGGGCATAGCAATGGGCTCACCAGTTTCTCCGATTGTAGCGAATTTATTCATGCATTCCCTAGAAACTAGTGCAATCGCAAAGAGTTTATGTCCACCAAAGTTATGGTTAAGGTATGTAGACGATATTTTTATTATCAATAAACGGGATGGTATGGAAGAACTATTTAACAATGCAAACAGCATTTCTGAAAACATTAAACTAACTAAGGAATTAGAATCAGTTGACCACAAACTAGCATTTCTAGATTGTCTGGTTGAACGTCGACACAATAATAAGAAGTTAAAAATAAATGTTTACAGAAAATCAACGCATTCCGAGAGATACTTGGATTTTAATTCAGCCCATTCACAGAGCACGAAAATTAATGTGGTAAAAAATCTAATGAACAGAAGTACTAAGATTGTTACAGACAAGGAAGACCAACGAACCGAATTAAATAAAGTATTTTCTACTCTTAGGGATAACAACTACCCAAAAGGTTTTTAAAAAAGATTATTAAAAATGAAAGAAAAACTAAACTAGAAAGTATACGAAAAGAATGGAAGTACACCGTAGTCATACCTTACCGGAGTGAAACATCAGAAGAAATCAAACGGATTCTAAACAAACATGATATAAGAGTGTATTTTAGAGCAAATAACACATTAAGATCGACATTGGTGAAAGTTAAGGACAAGTTAGCAAAGGAAGAACAACAGAACATTGTGTATGAGATTCACTGTCATGACTGTAATGCTACCTATGTTGGAGAAACATCCAGGCAATTAAATGTAAGATTGAAGGAACACAAACAATGCTTGAAAAATGTTCCAAAATCCTCTGTAGATTTAAAGAAACTTGAAAATAAGTCAGCGATAGCGTTACATGTGTTAGAAACAGGACACAAGATTAATTTTGAAGGGACCAAAATACTTCAGAAAGGTTTTAACACCCATAAAGAAAGATTGACAGCAGAAGCTCTGCATATATGGGCGAACAAGAACAGCCTGAACCGAAAAGATGGTATTCAAATGGCAACTACCTGGCAAATTTCGTTTGACAAGTAAATTTGGAACCTATCTCTTGTTTAAACCTGTTTTTAATATCACATGCATCGTTATTATTATTGAAAGAACTGAATGAGTTTTTAAACAATACAATTTATGTTTTGACATGTACATCGATGTTTCATTATCAATTTTTCATCCTTGAACTTGAACTTTATTTATTCCTTCATATCAATCTCTCACACATACATACATACACACACACTCACACACATACGATTTGTTACTCAGTTAAGTATTTCCATGTAGTTGAATTCATCACATGATTTGTAGTCAACTGACTCATTTTATCCTATTTTACAAAAATCAACACCCAAATATGATTGGTTTAACACAGTATAATCCTGATTGTTAAAAGCTATATATTTCTTTGATAATTTTGATTTTGATTATTACCCTGAAGAAGTCCAGACAAGTTAGCTGGACGAAACGTTGGAATTAGTTAAATTTCAATCGCTGAGAATATTTCAAATATAATTTTCACATATAATAATACTATTATTATTATTACTATTATTGTCATTATTATTATTATTATTCCACATTATTCACCCTCTTTTATACTTATACAGCGGCTCGTCTTTGGTGGAAATTCGACTGTATCTAAACGTTCTCGAGTCACTGTCCGGTTGAAAATTGTGTGTTACCACCGAATACGAGGACTGAAGCAGGTTTTCTGAAACCACGTGCACCATTCAAACTGGCTGCCTTCAACGTTCGCACATTTATGCAGGTCGGACAACAGATAGGGCTGGCTATGTCTTTGGAAAGTCTTAATATTGATGTTTGTTGTCTATCCGAGACCCGTATTCAAGACTCTGGCGAAGTACTACAAATTCGATCTCCATCTGTCGCTTCGAAAAGCTTGTTTTACGTGCGCTTATCCGGGGACCCTGTGGCATCTTCGTCTGGTCTTGCTGGCGTTGGTGTCGCACTAAGCGCTAGAGCTGAGGCAGCACTAGTCGATTGGATCCCCATTAACAGTCGGTTATGTGCTGTTAGATTAGAAAGTTCCATCAAAGTGAGAAGAAATCGGCGTGAGAAACGATGTCTTTTCGTCATCTCCGCCTATGCCCCGACAGATTGCAGCCCGGATGCAATCAAGGATGAGTTTTACCACCAGTTATCAGTTCTTCTCCAGAAAGTGCGTTCGACAGATATTGTAGTACTAGCCGGAGACTTGAATGCCCAGGTCGGGCGTCTAGGCACAGAAGAGGGTCGTTTAGGTGGCCGATGGGAACTTGTTGGTCGCAGGACAGATAACGGGGACCGTCTACTGTAACTGTGCACAGACCACAACCTGTTTCTGGCTAGCCCTAACTTTTGGCACAGTCGTCGCCGATGTGCCACCTGGCGTCCTCCCTCTGCATCCCAAGCCTGGATTCAGATTGATCACATCGCGATCAGCTACCGCTGACGTGGTTGTGTACAAGACTGCCGCTCCTTTTGGAGTACCTATCTGGACTCTGACCATGTCTTGGTCTGCGCCAATCTTGCCTTACTTTTCAGTGGCCAACGAAGTGACCACCACCAAAAGATTGATGTTAGCAAGCTGGTTGCAACTTCTGTTGCAAGTAAGTATCGAACCGAGCTAGCCTCTAGGCTAGCTACCATTCCACCGAAAAGTATAGATGAGCATTGGTTGCAATTGCATGACGCCATAAAAATGGCGGGAGCAGTCAGTTGTGGGTTTGCGAAACGTCCCGCTTTTAAGCACTGGGTTTCTCCAGGTTCCTTACAACTCATTGAAGCCCGTCGGTCTACTCCGGGTGACCGTGAGTTTGACCATAAACGAAGGATTTTACGTAAGGAAATTGGGCAAAGCTTGCGTAAGGACTGAGAAGCCTGGTGGTCGAAGCGCGCTAATGAGCTGGAAGCAGCAGCTGCATCTGGTAACTACCGGAAGCTCTTCCAGCTCATCCGAGCCACTGGCAGCAAGAAGTCTGGTGTGAGTGAAACAATCTGCGAGGATGATGGGATGCCAATCACTAACATCCATCGACGTCTCGGACGATGGGCAGAATTTTTAGAAGGGCAGTTCAACGGGTCTGCTGCTCCGGCAACATCGGTCAGACTGTCCTGCCCTCCATGGCCGGTGACGACTGATCCACCAAATGAGGAGGAAGTCCGCAAGGAACTCCAACTCTTGAAGCGTTACAAATCACCTGGCCCAGATGACTTACCTCCGGCTCTTTTTAAAGATGGTGGTGACTTTTTGACTAAGGAATTGACGACGTTGTTTACAAAGGTTTGGGAACTAGAGAGTGTACCAACGTCATGGAATGAGTCGATAGTTGTCCCTATCTTTAGAAAGGGTTCACGTCGTTCCTGTAACAACTATCGGGGGATAAGTTTACTTCCGATTGCGTCCAAGCTATTGGCTTCCGTCATTCTTCGTAGGTTGTTCAAAACTCGAGAAAGATTGACTCGCGAGGAGCAGGTTGGGTTTCGTTCTGGTCGAGGATGTATTGATCATATCTTCACCCTCCGCCGAATGTTAGAACACCGCCATACTTTTCAAAGGCCAACAATCGTAGTGTTTCTTGACATCAGGGCTGCCTTCGATTCGTTGGATAGGACTGTTCTCTGGGATTGTCTATTGAAGAAGGGTGTGCCTGGGAAGTTTATTAACATCCTAAAAGCCCTATATCCAAACACCTCAGGCAGAGTGAGGGCATACAACCACCTCTCTCCATTGTTCCATTCGAGCAGTGGGGTTAGGCAGGGTTGCCCAATCTCA
The DNA here is from genome assembly GCF_000699445.3 of Schistosoma haematobium. Taxonomy (NCBI): domain Eukaryota; kingdom Metazoa; phylum Platyhelminthes; class Trematoda; order Strigeidida; family Schistosomatidae; genus Schistosoma; species Schistosoma haematobium. Next base: position 36,319,406 of record NC_067196.1, on the reverse strand, counting down.
CCATTCCTCTTCAACTTTGCCATCGATGACATTCTGGAAACAGCTCTGATGAATGTAAGTAATGGTGGTGTGGATCTGTTGCCTGGAGAAAGACTTCTCGACCTTGAGTATGCGGACGATATTGTCTTACTGTGCGATAATGCTCAAGGCATGCAATCCGCACTTAATCAGTTGGCAATCAGTGTCCGTAGGTACGGTATGTGCTTTGCACCTTCCAAGTGCAAAGTACTTCTACAAGACTGGCAGGATTCCAATCCTGTACTCACCCTGGATGGTGAACAGATAGACGTAGTCGAGAAGTTCGTGTATCTGGGTAGCTGCATAAGTGCTGGTGGTGGTGTGAGTGATGAGATCAATGCACGTATAGTGAAAGCCAGAGCGGCTTATGCCAATCTGGGCCATCTTTGGCGCCTTTGTGATGTTAGTCTGGCTGTAAGAGGTCGGATCTACAACGCGTCGGTGAGAGCAGTTTTGCTCTATGCTTGTGAAACCTGGTCTCTCCGAGTTGAGGACGTTAGACGACTCTCTGTGTTCGATCATCGCTGTCTCCGAAGGATTGCTGACATTCAGTGGCAACACCATGTCAGTAATGCAGAGGTTCGGCATCGTGTGTTCGGGCACAGAGATGATAATTCAATTGGTGTCACCATCTTGAAACACCGACTTCGGTGGCTTGGACATGTTCTACGAATGTCGTCCCAGAGAATTCCACGTCGTGCATTATTTGCCGACTCTGGGACTGATTGGAAGAAGCGGAGAGGTGGTCAGTGCATGACATGGTGTCGTGGCATGAAAGAAAGCTGCAAAGGACTGGCTTGTGTCGGTCCTTCACGACTCCCTGGTTGGGGTCTGAGAGATGGTGCTACACAGTGGCTAGAGACGTTATCAGACATGGCTCAGAATAGAAGCCAGTGGCGATCCTGCTGTAACCTTCTTTTACCTTCTTCATAAAAAGTGGTTGTGTCTCCCTTACCTGAAAGATTTCTTCTGATTGTACCTTTTCGTTCCCTCGTTACTACCACACTACCTTACTCCAATCTCTTCGTCCCTGTTCTCTTTTTCTTTTGCGCTCCTTAGTTTTTTTTTCTACTTCTCTTCGAATTCTCATTGTTTTGTGTGGCGCATATATATTGGCGCTCTCTTGTACCAATATTCATGTGTTCAAATAAATAAAATAAATACTATCTCAATGTTCGTATTGAAGATTTTGAATTTGATGTTGGTTTACAGACAATTGTTTTGATTCCTATATGCTCGTCAACTGTAGGTATGCAGTCCTTGCTTTGCCAATCCGTGCTTTTATATCTTCATCAAACCTTCCTTGTTCATAGATGATGCTTCCCACGTGCGTGAGAGATTCCACATCATCCACAGCTTCTCTATCAAGTGTGATTGTACTGGTGTTCTCCGTGTTTTAGTTGAGGATCTTGCTTTTTCTCTTGTGTATGTTGAGGCATACTGATGCAGAGGCTTCTGCTACACTGGTTTTCTTGACTTGTATTTGTTGATGTGTATGGGACAGAAGGTTCAGGTTATGTGCGGACTCCAAACTGTCTATTGTATTCCGTGCTTCTTCTGAGGTGTGGAGGCTCCCATGATCCAACCAAAACTAGTTATCAATTATCTCATTATTTGCTAACTTGTTAGTGGATTTGAACTTCTGCTAGTACTTCTTACTACGGTGAATCCTAGATCTTACTTCATAACTAGTACTTCAGCCATATTATTTAATTTAATTATCTTTCCGGACTGGTCCTATCACATCATCGGAGACGTAATACTTAATAGGATCTATCATTTAACATAAGTTGTGTTAAGGAGACAACTATCTTAGCATAAAAATTAACATTTCATTAGGAATTTTCATGTGTAAAAGTGTTGTCTTATCTGTTTATTCTAATTTAGATAATTACCTTATTTTAAGGAATTAGAGAAGTAAAACATACCAACCTATTAGCTATTTTCTTACTTAAACGAATGGAATAAATATGAAAAGTATGTTCTAGAAGTTTCATGTACACTTTATTCTACGTCTTGAACTTTAGTGAAAGCAAACAGTTTTAAAATTTTCCTATTGATAATTAAAGTAATGGCTCATAGTTGACTATTTTTTGTGATCTATTGTTCGACAAATTGAGTTTACAGTTAGTTCGTTAATGGTTTTTTTTTTTTTTGAAAACATGAACTGTGGAAGTTGATTTAAAATTTTTAAGTTTACTACTCCTGATTTAACCCTAGGTGTTACTGGTTAGATAACATTCATAGATATTTCTATGAAGCCAAGTTTATTATATATATATATATATATATATATATATATATATATATATCAAGTAACCTATGTAATATTCATTAAACAGACAATTATTCTACCTACACGTACTCACGCGTTAATAGTAATAGTCTGCTGACTAGATGAATAATGTGAAAAAAACAATAGAAATTCCATTCTGAATAATTTGTAATAAACATTATCATTCCTTTTGCGGTAGATCTGATATAATCTTACTGATTCAACTGATCCGATTATAAAAAGGAAGACAAAAATCTGTTTCATATGAATTGTTTTAGTAAATTATTGATACCGTATCATAATAACTTGTAATCAATGTATAATAAGTAATTATATTATCAATGAACTTTTCAAGTACTCTTGGTAAAAGAAAAATAAAAAAAGTATATTTCGATTTCTTGAGTGAAATACATCATGTGTCCAACTATTCAGTTAATAGTTATTTGAATGAAGTTAAACATTAAAACCGTTGAATGCGAACTCAGTGGTTTAAAGACTGGGCATTCACTAGTGAGATCAAAGGTCCTGGGTTGGAATCCCGAATGCAGGGTCGTGGATGTGCACTTCGGAAGAGTCCCGTACCAATGCGAAGCGTTCATCCAATGCTTCCTGGCTTTCAATAATTGTCTGACTTAAATCGGTCCACGATTTCAATGAAATTCAACAATCTACACAACCCCTTACAGATAACTAAGAATTTAGTTAACCATATTTCAGTTCAACTGAAATTTATTTCAACCGGTTTCTTCATAATCACCGATAATAAATGTAGGTTCGAATCATTACCTAGTTAGTTATATTGATTAGTTCTCTGTTTAGATGGTGATTTTAGTTGGAGAATCATTGGAAATTAGAAAATATTGAACAGGACTTTTGTCCTAGTTTGAGAGTCATTGGAAATGAGCATTCACTATGAAATCGGATTATAATCTTTTAGTTTATAAGTACCAAACTTTTTAAGAGATGTGAAATTTTTGTGTTCCATCTCTAGCTAAATAATAAGCTTACTTACTGGTATCTATTGGTTTGCCAACAGAGATCAATTAATCTTATGTAAACTAAAGTTCTCAATGAGATGAAGCAGTCTTCTGAAAAAAGCTTACTGGATATAAGTAGAATATCAGACAGTCCCTAAGGTACTTGACTATTCGTAGTCCATCTAATTCTAACCCCAATAAATTGTGTTTGTGGATCACCAAATAGTTGATCTTTGTGAATGTTCAGTGTTCACTTGAGATGGGTGGGAATGATGTGAACTCGTAAAATGCGTCGAAATCACACCTCGAAGTCAATATCTAACCTCCCTTATCATATTAAAATAAACAGGTTAGTTGACTTCCTTGATGACTGGCTAGAATATATACTCCCAATGGGTAACAGGATACATTGGTAAGAACAAATTACAGAGGTACCAAACAAAACCATTGCTGCATTCGCTTGTCCATAGCTTGCAATCGATTAATGAACGTTGGTTTCCATTGACCTTGACGAGGATCGGTAATTTGTTCGACATTCAGTGGTCTGCCTGCAGAATTATCTGATTAGGGCTCAGTGAGATTTCAGTAGCCCTACATGTTCATTAATAAATTATTAGTCAAGTAATTAACGTTGTTTACTAAAAACAAAATGTAACTATCTACTGTAATTTCCTTTCTGGAAATAAATAGTATGCACCATAATGGTTACAAATAGACCGAACATCTTCCCCCTAAGACGAACACCATCAAAGATTAGTTATCTTTTAGAAGTATCATTAATAATTTACGTGCTATTGTTAGAACTATCGACTGATGAAAGTTTAAATCTTGCGAAAAAATTTCCGCAACTTTTTGAGATCATTTTTTAGGTAGTTTTCCAATTGATGAAATCTTTCAGGTTGCTAATTCATATGATAACCGTCATTTGATACACCTTTATCTCTAGGTTTACAAACGCTATTTTGCATTACTTTTTTATCGTAATATTACACTACATTAATACATGTATTTCATTTTCAGTCGTTTCGTACTACTCAGTATTCTGAGCAGTATCATCTGTATGCACCTCCACAGATCTTAAATTCTATGTTTTTAATCATTTAAAACAATTTTAAATATTCTTAAGATGAATTAGCAAATTTATCCAAGGTATTTCATGCAGTTATTTTCCTTAGAAAATCTGGACATAGCAACAACGATAATATTTGGAGAATACTACGAATTCATTGTATTTCGTTGTTTTCTCTTCAGCTACATACAAGTAATTATTTTTTAAAATTATTCCTAATCGATAACATAATGTTAAATTTAATTTAAAACAATTAGTCCTTTTAAGCAAAGATGGATAATGGCTACCAGTGAAATTCAGGACGCGTGTTTCAGCCTGTTTGGAACTCGTCATCTGGATGTACCTACATCCTCAGAGTTGATGTTCACTCTGGAACTCGAACCCAGTACCGTCCTGGATTCCACTGCTAGCCACTATCCATCTTTGCTAAGAATGCTTGTGAATTCAGACAATATCGAGGTAATACATACAGTATATACATATGCCAATAAGACACTGATCAATTACAGTCCTAAATATCAATGGGAAGATTCAAGTGAACAATACCTAGTGAATTTAACTAATCCTTTTGATAAATTTCAATAATGCAATGAGAAGACGAAGGTTATTTGAATTAGGTGATATATTTGTGATCAGATTGTTCGAAATGTATTGCACAAATATATTACATAATTTCTGATAACCTTCTTCTTCTCATTAAAATTCAGTTGTCAATCAATAACGAATAAGTTACAAGTTGTATGAAAGAAGTTAAGAATTCACTTTATAATTGTTTAAAGGTAATCGTTTTAGAATGTTAAGATAATTATATTAGTCAGTATAACATAAGTTTAAAAGAGGAAAAAGTGGATGATATGAAATCTACTCATTAAATTATAATTAAATTCAGTTTGATAAAAGAGATCAAAATGTTGTCAAAACAGTTGAAAATTAACTACCAACACTTTTTATATACAAAGATCAGATTTCAACCTTTTAATTGTAATGACTTGTGCGAACTTTAATAACATGAAGTTTGGTAATTTGTTGATAACTTTGAATGACTTCATTAGATCTACATTATGCTCCGTATCTATCAGATAACATGCCTATTGAACACTGTAAGTGAATTTTTCCTTGAATGAAAATAATTAAAAATATTTACTTGCATGTAGTCGAAGAGGAAACAGTGAATTCATCGTATTCTCAAAATATTATCATTGTTGTTTTATTCAAAGTATCTAAGGCAATTATTCGGAGCTGAATTATTCTACCATTAAAACGTTCTGTGATAAATCACTTACTAAGGAATATCACTAATTACCAACCAGTAATTACATATATCTCTTCTATCCACTTAGAATATGATTCAATAATCTGATCCATTAAAATAGCATATCTCATTAGTATAACAAAATGGTTCCAAGAATAATCGGATTTCATTTTAACGTCAGTAGGAGATATGGTTGATGAACCTCACTAAACGTTATATCTCATCACTATAAAGTTTCTCAACTAACTACGATGTAGTTAAACAGGTAACAATGAATATCTTCACAGGTCCAGTTGCTATCTTAGTAAATATGTTGACTAATGAAACCATCTAAATTATTTCGTGTTATTGCCGATTACTTGACTGTAGGCCACTTCTAATTCTGTATGTGAAAAAATGTTTCTAAAAAATATTTGTAAATCCATAATATGAATTTAATTCCTATCATTAATTGATATTAGTATAAGATCGGTTAGGAATCGATAGGACATTAAACATATATATATTTCTTTAATTCATAATCCCAAACAGGTAGACATTCTGGATCCAATAAAAAATAAGAAATCTGAAACGTGAAGCCTAGGATGAACATATTGACAGTATTCCTCTGATTCATATAAATTATTAACTTTTGTGAAAGCTTGTCAGACTTAAAGTTCAACAAACGTCTGAAGTAGTAGCCATCCGGATGAAGAAACCAGAGCTATACGTATAAAAGAAATATCACCAACCCTTTCCCCTCCTCTGGCTAACCTCAAGGCCAATTAATCAATAGTAATCTTAGCTGCTGAATGACCTAATTTGACTATTGTACTCAAGACCTTTCGTAGTCAAATGTAATTGTCTCCGTTATCCACAAATCTTTGTATTATTATTATTATTATTAATTATTAATTAACTAATTCATTAATTATTATTTATTATTATTATTATTATTATTATTATTATTACTGTTGGTTAAACGTCATTATTAATTTCCCCGATGTATGGTTCATTTACTTCTCATTCATCCCACCTTATTATGTCTTACTAATAATTTTTGACACAATATAGTCTTCCACTAAACATTTGATCGAATATTAATTGCACTATTATTTCTCTCACCCTAATCTGACCCATATTTATTACGATCAGAGATCTTAACATTTTCGCTGATTCCAGTTAACCTTCTGTATGAGTCATATCAACATTAACAATTTTATTCTACTTTGTTTGACAATCCTAAATTCACATGCTTTAACTTTAAACTATGCACTTTGCCCTTAATCTGTCCATTTTTCAGATTATCCGTTTGGATATATAATTACAGAACCTGAAGAGAATTTATCAAAAAGAATAATCGTCGTTCAAATATTAGTCTTTTAATATGACGGGGATCTTTAAACAATTTAAAATATCTTTAAACACCATTTACTTTTCAAACGAAATCAAATACAAGTTTCATAATCATGTTCAATTCATCTTATGGAAATTACTAAACTTTAGATACTACTTACATAATACTCTATGCGTAATCTATTTGAATTACATTTACTTTATGTAAATGAATTACCAACTATAGCAAAATCATCCGTTCTACTCTTCTCTGATGACATAAAAATTTGGAGACCCATACACAGTATGTCGGATAGGATAGTATTACAGAATGATCTTAGCTCATTGGTGGCATGGTTGGACAGGTAGTCACTAGAAGTAAATCCTAATACGAGTATAGTGATGCAATTAAATAACTATGATGAATCGTATCACTATACAATATGTGGATTCGTGCTACCCAAAGTAAGAAACTATAAAGATTTAGGAGTCATATTAAGCAGTGATCTCAAAACCACTAGTCACTGTAAGGCTGCTTCTGCGAAAAGCTATAGGGTATTATGGTCTATTCGTAGGTCTTTCCAGTATTTCGACGATGAAATGTTTAGATTATTATACGCGATCTACGTGCGACCACATTTAGAATATGGGATTTCAGCAGCGAGTCCTTGTTTCAAGTATGGAGCAGAGATGCTGGAAAGAGTCCAACGACGAGGTAATAAGATGGTACAAGGTCTATCTGGCCTATCTTATGAAGACAGACTGAGACACCTTAACTTATTTCCGTTATCTTACCGTAGAGTACGGGGTGATCTAATATTGGCTTGTCGTATACTGAGCGATGACCTTGGTATTAACATGTCTTATCTTTTACTCCCGTCTAGGACTGATCATTTGAGAGGACATTCGAAAAAAGTTCAAAAACTGAGAGTTTCGTTTCTCGCACCGAGTAGTGAATTACTGGAATTCTCTACTGGAACATGTAATATCAGCACCTTCTGTTAATATATTCAAAATGAGATTGGACCTCCATAGTATTACAAACTGCAAGGATTAACATAGGTCGATAGACCTCCTATCCTTATTACTGAAGACTGAATTAAGATTCATTTATTTACAAGAATATGAATTTGCTATCAAATAAACTTTATCATCCTACTTACCAATAACCTGCATTCTTTTTAATATTAAAACAGCATTATAAGTAGAAAAAAACAAGAAAACAATTTAAAAATAAACATACACAGGTTTTTCTAGTTGTTTGTTTATTGTTATCGTTTATATTATTGTATCTATTTATTTGTGATTTATGTGCTTAGTTGACCTTGCCCTATTAACTGTATCCAATTAATTTTGATCACACTATCATTAAGAGTTGATTTCAAAATCAATCGTAATGATTAAGTTACATCTCAACTGATTAAATTTGATGAATATTCAAGATAACAATGGTGGTGTATACGATTTATTGAATAACCTACTTCAGTATTTATGAGTAGATTATGTAAAGTAAGATGGCTTGCATAAATTTAATTCTATCGAAAAGGCACAACATTTAACAACAAATACGTGTTTAGTCAAGATGTTTTAGCAACAAAACATTCAATGAATATAACTCATTCCAATTAAAAGATAAAACTTACTTATGATTTGAGTAGTTTATCATTAGAACTAAAAAAATATTGCTAAAGTTTATAAATCCATAAAAGAATTAAACAATATAGAAAACAACTGGTACAATCATCGATCAACTACTTATTATTAATGATCATTTTTATACACCTTTAAATTATGAATTCATCATCTCAAACAACCTCATTTTAATATTGAAGATAATCATTACAATAATCAATTAATTGTTCAAATCAAGAGCGATGTTATTCTTTCTGTACAATATTAGTATCACATGAGTGAACTATAGAATCTCTTTAAAATTTTAAAGTTTCATCATGAAACCATCTTTCTTGAAAGGTCAGCAGTTAATAGTTTGACCCATGACAATGGTTAAGTCTTACTTACTTACGCCTGTTACTCCTAATGGAGCATACGCTGACGACCAGCATTCTCCAACCCACTCTGTCCTGTGCCTTCTTTTCTAGCTCCATCCAATTCTTGTTCATTTCTCTCATGTCTATTTCCATTTCCCGGCGTAATGTGTTCTTTCATCTTCCTCTTTTCCTTTGACCTTCAGGATTACATGTGAGGGCTTGTCTTGTGACGCAGCTGGGTGCATTCCTCAATGTGTGTCCTATCCACTTCCAACGCTTCTTCCTGATTTTATCCTTCGCTCAGATCTGGTTTGTTCTCTCCCACAGTAGGTCGTTATTGATAGTATCTGGCCAACGGATTCGAAGTATTTTGCGTATACAACTGTTAATAAACACTTGTATCTTCTTGACGATGGCTTTCGTAGTTCTCCAGGTTTCCGCCCCAGACAGTAGAACTGTCTAGATATTTGTACTGAAAACTCTGACTTTGGTGTTGGTTGATAATCGTTTTGAGTTACGGATGTTCTTCAATTGTAAATATGCTGCTCTTGCTTTACCGATCCGCGCTTTCACATCCGCATCAGATCCACCCTGTTCATGAATGATGCTGCCCAAATATGTAAAGCTGTTTACATCTTCCAAATCTTCTCCGTCAATTGTGATTGGATTGGTGCATGCTGTGTTGTATCGGAGAATTTTGCTTTTCCCTTTGTGTATATTGAGACCTACTGCTGCTGAGACTGCTGCCACACTGTTCGTCTTCTCCTGCATTTGTTGTTGCGTTTGGGATAGAAGGGCCAGATCATCTGCGAATTCTAGACCGTCCAACTGCATCCTAGATGTTCACTGTATCCCGTGCTTCCCTTCAGATGTTGACGTCTTCATGATAATGTCGATCACCAGGATAAAGAGAAAGGGTGAGAGTAAGCAACCTTGCCTAACACCGGTCTTCACTTCGAACGACTTTGTCAACTATCCTCCATGCACGATTTTGCAGTGTAATCCATCATATAAGTTCTGTATGATATTAACTATCTTTTGAGGCACGCCGTAGTGTCGAAGAAGTTTCCATAGTGTTGTTCTGTCCACGCCATCAAATGCCTTTTCGTAGTCAGTGAAGTTGATGTATAGTGACGAATCCCATTCAATTGATTGTTCCACAATAATCCGTAGAGTTGCGATCTAGTCTGTACACGATTTATCCTTACGGAATCCTGCCTGTTGGTCACGAAGTTCGGTGTCCACGGAGTCCTTCGTTCTGTTTAACAACACCCTGTTGAAGACATTTCCTGATGTTGAGAGGACAGTGATGCCTCGGTAGTTCTCACATTTGCTGACATCTCTTTTCTTTGATATCTTCATCAGGTGTCCTTCTTTCCAGTCTTTTGGTACTTATTCTTCATCCCAAATCTTATTGAAGAGAATGTGGAGTATCGTTGCAGTTACCGCTACGTCTGCTTTTAGTGCCTCTGCTGGGATGTTGTCCGGTCCTGCTGCTTTACCACTCTTGATTTGTCTGATGGCCATGCTGATTTCTTCAATTGTTGGTGGGCCAACATTGATTGGGAGGTCTGTGGGTGCTGCTTCGATGTTGGTTGGGTTCAGTGGAGCTGGTAGATTCAAGAGCTCCTTCAAGTGCTTTACCCACCTGTCTCACAGTTCTCCAATCTTGGTGATTGCCTTCCCTTCCTTCTGGTTTACGATAATTTCCAGCGAGTTTCTTTGTTGTATCATACAGTTGTCTCATGTTTCCTTCTCTTGCAGCCTTTTCCGCCGTCGTTGCTAAATCCTCCACATGTTTAGATTTGTCGACTCTGCTGCTCCTTTTCACTTGCTTGTTTGCTTCTGTGGATTCGACTTGTGTCTCGGTTTTCCATGCTATTGTTCGGCAGACATTAATTGCTGTCTTCTTGCTCCTCCTTCCTTAGATCATAACCAGTGTATCAACAGTGATCCAGCACCTCATGACATGTTGAAGTGATTGCCTCTTTGATCCCCTTCCAGTTGCTCTCCACAGTAGTTCCTTCTCCATTGAGTAGATCATGAAAGGCCTGGAACTTGTTGCTGAGGACTATCTTGAATTTGTTGAGTTTGTTAGTATCCTGAAGAAAGGCCGTGTTGAACTTTTGTGATATTGTCCGCCCCGTTGTCCAGTGCTTCTTGAGTTTCAGCTTCATCTTGGCGACCAGCAAGTGATGATCTGAGTCTATATCAGCTCCTCCCTTGGTTCTCACGTCCTCTATAGTCCTCCTGAACGTTTTGTTGATGCAGGTATTGTCGATTTGGTTCTGTGTAGTGTGATCCGGTGAAGTCCATGTGGATTTGTGTATGCGTTTGTGTGGGAATATTGTGCTGCCTATGACCAGTTTATTGGAGGCACATAGGTTTGCAAATCTCTCACCTTTTCGGTCCTTTCTCCCTGTTCATGTAGTCCAATGATGTCTTCATATCCGGTGTTGTCCATTCCAACCTTGGTATTGAAATCTCCCATCAGAACGGTCAAGCCGTTTGTTGGACAATTCTCAATGATCGACTGCAGCCTATCGTAGAATTGATTTTCAACGTGTTCAATGTGACCATTGATAGGCGCATAGCATTGGATGATGTCCATTGAAATACCCTCTTTCTTTGTTTTGAACGAGGCTTTGATGATCCTTGGTCCGTGAGATCCCCATCTCATAGGTGCTTTTTGTGTTTGTTTGGATAGCATCAATGCAACTGCTTGTGTATGTGGTGCATTTTCTTCTTCATGACCGGAGTATAACGGCAGCTCGCCTGAACAAGTATTTGTTGACCAACCTGCGTCCAATATGTTTCACTGATTTCGAGCACCTCCAGGTTGTATCTCCTCATTTCCGCAGCAATTTGTATGATTCTCTCGGTCCCCTACACTGTACGAGAATTCCATGTACCTAAATAAGTGGTTGCTCCGTTTGTCAGAAGAGGCATCAGTCTCGTGACCTCCGAAGGAACTCGGCTTTCACCATGAGGCGTCATAACCTATCTAAATGAAGACCTTCTAACACCCAGGGTAGAGTTTAAATGGTTTCAATTTTTTTTCCTTGTTAGCTTTATTTAGCGAGTTAGGTTTTTACGGGATGGGGTTGCTAACTCAATGCCCAGCCCTTCTCCTTTATTTGGTCTTGGGACCGGCAGCAGCCCCGGAGGGGCTCCAGGAGGAGTCCATTTAATAATTCATAAGCTAACAATCAAGTCCAACTCAGTTTTGTGGCCCCATTTCTGACTCCAGGTAATTCGTATGATGATGATCGCTATCGAAATATACATTCCGGCCACCGTCGTATATAATCGTGTTAGTGAATAACGGAATAAAAATAAGTCAAGTACGAGAATGAATTTTGAATACGTATATTTCTTACACTTATTGTTCTGAACTGACACTCAGAGAAACGAAGAGAAGGAGGTGAAGAGGAGAAAGAAAAGTGATACGAAATGATACGCAGTGGAGGTGATTGGGCTAACTCGATTTTACCAAGAGTGAATCGATATTTATAGTTAAAGAAAATAAATTACAGACACGTCAGAAATAGGGCAAGTAATTAACACATAACATTAACATATAAAAAGTCAGGATTAATAAGGGAATAATTGATAAGGTCAGAATTTGGCTCGGGAAGAATGAATAAATTGGTCTGTTCAGAAGCTAGAACGCCTTATGTGTTCTTCACGTGGTACCAGCCTCTACAAAAGAACTACGATCGTTCTAGACATCACCTGAAATGGCGTTAAAGATATCACGGTTGTTGAAGGCTTGACAAATCCGTTGTCCATACCACCTCTATAATCGGAGATCCCAAAGCCGATCAAACCAGTCAGGAATTAAAGGATTTGAAGATACTTTTGGAAGATAGTCGATTTTTCGAGAAATATATGATCTAAGCTGATTAGTTGTTGCAAGGGATATGTAACTGGGGGTACCTAATGATGATCTGGTGCGGATCCTTGATCAAGTACCTTCAGTGAGGATATGTCCAGCAAAACTAATGTCAAAGACTTACAAAACCGTTCATTGGGATTTACTTACAGCTACGGCGTTAATATACATAGAAATCCTATTAGAATAACTAATTAAAAGCCTTCACTTGTGTCTTCCAGTTAGACAATTTATCAGTTATACTAAATCTTAGGAATGAACAAGGTATGACAAATAGTCAAAGAAAAAGATTAGAATAAGTCAAACAACAATCCTAGTAAAGGGAAAGCTCACAAGGGACTAGCTGAATATGACCGAATCACATCATCGTTTACGTCACTAATATGAGGTCAAGGTAAGCAGTCATATGATAAGTCAAAACAATGTTAAACCAAAATGTATATGACTCATGAAAATAGAGGGAATCGGATTGATGACAAATAGAATATGAGATGATCATATTGTGGTGTGTACTTTTTATGTGGATAGTTATAATTAGTATGTAGCAGGAATAGGAAGTGGATTGGTTACCGGAGAAGATTGAAAATAAAAAGAAAAGAAAAAAAGTGCAGTCGGAATAACAACAGGATTGGAAGGATGATGACAACTCAGGGATGATCTGCGAAGGATATACTTAATGTATGATTTTCATACTCTACAAAGCCATTGTGTAATTTGTGCAAAATAATAAATTGGTTTACCGTGCCTGAGTTTTCGTTCATTGCAATAAGATACAAAATAGATCTACAGTGTGTAATTTCAGAAAATTACGGTAATTAGTTAAGAAGAACATATTTAACATTTTGTTTGATCATAACTATTTGATAGTCTTTCTTATTATAATGATACTGATGGTTGGTCAGGAGTTGGGTATCATACCCCAGCCTATAGTGGAATATTTTCGAGATAATTCCTAAGGCTTCATATATCAGTCATCCTGATAACTATTATTAGATAATTCTCAACAGTATAAATTCCAGAAGACATGACGAAAAGTTGGTTACAGTTTATTGTACAGCACAGACCAGAAACACACAAGCACACAAAGCGAATACGGGCAGAATTGAGAATGCGAGCGAATCAGGGCGAATTAATTAATAAGATTTCGTAAGCACGTATACATGAGATAACGAATGAGTCACGGAGCCATTTAAGCGACCAACATTTAAGCTATTAACGCATGGCCAAGCGTACATGCTCATACAAACATGACAATAATAATACAAATATTTACCAATTGTTACTGTTCAAATAATACTGTTTATTAAATACGTTAATTGAAGGCCTTAGCAAAAACCTATACAAACTCAAGTGTAGGTGAGGTGTTATGATTCAATTAAGTACAACATAACTAGCATTAAGATAGTAAACATTAAGATGTTAGCATAGTTCCAGATGTCTCTGACCAACATAGATCACACTAACGCTACAAAATGTTAGTCTGTCAACAAAAAGTACCTCAGATAGTCTAATGTATAATCAAAGCATTCAAAATGTTCAACGAACGATAAATAGTTAGCTGGTTCAATGAAATCACGAAACAATTTAAGTTAGACAACTATTGAAAACCCGTAAACACTGGATGACCGTTTTATCCTGGTACGTGACTCCTCAGAAGTGCTGATCCACCACCCGGTGATCGAGAATCGAACCCAGGACCTTTGGTCTCGGGCGCAAACGCTTAATCTCAGGGTCACTGAGCCTAGATTTAGTGGGTTTTCAATGGTCGTCTAACTCAGACCGGTTCCTGATCACCATGAAATCCAAATATCTTCACAACCACGTATTGAAAACCACATGTTAGTCCGAATCAACTCATTTAACTGTCTCAGCTGTATGCATCATGTAGAGATTTGAATGAAAGCCTCACCATATATCTATTGGAGGACATTTGAACCACACTTTTTCGTCTTTATAAGCATGTGTAACTGACAAGTAGGGAAGGAGTAAGGGTTGAAAATTTTCATTGAGAACATTCCAATCAATACATTGGAAATTCTAACATTCTCATCATCTGTTTTAACTTAGGCGGTCGACGTTGATTGGACTAGTCCCCTACCTTTTGTTGCCGGATTACCCGAAGGCCCAGTCTTCGAGGTACTAAAATCGTAAGGGTATGTCATTTATATATTGACTATCATTACACATTTTCTTATTGGATAAATATTGAGTAACTAGATTAAATATGTTCATATTCCTTTTACCATAAGCTTTCATTCGGCCACGGTCATACGACTTACCATTCTTACCTTATTACCAATTTATCAGCTACAGTATCTCATACTCACTTGTATAATAATTATTTTTTGTTTATGGTTTTATGCTGTCATGTCTGCTTTTGTGTGAACAACGTATATCTGGAATTTCTGATTCATAAAATAGATGCTGAGATTGTGTACCATTGGTTTAAAAATCAGCGATGATGAAAACATATTACGTTGACAACTTGTACCTCATTTTGTAGATAACTGTGGATGACGTGTTTGCTTAACGAAATTACCATTTTGTTATTAAGGAAAAACCAAGATCCTACCAACGGACTCATTTTTATTCCCTAGTCTTACTGCATCTACATATATGTATAAATTAGTTTTTACATATACTGCTACATAGTCGGGACGACTCACCAAACCCGTAGTTTATCACAATAGGGACTGTCCAGTGTAGTGAAGATACGAATAAACTCAACATCTCATTTTACTGGACACAATAAACAAAATTGGTTAGAATTGACCATACAACATCCGAGTCCATTAAACTAGATATTGAAAATTGCCCAATCATTGACGTTATACTTTTCAGGTTCACGTAAATAGCATCCGGTTGTACATTTATATCCTATCCTATCCATCAGCTATAAGACAAAGTACACACAATGAGATAACTCATCACATAAAATAACACATTGAAATGATAAAATAATACGTAAATACCAAGATAAAATGAACAGTAGACAAGGCAGAATAGAAACAAACAGACATAAAGAATTTTCATATTTGGTCTACACACAGTTATTTGGTTGTAACAGTACATCAGCATTTGGTGTATTACTTAATCTATTTTAACAAAAGAATAGTAGATAACTTTTTATTATATTCTGTACAACAAAATATTTTGGCAATGGTGCTTTCCCTCTAAGTATCAATCGATTCGTAAGCTGATTTAGTACACCCGATTGTATACTAAATAGTTTCAGAATGTTATTACAATTATTGACAGATTTAATCAATATTCTTCATGTACTAAACAAATAAGTTGAATCTTACCAAGTATATAATTGAATAAAATGTCTATATTTCTCAAATAATTTGTACACTTTCTTTAACGAGAACAAAATCTAAAGTGTTTTTTTTTAAAGTCTAAACAAATACGGATTCGTTCAGTTATTAGATTAACAACAAATACATACATCATCTAAATTACATCATACTTACATTAATTCACTGAAAAGTAAGAGATTTTTTGTCTTCAAATCCCATAGTTTAAATGAAAACGATAATACTCCTTTCTCTCTGGCTCTCTAACTCATGAAGTGATATTATAGAGCATCTATGTTTTATGACTTCTACTATGGAAGTGCTACTCCATGTTTTCAGTTGAAGAGGAGACTGCCATAAACCACTTATTTAAAACGACAATTGCAAAAAGTATAATATGAAATATTCGAATCACTGATTTATTCTTACAGAGTTTAAGCATCATACTATAAACACATTTATTTTGTTCCATGTCTATGAGTCATTTCTTTCCTATGGATGCTAATTTAGGTCAGAAAATGGCTGCTAAATGATTTGCACTAGTAAATCTCTGTACCAAAAGAAAATGTTTCTGGCACAAAATATTTATTTTTACTATTCCCATGATATACACTACTTAAATAAGATATTTAACGAGCTAGTTAACTATTTACGTATTAAATCTACAAATTTGGGGGATATAAATTTTGTCAAACCAATACGATTATAAAAAAATGTAAAATTATGCTGTTAAATGATTCGTGTATCAAATAAATTTGTAAGTGCTCGCGCACGAGACTGATAGGTTCTGGGTTCTAATCTCGCAAGGGGGGCAGAATAGTGGATGCGCAGTGCTGAAGAGTCCCACAACAGGACAAAACGTCCGTCCAGTGCTCCCAGGTTTTCCATGGTGGTCTAGCTTCAATAGACTCATGATTTCAACTGTTGAAAAAATAAATGTTTAGTAACTTTCTTGTTACATGACTCTGAAAAAATGTCTTCCTATATTTATGACTAGTTTGTACCCAAATAGGAGTATCAGCAATGAAGTCAATCAGTGGTTAGTTAAAGCGTTAAAATCTCAATTCAGCTATGGACAAACAAATTTATACAACATTCAACCTGAACCAGTACAGGCTTATATCAGATATTATGATATCCCGTAAAAAGAAAACACACAAAGATAATAGGATAAGATTAAGTTTTAATATTAGAGTATTGATTGTAATTAATGTAGGGTTATTTTTGTAAATCATCTAGTTTGTAATCTTTTCTGTACACCATATATCGATTAAAATGTTAAACAAAAGCACTTGTAACAAACACGTAATCATAATTCATATATTGTTGGTAAGAACATTAGAATAAGATTTCATTGGATTAACGATTAATTGTCATGCTTTTGTTTGTTGAAAATTGACGTCAATAATAAAATGAATTTACTAATTTACTGATTATAAATTATATTTGCATAATTACACCAATTGGGAAGTCATAGGCATAAAGTCTATGGATAATATTCATGATTCAAAACACAATATTATCCTTCACTTGAAACAATTATATTCAAATTACTTTTAAACTTATAAGCGTCAGAAACTGTAGGTTTATGGTAACATAACATGTACAGTTATACTTTACTACCTGTTTGGAATTACTGGTACGAGAACAGTACTAAAGTAATTCTATCTTTTAAATTGATCAAACCGGTTGAACACTTAGTTTAGACGTTCAACAGACTTATGTGAATAAAATATCAATCAATTTTTCTTAGTTTCAGCAAGACTATAATTTATGGACGAACTAATCAGATTTAAGATAAGAGATCTTCGATTTTGGCTCGAAATTAATCCAACTATTTGGTTTAATAGTGTTTTTGCATTTTAGCTGATGTCAGTTAGTGATAAAAACTCTAAATCTAGTTCATAACCCTAACCATCAACTGCAAATTTCAATCACAATTCCTCACACTGGTTTATAACCCTCATTTAGCCGTGGTATGTAAGTGGACATTCTCAAGAGTCGTTCAAAAGTTGTCCATAAATTATAGTCTCACTGAAACCTACTTAAATATTTATGAGCTGTAATTCACCAGAAAATTCCACCGAATGACGAAAATTACCCAACTAAATTAGTTCACATATACTTGTACATATTCACTAATAAACTAATACTTTTCTGACTAAATACGTGTCAAAAAAGTAACCTAGAATGTTGTGCTATACCGAATCAAAATAAAATACAAAAGTTGTATTATTATTACTTCTATCTGAAGTTTGTGCTGATGATGTCGTTCAGAAGAACGATGAAAGCTCCACGACCAAACCATCCAGCTCAGAGAACAAAACTCCACCAAAATCATCCACCTGAGCTACAAATCTTCTTCACCATCTCGAATGGAATTTTCTCATTCTGAAGCATATGTTAGTACATAAGTCACATGTTTAAATAAATACTCCCATGTCTGGATATCAATAAAGATTTTCCAGCCCACAAAAATTACAACAACTATCGTATGCACGCTACTGTAAAGTAATAGACGGTAATATTAACTTAGGCACATGGGGAAAAAGTATGTGTGCGCCTACATGACATTAAGGTGAGAGTCCCGAGTTGTTTATTTAATATTACCAAGGTCAGGATGAGCCAAGTGCACCCTAATTCCTTTTTCATTACATTGAATATGCCACAGGTACTTGAAGTTTGACAACGCTTTAACCAGTAACACCTTCGAATATGAATCGTATTCATCAAGTGAAATCAAAAGACAGAAGCGAGGAGGTTCGAAGATATATTTCATAGGCTACCAATATATCGAGGATCGTCTGATCTAATCTGACTAGCGATTGCAGGGTTGTTGAGCATGGCTTTCCCACTCGTGATCTAGTGCGGATGCATGACCGAGAGCCTTCAGCTAGGTGAGTCCATTAAAACTAATGTGGTCAGCATCCAATGTCGAAAGCTTACAGAGCTATTTATTTTGGGGGTTTATTTACCGCTACAACATAAAAATTAATGCCATATCGGCTCAATGTGTCGGTGAAAATAAACAGATTTTCTTGTTTCGTCATTTCGCCCCATGAGATCGAGCTGAAAGACAGGAAAGGAGTTGTATTGATCTAGTCTGAGTATTGGCTAACTTGCCTGTGCTATATATCTAGTGCCAATTATCAACCAGAAAGTGTAGGACATTTGTATCGCCCTAGTTTTTAAATTCTCAGAATTACACCTCTATGACTCCATAGGTTATGTATGCACAATCATACTCCATATCAACGGGAGATCTTGTATGGAGTAGGAATAGGTTGAAAAGAAACCAGAGGTGGCAAATCAAGAAATACGATCGGCCATTAAAGTTACTGACTAGCGATGTGTCTCATGTTGGTAGATGGTGAATACATGATCGGTGTCTTTGCCATCACCGTGATCAGAGGTTGGAAATGTTGATTGACGTGATTCAGATTTGGTTACAATGGCCCAAATGCATTAACTTTCTATCTTCCCCTAAGAAATGAACTTTGATCTTACTTCATACTTATTATTCGCACCTATCCCCTATTTTTGAATTATATTATCTAACATTTAGTCTTTGCCCGTATTATTGATACTAATTTCATTTTGATGCTTTCGCTATTCAACTTATTAATTTCATCTCATCATGTTGACATAGTGTGATGAATTGGCCCAAGACAGATTTATAATGATTTCTATGTTAATTGTGGCTAACTGACATAATATGTAGTCGAACTAAAGACCTATAAATCATGCAGTTGGGTAATAACTTATTGGGACTCTGAGACAGAATTCAAATATTTTTGCATCTCCTTACTAATCAATTCAAAATATAGCACAGCGATTACATGGTAATATCGGTGAACATCGTTCTGCTTCTTCATTTGATTAAAGTCGACGAATTATGACTTCCCAATTGTAATTCAAAATATCCTTATCAAAGCAATTTACTGCATTGAATTATGAGTTAATAATCATATATTTTTTCAGAAAATGACAACGGATGGGATTCGTGAAGTTTGATTAAAATCGATGTTGAAAATAAGTTAACTGTGAGAAGAGTAAAAACAACAGAAAAAATAGTAAATTTCAATAGTTGAGATCATGAGTCAATTGAAGCTACACTGATAGGTCCTGGGTTCGAATCCCGTGAAGCGGGGTCGTGGATGCTCACTGTGGAGGAGTCCCACAGTAGGACGAAACGGCCGTCCAGTGCTTCCAGGTTTTCCATGGTGGTCTAGCTTCAATTGACTCATGATCTCAACAATTGAAATTACTACAATCTCCACAAAACGCCTTCTGATACAAATAGTAAATCCATGAACAAGTAAATAAATATGATGTGAAGATATTTTTTCGGATTATTCAATGGACGATTACTGTTAGTAAAATTATATAAACAGAAATCAGATTGAGAAGAAAATAAGTTACTAAAGAGTTTAATGAATATTTTCCTTTGTAAAGATGAAATTTCTAATCTAAATTATTCGATGATCACGATAAAATTACACCAATAAGTAATAAATAATAGTTACTGGTAGTTAACTTTTTAACAGAATTCGAAAAGTCATAATTGGGAGTCCTGATAAATGAAATTCAATCAATTCATGAATAATATATCAATAATTCCATAAATGATATTGAATCTGAGTCATGTTACATATCACAAATTGAGTGAAATCGTAAATATGTGCCATTAGTATCCAAGTTCCATACTGAATACGAGATCTGAAACTCAGTTATGTGTGTACAATGCTGATGGACAGTTTCAAACTAGGGTCTGAAAGAAAATCTAACCAGTACTATTTGGTTTTCACTAGTTCTCCAACTGATATCGGTTCTTCATGAAAGTCACCTGAACAACCACTCACCCACCTAAATAATCATTGACGTTTTTGTTCATATACGGTTTAAAAATGTGTTGATATCAAAATTAGCCAATCTATTTTATGACAACTAGTTTGAATTACATATGTAATTTGATAGTTTATTGAAAAGAATACTCTTTGTTCATGTATCTGAGTGCTTTTTTCTAAACTGATCTTATTGGGCGGGTGAACAGCTTATAATGAATAACCCCATGAGTAGTTGTTTTGTATATTGTACAAAATATTAGTAACATCTTACTTTAAAAAGTTTATCATGTTAAAATAGTTGTTGGAAGACTGATTATTCTTGATACTAGCAAAATCAAATTTTAAAAAATCCAAATGGAGTTCTAGATCTAACCATCTACCGAAAACTGACGCACTCAAATCGTTATATTGACTTCAATTCAGCATATACATTTATTGGAAAAATCTCTCTCGCCTTAAATCTGTTTAGAAGAGAAAATAAGATTATTACATGTGAAGTAGATGAACAAAAAGAACGAAAGCATACAATTAACATCTTACAGTTTAATAATCTTCTTATAAAGATTATTCAAAGTGCGATTAAACGAGATGTGTTACTGCTAAATATTAATCCGAATGAAATACCATGGATTAGTACTGTAGTTTTACCATACTGCCATGGTACAATAGAAGAACTCCAAAAAGTTTTAAAACAGTACGGAATTAAAGTATATTACAAAACGACGAACACCCTTAGAAATACTTCAGTACGCTTAAAGAAAAAAATCCCTTGTATGTCAACACACAATTGTGTCTACAAGTTAGGGTTAGAATTCTTCGCTGAATTCTCTTTATTTTTATTGAATGACACATTGGGTTATTTTATTAAACTAGGATGTCTCGATCATGATGCCTTCGATATTGCAGAGTCATCTTGTGAAATCTTGACTCAATTCAAAGAACACATTAGGTACACAAAGAAACTGTCTAATAATCCCATAGAAGTGAAAAGACTCCTAATTAAATCGGCAATAGTAGTTCATGCCATTTTCAACTACCATGAAAATAATACAAAAAGGCCTTTCCAATCACAAAGAAAGGCGAGTAATTGAAGCTGTCCATATATTGCTTAATCCTACTGCCCTCAATAGAAAAGAAGATCTCACTATCCATCTAACTTGGACCATCTATCCAGGCTACTATATCTGACTCTACTCACATTTCACACTATTATCGTACATAGAAATTAAACTCTATTCTTTCCCATAACAAATGTCCCATTATATGTGAAAACTATATTTGAAATAATCTTATCGACTAAAATTTAAATAATTCCGACGTTTCGTCCAGTTAATTTGTCCGGACTTCTTCAGGGTAAAAGTCAAAATCTAAATCATCACAGAAATATATAGCGTTTTATCAATCAAATCTATACTGTGTTAATCCAATCACATTTGGATGTTGATTTTAGTAAATAGGATAACATGAGTCAGTTAAATTCGATTCATGTGAAAAGTTCACCATGTAAAAATAAATGACATTTTTTCATCCCTTACCATACACACAAATATACAAACATGTCTCACATAAATCACCTTGATCGAAATGACATGATATTGACTTAGTCAGACCTGTTTTTGATTGATCACATCTAATATTCTTGCTATGCTCTTTTGTACTATTTAAACCTGGGTTAATTTAATTTGGTTGTTTGTCCTCTGAAGAAGTGGCTTACACTGAGTTACGAAACGTCAGAAAATTTGATTTTTTTACTCATTGGGATATTAAAAAAATATTTTTATTTGTAACCATCTACCCAATGCTCAATTCATTTGAAGTTATCAAGTGAAACCTGGGTAATGATACCTACTGTTGTCACATTAATTTGCTTAGAAATTTTTTTCCTTTTAACTTGATGTTTATTAACTTCCATGCAAATTCATACACAGGTTGAATTTTCGATACAGTGGGTTGTTTTAATGGAAGGCAAGAAAAGAGTATAAAATCCCCATCTACATACTACAAATGAATGGAAAATAGTGAACATATACCTGTCACATACGTATTGATTTGCTAATCTAAATAAATTTTCTGGTTTATGTAGGTCGATATTATTATCACAACCTATATGTCTGGCTATCCAACGATCTTATCTATTTACTTGTGACACCAGTATGAGAAGATTGACCTCGTGCTATAACGATTTATTGTGTCTGATTACATGTTCGGTATTAGGAACTGAGTTGGTTTAAGGACTATGGCTTTTAATTAAGAAATATTATCAAGGCATTGTGTTTTTTAGTATTATTGATAATGATGCATGTAAATTTCATCATGAATGAAAATTGCAATGATAATTCATTGATAATAAAAACAGTTTAACTACAGGAAATTAATCGATAAGTCAACAGTATTCAGTACGTAATAGTTTAATCGCATAAAACTTCTCGGGAATTGACATTTTTCAGCAGACTGAAAGGAATCAGTAGATAGAATTAAATCAAGTTTTCATGTTAGATGCATTCGTTAACTAGGCATATATGTGATCTTCATCGGATTGATAGCTTAAATATGATTTGAACTTGTTTCATAACCAGAGATTTTATCAATAAGTAATTTGTGAAACCATTGATTTCATATAGGATTGAGATGGTTACACTTATTGACCACTTAATAGTAATCTGTATTGAATCTTTATTACTGGTCAATGTAATTCAATCAATGGTGTGGACCACATAACAATGTTACAGTTAATGTAGATTTATACTCACCGTACATAATTCACTTTAAACTAATCAATACAATATATACTGAAATGCAATTATTACCTGTACCAGTTTATGTAAACATCACATTGTAATTTTGGATAGTTCATCTCCCGAATAAATGTAATTAATCTTTGTATTTCACAGCCAAAAACTTCAGTAAAAACGACTTTTCTTCTTACACATTTAACGTATATTGGTACTTTAAAGGATGGCAACGCAAAAGAAAAGAATTATTTTTTATTAAAATTATATATAAAATGGAGATCCTACACATATCCTAATTTAGTGAAATGACTGTGTCATATTCTGGTGATCTTTGATTCGAAATAAATAGATCACATAGTTCAATGATTAAATTATCCAGGTCTGTCCACTCCTTTGTGGATTAAACAGTGAAGGGTGGTCACCTAAAAAAATCATCTATTTCTGTCTGGACTTCCGTGTAGTACCCTAGTCCTCACATAAATAATGATGATTATCCATGAAGAAAATGAAAAACTATTACATATCCATTTATTTCTTATAATCAGAAAATTCGTTAATATTATTTAACTAAAAATAAACGTGTTCCTATCACTTATGTCGACAAACGTTATCTTTTAAGTTCTGGTCGGTCGGAGTTATAAAAAAACTAAGTTAACCATTTAACATTGCTAGCCAATAATGACCGTTGGTAAAAATAACGACAAAGTCGATAACACTTGTTTTCCTTCTAATCTCATAAGATTCCTATTCCAGTACATATTACTTATTGTAAACTAAATAAGTAATCTAGTGGCGAGACTATAGTTTATGGACGAACCAATCAGATCTAGGATATCAGATCTTGGATTTTGGCGCGAAAGTCATTCATCCACTCGGTTAAATAGAGTTTCAGTATTTTAAGTGATGTCACTTCGTGTTGACAACTTTAAGTTTAATTCCTAACCCTGACCATCAATTGTAAATAATAATCATAATTCCTCACACTGGTCACTTTAATGTCGTTCAAACGACGTCCATAAATTATAGCCTGACTTAATGAACCAGTAAATGTTTGTTTCAAATATTAATTTTGAATAAACCATCGGTTGAGATATTTTAACGTATGCCATAATGATAGTCCCATTTAATATTTTAAAAAATAATTATTAATCTAATCTAATGATGGTCACTATCTTAAAAAAGCATTTATCACATAAAATATTATGCATATGTGTTAATGTGTATACAGTCAGATAATTAGTAATTGAATATTTCAATTGTTGAGATCATGAGTCAATTTATGCCAGACCACCATGGAAAACCTGGAAGCACTGGACGGCCGTTTCGTCCTATTGTAGGACTCGTCAGCAGTGCGCATCCATGACCAGTGGCCAGTGGAGTTCAACCGGATCAGTTGTGAGATAGTAACTCACTGATGACAGTGGCGGATGTGGCGCTCAATTTCGTGGATTAGTTGAAGTTAGACATTAACAACGTTGGATGACGGCTCAGTGGTCTAGTGGTTAAGTGCTCGCACGCGAGACCAGTAGGTCCTGGGTTCGAATCCCGCGAAACGGGATCGTGGACGCACACTGCTGAGGAGTCCCACAATAGGCCGAAACGGCCGTTGACTGCTTCCAGATTTCCCATGGTGATCTATATTAACCTAGTTTAGTTAAATGAATCAGGAATGGTAAAGAAATATTTCGACTAAATTATTTCATCTCAAGTTATAATATGTTGAATTCCTTAAGGATATTTTTAATTATAATATAAATTCATTTTGAAATAGATAAATAATTCAACACTGATAACCTTTGAAATGGTTGAATGAATAGTCTGTCTGATATGATCGATTTCGTAATAATCAGAATGAATAAATTATCACATCTGGACAATGGTACGATAAATTTGAGAGACTTTCACCATACCAAACAGGGGAAAATTTGAAAAGTAAATATTATCAAAATATTTATTATTCTCATCATGCAACAGTTAATGGATCGGAGACAGGTTGTTGGGGTCAGTTTTTTAGTTGTTTAAAATAATTAATAATGATATAAAAGCCACCTCACGGAGTTTTAAAAAAGCAGTCGATGTAAAACTCTTAACAATCTAATCCAAGCATCCTAAAAAGAGGTAGTTGTTAGTTTATCGTTAACATCGTTACATGATTTTTTTAGATTTTTGTCCAAATTATTTATTTGTTACCACACCAACTTGAAAATAATACCATTTCTCTCATTGTCTGACTCATCCTAATTCCTTAGAATTGTAAAACTTTTAACTTTGTTAAAAGTTGGTATGCAACATGTGTTAATAATTTTTAGAATTTTAGATAATTCCCGTCTCATTCTCATCTTGAATTTTCATTTATATAAGGAAGACTTCACGATTGTTGGTTTTGATTGATTAATATTACATTAACCCTTCATCCCAATTGGTACATTTTGACAAGTACTAAAATGACTTTCCTCATAAGCTAACATTATGACTTAGTGGGTTAAATGCATCATCCTAGTCCTTATACTTGAAGATCTTTTATTGAGTAATATTTTTCGTTGTGAGAATGATTAACATTAAGTAATGTGAAAAACAAGGATGAAACAACCAATCTGCATCTTCATGATTCTCCAACTAATAAAAATAATCCACACACTAACCAACTCCTCTTCAGTATATCATAGCATATGTATGCTGTTAGTCTGATTAAGAATGTAAACACTTAATATGAGTCCACAACATAAAAAATGAATTCGTTTTATTCTCGACCAATAATATCCTCTATTTTAGATAAGCAAAACTTTTACCCACATAGTGGGTTCCAAATATTGACTGAAATGGGATAGTAGGTGAAGAATCACTAGACAATGTGTTAAACTCGGTTAAAAGTCATTGCTTGAGTGAGTGACGAAATAAAATAGCAGTAAGGAAAGAGATAATAGCATTTTTCAGGGAAGCGAAGACATTCCAGTTTTCTACACTTACCTGTAAGTACAGTGCATTTGCTCATACCGATCTCATTAACACCTTTCTGTTCATTATATGTTTAGTCTTCCAGTTATATCAGGTATGGTTATTCGCTAACTGATGTCACTGTAAGTTATGTAGGATCATAAATCGCATTATCAGTTTAAATAGACACTGAAATATATGCACATTATTAAATGATATGTGAAACCATATGTACGGATCAAGGGAATCTACAAACTGTTGTTTACAGCTTTCGTCGTATCGCCAGTTCCAATTGAAGTTTTTCCTCAAGATAGTTTGCCTGTAACTAGATAGATTTTATCGTCTACTATCAGAATTTTTGCTACAGTCTTATTTACTCTTATTTGGCGTCTGAAAGTGTCTTCGTCTGTTATACTTTTACGTTTAACAATGAAATAGACAAAAAATCTAGTCCTTCTTACATGTTTGAATATAATTCCCATCATAGGATAGTATCAGTTAGAGGATTGGTGAAAATAAGGGAGCTCTGAACAACTACTTAATCTTGGCTTACAAATCCCTGGTCATTCTCACCGACCTCAAAGTGAACAGGATATCATACGTAGTTGACGAGAGAGAGTTTCAAACTAGGTTGTAACAATTGTCCAATACTCCATAGTTTTCAATAGTTTCCCAGTTCATATTAGTTCATAATGAATCATTTCTCATGAATGACACTCATACCAATCTAAAATAATAAGCATGTTAGTTAAAGTACAAGATGCAAAATAAATAATGCATTAGAAACTCTTGGTTACGTTCGTCAAGCTCGTTGTATAAATTGTCTTTTTTTTGCCGAGAGACATACATAAAAGCTACGTTCTAACTTATTGGTTTATTGACACTCAGTTTAAGCCCCTCATAAGAAATAAAAAAGCGAACTATAAACTATTGTCTAGATCATTAGAAGGGAAAATTAACATATCTCACCCTCTATTAGTAATAAACCGTTTCCAAATATTGTCTACACTAACAATTTTATAGGATAGCCATAGATACATATATACAAATAACTCTTCGTTAAAGATTGTCGCAGTTGATGAATCATTTATTTGAAAATAAAACTTAGAAGGATGAACTCGACTAATTATGATAACAAAACTTTGCAATAGATGGATATAAAAATACATTAAACTGACCTAAAGGCAAAAGTCGGCGTCTCTAATTTACAACTGATCCCTATGAGCATATAAAATCTATCTCAATCCGACAGATCAGGTAAAACACAGAATTATCATAAAGATAACAACAAAAAGTAAAAATAATAACTAGAAATTATTCAACACACTTCATATACCCACGATGTTTAAAAGTCTATGTGAAGTTAAAATGAAGGTAAATAATAATGATTTTAAAACATTTATTTATCATCTGTTGAAATGACTTCATTTAATGCATACGAAACGTTATTACATTTAAAAAAGTTTTGTTCTTAATATAAATAAAACACCCAATTTTGTAAAGATAAACTAACTGTTAAGATACTGTGTACATAAACTGAATTAGTAATTGTTGTATTCCGGTCTCTGTCATTTAAACTGGGAGCGTCGCCATCGTTATATTTGGGGATCATTCTGTTATACCTGGATTATCATAGCTGTTAAGTAAGTACCAACTCTGTTGAAAACGGAATCACCATAATTCCCACGACTCAAAGTGAGAACATGAAATACTGATCTAATTAAGATTTATTAAGTCTACAAATCACGTTCTTAAACAAGTTTCCAAATCACATCGTTATTAGGAGAAAATATGTAGTGCCCGTTGCTATGTCAAACCCACATAACTTATTCTGGCTTCCGGACAGACTAGTTTATTCATTCTTCTTGAGTCACATTTTGACCTTGTTAATTATTCGCTTTACAACCTTGATTGTTTTCATGAATGCGTATGTGTGTGTACATCTTATCGTGCTCATTACATGTCTGTAGCTTATTTTGTCTGACTAGAAATCGATTCAGAATTAGTTAAATCGAGTTTGATCACTTCGAAACCTGTATTAACGTTTACAGTGAGACTTGAAGTAAGTGTCCAACACTTCAAAATTCGATGCATTATCTACAAGTATAACTATTAATTGTCCCTGGATTTCATTACTAATAGTTATCTGACTATCTTTACAGCTAACAACTGGTTAAGTGTATAATATTGTAAAATACATTGTGTACGATAGTGTTTCATTATATTCAGAGCCTATGAATTAACAATGACTCTATATTTAAAAGTCTATTAAGTATTTTTTTATACTTTTGATCAGTTATTTATCACCGGCTAATTAACTTAGTCTTTTTTTAATACAAAAGATATTTTCATTTGACTATGCATTCCATTAACCAGTCGTTCTATTTTCAATATACATCTTTTGGAAATGAATACTTTTATAACTTTTGTTTAATATATTTGGTCTACTTATTCTAACTCTTGTAAATCAACAACAAACAATTGTTTTGTCATAACCAGAATTAATTCAGTTAAAAAATTTCTATCGAAAATCAGTTATAGTAAAACAGGTGGTTTGGGGCCGGATTTCTTAATTACATATAGCAAGTACAACTTAGATAATTTAAAAACTCTGGGATAAAATACGCCATCACGGACGACTGAATAACATGATATTATTTACTGACAAGTGATCAATAAGTCATTGGTAACTTGAACAACTTCATACTAACGTGTGGTGTAAAAGTAGGGAGTTGTGTAGGAGTGAATCTCTAGAAAAGTATCGTTGACTCCAAGAGTACACCTTGATAAAATGTATCAGTAAATTTATGCTTCTTAGGATTCATTACAATTGAGAGAGGCTTTGAATACCTGTTATCATCTTATGATGTCCTTTGATGATAATACAACTTATAGTATACTGTTTCACTAAGTATCCCTTATTCCATAAGCATCTTTATATATAGTTCCGGAATCTTTCTTGTCAAATCATTCTAGTTATTCTAAGAAGTTCTATTCAATCAATAACTTTGGATAGAAAAAAAGGAAACATTAATTTATCACATGATGAGTTCTGGAGGAGTTTAAATGTTACAATTTATTTAGTTGAGGCATACTTCTGGATAATAGAAACAGTCATTGAGACACGTTTTGAGTTAGGAACACAATTTTTAAAAAATAATTTCCGAAAAATATTGTTTCCCATTTACTTCGATTTGACGTCATAACAAGTAGGAAGTTAAAAAAAATATAAAAGCCGAAATAAATTTCGTCTAATTTCAAATTGTTATCATGGCAACACAAAAACGAATATAATACAAATAACATCAATAAAATGTTGATTAAATCTTTTTGTAATATAATTCGACTTCAAGAGATCAGGGAATATGATTTATCCTCCAACACGTCAGGAAATTTTATTGGGATTAAATGTATCATTAGATAATAAAAAAGCCTTGGAAATACAAACTCCGACTGATTGGCTAAAAGTTGTCTATGCTATGTGTAATTTTCATCATACAAAATAATTAATATTTAAACATGTCATCCATAGGCTTTTGCAACTTAGTGGTGACCATTACGTTCTGACTAACTGTTCCAAAAGTATCATGTTAGCTGTCCTATTTGAATGAACATGGAGAAGTCATATATGAATTTGTCACTACGTATTGGTGATAAATTCATAAATAGGATGAAAATCTATCATTTATTACTAGTGTGTGTTTTGTTCCATTATTATCTTCTATGACATTGGCTTAGATAGCTTCTCTGTATACTAGTTTTTAAAAAATGTTATTTAGACAAGTAAACATTCGTTGGTGTAATAAGAAGACGAAGATTATCCGAACTATGTGATATATTAGCACGGTCACACATACATAGGGAGGAGTAATCTTAATATCAACATTAGGGTGTGTGAACATGTACCGAAATGGTTGCAGAAACAAATAGAATCAAATGACCCAATAAGAGTAGAGGATAAACACCCATCATCCTCTATTGCCAAACACGTAATTGAAACAGGTCATAAGTGCAAAAGAGAGTATATTAAGGTCTATTGAAGCCTTAGCCATACGAAAATTCAAAAACCCTCTGTGTATTCAAAAACTGTTTGTTTTCACCTTAAACCTACCCTGATAATATTAGCTTATTATCCAAAATGATGAGGTTTCAAATTGTTTTCACATTATTTCTTTATTATCCTTGTCTTCTCTTACCCTTCATTTCTAGCCTAGTTGACCTTTTACTTTTATATATAAATGTTCTTAACAAGTATATGTGTGATCAGATTGTTCGAAATGTATTGCGCTAATATATCACATAGTTCTGATAATCTTTGTCTTCCTATTACACTATCGAAAGTAAACATGTATTCTTTCAATAGGTTGGTTCTCGCAAATATTTTTGAACGATAAAACTGATATCTATTTTTTACTTTGAAGGAAAAATTACAAAATGATTTTAGTGAGCTTAACCAGGTCCGAAATTAGGCTGTAACTGATCGATACCATTAAATGGGAATTGTACTACATCGAAAAATAACTAAAATCGAAAATGTACGCTCACACAACCATTCCAAGACTGGTGTCAAACAAAGCTGCTTACTCTCAACTTTTCTTTTCTCTCTGGTGGTTGACTAGATTATGAAGACCTCCATTGGATACAATGGACAGTTTGGATGCAACTAGACGATTTGGACTTCGAACATGATCTGAACCCATACACATCAACAAATGAAGGTCAAGACAACCAGAGTAGCAGCAGCCTCTGCATCAGTGCTCCTCAATATTCACAGCAGAAAGACGAAGATCCTGAAATACAGCACTACCCAATCACACTTGATGGATAAGCTCTGAAAGTGTTGAAAACGTTTATGTACCTGAGCAGTACAATTGATAAACAAAAAGGATCTGATGCAGATATAAAGGCACAGATTGCCAAAGCAAGGATACCATTCTCACAATTGAAGAACATATAGAAATCAAAACAACTGTCAGACGACAAAGTCAAAATTTTTAATACGAACGTCAAGACAGTTCTACTGTATGGAGCTGAAACGTGGAGAACTACTACAATTGTTATCAAAAAGCTACAGGTATTTATGAACAGTTGTCTACATCAGATACAGAATGTCCATTGACCAGAAACCATTATCAACAGCCTATTGTGGGAGAGAACAAACCAGGTTCGAGCTGAGGAGTAAATTAGGAAAAGACGGCGGAGGTGGATAGGATATACATTACGAAAATCATCAAACTGCATCGTGAGACAATTGCTAACTTGGAGTCCTGAAGACAAAAGGAAATGAAGCAGTGAAAAGGACATACTGAGTCGGAAGTTGGAGTCAGACATCAAAAGGATAAGTAGCAAGTGGGAAGGAGAACTCAGGACTGAGTTGGTAGATTTTCTAAAGATATGTAGGAGTAGATTTCCAGTTTTCTAACTGTTATATACTATCCGAGTAAAGTTCATTCATTCGATTTCTTTATTGTGGTTCTGACTGGTTTGGTTGTTTGACGATCAATTAGTTTTTCATATGGTTCATTTTTCCCTTGAATATTTCCCAGTCAAAAATTCCTAATTTTAGTGTTGACCTTTTATTATATTGGTCTCGAGTTTAGATTGTTTATAGAATACTCTTTGGGTGATTTTGAACATTAGAGAAAAAAAACTACATTTTTAGCGTTTAAGTGCTGACACATATGAATGTATGTCACTTTAACTCGGTTTCAATGTCACCAAACATATTTTGCATAATAACTTAAAACCAATTTATTGTCTGTAGCATATTTTGGGAACCAGTATAGTCCACCCACATGTAGTTGGTCTATATCTTAATGAATTTTAGCCAATAGTCGTTTATAGTTTATAAAAGATATCCTCTGTTTATTGTTGAGTCATTTTTAAGTCAACAATTTATTTGTCTATTTCAATATTTTAGAGCAAGTGTTCGTTCCCCTATCTAACTAGTAACTGTTTCTAAAAAAAAACATTGTTGGTCGGCAATTTCGCAATACTGTAAGCAAACAATGAATATATGTACAGAAAAACACAATTATTATTCAATGTAGGATTTTTAATTTAATGATAAATTCATTTTGATTTCTACGTCAGAAGAATTAGACAGAGGTTAAATTCTATATGGAACTAAAAATAGAGTTCGTAAGTAGAATAACAAAGAGCCTTCTAGAAGGATTATATATTGGCTATACCTGATTCGTTCAATTTAGTTAAATTGCTTTATTTATTGTGTTCTACTGTTTGAAGTAGCTGTTACTCAGGTTCTAAACCTACTTGGAATAAACGTAGTTAGTTTTTGGATATATTTTTCATCTAGCTAACATGTTTCAGGCGGATCGATTTCCACTTATTACAGTTTTGATAGTAAATACCTCAGAAACTGTATGTGTACTAGGCAATACTAAAATGAAGGTGTATTATATGGCCAAAAATTTGGAACGCACATCAGAATAAATGATATCTATTTAAAATAGACAAAATACTGTTAACAAGTACGAGGCGAATCAACTGATTACATTCTTAATACAATTGATGTCATACTAAAAATACAATTAGAATAATTAATTAGTAATCATTAATAAATGTGCTTTCTGTTAGGATGTTCGCTAATTTGAAGGGATTAAACATAACCCAGAGAATTTAATAAGTGTTGATGAAGAGTCAAGACAAACAATACAAAGCAAAATGACGCCAATAGAATGACAGCTTTCCTCGATCGAGACACAAAAGACCAAATAGTTAAGGTCAAAACTCATGGCTTCAATTTCGATAAGTTTAAAGTAACACAAAATAAAGGGA
Organism: Schistosoma haematobium; assembly: GCF_000699445.3. Classification (NCBI taxonomy): domain Eukaryota; kingdom Metazoa; phylum Platyhelminthes; class Trematoda; order Strigeidida; family Schistosomatidae; genus Schistosoma; species Schistosoma haematobium. The sequence continues at coordinate 36,286,011 of NC_067196.1, read as the reverse complement.
TGTAGTGTAAATGATTCATAGCAATAGGATACACTCTTCAGTGCAGGGTAAGATGAATAAAGTTTTGAAACTGAAGTATATGGGGACAAAATTTGGAGAATTTTATTTTTTTGAGAATATATTCAGAACTGAAAGTTACGTAATTCCTCTTCGCTTCATGTTTTACTGTGGATCTAAAATGACTCAATATACTGGTTTATAATTCCAGTGTTTTAAGTTTCAAACTAATTCTAGTTTTCTGTTTACTTAACAGTTCTAGCTATCAAAAAGAGTAGTAGTATTGGTTCTGAAGAGCACGACTCAAAGAATGGTGGTTTAAAAACTGATTTTGGTTCAAGCAAGTTCTAGGAAACAACTCACTTGCACTCAAAAACTACAAACTTCCAACGTCATATTACTCTGCTAAAAAGCGACTACCGGTCGTATTATGGGACACCACAACTTACATCTAAGCGCATTTACGTATGCAGTGTCATTGTACACCTTAGAAACTTATGATAGTTTTGAGGGATACAAACGCACAACTTAGGAACGGTAAGTCGCGAGTTCAAACACTACTCGACATGCAGTTTTAAGAAGCTACAAAGTGTACTCTTAACCACACAATATATGTAGTTGCAGTTCCCATCATCATTTAAGTCAATAATTGTAGACAGATGAGTTTTAAAAAGATGACTGTAAACATGAACCGAAGTTCTGAATACTTTAGTTCTAATATACGGTAGTTAAGACCTCCAGCAAGCAAAAACGAAAATTCTTTTTTTTGATATTAAGACTACTTATCACATAGTCTACCAATTTAACTGTTGACCTTGAGGTTCAACCCTGACATTTGTGTTTAAGTTAGAAAAAGAACCAAGTCATATGACCTATTAGTTGTAAAGTTAAATTAGTGAGATTTTCAACAACTGGTATTAAAACTTGCTCTGCAGTCTGTGTAAGTCCATGCTGGAGAAAATAATCAACGTATGAAATATCTAAAACACATTAGGTCAAAGACTAGTCTGTACTAAGTAGCCGTCCAATCATATCCAAAGGTTGAATTTGATTTACTGTATGAATGAGTCATATGATGTGTGTATTAAGAGGATATCCAGTGAAACAGCTTAAAAATGTCAGTTTTGCATAAAGGGAAAAAAGGTTAAGGTCACACACAGGAAATATGCAGTATTTATGAAGTTGTTAGCTAGACATCCCCCATGATTATATTAAACTCAGATAGATAACCTATGATCTTAAATATCAGCTCTAAGTGAGATCGAATAAATTGCACAGATAAACTTCATCATGTGACGAAGCATTTTCACTGAAGGTTATCGGTTTAGGCTGTGTTACTATGACGGTTAGTGATAACAAAACAGGTTACATGGCAAAATTTCGAAATATTTAATTAGTGAGAAGAAACATGAACCGTCGAGATCGAACAATATGTTCACGAAAGGAAACTGAAACAAGAATACGATGTAATCCCACGAAGTAATTTCAAAATGGTACGATTATTTAATTACACAGAAGTGATTTATTTCAGACGTAAAATACAGTTATTGATGTTATATCTGATAGTTACTAACCATCTATAATGGAATTCTGAGCAACAGTTTATTGCTACACAGCAATATTCAGAATGGAGCGAATAAACGAAACTGAAAGGCGATTCTCTGGGAGATCAGTGAATTTGTTTTGTGTGTGCATCTATTGAATGGTTGATTTATAACCTTTTCCGAATCGTGACGTTCTAACTAATATACTATAAACTGTTGCAGCATCTCTTACTGTTCATAATTTATGATACTTTGATCAAAAACATGTTGGTCATCTTGTGTCACGTGTCCCAGTTATGTACATGTTGGATTATTATGGTGGTCTCATATTTTATGTGCATAACCGTGTGAATTTCTAGATCTTAATTACATAGAATAAAAATAAATATATGGTTGGCTTTCCAATTGCTTCTATTAGCAACTAGGACTGAGCAGTAATATTGTGTAGGCTACGGAAACTGTGTATACAGAAAAACAATAACAGAAAAGAACGTCAAATCGTCCTGCTCTCAAAATCGCATTTTCTTAGTGAAATTTGTGATACAGACACTAATTTGATTGACAGGGCGGATACACTTGATTCGGTGATAAACCCTTGAGAGTAATTGATATGAAACTCGAGGATTTCGATTGGTCTAAGTGTGTGGATAACACTTTATACGAAGAAACTTAAGGATCATTTCCTATGAAGTGAAATGAGTCAGAATTAAAACTTCTGCACTCGTTTGAAATATTGGGATCCAAGACCAAGGATAAACGAGACGTAAATTTACGGAGAGTAACGACTTTTCTCAAGCGTCACGATATTTTCGTTCAATAAACGGACGACGGTATAAAAAACATCTAAGAACACACTTCAGTTCAGTGGGTTCGTTAAATAGCTACTTATCAATAAGACTGATTCCTCAGGAAGCAGGAACTGAAGACTTACAAAGATTTTTTGTTTGTCGATAATGTATATTAAGAATTGTTAGGTCTTAAATGCTCGGGATATAAATTAGCAGTATAAAAGTCTTGGGAACACTACGGGTTCAATAGAAACTTCTATTAAGACTTGTTTAAAATTGTGATTACATTAAAGTAAGACGATATGCAAATAGGCAGTGGATAGTAAAATCAAAAGGAATTTCATAGTGCTATAAATCAAAGCTGGATAAACTGTTGTGGTTTGGGAAACTTGATTACATATTTCTTTTATCTTAGTAAGCATGGATATTGACAAGACCGCTTGATAATCAGTTTTCTAAATAAAAATGAAAATAAAGTACATGAACTCACGAAAACAACTTAATAGTGGCTAGTATAAATACTCCGCCTGTAGCTCATACGGTTCGCAACCCCATCCTGTGGAAAAAAATCTTACTAAAAAACGCTAACCAGATTAAACAAATTAAACCATTTAAACTCTGTCCTCCAAGTTAAAGGAAGAATTATGACGCCTCATTATGAAAACCGAGTCTTCGGCAGTCACGAAGATGATGCCCTTTCTACCAACCAGAACAATTTTTTATAGGTACATGGAACGTCCGGACAATGTGGGAGACCGAGAAGATCGGTCAACTAGCAACGGAAATGAGATACAACTTAGTGGTGCACGGAGTCAGTGAAACCCATTGGACCCAAGCTGGACAGTAAAGGTTAGATACGGGGGAGATGCTGCTATACTCTAGTCACGAAGAAGGAAATGCTCCACACACCCAGGGAGTTGCTCTGATGCAGTCCAAAGGAGTAGGTAAAACACTTATAGGACGGGAATCTTACGGATCCAGAATCGTAAAAGCGTCCTTCAAAACAAAGGAGGGAATCACGATGAATGTTATCCAATGTCATGCACCCACCAATCATAGCAACGACGACAATAAAGATCAGTTCTAGTCGATGCTGCAATCATTCATAGCGAAGTGCCCGAGAAAGGACCTCACCATCCTGATGGTAGATCTAAACGCCAAAGTCGGAATAGACGACACCGGATATGAAGATATCATGGGACGACACGGACCGGGAGAAAGGAACGAGAATGGGGAGAGATTTGGAAACCTATGTGCATTCAATAAATTGGTTGTAGGCGGCACAACACTCCCACACAAACGCATACACAAAGCCATATGGGTCTCACCGGATCACAACACGGAGAACCAGATAGATCATATTTGTATCAATAAAAAATTCAGAAGGACAATGGCGGACGTGAGAACCAGGAAAGGAGCTGACAAAGCTTCAGATCACCACCTGGTTGTGACCAATATGAAACTGAGGCTAAAGAAACACTGGACAGCTGGGGAAACGGCAGTACAATGGTTCATTACAGCCTTCCTACGAGAAACTAACAAACTCAACGAACTAGCTAACGAGGAAATTAGGAAAAGATGTTGGAAGTGGATAGGACACACATTACAAAAACCATTAAATTCCATCACAAGGCAAGCCCTAACTTGGAATCCTGAATCGGGACGGAAAAGGGGAAGGCAAAAGGACACGATGCGCCGAGAATTGGAAGCAGACATCCAGAGGATGAATAGCAACTGGAAAGAATTGTCCAGGATAGGGTTGGATGGGGAGTGCTGGTGGGTGGCCTATACTCCTCGACGAGGGGTAACAGGCGTAAGTAAGTAATACATCTTCAACATAACGAGAATCCTTGAAACTAACGAAACACAGGTTGTAATTTTCACTGAGTAAACTACAAACTGAGCTAATAACGTAATAGCATTAGATGTAATTAGAAACAGCAGCTATTCGTAAAAAATTGATCGAACATGTAGTAAAAACCGAAGATAAGTGCAGAATGATATAAATGAAAAATGTGTATTAAAATATAACAAGCAAAACAAAAGTAGTACAACCGGATGACTGTAAGATAGAAAGAACTGCAATATAGTGCCAAAACTAGTGTTATGGATCGTAAGAAATACATTACACGAACAAAAGAGTAAAAAATAATACAAGTACTGATGTTTATAACTGTATAAACAGCACACCAGGGATAGAGCATGTTAAATCATGCCTTTTGACGCCTAGGAAGTCAAAATAAACTTCCTATCAGTTTGTGATTTGTTCACTTGATGAGTATGCTTCATCTGCTAACTCAAAATATCTTGCAGCCAGACGACCCTGTAGTGAACCAGACGCAATTTCTGCAGCTTGAGTGAATAGATCTCCTGAAAGCAAAATAAATTAAAGTGAGGGGAAAAGGTTTTAAGTCATCTTTACGTTATATTGCTAAGATTGAGATTTATTTTGGACACGAAAACTTGACAGGAAATCCAAAAACAAAATAAATTATATGGTTACAATGTAAGTTCTTAGAGGAAAAAATAATACAATTAAGGTTAGAAAAATAAACGCTATTGATTGCATTTTATTCTTCAGAATTTTACGTCTTAAACTTGTAGGGATAGACTGTTATGCCAATGTCCTGGGTGAACACTTACCCACAGTAGAAGTTGTAATGAAAACTACAGCGACTACATAGACGAATATTAATTAGTCTTTAAGCTATAAAGTAAACGCGGAGAACATTAAGTAGGTAACTAATTTTTAACACTATAGGCATAGCCTTAATTATTCATAACGGAGGAACAATTAATTGGCAGATATTTGATGAAAATATTAAGAAATAGACTGAACCAAACTGTTATACAACTTATATCTTCGTTAGATCTTTTTCAAGCCTATACATCTAGAGAAGACCGTTTGTTTGAAAATCACTGGGTAAAAAATACAACGTAGGATTTGACATACATATAGAACAGTCTAGGTCTCGACACTACTTCAGTACACAGGAATTTAACAGAAGAAAAGAGGAAGAAATAATGATTATATTAACTACAGTGGTAAACTAAAAACAACAAAAAAGTCGCTTCGAACGAATAAACTGATCTATGACACTTTCCGATTTCTAAGCAATAGTACTTGAATAAAGCGAGAGCGACTTGAAGTTAGGATTACTAGTAGTATTATGAACAAAATTTTCCATACATTAGTTAATCAGGTGGAGTTCGAAACGAAGGGAAGTAGTGTTTATAAGTGAGATGACTGAACACTTAATGTACAGTGAACATTAAGTAGATATCAAAAAGGCATTCAAGATAATAAGCGGAGGCTACTACCATCAAGCGTTCTCGGCCAGACCTCTGCACACATTAAGTGTGGTAAACTAATTGCCATGCAAAATAATTATAGTGGTGTAACGTTTATCTATTACATAAGCTATCCATTTTATATTAATTAGGTGGCTTGACTTTAAGACCACTAATTTGTTGACGTTTTTCATTTTGTTTGCTGATCATTACTTATGACAAAACACAATTCATTATATGGCTTCACTTTTAACATATAAATACTGTTTACTCTTGACAACTGTGTAGAATATACCTTGTATTCTTCCCATTTCCCATGTCTTTCTGTTTTGCTTTAAACTTCTTTTTATTGATTAAGGAATGAACAACGTTGTTCATAATAATATTAGTTATCGTAGCTTTAAGTGATTTGTACCTGATGAGAAGTCTCGAAATAAAATGAATTCATTTTATTCTGTAAATCATGCTATTCTCACTTTACTTGATTTTCTTAAAGCAACAAGGTGGACGAACTAATAATTATTACTAGTATACTGTATCCATTGACAAACCCTACTACTTACTTTGTTATACAGCGCAAAATATCAAATTTTACAAGTACAAACTTACCAGCTAAATAAAAATTTTGCTTAAGACCGAAGCCACCGACAGAATACATTTCAGCCATACGAGCCAAGATACGATAAACAGGCAACAAATCTTCAGCAGCATCATAGTGACCTTCAGCATCTAAACCTTCATCTGTACATCCATCACTGGAAGCGGATGAACCTACCGCGCTATCGACTGCTCGTTTATACCACCCTATAGCTTCGGACCAAGAATCAGGGGATATGGAGGGAAGTAATGAATGACTATCGTTGTTAAGAAACGATTGTAAGGCAGGAAGCATAAATATGTCACGCGAATTTGTTATGAAGTTGAGTTGATGTCCTGGATTTAGGAAATTAACTGACAAATCTAGATAGCGAGCGAGAAGGATCATGCATCGACGATCACCACCTTCTGCAGCACGCCAAAGATGATCGATACCAATACGTATATCACTTGGATCCGGCTGATAAGCGAAAGATTTATTAATAAACATAAGGTTAAGATGGTGGAGTATTTAAATATTTGTTAATTGTATGTTTGAAGGACCGTAAATCAGCTAAAAGTACCTAAATACTGATTTTTAGAATCAACATAAATTACATTTACAACATGAGATATGAATACAACTTCAAGATAGAAAGCAAACCTAGTTTACACCAGTCGTCCTTATCACAAGAAATAAAATACAGAAAACCTGTAAGACTTCGATTTCACGCAGTAAGCTACAGATTTTAGTAATGAGTGTAGCTATAACTATGTGGACCAGTGGTTTAGGGAACAAACTTCAAAATTAGCAAGTTTATATGACATATAATTCTTAACGTAACGGGCTTTGAGTGCTAAGGCTACATGTAGAAATTTCACATGGATTACTATATTACGGGATAAATAAAGATACGTTAGGTAATGAAACTGATCATATTGAGATAAAAGCAGTCTAGATTTCGGAAGATAACTTTCATCATCGTTGTCAGAAAAAAAGAACATGACAGTTAAGCAAGATCTCTAAAACTGGATCACTAACAAAGCGACAATTGCATACAACTTACAAAATTTACTGCATACATACAGGTTCTTTTGACCCAGGATAAAGATGGGATTATTACGACTAAAACTTCAGTCTATAAATAAAAAATAACATTATCTTAGCATCGCCCCTAGAAGATAAATGGAAGTCCAACTTAAATGAGTTCTGTTACAACCGTATGATATCCATTTGAGTCGGTAACTTGTATGCTACGAGTGTTAAAGTTACTAGAAATAAACCTGAAAGCAAAGGTATTCGAAGTAAACACACTGGTGAAATGGGTAACTGGAATATAGTGTAAAATTATATTGCAGAAAATTATAACGTCTTACATTGAGATACTTTGTTTCAAGTCCGTCGGAAACTGAAACTGAGAGATCTGTGATTGGTATTCCATAATTATGAATATCTCACAAAAAGTAAGTTAAGAAACAAAATAACTTACTTTTATTGGGCACTCCAGTAGCAGCTGAGTTGGTAAACCAAGATAATAATGTGCCATGACTATCATGGCTTCCAGACAGCCTAGCTGAGCAGCGTGACTTTCATGGAATAGGACGGCTGACCAATCGATCAAAGTTACTGGGTCATTAGTTGCTTCGTTATGTGATTCTTCGAACTCACTAACTTCCCAAGAGTCCTTGTTGAAAATCCCTTCACCTCTTAATCCTACATGTGACCATTGACCTTTATTTGGAATGAAACGTCCAGCTTCATGAAGTCTAGCAAGTTCATGATGTATCTGTTTTTTTTTTCATAAAAAAGAAAGCTTCACTTTTTAGTTCATTACAAATAATTGGAATAACAGTTTTAATGAGTTAGTAGAACAAATCTACTAGAGGGGAAAAATTTAAATGCTCAGGGAAAGAAAATGAAAGATGATGAAACCAGAAACGTTTATTTGGACTAAACAATCTTTACTGAAATCTAATTCATTGCTTGCTTCTTAATTATGTACTTACATTTTATTAATACATTTCTTGTAAACGATCTAAAATTGTGATATTTTCAACATCATAAAAATTGTGTGGTTCAAATATTATTACTTATTGATTGAATTTGAGTTCACCCTTCAAACTTTATAATCATGAAGAAAGGTAAAGACAGAAAGAAAATTCTTCGAAAGATTTTACCAAATTTGATTCACATATGTTTTTCAGTGTTCCAGATATTTTCAGTAAGAAGTATAAAAGTGATTACCATTTGAATTAAACAAAAGAAGCTGGGACAAGTCTTTCTAGTTTAATCACTTCAATGAGATGAGGAGAAAACATAAACATTTGATTTAGAGTATATGTTATAAATATACAAAACAAATATGACGGGCCTTTAAGCTGAATGGATATTTAATGAATGTACCGAAGACCATTTTGTAGACAAAATTATGGGGATTTTCAGAAGAATAACTCACAACACATAGACTTAGACGGTGTTAGGCATGAAGTGGTCAGGAAATATTCATCATTAGAATAAAGTTCCATTTTAGTGTGAAAGTTTCCGAAATGAATGAACAAAAAGGGGATCCTCACATAGTTTCTGGAAGTATAACAACTAACCAATCCCAGATTAGCTGATAAAGTGTTAAGACGACAACCAATGGACGGTTTGCTTAAATAATGTGGTAACATAAATTATATTTTAATTTTCATTATGAGCATTATTTAACAAATTCATTGAAAGAATGATTATTTGTCAGATAACTTTATCAGGAAGATTTGACTGAATTCCAGGAAACTTTGGACAAAGTATCGGATTGTGTATGATAAGTTTCATTAAAAAAGGAATATACCTTATTCTTTAATTTTTATAAATTTAATTTGGACTTACTTGCCCAAGAATGGAATGGCCAATTTCTTGATCCAAGTTTGTAGGATGATCGGCACAACTGGGTTTGTGATTTTCATGCATTAGTTGATACAACAAATTTCCTGGCACACGATGACATTCCTCCGCATCTACATCACTAGATTCACTAATATTACGCTGTCTTTTGGAAATAAAGATACTACGATTGGAAATTGAATAATTTGATCCCGTAGGAAAGGCTTCATCCACTAAAGGATGAGATTCTAAGGACCGCATACCCAGGACATTAGATTGAGATATACGTACTGGTAAATCAACTGAGGTAGAATCACCACAAAAATCCATGCAGTTTTGATCGAATCCAGAAGCGCTTTCGTGAGATCTACTAACAGGTAGGTCGGAACAAGGTTGGATTAAATTAATTCGTCCAACATATCCTGAGTCACCAGATGCTGCACGATTTCTCGAATCCGGTTGCTTGGGGACAACCGAACTGAAATTTTGCATTGGTTGTGGACAGCTCTGTCCGTGACCAGATATATTTAAATCAGGTGAAAGTTGGCGGCTTGATAGCTGGAAAGGGGGATTTAGACATGTTTCACGAAGCTTCAGAGCGTCAGGGCTGTCGAACGAAAGGCCGTCACCTACTGAATGGAAAGATGATACGCAATCCGAACTTTGTCCCACAGATTTAGGATGATCACAAAGTGAGACACTAGCACAACGACGACGAGTTTCAGAAAGTGCCGACATGAGCATGCTCTCAGATGAACGAACAACTGTCGGACCATATAAGTGAGACGGAGATTTACAGGACATCTGATTATTTAGACTGATTGTGCGTCGACGAAATTTCGATTTGCGAAACATCCCATATATACTCAGGTCAATCTAAAAATGAGGTAGTGACAAAGAAAGGATTGTTTTTTCAGACTTTATAAGTTTCATAGGTATTTTGTTTTATGCTAATTTTGATCTTAAGTGAAGTTTAAAGTACAGATGGTGATTATATGTTTTTAAATAATTAGTACATTTCTCGTTATAAACCAACGTGAAGTGAATGAACATTTAGAAATGACAAAAAGATGATACTTTTTTCTAGTCTGATGTATTTCACGACTAGGTGTTAGCAGGGTATAGATTTGATTATATTTTCTAGATAGGATCAAAATGAAACACTGACTAGGCCATTTTTAGCCGATCAGAGTTGGTGGAAAATTGCAGAAGACTAGGATTTTTCTATGAAGAATCATGAATACACTGACATTCTACTGCATGAAACTTGCAATTTTGTTTAGAATATAATTATGTTCCTATTTAACCTGTATTTTGATTTGGGGACCAGTCGAGCGAAGTAGTGTCTGAGGTGTACTAAGCAATAGAGGGAGTGGGAGACTTAACAGAAGGATAACCTTATCATCAACTAACGGTTAATAACAACTCAATTAATGAGCTTAGTTCTAGATAATTCAGTGGTCATTCAATAAGCTTTTATACTAAGTTTTACATCAGACTATAAGATGATGCAGTTTATCTATAGATATTTTCGAATACAGACAGTTATGCATAGAAGCATGAACCAGCTTCACGTAAACTTTCACTTTTCGACATCCATCAACGTAAATAATTTTCACCGTTACTTATCAATCAATATCTAGACAAGTGAAGGATAGCTAAAACGACTTAGTTATGTGGGTTCCAATTATAAATACAAAGCAGTTAATCTACTTTTAACTCCATGAAATATGACAACCAATCAAGAGAAAAAGTGGATATTAATTACAAGGAATTTTGTAATAAGTAAATTGACAAAAAATAAGGTAATCTTACTTGATTGACTTCTTTTTCTGAGGGGTTAGGTGGAATTTGGTCAGTTTGTTGACACTGCATTGGCTCATCTAATTCAGAGGGTGCTAAATCAAATTGGGCCAATCCCAGCCATTTACATAAAGGATTACATCTATGGCTATGAAAGAATAAAGCCATACCCCGCGTACCTAGATTGCCGTCATTGTAGCCCACTCCATCTGATGTATGAATTTGAGGATCAGTGTACAAGTCTCCAACACCTTGGATATCTACTACTAACAATCGGTGACCAGAACGTTCAAATGTGAAGTGGCTAAAGGTCTAGTAAGAAATGAACATTTCACAAGTAAGCAAGATGGTCATGTTCTTAAGAACACTGATTAAATCGTTTTGTTTGAAATATATGTATATCTTTATTTTTTCACAAATTTCCACTCAGGCGATTCCTACAGAAATTTAGTAATGATATTTTGACTAAATGCGAACTAGGCTAGCTAGTCTAGAATCATACATACTAATGAGATACATCTATCATAAGGGAACAGCATACAGGAGTCGAGCTAAGATATATTCGACATAACGACAGTCCTACTAACAATTAAATGAGTTTCTGCATAAAGTGCGCTCAATGCGAACTGTAACCCTCGACCGCAGTGAATGGATACGTTAAATTAAAGAGATGTCTGGGTACTTTGAATAACAGTCATAAACCATTTAGTTGGATAGGCAAAACCATAACTGCCAAGTTATCAACGGTGCTATTACTTAGATGACCATGTGATCGATGTTAAGAATTCATATGATAAGGATTTCCTTGTCACAACCGGATCATATGATGTTAGCTACAGTACGTAGAATGTAATTGAGGCAGATGATAAGGATAATAAATGACATTTGACTACTGGTCGAGTTGGATGAACGTGAGATCACTAAGGTGACCAACTAAAGAAGCGTCTCACGTAGGTGTTCAGTGATATGGCCGCCGTAATGCCCCTGCACTTCATGCCATACACGTAAACATAAACTCTTTCAGAGAGGTTTAATGGTCACCTCTCCCTAGTATTTGCTACCATCTTTGTTGTATTTAACCTGAAGGATACGGCTGCTGATTGCATTAGATATAGGGCAAATGTTTTAACTTACGTTCCTTGTGCGAGTCCGTCTGACATATACTTACATACGTACATACAAAAGTTGAGACTCATGTAATTTAGATACGTATTCATACACATTAGACAGCCCGCAAGATATTAGTGAACCCCGAAATCGGAATCTAATTAATCCGGTTCATAGCAGAATGGTGGATATATCCGGTCTCGCCGACTACCAAAATTGACTATCAAGGCTGCCCTTACTACCCAACAGCGCCGTGGGTGCTGAGTCGGATTTTGAGATGGCCGCAGTACATGGTCAGACAACTTCAAGCAAATATGCCCGTTAAAACTAAAAAGATAAGTATAGATGCTGTATCCCTACAAAGCAGTCAATTTTGTGGTTATTTGCCACTACAGTAGTGTACACTGGAAAAGCAATATGTCATTTTAGGTTTTGTAGTAACACAATGCATTTACAATTGTATAGTTACTAATAGGCCAAATACTTAAGCGATATTTGTAAAAACAAATCACCAAACCCTCAAAGTTTATGAACTTAAATAGTTGTTCGGAAATTATGCAGATTAAAACTAAAGATTTAAGAAATGTCAACTAGTTGACCTAAACCATTGGTAACACATAAGCTATAGGACTAGGAAGCCTTAGATTTAATTGTATAAATAATAGACAATGGACACTAGCTGGAGGGTTCTACAATAATCTCTGGGTTTTAGTGGTTCTTAGTAATATGATGACTGCTTTAAATAAATAGATTTGTCTAGTACACATACCTGTGGGGTATTACGTAAGCACTCATCAACGAAGCCAGAATTTGAGTTGTATTTACGATATTCTCCTTCCATAAAGCGTTCAATATGAAAAAATACTGGTGAAAAATCTAATTGATCACTACCAACAGAACTGTCAGGAGACAATTCGAGAATAGACAGCTGGAAGATATCCACCTTTAAAATCAAATATAAATTTACTGATAGCGAGTTATATCAACGTAGAACTCATTATAAGTTTAGCGATCCATGTTGTTACGATTTGTAAGAGCACAGAATAAATAAAAAAAACATGGTAGAAATTATTGCAGTACCAAGGATGGAGACACGATTTCACCGAATTCCAGTAATCCTTTGAAAACAAACAATGTAGTACCTACGATATTCTCAATGGACATGTCGCATAATCGAAAAATACCCAGAGGGAACTACCGAGCAATATACTTCTTTATTAGATAGATAACTTATTTATTTATTTGAACACAGAAATATTGGTACAAGGGGGCACCAAATACATATGCGACTTACTATAGATCAAGTTATCACCAACAGACAACAGGGACTCTGTGTACCTGATAAAATATAGTCAGTAATCAGAATATCGCGGATGGTGCAAATCTCAAATAAGTGGCTTTCGTACTTATAAAACGAACAAAAAGTCCGTCGTAAAACATGAAAAAATGAAATATTTTGGAAAGAGCTACATAAAGAGGATGTTGGAGATCATGCTTTGAGCGAAGTCAGTAATTACTATCATCTTAGTAAACAGAAAATAAATAATCAGACTAGGAACTAATTAAATACAAATATTAAATGTGTTCAGATATTCTGAAGAAATGAAAAACGTACCTTTTTGGGAGGATTATGGCGATTGAAAGCTTCACCCCATAACTTTGCTTCCATTTGTAGACGTACATCGTCAAAGTATATCTGTTTGTCTGTAGGGGCTATGTATCGCTTGGCCACATAATTTGACGTATGGTGCCAGTCATTAGTACCTGATGCTCTCTGACTCTGTTTTTTCCTACAGAAGTTATTGAGAAAGCAATCAGTTTTGATGGTGAAATAGAAGATTGCGTTTTGTTAGACTATGTTCAGTAGTACGAATAAAAATAGGTGAAAGTACGGAACGTGTAGACATAAGAGTGAAAACACTAAATATATACGTACATTCTAAAGCATTCCCGCATTGCTCCACGGTCGAACGGTTCTGATTCCATTTTGATCTGCACTTCATCCACAACCCATTTCTTCTTGATTGCGCTGTACCGGTGTCTGAGGGCGCATCGAACAGGACATTTATCCCATGGTAGATTGCTCCATGAGTCCAGGTCTATTGACTTAACCTTCTTGAATGCTCGTTGCCATAGAATAACTAAACAAATGAAGGAAGGCTGTGCGATCACAATCCAAACGCCAAATCACTCGTTAAAAAAATATCATTAGCAAACATGATTTTTCAAAGCACGAAGTATTTTCAAATACATTAAAAACGACTGTGTTCGAGACCTTTGGAGTCGAACGGATACGTATGCTAATGACAGTTCGCCAATAGAGATGTACTTTTATGTGAGTCGTATAAAATCTATGACAATGTTGTGAAAATTTTAGTGAAGTTAGGCACATGTTGACAAAATTTTTGCCGATCACACCATTAAAACGAGAGCAAAATATTATGAAATACTAATCGCAGTAATAGCAACTCGAATAAACAGGGAAAAGATACATACGAGCATTTTGTTGTTCACTCATAGAAGTGTCCGACTGTAGTGTTATTTCAGAGATGTTTGAATTATCACCAGTATCCTCATCAATATAAGATCCCATTTCGTTAGATAACTGCACCAATATTCGCTTGGGTAACTGAAACTGAACATCCGACAGGACTACGTAGCCTTAGATACGGTCCAAATACTAGAAACTTTGGAAAAGACAGCGATTAGAAAACATCGCAATAAAAGAGATCAGAGTGTAATCACTGATAATATACACTTATGTTGGTTTTAAGAGGTTAATATGAGTGGGTAGTGTCGAGTTTCAAACCATCTACCTCTATTGATAAACTAGAAGGGAGGCTGGACTGTCACAGTACCACATATCACGGCAATCAACAAGGGTCACCAGTTCTTATAAGTAACGATCAATCTTGAGCGTTTATCTGTTTATTAACCTTTATAACCTTCAAACCACCATGATCAGCAAAAGCGTGAGGCTAAAGAGTATATAGAAGGTGGGAATGAGAGGAACAAACATATGCACTATATCATCTTTGGCTCCATATGGTTGCTTTAAGCTTCACACGTTTGTTGACGAAGTATTTATTGAAGTTCATACAACTATTTACTGTATTTCATAATGCAACCCCTATTAATAAATACTTAGGACTTTTAGGTACTCAATATAATATCGAACAGTCATCATAAGTTGAGCTAGGGTTACTTACTGGTACGTAATCTGCGGTAAAGACAAGGCACAAATAATCACGAGAACACAACTGAAAGTCCAATTGCGACCTGAACAAATGCTATTTCGTGAAACATTTAAACAACTAGAATTACTCCAGCCCAGAAAACTCATTCCGGTCTTGCTTCACATAAACATGTACTATTAGAGTACACCGAAATGTGGCAACTACTTTCCAGACATCCTTTTAAACGATCGCGATATCAAGTATACAGTGTTCTTTACGCGCATGTTCCAAAAAGTCCAGTCACAGCTTTTTTGTACTTGTTGCATCAAAAAGCATTCCTGGTCTGCTTTCACTCTAAATATTTCGGCTATGGTTTGAAGTTTAGCTAAACTTTGTCTTTTTGAGCCCTCTCACTGACTCCGACATTTGTGTTCATATTGTGGTCATACTGTGTTTCAATCCTTAATCTTATTACAATGGTTAGCATTACTTATAAATGCAGACAGTCAAATCGTTTATTCTCCGTGGAAGAAGGAATGCAATATGATGAGTGCAAAAAGTGGTTCCATAAAGTGTGTACCCGTTTTTGTCCCATCACATACAAAAGATGCTTGAATCCTAACTCACATTGACTTTGTATGTTTTGCTTTATGTATAAGACGTTGCTGATCCAGGAAGCTATGAGCCTCTTAGCTTTGGCCTATAAGAAGAAAGATAGCGGTTGTTGTGGTAAAACGAGTACTAACAGTGAAGAATATCTCAGTGTAGTACGTGCAGATACGGGACACGTAAAACACCCGACTGTGATTGACGGAGAAGTAAAATTTCTGTCGAAACTAACGAGGAGTGAAGTTCCACTTGATATTGGCGTAGTTAGTCATGCATCTTCAGTAGAAAGTATAGACCCGAATAAAACCGTCACCGTTCCAAATAGTCCCGGTGTGGCTGTCCTGAATGATGGAAAACGGTCAGCAGTACAGAGAAAAAGAAGTGAAAAGAAAAAAGCTATTAGCGGAACACCTTTGAGTGTCAAGTCGGTGGTGAACTCTCATTCTGAGTCACAAAATACACTACCAAAGTCTTATGGTAATACAGAACTCCACCTTGGCATTTCTGAGCATTTAATCCCATCAAAAATGATTGTGCGTAATTTGTCGGAGTCAAGCCATCCTGATCACCAAATTAGACGTGCGAATGATTTGGAAAGGCTCGAATAATTTATCTGTTGCATCTTACCAGATAAATCTAAAGGAGTTCAGGCCAAAAATTGATAAGAAAAGGTAAGAGAACCAACGACAGTGGTAAACCACGACCTTATAGACTCTTTAAGGTAATCCTAGGGTCACAGAAGCAACATGATCTTTTGTTGAGACAATATCAAAATTCCAGTAAGACCTCATATGTCTCCAGAAGATAAAATAAAAGGGAATTAAGCACTAGTTTAACTAGAAACCCATCAACAAATTGGTGGAGAAAATCTCCACTTAGTGTGTTTTCGAACAGTCTGGTCTTGGAAGTGAATGCTACTAAGGCCTGCGTGGATAGGCCTTTCTCCCTATAAGTTTTATATGCCAATCTTCGAGGTCTAAGAAATAAACTCTATGAACTAGGAACATTAGTGGACAAATTAAAGCCACTTGTCGCAGCTGTGACGGAAACTTGGTTAGTCCACAACTTTGAAATCACTCCAGGATTATCCGGATACCACTACCTAAGAAGTGATAGGCATAGATGTAGATGTGTCGTCGTTTTATTTACAGCCACTAATATAAATATCCGCTCCTTTGCTTGAGACTCTCATGACAATAGAACTTGTGAAGTTATTAGCTTTGAGTTGACTATCGGATAATCTACATTTATACTCGGTGTCATATATCACAACCCAATTTATTTAGCTGATGACTTTATTTTACAGCACATTCAGCTATGAAATGCAAATAACAGATGCTTGATATTAGGAGACTCTAATGCGTCCGATATTAGTTGAACTGAGATGGCCATGGTAGGATCTATAAACGCGTTTGATATCGGGCTCCCAACAACGGTAATAGAGCAAGCATTATTACACATGTATCCAAACCCACACGCTTTGGTGCAAACCAAGGTTCTTCTTTTTTAGACTTGGTGATCACACATGAGACTGAGGATATTGCCAACCTAATTATTCTTCCACTGTTAGTGAATAGCGATCATGCTGTTTTGTCATTCACGTTTGGAGCTAGTGAAATGATATACGATCACGTTAAGCCTCGTCCAAATGTATGGAGAGCTAACACATCAGCCATTCGGATGTGCGCTGTTAAGACAGATTGATCAATAGATAATATCTTATTCGTTGAAGAAGCATGAAGGAAAGTTTAGCTCAATTACGTTTTCGTTTATACAATGCTTGGTAACATGTAGATCGAACAACTGCCCACCATGAATAACTAGAAAAGTCAAGGAACTTCTAAAACATAGGAAAAATCGTTGGAATATCTTCATCTTTACTGGTCTAGAACAGTACAGATTCAGTTATTGTAAGACAAGGACTGTTTATAAAGCGTTATTAAATAAGACTAGACATGAAAAACAATTGGTTATGGATTGTAAAAATAGTCCGAAACGGTTATTCTCGTATACATAAAGGTGGAATCAGAGAGGTGATGGAATTCCATCACTTTTGGCAGAAGAAAATCCGTTAATATTGACAAGAGATGATGCCGAAAGGACTGAGGCTTTATCAGCACGTTTCAACAAAGCGTTTTTTATCAGCAATTAGGAACGGTCAAAGAATACTTAAGATTGTGGTGGATTGTTGGTGGATCCCGTAGTTATTGAGAAAGGTATTGTCTCAAGACTAATTCGGAGCCTCAAACCTGACGATATTCATCCTAGGTTTATGAAAGTCCTATAGAATTTAAGTTCTGAACCTATAACCATAGTGTTTGATATGTCTCTGCAGCAGTTAAGACTACCTAAAAACTGAAAAACGCAATAATCAGTCCGGTCTATAAGGCGGAGAGTAGAGATGTAGTTAGTAACTATCGATACGTTAGTCTAGCCAGTGTAGTTGTAAAACTGGTGGAAAAAAGTTATTCAGATGGCTTTTATAAACTATATGGAAGGGCATAACCTTTTATCCAGGGAACAATAAGGAAAGGCATATCATGCAAGGCTGAGCCATGCCATCCGACTAATTCGAATTCATTCCTATTCATTCTTCCCGCCTTCTACATCGCTGGGTTTTTCTCCGCGTTACATATTGAACATCTATTTTCCCAGTTGTCTCGTGTTCAGCTTTGAAGATTATGTGGTTAGGGCCCAATGCCGCTACAGAGTAACAGTCTGAAGTGAGAAAGCAAGTTAATTTATTCAGTATCTACTCTGAAAATAGTTTTTATTCATCTTTTTGAAACATTACACAAATATTACTCACCTTGTAGCAATACGTATGACATTATATGCCGTCTTACTCCGATTCAGTCATATAATCTATATGTTTCCCGAAAATATTGCTACCGAATGCATAAAATTACGTCAGGTAAATTTTACCTTTCGTCCATGTGCATAATGACAATTACTGTTTGTCAGTTGAATCAAACGTTCCACATGCGTTTGGCCGTACAAAATCTAAAAATGAATCCCTCGGGATATGAAACACCCGAGCCGAAATATACTTTTGGTTCTTTTCATTCTTTTGCATCACCTTGTGACCAAGCAGTCGAATATATATGGGAATAAAAGTTATCTCTTGTCTTCGCTTGTCGTTTATGCCATTATTTTCAGCCACAACATGCCTCTGTAGTGGGATTGATTCTAACCACACAATCTTCAAAGCTGAACATGAGATAACTGGGCAAATTCATATTCAACAATTAACACAGTGGAAGGATCAACAATTAAGGAGGCAGGGAGTATTAATTAAATAAATCGGATGGCGTGGTTCAGCCCTGCAGGCGCGGTCACTCTTGTGTAACTAATCTCTTTTATTCATACTAAATATATTGTTCTACCTCCAGAAGTAGGTAACATCACACTGGTGGTTCTTACGATAGGACGAGACAGGATAAACGATGACATGATTTCCACGTAAGATCTCATAGATTGGGCAGTTACGTCATGACAAATCTACAGTTTTAGGATTTGGTCCATTATTGTTATAGTACTAATAACAAAGTAGATAATAATTCTACAGAATCACTGCCACCATAATAAATAAGATAAAATTATTTATAAACAGTTGCCATCAGTAGCAACATACTACGGAAGAGTACAAAGCAGCTACAAGTTGAAGAACTTAGAAAAAGGCTTTGGAAGTGGATAGGACATACATTACGGAAACCATCAAACTTCATCACAAGGCAAGCATTAACTTGGAGTCTTGAAGGGAAAAGGAAAAGAAGGACGCAAAAGGACATACTGTATTAAGAACTGGAAAGAGACACGAAAAGGATGAATAGCAGCGAGAAACAACTGAAAAGGATTGCTCATGACAGAGTTGGATGGAGAGTGATGGTGGGTGGCCTATGCTCCTTCGCGAAGTGTAGAAGGCGTAAGTAAGTAGCTATAAAGGGAACAACAACATTCAGAGTTCATTGGCTAGATTTTCGGATGATAATTTCAAAGACTCCATTTTGAACAAGCTACTCACAATGCATCTGGTGAATTGGTTCGCCAAAAGTCAATATAAAAATAAAATTAATGAGTCAAAAAAACCTAGGGTGTACTGAGGAACAATCTCACAGTGTTGCGATTAGGATACTGATAAGTGAGGCACTAGTGAGTGGGACTATATTTATGTGGCGACGAATAAGAAATGACTGCCAGACACTTATAAACGCAGAAAGATTGCCGAAAACTGGTTTATTTCGACGCGTCATGTCTCATAGTCCTCATGATTTAATTAAACAGTGATAAGTAAATGCAAAAATAAATAGTTCTCGTACTAGAAACTGATGTTGGTCGTATCCATTTCGCTAGACATAGCTAGCTGAAAGCGCTCGGCCAAGCATCTGCACCATGCAACTCTTGAGTAAGCCATCCAACTGATATACTACTGTTACCAGCACCTTAGATATCATACAACTGAACTTGGCCTGTAATTCAAATATTTTTTCCACTTTCTTATCCTCGACGTCCGGTATTTTGTCTTTAAGAGAACCTTAATAAAAGAGTTTTAGGCAACGTTCCACAACACGTCTTCTGATACAAGAATCCCAAAGTCCATCAGAACAAAGGTTGAGAATAGAAGGGAGCGAAAAAATTACTGACTAATGGCTAACATGTTGAGGCCTTCTTTATCTAAGGGGAATTGTTGTCGAAGGAGATGGACATCACAGTAAATAAGCCGCAGGTACCCGGAGTTTGACAATGCTTTTTCACGTAACACTCACATAATCAAAGTATACCGACCCAGTATGTGTCTAGTGAAAACAATACGCTCAATATCAGTATCAAAGACCTATAAAACCATTTATTTCGGAGATTGTACTACCACTACAGCAGAATTGTCAAATGCTGCTTACTTTAATCCACTTAATTGGCAACAAGTTCCAGGGAATACCCAAGTAGACTACCCGGAGTTACTTAACCAAAACTAGTTTAAATGCCTATCGAACTATTTTTTGTGTAGCTAATACACATACATAGAATAGGTAACTACAGTCTTCAGTCGTCAGCAGTAAAGATAGTAGGACTATCGACCTATATTAATCCTTGCAGTTTGTAACACTGAACAGGTCCGATCTCGTTTGGAATATACGTTTTCTGGTAGAGAATTCCAATAGTCTGTAGTGGCACTGGGCTCTAATACGAGACAGTGTGGGAAATAGACATTCAACACTTAACATGGAGAAAAACCCAACGACGAAGTGGGCGGGGAGAATGAATTGAATTGATCGGAGTTGATCACATGGTAAGGCTCGGCCATGCAGGCGTGGTCCCTGCTGAATGTTATCTTATATCTCCTATTCATATTAAGTAAACTGTCCTGTCTCCAGCCTTAGTTTGTCCTCTATCATGTATTGGTATTTGTTACAATTTAGTGAGTTGGTGTAGACGGTGATGTGACTTCCACGTAACATCTTATAGATTAGGTAGTTACGTCATGACAGATCTACAATTATAGGATTAGGTCTATTGTTAGAGCAGTACTAACAACGAGGTAAATCATAATTCTACAACTCCTCGTCATGGAGCATAGGTCTTTCACCAGTTTTCTCCACCCAATTTCGTCCTGGACAAACCTTCCCAGTTGAGTCCGGTTGTTATTCATCCTTTCGATGTCTACCTGCAATTCTCGATGCATTGTGTACTTGATTCTTCCTATTTTTCGTTTCCCTTCAGGATGTGAAGTTAGCGTTTGTCTCGTTTTACAACCTGGTGATCCTCGTAATGTTTATCCGATCCACTTCCAGCATTTTTCCTTATTTCGTCTTCAGCTGGAGGCTGGTTTGTTCCCTTCCGCAGTAGGTTGCTGCTGATGATATCAGACCAACGGACGCTGTGTATCTTTTGTAGACAATTATTTATAGATACGTGTTTTTTTGATGACAGTTGTGGTCGTTCTTTTAGTTTCAGCTTCGTATAGTTAGACTTTTTTTACGTTTGTATTGAGGATTCTGACTTCCATGTTCGCTTGCAGACAGCTGTCTTGATTTCCATTTATTCTTCATTAGCGAGGCCAATGAACCTCGTATGATGGTATCGAAATTCCCGTGGATGGAGCCCATGTTTTAGCCGTGACTGGATTGGAAGATGGCATAAAAAGAAGCAATTTAGAGATATGGTAATTGCCTAGTAATTGTCAACATATAGATTTCATAATATTTAAGTTATTGAAGATATTTATCAACTATATTGTGATGAATATTTTTTGCCAGCTATTTGCTCGACAAACTACTGACCCAGACATTGTTTTTGCGCCTGAGCGACTGGTGAAAATGTTTCATTTTGTTCGACGTCGTAAGTGTTAAGCGACAGTTACTTGACGTCTCATCTTTGTCGTTTTTTCTTTTTCTTTCACGAAGTATAACACTTTGGAACAAATAACTCGGGCCGTGTTCTGCTTTTACACAAGTATTTATCTAATAATGGACGGAAATAATAAAAATTTATTATACTTTAGCTGCAAACATGACTGTTTACTAACAAATACGGTTACTGTAAACTGTTAACTTGATATTCATTAAGTGGTTGTGCTCCAGATCACGTATCTTAAGTCAACAAACGTTCGTGAGTGCAAATACTAATAAATAACATAGCACTTAAAGATGAATCTCAGTTTCAGAATATGATGAGTGAATTCATCTTGAAGAAGAGCAGCAAGAGTTTTGTTTTTCTGAAAAAGACTAGCTACTTGAGGCTGTCGCGATGCTTTTTAACGGTTAAAATGTTCTCAAAATACATGGTTCTTTAAGTCTTTGACATTGGCACTGATATCATTAGTTTTGCCGGGCCCAGGTTAGATGAAAGCATCCGGCCAAACATCCAAACCAGGTCACGGTTGCCTATCATGTGCTCAGTTTAACTTGCTACTTCTCGATCTCGGCATGTTGTACATGTAACCCAGTACATCGACCATTCGAAGCTGCATACGAAGGACATCATGAGGTTATTAAACATGAACCTAGGTATTGTGCCACAGATAAGAACGGAACTCAAAGCGAAATCAACATCGACCAACTATAATCCCTTTCTTTATGGTGCTTTACCTTCTACAACCAATTGGCTTTTTCGTGCCTTAAGGTAACCCTCGTGCTATTGATAGAAAAAAACCAGACAAGTAGTGAATAGGTCTTTATTTCGATCTTAGCGCAGTCACAGTGGAGCGTGGGATTATCTGTTCAGACAAACAAAGGCTCTCAACATTCAATATAAGATAATAGGGAATATAACGCTTATACAAAATAAGGAAGTGAATGAATACTTGAACAATACTGTTTTGGCATATGCTTGGTTGTTTGGGGTCAACTCTTAACCAACCTACCTAAGCTGTTACAGTTTCATCTACAATTTTTCGTAACAAAGACAAAACATGACAAGAAGAGGCCTATTTTTACGTGCTTAAATGTATACATATTCGACTAAAAACAATCTATCTCTAGATATACCGACGTGCTTGTGTATTGTTTTTTTACGAAATAATCGAACGCAAGACACCGTTTTTGTGAAACGTTTCTTGCTGTTGCATATACACATACTATAGTTTCGTCATGCTTTTTGTTGCGTGAGTAAGCACAAAAGTATTTCAACATGCACTTACATTATCAATATTTTTTGCATCACGCCTGGAAAATGTAAAAACCTGCAAACAGACGCCAGGAATCGAACTTTTTATTCGACATCTATTATGTGCCATATAGCTTATTAGAGTATCGAAAGGCAAGGGGACGATGGACACACTAGTCGAAGGGACTCGGGCAAGCATCCGTATCAGATCACAACTGGGAACGCCGAACCGTGCATCCTTTACAATAACTAGCCAACTTAGACCACATTTTTGTTGATCTATCGACTTTCTACTGGATATATATTTGAATTTCACTCCTGATTTCTGATCTGATTAAGTCGCCGATCCTAGATTATATAGGTGTTACCAAGACTAGCATATCTGTGATTCTTAAGGTTAGTGCTATGTGGCCTACGTAGAATAGATCTTTCGTTGGAGTTGGATTGAGTCGATTCATTGAGTTGGCAGATTTGAAGTTAGTTATCAACGACTGTTTTCGCTACTGTCAAGATCAAGGAAGTCGATCCGAAATCAGCAACTTTCATTTATCTCTGATTAGTTTATCATAATCCTTCTCAAAGACGCTTGAATAAGTAGTAAACCAATAGTTTCGTAACTCTAAACGCGCTCTCATGTTCCACAAATGTATTCGGGACTTGATTGTTTAAACGTTTCGATGAGGAATAATGAAGTTCATTTCTTTACTGGCACGATTTCGGTTTTGCAGAAATGTCATCTCCAGAAAACGTTTGACGTCTCATTGACAATTTTAGTTGGTCCATCCGGACCTTGGTTTACTATACACTGCTACTGAGCTCATTCGGTATGGTATGCTTAGCCTTTTTAAGTATTTAGTACTTGAAATTTTGCCAAGTATTTTTGTAAATATTTACATTTTGCTTAAACATTGTTTAGGCTGAATGTCACTACCTTTTTAGTGTAGAATGTTACTGTATAGGTTAGGCATTCCATGCTTTATTTCCGTTTATGTACAGCAAAAATAATCATTGGAGTGTAATTTGTCTGGAGACGGTGGAAGCACTCAAAGTATTTATCATAAAGTTCAAATGGTCGTTCCTTTTCTCGGAAATATTTTTGTATTTCAGTGCTTGTGTTGAAGTTCATTAGATCCTTTGCATATTTGGCACATGTTGACTGGGGCTCTGTGCGTCTTTCTGTTTGACGGGTGAGTTAATAAGGCCATAGATAGTTCTTTCGTTATAATAATCGTCAAACTAAATAAAATGGGAGAAAATCAATGCATTGTAGGTATCTTAATTCTTGGTTTTGTGTCGTAAAGTTCTCTTGGATGTTTTGATTTTTCAGAAACGAATAGACTTGGATTTTCGCCCTATGTATGAACTTGCTGGGAGGGTCTCCGAAGGCACCATGTGCTGTGAAAAGGAAACAGTGTTATAAGTTCTGGAGACTTCTAGGATTTAGACTGATGTGACTGATATGCACTAGCTGCTTTGAATAAACCGTACGTGATCTTACTATGAACGTGCTACAGACATAGCTAACTTTATCGTATTTGGTTTCAGTTGCGTCTTACATGGTTTCCATGAGTATACCTTAGGAATGTTTTAAATAGTTAACAACCCTTGTGCCTTCCCATTAATCCCTTTACGTGTATATGATGATCCACGTAAAATGGATAATTTGGTAAGAAAAACCCTTGCCTCTTTTGGTTTAATCTTGGAATTTTCAACACTTGTTTATTTGAAGCCTCTGTACTGATAAATATGCTTTTTGAATGCAAACGAGATGTGATAGTCAAAATAAATGTTTCATATATAGTTAAGAGTGAGGGAACTACTTTATATGCCGCCACTTGTCTTAAGTACAATAAACTACAATCAGATTTCAATATTGAATGTAGCATCAAAGTCTTGATGAAACTTAACGGAAAGGTTCAGGTATGGTAATTTGTACTCTACTTTAAAGATTGTTGTTTTCCCAACATTGCAGGTTAGGGCAAAAACCACGATAGTTTGTTCCAGTTTCAGTTTGAAAAGGACAGGAGGCTTGATGGTCTGTGTTAGTCCTGACAATTACGGCCTCTCAGTTGATCCATCTTCCTTTTGAAAGGGTCGACGGATGGAGCCTCAACCACGTGCCGAGGTAATGAGTTCCACTCGTTGATGTTTCGATGGGAAAGTCGATAGTCAGCTGACAAGTAATTTATTCTTGGCTTGTGAACCTTTTTGGAGTGTCCTCGTAAATTCTCTGTTTTGGAAGACAAGAAAAATGAGGGCATATCAGGTGCGGATTTAGCACTAAGCAATTTGAAAACTGTAATCAAGTCGCCTCTAGTTCTACGATATGACAACAGGAAAAGGTTTAGCTTGGCCAGTCGGGCATCACACGGAAGCTTCGCTATTCCGGGAATCAGCTTAGTTGCTGTTCTCTGAACCTTTTCCAGAAGCTCACTGTCTTTTTCTAAACAGGGGATAGCCGCTTGTATGCAGTACTCAAGTTTAAGATGTACAAACACTGTATATAAAGTCAAAAACGTCTTAGCGTCAACATAACTAAAAGCCCTACGTATTGACCATAAGGTTCTAGAACCTTTGGCGGCTATTACACGGCAATGTGCAGTAGTCTTTAAGTCTTGGCTAACGATGACTCCTAAGTCATTATGTGTCTGGACGACAGGTAGCTCAGTGTTATTGATCGTATATGTATCTGTACCTTGATGACCGATATGCATCACAACACACTTGGAAGTATTTATCGGCAACTGCCAAGTTTGAGACCATTCAGATAATTTCTTCAGGTCATTTTGGAGTTCTAAGCTATCACCCTTACATCGCATCGTTCTCCATATCTTGACATCGTCAGCATATAGCAAGACCAATGATGATAGGAGACGAGGAAGGTCATTCACATACACAAGGAATAGCACTGACCCCAAAACTGTACCCTGGGGCACTCCACTAAGCACAGTTTCCCAGCTAGATCACTTTGAGTTCACCCGTACTCTTTGTTGGCGCGCAACTAGGAAGTCTTTTATCCACATCAATAGATTGCCTCCAATTCCGACATTTCTTAGCTTGTATAACAGCCGGTTATGCGGAACTTTGTCAAAAGCTTTGCTGAAATAAATGTAGGCTACGTCTACAGGTAACTTTTGGTCCTTAATAGCGCACCAGCTTTCACGAGCGACTAGTAAGTTAGTGAGACAAGAATAACCTATTCCGAAACCGTGATGCTTCTCCGAAAGGATCTGGTTTTCATCGAGGTACTTAAACAGCTCTTTCCGAATAATCTTTTCTAAGATTTTAACAACCACACTAGTTAGGCTGACGTGTCGGTAATTCTCAGGTTTATGTTTCGTACCTGTTTTGAAGACAGGACTTACTATTGAGTTCTTCCAGTCTTTTGGTAAACGACCCTGCGTTACGGATAGATTAAAGCATATACTTAAAGGTTTCGCAACGAAGTTAGATAATTCCTTCAGTAGACTAGGATGCATTTCATCGGGCCCCGTGGATTTACCCATGTCAAGCTTATTTAGCATACCAAAGACATCTAGTTGTTTAATGGTCACGCTATCCAGTGTATGTGTGGGGGGATTTGTATGCACTGATGGGAAGGGTGCTCCTATGGTATATACATAGCTAAAGTAGTCCGAGAACACTTGAGCCTTACCAAAGTCGTCCTCCACTATTGATGCGGCAGTACTGTCTCCCCACAGTGCGGGAATATTTCCTCTTCTTTTTGTTCTTTGGTTTATATAGGAATACAAGCGTTTAGGACATTCTATGGATTCCTTAACAATTTTTTCTTCGTACAACTTTCTAGACTTACGGAGGGTCGAGGCACAGGTATTCCGAGCTTCTCGATACTGAGATTTTGTCTCATCAGTCCCCAGTAACCTAAATCTATCCCACATTTTCTTCTCTTACGGAGAAGGATACGGACCTCTCTACTGAACGATGGTGGAGAGTTTCTCGGCCCCCTTGGTATAGTCCAAGTGATATGGGGTGCGGTAACTTTTAAGTATAATTTTCGAAATGCGTCCCAAGCCGTTTCAATTGAGGACCCTGGGTCTATTGTCCAATCTACTAACAATGCTGAGTGTATGATATCTGGTATGTTTGCTTTCCAGACGTTAGGTCTGGATTGAGCTAACGAGTGCTCGTGATTGACAGTTGTATGAAAGTTGAAACTGCGTGATCACTTTTACCTAGGGGTGGCGTGTAATGGAGGTTTGCAACGTCATCCTTATAGTGAGTCAATATAAGATCTTATAAGGATGATTCAGAGTCCGGGTCGTACCTAGTCGCTTCTTTCACATGTTGCACTAGAGCACATGTGATAACCACATCAACTAGTTCCTGCTCGAAGGAATTTTCTGACGATTCAGTTCGCAGATTTTCCCAGTCTACCATAGGTGCATTAAAGTCCCCTAGGATTAGACATCGACCACTTTGTGACCAAACATTGAGACTGCCTAGCAGGACCTCATTTACCTCACAGCTTGGACTGCGATAGACCGAACCAATCAGCAGCTCTTGTCCCTTGCATTTCAAGCGACAACTAACTAATTCACATGTCCCACTCTCATGGGATACACTGTCGATGATGGCAAATGGGATAGCATTCTTAATGAAAACAGCTACTCCCCCTCCTTTACACTTTTGTATTCTGTCGGCCCTTACTAACGTAAAACCCTCGAAATCAAGTTCCATACTATCTATAGACTGTGTCAGCCAGGTTTCCGTGACTGCGATTATGTCTGGCTTTGTAGAGTCAATCTGTACACCTAGTTCCGATCGCTTATTGAGTAAGCTTCGTGCATTAGTGTAACAGATCCGAAGCCTATTTAAGTGGCTTCGTTCTTCACCCATAGTGGCTTCGGTATCATTTTCTGTCGAAGCCTTACAACCCGAAAATTTACAACTTTTATGTCCTTTTCACCAGCGTCTAACCTAAGTTGTAGTTCTTTTTCGGCTTCCCGTCTTTTTACGTGGTCTGCCAACGGCAATTCCTTACGAATAAAAACTCCTGAACCCTTTAATTTATGTCCATTCGTTCGAAGACTTGAACACTACTTTAAGCAGTCTGGATTGATTAAGCTTCAAGTTTGCTAGACTACCTAGTCTGTACACCTTTAGCAAGGTGAATCCGGGGATATTTTGAGGCATGAGTTGATTAAGTAGCTGTTTTATCAGCACAATGTCATGCTCTAAACGAGTTTTGGGTTCAGAGCTTTCACTCTCCTTCATTCTATGAAAAATAACTGATCTCTCAATGTGATCAGCTTTCGATTTCTCGACTACTTTTATGGGGGCAGGATTCCCTTTTAAATCGTTATGTTGTGATAGTTTGTCATCAAGATATGTACTTACGTTATAGTAATCATTCGCCGTTCAAGATGTTTCTTTTGGTAACGTTGTTTTGTAAACAAAAACGACCAATATCCGTTCCTGATCATTACACATAAACGAACTTATGTGGTTAATCCATGTTAACAAATAAACGACATCATGTAGACCGAATTGTGACCAAGGTTTTTTAAAGGCAGTCAATAAGATTATATCGTAAGTAAAAACTTTTGATAAACGAAACTGACTCTTTTTTATTATAGTGGATTTCCAAACAAATAGCGTCCGGTAATTTGTTTCTGAAAAGGGTATTGTTCTAAAAGTAATAACAAGAGCACATTCATAAGTTTATAAAGGTGATGAGATCCATCTTACTTTCAGTAGGCTAACTAGTCCTCCGCTAGTTCATTGGTAGATAAATATTGTTGCATATGTCTCGTTGGAGAGAACATTTGATACGTTTTACTACTTCTCAGTAGACTCTATCATTAAGTATCTAACGAACTTAATCACTCCTTAATGTGGCTTTATGAGCTAATAGCGGTCTTAACTCAAGCAATACCATAAAAAGGATAGAAAGTTTGTTCAGAGGATTACTACATAGTTTGTATAGTTAACAAATCTTTCTGTAATAATGAGTAAAACCATTAACACATAAAATCATGGAAAAAATATTTAGCTCAGGTAAACGATTTTGTTGGTGTCAAATTTTTAAAGCTTGTTTGGTTAACTGCGCAGCTTTCACTATAGTTCAAATAACACCATGAGGATCTACTTTAAACTTAGGGTATAAGTTTTACTTTAACTATTTTATATGTACTCTCATTTTCAAGATTATTTTGAATCTCTAACGTATAATTAACCTCACTATTATTATGCAACCTGGATTGTTTAATTTTTTATTATCTCCTTTCTTTCAGATCTGACTATCCATCTACTGCCTAAGTGGATTTTTCAGATACAATCAGTGTTACTTTTGCGTTTCTTTTCTTTTTTGTTTCTAACAAATACACTTGCCTATGGTAATTAATTAAATCTGTTTGGGATTTAGTAAATATATTTATACAACTATTAATCCTATTCTCATGATTGCCCAAAACTATTTACAAAATGTTCTTACGCAAAAAGCTTTATTTTTATTGGTTCTTTCGGTAAATCTTATACTCTGCCTTTTAAAAATCAATGACTATATTCATATAAATGCGTGGTTTATGTTTATGCCACTTTGGTTATGGAATATTCTAGTGTTTTCGGGTTCGCTCATTTTATTCCTACTTAAATCTCTCAATTTAACCAAATTCTGTTTATTCTATTATGTTTATCAAGTTTTAATACTCACATTTCAAATATTTCTATGTATTAAACTAGAAACAAATGCATTAAATTGGTGTGTAGTCTTTATACCAATCTATTGTTTATGCGTTTTAGGATTTTTGACATTCACAAAAGCGTTTTACGAGTTAACTGTTTATGATTGTGAAAAATTCCTTGCATTAAATCTTCCATGTGTCATTCTAATTGCCCTACGTTTAGATAATTATATTAATTGGACATGGGTTGTAGTGTTAATACCATTCTGGATTATAATGGGATTTTTGATTGTATTGCTGTTATTCTTAGTTTGTATGTTATGTGGATTGAGTCGTTTCACTCAGAAAGATATTTATGATGTTGTTTCAATGATTGGATTCACATCAATTGCATTTACTTTTCTTATATTCGTTGTTCTTCTGGTCTGTCGATTAGATAACATTAAACTGTTCACATATAATGAAATATTCTTACCATTATTTATTTGTATTTTGTTTTTGTTGATTATGACGATTTCCACAAATTGGTTAGTCAGTAAATTTTGTAGAAATATCAATGGTTCCGATGGAGGAAATTGTTTAGTGGAATATACCTCTGGATCTCGGTAAGCTTTTATCATTGTAGTTAAGGAAACATTTTGATTTACAGATTTATTAGTACACTGTTAAAATGGTTTATATTTTGGCAATGACTACAATTTTATCACAAAACGGTTGTAAGGCATATATCATTACTAGTCAAAGGTTGCTGAACTTTAAAAGTCAAGCACATATCAGCTTGTTCAAACTTTAAGCTGTAGATTGTAAGTGAAAATCACTGGCAATATAATGCTGAATTAGCCGAAGTGAAGTTTTAAAGAATGAACAAATACTGAAGGTGGAGTGCATCAATCATCAGGTCGACATCTAACAGCCATCTTTTCCATTCAGGTGTTTAACTGAGCTGTTAACTTAAAAATGTCTTTGGATGCTTCATTATTTCATAATTTTCTCTACTGTTAATCTCATTTTGCAAGGTAAAACACAAAGCATAGCTAATCCTATTGTTTATATATTGGCTGTCAAAGATGGTTCTCATTACGATTTAAATAATATGCGGGTATTTAAAGTCGTTATTTCTGAATGAGACGAGATATTAGTAAGCAGAGTAAACTGCATACCTATGGTTTTATAAATCTTGAGGAATATGTATGAATAATGCTGTACACAGAGGAATCAAGTGTTTTTCTACAAATTGTGCTTACTTCCAACTTGGAAAATAAAGGTAAAGATCTATAATTTAGTTTGTGACGCATTACTTGCCATTGACCTTTTATAATGGCAAGCGTCATTGTGCTGTTTAAAGCTACTTTGATTGTTATTAAAACAGTTTCTTAATTGAATTAGGACAATATTGTCTGTGATGACTGGTTACTTTCGTCGGAAGGTTATGGAGTTACAAATCCGGTCATTACGTTAAGCTAGCATCTGTAATTCATTCGGTACTCAATTTATTAACAATGCTAAGTATAAGGTAGGTGAAACTACGTAGGATTTAAGCATTGAATTTTATTGACGGAACATCAGTCACAATATGGAAATCCTGTCCACAGAGGATTGTCAACAAGTGTTGGACGGTTGCCCAGAACCTCGAAACATGCTTGTTAAATTAAAAAGTTTATTTAACCGAGTGAATAGATAAAAATTAACTATGTTATGACGAAGCAGGCAATAGGTATTTTATCCTACCATAACTGAGATATTCTGTATGGTTTTCCATGTAAACAATTTAGTACTATATTTGGCCTTCTATTGATTGATTATACTAAGCTCTTTGTATTCTATAGGTTATCAGCAAATACTTCGTTGGACCCTATTCAAGGAGGAAATACAAATGTTGCTAATATAACTGTTTCACGTGACAAGTATTCAGAAGTTCATCAGAATCTTACAAAGAGCACTGCTTCTGAACCACTTGAAAACAGTATCGAAACAGTTATCTCACCCAATACAGATGCTTCTTGCAGTAATTTACTAATCAAAGAAAAACATTTTATTCATTCAAATAAACTAAACCAACCTATGATTAAAGAGAACTCTTTATCGCTTCCGGATTAAGGTACCTAAATCTATTTACGATCGCGTATTGATTTTACAAATAATATTCTTACATTTGTAATCTCAAATATTGCTTATTTCTTAACTGCAATTGTAGAGGACAATGTTATTTCACTTTAATTTGTAAAACACGTTTTAACTTTTTATTATTTTTTTCGTAAAAGACATTTATTACAATGAATCTGCTTAATTTGTGTCCAGATTAATAGATTTTGAGCGATTTTTTAAATCGTTATTCATGTCTGTGAAATAAGTGATCAATTCTGCTTTTTATAATGTTCATTTGTAACTGATACAACATTGAAATAAATCCCGAGAAAATGTTTTAAAAAATCAACAATGATTTTTGAGAATCTATGAGAATAATCAGTTTAATGAAAATTAATTCGGATAATTATCGGATTTTGGGACTAGATTTCACAATACTTTAATTTTTATTCAAAAAATGTTGTGTTAGTTTAATGTGTGTTTCCATGTCACAATTTAGAGGACAAATGAACGATAACTTCATTCATATTTCAGGTTAAGAAATATTTATGTATAGAAAACAGAAACCTGTTTATAAGAGAATTTCCTACTTTAACAGAGATCTAGTCTGAGTAATATTAAACAAAAGCCAATAACTTCACAACTGGTATTGAGCTTTGGTTTGTATGCAAGGAAATGATTTTCATGTTAGGTAAGGGGTAAAATTTGATAAAAATCTCTAGGATTGCCGAAGTAGTTACAGGTGTCGCAAACTCATCATTGCAAACACAGACGAGCGAACTTTTAAACACCGATTGTATGATTGAGAAACAATAGTTCCACCATACTTGGAGATCTCAATGTTTATCAACTGTGTGTAGACCACAGCTTATTTTCAAAGTAGTTTAATGTTTTTAGAAGAAAATGAAAATCAAAAAGTTGAAGAGCACAGTTTATTCCATCAAAACAATAATAGTAATTTAGTAACAGTATATTTAGAAAATATGTGTATTTATATAATTATGAATTAATAACTATTGAGCTTACTGTCTAAGACACGATAAATTGTGTTTAACGACAGTGTTTTTTTATTTGTACAACATATAGAAAAAGAATTACTGTCGACCAGGAAGTGAGCAAAAAGTGTTAGGATAAAGTAAGGATTCAGAGAAAAATAAATCTTGGACATAAGAAATAGGAGTAAATCATTGAAATCAATGTGTGCATTAGTGGGCACAGAATAAAATCTAAAATAAGAGAAGAATGAATGAAGAATATGAAGTAATTAATAGATAAAAAAATAGTTACATCTTCTGAATGAGCTGTATAAACAATTGAAACTCAAGAGATGAAATGAATTCCTATATATTGAGAATTCTGAGAGTGGTACAGATGGTGAAGATATAGAACTCATTTGTTTACATGTATGTAATATGAAAACAGAATTGTGTTTTATTGTTCATGTACACAGCCTTTTTTGTTCGATTCACGTAATATTTGGTTATTACAGTAAGGTTTTGATTAATATAGACGTAAAGTGGCTTGTAAATAATACATTAATGTTACAATGTAATAAAAAGGAATGTGAGTTTATTGTACACAGGTTATTAGGTCTTAATTTTGATTGATACAAAATGATTGAGTATTATATTAATATTCAATTATGAACGAATTTTACAAATAAAAGTTTGAGAAAATATGTTTGCGGTCAAGACTGATTACTGATTAATACAATGTTTGTTTCTTAGGATGTTTCTACCCCAATCCCTTCATGGTTATGGGACCTAATATGATTATTACAATGCTCTTTATTTTTATCTTGTACTTCTACGTTTTCGTTCTTTTCCTCGTACTGCTCCTCCTCGTCATCATCCTCATCCATTACTTCATTAATGTTTTCTTCATCATCGTCAGTCTGCTCTTCTTCATCAGCTTCTGGAATTGGCAATTTTACAAATTTATCTATATTTCGACTTAAATAAAACGAAACTGGGCGGCGTTGTACACGTGGACTGAAAGAAATCGGTAAATTATAATGATAAAAGAGCTGTTGCTCTTGTAGTTGGTGTAGACATTCTTCTCTTTCTCCTTGCACTAGATCTTGTTGTTGTTCATGTCGCTGTTGCAATGGTGGGACTGAATTTTCTACTTGTAAACTAGTGGGTGGGTTAGGATAGACTGTTTTTTCATTAACTGATTCGTGTACTGACAAATGTTTAGAATTACCATAAGAATAATTTTTGTATGATGAAATTCTTTGCCTGCGATTATCACTGATTGTTACATGTTTACTATGACGAGAAGCTGCGGAAACAACTGAAATCCTATTAGGTGAATGGGCATTTGATGATACAGTTCCGTTATTACGCTGTTTGATAGATCGAACAGTGTTAAATGGTCTTGTGTCCATATTCCTTTTGATATTAGTGCCGACATTGTTCAAAGGCATGTTCTTCCAATTTATGGTGTATGTACTGTCAATTTGATACAAGGCAAATATGTGTAAATTACTAAAATAAACATTATAACTTGTATATAATTACTGAGGCCTTATATAGGGTATTAGTGAAAAGCAAAAGTTAATCGTCTAGGCGAAAATTCACTTTTTTTGAAGAACTGACGAAATTTAAGTGTGGATTTTGTTTGTCAGTATACTGAAATATCCGAGATACAATCCACTGTGGCACCGTGGACTGACAATCCTGAACATAACAAAAGTATTTCAAGCTGTTCTGTGTTAGTTTTTATAAACTATTTTTAGTGTGTTTATAAATTTCGAAAGAACTTATCAGCTACTTCGTTACGCCAGAAGTTTCACCACAATTAAAAGCTTTAAGATTTTCTACTTACTTTTTTGTTTGGTTTGAAGAAAATACTAAATTTTTAATGTGATCAAGTTTTTCTGAATTGTAACTCCCTGTGTTCAATAAGTCTAATGCTTCTACAAGACTGACCGAACGAGATTGTAAACGGCGTATTTCTTTGCATAAAGCACTAAATAACGAGTATGGTAGGTGAGGTTCTTGTGTGTCTGATATTTGTTCACCTAAGTAGATGAAATGAGAAAATGAAATAGTAAGAATATATGCATATTCTAAGCGTAGGGTATGAAAAAATAAGTGAAGTTAATTAAGTCGTGCTTGAATAAAGTCAACATAAGAATTGAATAATAATAATATGAATTCATTTTATTTCGTGGTTTCTCATCAGACGCCTACAGCTGACATTGATAATGTAAAGAATTAGAATTGCTCGATATTGTGTCATGTACCAGTGTCACATTTTAATGTGAATATGGCTGTATACGGCTGATGAGAAACCATGAAATAAAATGAAGTCACATTATCCCACCTCAATCGTTAATTTGGATTTATTAAAATCAATAAAGGGAACCAGCTGTATGAAAGTTTTGTTCTTTTATTTGACGCAGAACTAAGATTGCAAACTGTGAACCATTGGGTTTCCTCCCTTATGAAATCTAAATATACGCCAACAGTTATTTTCAGTCTAAAATAAAAACAATTATTCAGTGCCATCTGATTTTCAAGAGTCCTTCAGATGACCATAATATACTAAGCTTCGTCAAAACTCCCACTGATGTTCGATAAATGATTAGCTTAGGAGAATGATTTTCTTAGTTTCTTAGTCTTTAAACTCGATGGTTTAATTTTGATACTTTATCTTTTAGAACAACATAAGAAGGAAATTTTAGAAAATCAACTATTAGAATTTCTCTACATGTAAGTGGCCACTTGTTTTGTCGATATCGGATCTGTTAGCTGTGTTATGATTGTTTGTTTTAGAAATGTTTGTCAGTTATGTAGTCTGAGATGACAACTAAAACTTTCCGGTAGAACCATTTCACACAGTTACAGCAACTCTATAAAAATCATTTGTATTGATATTGTTTGACAGTAAACGTTCAGAGGTTTTTTTAAATATATCTTAGTGATTCTTTGTGGTGATTCTATAATGTTTTGGTAATATGGTTAATCTTGTATTATAGCTAAAAATGTTTATTGAGAAGTTTTCTTAAGTTTTCTTATGTATTATTCCACTAAGGTCACATCTAAGTAGCTGAGTAGAATTTGCAATAAATTTCTAAGTATTCACCTCAATCAAATGTGCATCGCTAAATAAATGAACCATTAAACTTCTGAAAATTGACTATCTAACATCATCTGATATTCTTATGCATGGGCCATGTTATGGCTTTTATTTGAATAATTCGAAATATGTCTTAGAATAAATAATTAAGTATGAAACTACTCACCATTATTGCTTATGCTGTCAGTATATTGTATTCGAATTGCTTTATTCGTTATATGGACTTTTGGAGATTTGTTTGACAGAAATTTAAGATTTTCGCGTAATTTTTGAATTGTCTCAATTTTTACTTGCCTTTCATTAGCCCAGACTTCGGACAATAAATCCATCTAGATTATTAATAAAGGAATCACACGATAATGTAGGCTTATAATGAGAATTTTTTAAGTGTCAAAAATCACATCAAGAAGTGAAAATAGATAAGGTGGAAGCTATTATTGCGTAATCTCGTGAAAACTTATACATTGGATGATGGTGTTCCTAATCTTGTGGGGTGTATCAATTTTATTCAGGTTATAGATACGTCTTACTGACCTCTTGAGATATAAAACAAGAGAGGGAGAGGTGGAGTGGTTGACGAAATTTATCCCTGTTTGGTGATTTTATTCTTGAAAATGTAAAATCACAAATGCACATCATGATTAAAATAAAGGTCGCTATGGAGCCTAGAAAAGTAATTAAATGAGAGAAGGGAACTAGGTAAAATGATTAGTTAGTTAGTAACAAAAGATTACAGAAGTTTTAAAATGAAATTTATTAGGTTAGTGTGATGAGGATAGCAGATTGTATGAAAGAAGTAGAGATGGAAAGTGAAGTAAAACGTGGTTCTTCAAAAATTGGTATTATAATTATGGAAGATGAAGAAAAGGTTGAGTGAGATTTTTTACCTACCAAATTAATTAATGTTCATTCTTACACACTGTTTTTATCTTGTAATCCAATAATCGAATAGGTTTCCCTTAGGAAAATCACAAAGTTGAGAAGACATATATATATATATATATATATATATATATATATATTGCATACATTAAAGAGATAATTGGGCCATACGATGTGACTAAAAGCGATGAATTACAGGATATTGATATCGTATAAAAAGTCATAACGACCAATATGTACTATTATTGAAACAACAGTTAGCATAGGACTTTAAATCAGGCAGGTTATTCGTCAGTGACCTTAAAGATTAATCTCAGTAATCGATAGGATAAGTATGTTAAGCAATTTCGGTCCACTTCTATGATATTCCTGACTAAGCAATGATT
Organism: Schistosoma haematobium; assembly: GCF_000699445.3. Lineage (NCBI taxonomy): Eukaryota > Metazoa > Platyhelminthes > Trematoda > Strigeidida > Schistosomatidae > Schistosoma > Schistosoma haematobium. Next base: position 36,248,569 of record NC_067196.1, on the reverse strand, counting down.
AGTTCTCCTTGACTTGTGGCCTAATATAACTTAGCTTTTCATATTTCGAAGACAAAAAGTGAAAGCTTTTATCCTTTCGTTAACTAGATATTAGTCTATTCCTTTGGGATGACTAAACACCACAAATTATTCGTAGTGTACAGTTTGGTGTCAGCCACCAAGTAGCATGAAACCTAAATCCAAAACTTCCCACTGATTATATCTGAACACCTAAAAAATAATCTATCAATCAAATAATAGTTTCACCGTGGCCATTATAAATCATGATGAAAGTGAAAAGATTTAAGTAAACAGTTACGTCGCATATATGCGTAATAAAATACAGCAGAGCATTTTTATATGTATAGAGGTTTAATAGTTTCTTTCAAGCCAGATATTTTCTCATTATCTAACCTAAAACTGAACTTTTATTTGATCCTATTAAACAACATTGTTATATCAACGATTTTAACATAAAATCGTAAAAGAAAAACGCTGAAAAACACAAGTCATCTTACTTTATTAATTGTCTCTGTTAGTTCCTTTTCTTTTGTTTTTATACTCATGCACTGATCGTTTATGAGACTATGGGCTTTGATTTCCATTTGCTTTAATTGATGAATTCGAAGACTAATGATCGGGAATTAAAACAAGATATCAGTTAATTATAAGGTAAGTAAAAGAACTGGTCAGTACTTAGGACCAAATAACAAGACAATGGTCATTCCTAAATGATCATGTAGTGAATTATGTAATGAGTATAATAATTTCAATGTAATTCTATCTAATACAGAGTAAGTGGAATTGGAATATATCTCAAAATTTGATGGTACTATGAAGGTCACATTTGTGCTGTTTATTGTATCACGTAGTTAACTCATTATTGTTCAAACTACTCAAAAGACAAAAATGAGTGCATGGCAAAATGTGAAAAAATGTCTTTTTATATCGATAGACTTAGCAAGAGTTTAATACACATAACGATTTCAAAAGAAGGGAATAATACATCTTCATAAGTTGATATTTTAATTGTTAATAAAGGTTTATTTTATGAGAGTTACCGATATTCTCTGGTTGCTCAATATCTGATAGTTGAACTGATACACAGTACGGAACATAGATTCTTGTGTGTAAAATCGCCCACACAAACAATTAATACTCAATTTTACGAAAGAAATGAAAAAAAGTGGGGACTTCATTGAACTTTTTCAATCGGTTCTGAGTATACCATACGAATCAATTACAAAGTTAACCACGAAGTTGATTCTTGGTAAATTTGTCGTGATTTAATCATTTCATTTTGCTTTTACTTCATGATCTAATACAGGTGTATGATTGTCTATTTGTATTTCACTGACTATGAACTAATAATATCCTTTTATGATTACTTTTGGTCAGTTTTCGTCAGCCTGATTTTAGAATTCTTAGAATTACGGAATATTTGGATTAACTGAACATATTTCTAAATAATTATTTCCAGAAGTTTGGAACGTCTTATGTAAGTGTAAATATTTAAATGTTGTTGGAAACGGAAGGTATAAATTGCAAAATTTAGTTTGAATATTATGTGATTTAAAAGTGCCCTGGTACGGCCGAGGGTGGAGAGAGTCATCTCTCCCTCTCGAAATGTTCTCACATGGTCATGCATATGCAGCCACTACCAGAGAAGTCCTATTCACTGCCTTCTCGCGGCATTACAGTTGTTTACGAAATTAAGAGCGAATGTCCGGCGCTTTGACCGGGTTTGTGGGCACGGAGGATTCACATAGAGGAGTTGGAAAACCCTGATTCCAAACCAATGGTGCCCATGGGATCCAGGGTCTTGAGGAAACAAATGGCGTTTGGACCAATTGTCGGTCACCGGCTACCATGGGGATGTATTCTCTGACGATGCTCCAATGCCTTGTGGATCAGACCTTTAAGTTTAAGGCTCGGGTAGTGGCCTACCAAGAAAACCACCTGCTTCGGTCTGGGTACCCAGGCAGTATCACAGCTTACACACAAATCAAGTAAATTGTGTGGCGCAAATGTATTTCTGTTAATGATAGCTACTTTTTTAAAAAATAGAATAAGTTACGTAGGAAATGGACTCTTTTGCATTCACCTTATGTTGAGTGGTTGATTCAATGAAACGTTAATCAGTGAGCAAACGCGTAATATGTCTGGACATTGCGTAAAAAATGTAATGCAAAACTTGGTTCGTTAGTGTGTAATTCTTAGCTACTGTTTAACACGATGTGTAGAGTTGATCAGCCTAGAAACTGTTTTAAAGATAGCTAAGGATGATCAAATTAAACAATGTTATAAGTTTATGGAGTCCATCACTGTGTTGGCTCGAGTCATGTCCGGGATATTTAGACTTCTTAGTTGAGGTCTTTCCGATAATACGTTTGAATAAAAACTCTAAGTGATATGATTAAAAGTCAATCTCAGTGTAACTGATGCACCAGTTCTTTATCTTATACCTGGATGTAACACTTTTATCATCCCATACTTATTAATTTCTTATTTTATTTGCTACTTTCTACTTACCCTATTCACCACCATGTGAATGTGCTCATTCTCTGTGTTGATATGAGTTGTATTAACTTAAAGTGATACATATTTATGTCAAGTTCTTCGTGATTTGAATGGAGCATGTAGTTGGTTTACAAACTGCATTATTCTGCATTATAAAATATAAGAAATTATTCTTGAACAAAAAGGGGTATTATAAAATAAATATGTTTACTGTTTTTTAAAAACCGTTACATTAAATTAAATGAATATAAAGTTTATCATTAAAATAATCGACATTTCTCTTAGTGTGCACAGATTCAATAATATTCAGATATTTCATGCAATTGGTTCCCTTTATGAATTTAAATAGAGCAAGAACAAACATTGATGCAGAATAGTATGAATTCATATTATTCCGAGGTTTCTCGTCAGCTGCTTACAAACCAAAATTGTCAAGTAGATGCTGAGCTATTGCACTGTTGAAAGCTTTAGTCCCTCGCAGCGTCAAGTTCTTCGGAATATGCTCAGAAATGCGAACCTGCGAGGGACTAAAGCTTTCAACAGTGCAATAGCTCGGCATCTACTTGACACCGGGCATACCGTCGATATTCTGCACGCGTTTAAAATTATCAATAGACAAAGAAGTTCTACCACTCTCCGCTTTGCTGAAGCCATTGCAATTAAGAAACTGAAACCCGATTTATGCATTCAAAGAGAGACTTTAATAAACGTATCACTACCCTGGTAATCTCTTTTATTTCCGTTTGTTTTTTGTGTTTTGGTTATTTGGTTATTTTATTCATTTACTTATTTTAAGATATTTTATACTCCCCCCTATTACCTAATTCTTAAACTAAAATTTTATTCACACATTTCCACCACCTGATCCTCTTAAATTATCTTAACTTTTCAAATTCTATTTAATTATTATTACGTAATCTACCTTATCATTATTCAATTCCATTAATCTCTCTAATTATCACACAATTTATGAACTTCACTAAACTATTATACCACCCAACCTGAGTTAAACCTTTTTCTTTTACCTCTGACCTGTTTCTAGCATATATATATAGTTATTATTGTAATCACGTTATTTACACTCATTTATGTCAATTGTTTCACACTATCTCCATGTAAAAATTCTATCACAATTTTGGTTTGTAAGCAGCTGACGAGAAACCTCGAAATAATATGAATTCATACTATTCTGCATCAATGTTTGTTCTTGCTCTATTTAATATTCAGATAATCGATAAGGGAAAAAAATTCGATTATTAAATATTATTTTGTAATATTAACATCATAGATTTGGAGTGATTGATGGATTATCTTGTAAGTTGGATATTTGGAGAAGATTGAATGGTCATGTGTATATATGTATGAGTGTATTTCATTCAAATGACAGATGGAGTAGAAATCTATTCAATGATCAATATGGAAATTGAATTCAATGAACAATTTATTTTCGTTTAATTCGTCTATCAAATCCATGAATTTGAAAATATTTAGAAAATTAACGACAATAAATTATTCTTATTTCAGTTATGTTTTTTGTGTAAACATTTTTTATTATTTAATTAAAAACTGTCGTCTAAATTTGATCAAGTAGTTTCACAGTATTTGGGTGCCGAGTTAATGTGAGAAATTAAAGAGGAAGGATTTATTTGTAAAATCTCAGCGAAAGAATTTGAAGTTAACCCAATATTTCGCCTGGTAATCTGGTCCAAGCTTTTTCAAGGAATATTTTCTTGAGATTTTACAAATGCATTCTTATTTATTTAAATAGAGTATACGTTTACAGTTAGATGCCAAGTATAATTCTCTCGATTTTTCTTGAACTCTTTAGAAATAATCTATACTGTGTTTTGGAGGACCTTAAGATTGTCATTCAGGTTAGTAGTTGTGAACAGACATTGAGAATTACTTAATATCAGGTATTTATTGATGTTCAATTCCCCAGATAATTGTAGGAGTGCTCACTACTAGTCATAAAACTAAGATCAAAGTGGTGTCCAGTGTTTTGTCTTGCTGTTTATCTAGAATTAGTCAATGATGTTTACAATCTCGAAAAATAATAAATTAATAGTTTCAAACTATCTAATAACTTTAGTGATGTAATGTTACTTCTTTTTATTAATATCGTTCAAGCAGATGCGTATACTGACAAAAAATATTACGGCATTAGATATTTGAAGTTGTTTTTTAATTCATCATGGGAAATTTATTTAAACACTTGACTAAATATTCATAGATGAATAAATCAGTCCATTATCGTATTTTACTTCAACAAAGTTTAGACGTTACTTTTGTATCTTTGTATGAAAAGACAAGTTAACATGTTTAAAACCTTCTTATAGGTTTATATAATCATTAAAAATAACTTGGAAAATATCGATAAACGATTTGGTCTTTTTGAAGTGATCATACGTGTCCATTATCGACTTGTATTTAACTGAAAACATTTGGCGTATATGCATATAAATCACTTTTAGATAGTAGTACACAATGTCTACCTGAACAAACAATACTTCGATTAATATAAGCCATTCTTTTTTCCATGTTGTAAAAAGAAAGTAAACGCTAGACAACTGGAGTGAATATAACTCATTATAACTATGATCGATAAAAAAGTAGAAATGTGTTTGCTTTCCAATCTGAGCGACAGAAATCTGGCTAACAAACGACTAATATGATAAGTAGCCACCTATATAAAAGCAGGTTTTATATTCACTGACAGACGGCAATAAATGTCAAGTTTTACGGAGTTGCCAAGGTGACAGCTTCCGGCCAAAATGATGCCAAAAATGCTGGACTATATGATTGTGTCATTTAAAAAATAATCGTAATAGAGTTCTCCAGCAAAGGAACTGCGTTACCATTTTACTAAACGTTTCCTGATTAGAGTCAACTGATTGTGTTCCGTGTATTGAATCTGACAATTGTTGCAAACGTATTATGTTGTTTTTTCAAGGTTGGAAATAATTCTTTTAGAGCAGTTGAAATATCAAAAATATTTACAAAATCCTGATTTTAAAAGTAAAACCAAATCAGCCTAGATTTTGGAGTATTTTAAATTTACATGATTTACTAACAAGACTGACAATGAAGAAGACGTAGAAACAAAATGGAATAGTCAATAGAAATTCATTATTGATTCATTAGTGAATAGTTTATAAAATGAAAAGTTTATTTAATTTAATCAACAAAAAATATCAGTAGAGATCATGAGTCAATTGAAGCTAGACCACCATGGAAAACCTGGAATTGCTGGATGGCAGTTTCGTCCCATTGTGAGAACCCTCAGCAGTGCGCATTCACGATCCCGCCTGGTGAGATTCGAACCAAGGACATATCGGTTTCGCGCGCGAACACTTAACCTACAGATCACTAAGCCGGCATCCAACGGTCTTAATATATAACTTCAACTAATCCACGAAATTGAGCGACACATCCATCATTGACTTCAGTGAGTTACTAGCTCAAAACAGACCCGGTTGAACTCCACTGGTCACTGGTTCTCACTAGAACTCCATGATATACCTATTGAAGCCAGTCACTAGTGAGCATATGTTGATTAGTATCAGGAGGTATTTTTGTGGATATTAAAATAATTTCATTAGTAGAGATCATGAGTCAATTGAAGCTAGACCACCATGAAGAACCTGGAAGTACTAGACAGCCGTTTCGCCCCATTGTGGGAATCCCCAGCAGCTTCAATCGACCCATGATTTCAACTATTGAAATCACTATAATATCTACAAAAACCCGTTCTGATACTAAAAAAAATATCATTTAAAAATTTAATTCCAATTGAACTATCAAATATAAACTTTATACAATTTTACCTATTGATAAATGTTAATAAAGCAAAAAGAAACTCGCTGTAGTTATAATGAAATGAAATCATTTATTTTACTTAATCATACTAGCTATTACATCAGTTTTGAAGCTAATTTGTACAATTATTCTGTTATTCTATCAAATTTTATGATTGTTATTACGTGATTTTGGCGTCGATATTCATTGATTAGAAATGCATCTTCATATATTTCAAAACTTTCCCCTAGAACTTTTATATATAATAATATATAAATAATCATTGACAATATCATTTAATAATACTCCATAAATTTCTAACAGTGAGCATATACGATCTTGCACATGAGACTCGAGCCTAGGACCTTCAGTCTCGTGCGTGAACGCCTGAACTCTAGAATACTGAGCCGGCATCTGACGGTTTTAATGTCTGAGGTGGATAACTGTCTCACTCCCAACATGGATTGGACTCTACTGGTCATGGTTTCTCACTGGAACTCTAGGAAATTCAACTTGAAGCTAATCACTAGTGAGCACATGATTGTTATCATTGTGGGAATTTGTGGAAATGGTAGCATTTTAACAGTTGAAATCACGAGTCGATCAGAGATAGACCACCTTTGAGGTTAAATATTTTTGCGCAAGACTAAATGTTCCGGGTTTGAGTCCTGGTTGCGGAATCGTGGATGAGTACTGCTGAGCAGTCCCATACTAGGAAAAAACGTCTGTTCAGAGCCTCCAGGTTTCAATGATGATCTAGATTAGATTGACTCGTGAATTTAGCTGTTAAAACACTACAATTTCTACAAATCCTCATGCTTGTATACCTGTTGAATTCATCGTACTAATCTTACATTGATATAGTATAGTGTACATTGGTTATAAATAACTGTCACTATTATTTCTAGGTTGTAAGCAGCTAAAGAGTATCCACAAAATAAATTTCATCATCTCGTTTTACTATGGTTGTTGTACTTGCTTTATTCAAATTAAATATTAGCTAAAGTTGTTAGTTTTAATTCGATAAAATTGTGTATTTACTTTTAGTCATAAAAAATAAAACTAAGTGTAAATCATTTCCAAATAAGTAATATTAGACATTTAAATTTTAAAGACTACAAATAATTCTACATGTTAGTGATAATAACAGTAAAGAGTGAAGACTAATAACTAAGTTGAGGCTTCATTGGTTTCGTGAATGAATGACGGAAGTACTTATCCTACTGTTAAATTAGTGTTTTCAGTGACATTCTTATGATAAAAAAAACTTTTTCTTATCAACTAGTTTGTAGATGTGAGTTTTGTTACATTAAACGATAAATAAGGTTTTAACCAAAAGTCACATCTTGTGACGATTCACCATATGAAGGAATTGTTTCACATCACTCATTTAGTTCTTTTGGTTCCAATTTCATTCATTTTATGACAGTCAGTGATGTAATGAGCCGTTAACTTATAACATCATTCAGTTGAAAAGTCTCATTCTGAAAGATGGTTGTATGAAACAATTTAAGCAGTAAGTAATGGATAACGAAGACGACGAACTTACTTCATTCGCATGAGCGCCATATGTATACCATCCTCCTTATTGAGTTTATTCTGTTCAAAGAACAAAATAGTATGTTTTTTTCAAAATTTGGTTTGGTTGAATGAGAAAAATAAAAATTGAGGCAAATGAATAAGCATGACTGAATCTAAATCATATATATATACTGCAGTGAGGAGATCATAAATCATGGTATGTATTATTTTAGCCATTAATGCAAACAATGATAATCAGATACATGATATTCAATCAATATTTAAGTAATATATAATAGAATTGAAGAGTTCAGATGTAAAATACTTGATCACTTACTCACTTACGCTTGTTACCCCTCGTTGAGGAGCACATGCCGCCCACCAGCATTCTCCATCCAACTCTGTCATAGGCAATCATTTATAGTTGTTGTTCATCCTTTTAGTGATTGCTTCTAGTTCTCAATGCAGTGTGTTCGTTGCCCTTCCTCTTTTCTGTTTCCCTTCAGAATTCCAAGTTGGAGCTTACCTTGTGATTCAATTTGGTGGTTTCCATAATGCATGTTCTATTCACCTCCAGCATATTTTCCTAATTGCTTCTTCATCTAGAAGCTGTTTTGTTTTCTCCCACAGTAGGTTGTTGCTAATGGTATCCGCCCAATGGACGTTGCTTATCTTGCGTAGACGATTGTTTATAAATAATTGTACATTTTTGATGATGGTTGTAGTAGTTTTCCACGTTCCAGCTCCGTACAGTAGATCTGTCTTGATGTTCGTATTGAAGATTCATACTTTGATGTTTACTTGCAGATAAGTGTTTTGAGTTCCATGTGTTCTCCAATTGTCGAATTTCAGTTCTAGATTTTCCGATCCTCCCCTTTTCATCTTCATTAGATCCTCCACGTTCATCCATGCTGCTACTCAGATACGTAAAACTTTCCACCTTTTCCAGAATTTCTCCATCAAGTGAAATTGAGTTGGTGTTTTCTGTGTTGTATTTGAGGATCTTGCTTTTTTCCTTGTGTATGTTGAGGTCCACTGATATAAAGGCTGCTACTACACTAGTTGTATTCATCTCCATTTGTTGGTATGTATGGGATAGAACGGCCGGATCATCAGCGAAGTCTAAATCGTCTAGTTGCATCCAAGTTGTATTCCGTGCATCCCCTCAAAACTCAAGGTCTTCACAATTTGGTCAACCACCAGAAGAAAGTGGAGGAAGTAGTGTAAGTAGCCTTGTCTGACTACTTTGTACTTACAGTTAAATGTTAACTATACGTGTAAAGAAAACATTGAGACCTAAAAATGGTATACAATTAGTAAATATTATGTTAAAAAGTATGATTTTTGAATATACTAACACTTTGAAATCACTATCGTTGATTAAAAGTCATTAACTAGTACTAGTTTGCTTTTAAAATATAACTGTTATAGACTTCATGGTAAAAATAAAATCTTAAAGATTTAAATTTATAGTAATTAATTACTGACAATTATTCCTTGATATTGCGTAGGGTTGAGTTCCAAATAAATAACAGCTCTTAAGTACTTATTCATAAATATGGTGAACCTTTTAAAAAGGGAGAATTTGTGTATTGTATATATTACCACATTACCGTATCATATTTTGAAGTTGGAAACAACTTAGGACAATACAAACTATATGAATATATAATTCATGCCAAAAGTTGACCATATGATATTAGTTCACGGTAATAATAGTAATTAGTTAATCTTACTACTGTTTAGGTAATTTCTAATTACTTAATATTATTTTAATGAGTGAAAACAATGACAGGTCGACTTATCAACTTTCATATTATTTGATGACAGAGTTTTCATTTCTTTAAAGTACAAGTTATGCAAATCAAACATTGTACTGCTTAATAATATATTGTTAGCATATAGACTTCGTGCAATCATTATAAATCGGTGAATATTATTAGTAAGCACGTTTACATCTTTTATATGTGTTCACATTCTAAATATTTTAATAGTTAGTTTTATTTCTCTTGGTTGTTTTTTAAGTAGAATATTAGTATGTTATAATAGTTGGTTATATTTTAACTTATTTAATGAACACAATGCTGGTGACCGATTTCCATGTAAATAAACATACAAATTATCTTTTGACACCTAAACTAATACGTTAACATACGATTGTATCACTTTAAAAAGATTTTTTTTCTCACTGTTCTGATTGTATTCTAATCTACACGAGATTTTCAATCGTATATTTAATAAATAAGAACTTTCGTCTAAATTTGATCGAATAGTTTCACAGTATTTGGGTGCCGAGTTAATATGAGAAATTAAAGAGGAAGAATGTATTTGTAAAGTCTCAGCGAAAGAATTTGAAGTAAATCCAACGTTTCGCCTAGCAATCTAATCCAAGGTTTTCCAAGGAAATATTTATCTTTATTTAATGCATTCTGTGACATTTTTGATACATATCATATATAAAATTATATGTTCTCTTAATATTCACCGACCGAAGACAGTCTACACTTTTCTTTTCACACCACATTGTCTCTTACACACTAATGTAAATGCCTACTTTAAACATTGTTAACGTTGATTGGATGACCTATTCAGTATACAGTATACCGGAGAACCATGTACCTATTTATATTCGATAATTTTGATGTTCGATTATATTTCCTTGAAAAAGTTTGGACCAGATTGTCAGGCGAAACGTTGGATTTACTTCAAATTCTTTCGCTGAAATTTTACAAATACGTTCTTCATCTTTAACGTATATTTAATACTTTTGTGTTTATTGTAGTGAATATCAAGTAATTGTTTAGACAAATTAAGTCAAAATTAACACTGGGGAAATTAGATTAAATTATTTATAACTAACCTGATACAGTATGCCATGCTAACAAATTTAGTAGGAATATAATTTATAGCTTAGTCAACAGTTAAATTTGTACATAAAACGAGTGTAATCCAGCAACAAAATCTGGTTTATCAAGTAGTATCACATTGTTTTTAACAAGAATATAGTTATTATTCAAAATGTAGTCAGTTTAAGTCGAAATTGTCAGTAATATAAATTTGGGAAAATAAACCATTCTCACTTCTATAGAAGGTACATCTTAAAAACTCTTTATAAATTGATTATCAGAAGTCATATATTAGATCATATGACTTTGTAAGTACTTGAGTATTTCAACAAACCGTAGATTGGCCTTTCGAAGTGATTATCAGATACAGACAGAGACAAACTTTAAAACACTTGAATTAGGCGTTTTGTAGGAAGTTAGTCATATATCCCAATGAGTAGAATATATTTATTATATAAAACACTTGAATTAAATTGACCAACTTTCGTAGAATATTGTGTATTGATGAATACTTTATGTGAGGTTTTACTGATTAGCTATTGAGAAAATTCATCACATTGTGAGATGATGTATATACAAGAATAGTAAACCGAAGAATACTTATTTCAACGCAGCAAACTGGCTGAAAAGATAAACAAAAGATGAAGAATCACACACTACTTATCAATGCCTCTTTGTTATAGGCAGTGAACGTTAACCAAATATGTCGGAGACAATGGAAGATCTTCTAACCTTTATGTTTGGATGAGAACTTCACAATAGAAGTATGTACTTGAGGACATACTGTTGAATGTAATAATCGTGGTGACTATCAGAAATTTAAGTGACTACTTAAATGATCAAAAGTAGTTTCATGAATGTTATAAAAATTTAACCAAACGTGTTTATATAATAAAGCTTGTTTTCTCGATTTTCGAATGCAGTAAAATGAATAACAAATAAACAAGCATTGTCCTTTTTGAATTCACCAAACCTATATCTATCAGTTACCTAAGATTTATCTGTTAACGACGAAGCAGTTATCAGACTGGGATTTCAGGTGGTTGAAGATAATGGACAGTGAACTCTTGGTCTAGGTTTTGTGCTATTTAACAATTCTCAGCAAGAGATACCATCTATCCTGATGGAATTGGTGTTTTCCGCGAAAAACAATAATGGTAATTTGTCAGGATGTGAAGTTTCATGACTTTAATAGGAATCTTACTTCCTAAAGTGAAAATGATGTGTGTGATTAGACTATATCGCATGGTAATTCATTTCAAAATTGATAGCTATTCACCGTATGTATTTATTAATATGAAAGTATATATATCGAGCGGCAAAAAACTTTTAATATTTGTCTGGAAATAAAGGTTTAGAGGGACTATATACAGCAATGAAAGTTGTATCATACATAATTTACCTGACAAGTTCAGGGTAACAAAAGCGTTAAAAAAGTTTCAACTAATCGTTAAAAGTATGACGGAAATTATTTTAGTTTATATAGGTTTTTATGGTGAGAAGACAAAAAGATACTATTTTTTTTACAACCACCAAGTTCTATAATTCACTGATAAGTACAATTTACATTACAATCCACTAGACAATTTTTAGTTTCTTGTTTACCTAAGTTAAAAGTGCTGCATTATTTGAGTTGGTCATTTTCACTGGAAAGATTGATTGAATCAAAAGTCATATTAAACAGAAGTGAATTTTCGAAAAGAAACTTTTTTACATATGTCACTACTATTTGACATTGATACTGACGATATTATTCCGAAAGACAAGGAAATTGTCACTATTCAGTTCAGCAAACACCATGCTACATAAGCATTCGTTTAGTCTATAAAAAATACAATTCATGCTAATATATTGACTATTTATACAGATTTTCTCTCATTAGTTTGTATTCAACTAAAAATAAATACCAATAAAAATCCAATTCTTTCAAAATGCAAATAATACTTAAATGTTGTCAGTACAATATGATGATATGCAATAATGCTTTTTATACTGTCTAATATATGAATCTAAGTGTATTAGTAGAACTTAAAGCTTTTCAAGTATTCAGTCAAAATTATTTCAGTCTAACTGAATTTTGAGGGATTCAATTGACAGTTTAATTCAATATTTATTATTTAGTAAAAGATAATGGTAAAAAGAGAAAAAAACTTTATATAATCATATACCCTTAAATGACGAAATCAGCGAATATGAGACATCATTATGTACCACGGATTCTGGAAAAATCAATTATACACGATGATTTATCTTATTATAGAATCTGTTGGATTCTTTTCAAATAATACTTTGAAATCTGAGACAATAATGTCTGCAGTTGATAATCAGTTAACTTTCATTGAAATGATAAACCAATCAATGTTAGACCACTTTTTAAAATCTGGAAGCACGGAACGGCCGTTTCATCCTAGTATGTGACTGCTCAGCAGGTTTGCAATGATTGCCTAACATTGTTTGGTTCAGGATTTCAATGAAATTCAACAATTTTCACAACCTCAAACTGAAGATAATCATTTGTTTAAAAATTATTCATACAAAAATGTCAAATTGAGCTGTAAGATAAATTCATTTACATAGTTGTCTGTCAGAATATACAATGTGTTGTTCTAAACAAGAAAATCAAAGCATAGTAGAAGTCTGTTATTACTTTTCTATATTTATGACTAATGAAAAATACACGCTATGTGTACTTGCAGACAATTAGCAACATTGTTTCACATAGGTTACATGACAATATACAATGTTCCTTATCTACAACTCATCTGATAATCAGAGCAAAATTATTTATCCTTTAGAAGAAACTACATAAATTTACAATTCATCTCCTTCACTCAACTTTTCTTCTATAGTAAACAGTTTACAAAAATAAAATTAGATCAAACAATCGTCTAATCTAGTACAATCTTATTGATGAAAACAACACCGCTACTTAGTTATCCTTTTCTTTACGAATCATATTCATCACCAAATTGGTTCTATTTATCTGTATCTCGAACCTGTTACTGAAACACGTATAAATCTAATAACATTGATCAATGTTCAATACTCAGCTAAATATTATTTAAATTAAAATAAACCACAATAGATAACTTCTAACAAAAGTACAAATAAATAATTTCGATTACTTTTCTTTTCTTAAGTTTAATATGAAGAATAGTAATATAAAATGAAACAATTCATAAGAACTATATTCATAATACATTACTTACTTTAGCATCTTCTAATTCTTTATGAACTCTAGCAATTTGTTCTTCTAAATGTTGAATTGTTTGATGTAAATTATCATTGGTAGTTTTAGATAATTCTCTATGAATACCAAAGAAAGAAATAGACAATTATCACATAATAGAACTCAATGATCGTATATATAGTTCATGTATTCAGTTTTGAGTTATATTTTTTAAGATTAAAGGCTAATGATACAGACTGATTTCTTTCATCAAAATAGATGGAATAATATTCAGATATATAACATAGTAAATGGAAAATGAATATCTTAACTACTTAATTGCTACCACGCCTAGACGATATCTCGTTGAGTACGTTGCTGGTGATGTCTTTATTTAATAATAAAAAAACTGGTGTTATGAATTAGTTATATTCATTTCTTACTTTAAAAATATTAAATAGTTTTGTTGAGTGTAATTCAAATGAACATTTAGGGATGTTTGTTAATTGATGTTATAAGTCGGTTATTTAGGTGGAATAAAACAACAAGGAGGACATCAGTATCATAACTTGTGAATTGGTTTAAGTTATATATTTGATAAAACTGAGTATTGATAGCTTAGATCAAACCTCTGGATCTACATTCCATATACACTAAGTTAATCGTTGCTCTGGTTATCAAATCTACAAATAAAGATATAGAATTAGATTAACAACTTCATATGAGAAAAATAACTCGGCTTCATATCGACCATCAATTCTGGAAAAACATTTCAGAGACATTTAATTGACCAATTGTAAAGAATCTGTTAGTTTGTATCAAAGTAATATTTGCCTTGAGGTATCCGTTTTTATAAATTGGATTGGATTGTTTAAACAGTAAGATTCCTAATAGTTGCTGTTTGACAAATTACATTGATATGTTAGATTCTACCTTAATTTCGCTATTAACCGTTGAGCTCAGGCAAAGTCAAGATTGAAACTATTTTATATGCAGTATTAACAAATAAATATTGATCATCTTATCTCTTAGTGAGTCTTCAAAAGAATTATAAAACGATACATGATTATACATAAACAAGTAAAAGAATTCCAAATACGTAGGACTATATATTGCGTTAAGTATTAAGTTGCTTAAGAGTTCCGAAAATTTCACATTTAATTCCAAATGAAGTTTCCGGTACGTACTATACTCAAATTAGGTGCCAGCCAGTGATTTCCAGTTTTTGTTGTTTCTTCAGTTGACAGTGGTTCTCGAAGTAAATTATCTTCATACTACGGAATCTTCAAGAATCTACCCAATTAAATATAATTTAGATTGCTTCTACTTTGTTGTTTATTAATTGCATAATACTTGTGATTGTGAATGGAATAAAAATGTGGTAATTCTAGAGGACACGATAACTTTATATAGACCGGAGGGGAGGTTGAAATAAAAGCTTAACAGTGTAATGTATATTAAATGTAAGTATTAATGTTTTTGAATAATTCAGCTCTATATTACGAGGCGGCGTGCTTGGACATTTGGGCTACATGTTCATGACACCTAGATGTTTCAACAAGTAATCTGCTTGTTTTAACAGATCATTATAATAATTAATTGCATAACCCATTCAGGTACACTTGTTAAAAGTTCATGAACTTTCTCTGTACAAGTTACAATAATGTACAGTCGGAGACATTGTGATGGCTGGCAGTATGCATTGAAAAGAATGAATATTATTCAGATGTCGACTTCTGAAATGCTAATATCTAACTGGTGACCACTCAATATTTATCGTCAATATCGATCACAAAATAAAAAACGGAAACTCACTGAAATACTCTGTGCTGAGAATTCTATATTGTGTCAAAGAGATAAAATTGAATAAAGCTAACAATAATAAACAATAAATATATTAGTTAACTCAGTCAAATAACTTACAACTTCTTTAGGTGGTTATGTAGTTGTATTTCTGGTCGACCATTGAGATGTGTTATCTCTGCATTAACGACACTTAGTTCCATCGAAAGTTTGTAATTTTTATTTTTAGCTTCTTTCAATAGCATTTTATGTTCCTCACAAATTGATTTATGAAAGTCCAATGATTTCTGTGCGTCACACTCTGGATCAAATAAATGCAAATTGTTAATGTTGTAATGACAGCTGGATAGAGCAATTGATTTGGTCGGTAGGGAAAATGAATGCTGGAAATTGATAAATTGAAAACAAAATGTTTACGAAAACGTCTATTGAGAATTTACTTCACACATACAGAACGGGTTCGTCCGTATAAAAAAGCATGTCATTGAATGTTCAAAATTAGATAGTTTACAGAAATCTTGGTTTCGTGCTATCATGCAATTTTGATGAGATCGATGCTTCAACCACTTAATATCAAAGAAGTGGCATTACAATGTTAGATCACTTGTGCTAAACACTACATTGTTATTCGAGAAATTTAACTCGATTAATATTAAAGACTAGACAAGATTACTTTAGCTGTTGTTAGGTAGTCAGTCAGTGTGCATCTAGGATTTTTATAACAGTAGATTACTAGATAATACTATTTGGTGCCAAGCCACAGTTTTTTATTTACAGTCACCGATAAGATACAAACATTCATTCACATTCAGAAATATTACTTTGAGACATTGTCTAAAAGTGTTTCTCAGATTTATTTTTGGGCTTCATCAGTAAAGTAGCACAAACCGAAAAAAATCGGATAATGCTATTGAAATAGCTAAACTCAACGCGGTAATAAATTTCACTTTAATTGGTGGCAGAATGTAAATCTTAAAATAATCATACAACGAGTGAAATAAAAACGATTTTTTATCACCGGATGAGTGGATAAACTGATTACAGTCTCAAGAGTAGCCAGTTCAACATCTCTAGAAATTTCAAATTACTATGCTCGAATAAGATCTAAAAAGTTGAGATAATAAGAACATGAAAAAATCTGTAAGCATAATTTTAAAGTCTGTAACAGCTTTTTGCATTAGACTATGTTTCAAATGTATTGTATTGAAGCTAACAATACTGATGTCTTGGCTGTATGAGGACTGAAATCTCCTATATTCATACCCTTTATCAACCGTGGTAATGAAGAATTGTTATCTAGAATAGTTTTCAATTCGTTTGTCACATTTCGTTTCCTATTATCTTCTAATTTGTCTAGTTGACGTCTTATTTTTAAAGACATGGTGTTTTAACAACTATACATGCAGTTAGATTGTTAGAAATGTATTAGTCAAAAAATATTTCATAGTTCTGATAACGTTCGTCTTCTCATTGCATTAAACAAATTTATCAAGGGGATTAAGCATTGTAAATTTCTATTTATCTGAACTTAAGTCAATAGTAGTGAGTTCAAATCTGTAATTTAATAATTGAAAGCTTGGAAAAATGTGTCATAAAATAGATTAAAATGGTGTCAGTTTGATTAATATCTATAGAAAAGTAATAAAACATAAATGTTGAATGGCTGAAATAACACTGTTTAGGAGAGTATCAAACGCTCGTACTATATCATGAATTGATCGAAGGTGAATATCGACTCAGTAGTCTAGAGGTTAGGCGTTCGAGCGCAAGACCGGGGGTCCTGAGTTCGACTCCCGGTTACGAGTTCTTGAGTGTACACTGATAAAGAGTCTCATACTAGGACGAAACGGGTGTCCAGTGTTCCCAGGTTTCCAGCTGTTGTTTGACTTGAATCGGTTAATAATTTCAATGAACTACTTTAAAATTATATGATAAGGAACATTCAATACTGAAAATGATAAATCCGTTGAAATTTACCGAGTCTTCGTTAAGATCACACTTGCGTATTTCACACATCTGTTAGAAATAAAACAAAATAAGTTGTGTATCAAATTAACGATATAAACTGTTTATTATGTAGTGGTATGTTTTACATTTAAACGTGGACTAACTTATAGTTGTAAAGTAGTAAGCAAAAATATTATATTCGTATAATGATACGATGTTTTTTTGTTGAACTGCATCATAACGTTGCACTAGTCGATATCACACAGTTTATTTATATAAGCTCAGTAACATGTGACGAATCCACTCTTCTTAAACATGCCAATCTGATGATACTATAAGTAGTTAGCTCAAATCCTATTTTCTAACGGGTGATTGTTGGAAGATTTCGTACATTTTTGAGGTAAGTTTCATCACGAACAAGTGATATCTGAAGAAGCATTGAAAACTAGATTTTGAAGTTTCGTTTTATGTGAGATAGTGAGAGTGCACTACTGATATGCGACAAACTGGGGCGTGAATAATATTTTTAGTGCTATTAATACTTCAAAATTAGGTGATTAAGTTCGTTAGAAACCTTAACACCGTCCTAAGATTGTTTTCCCTTATAACACCAGTAATCATAACAACCTGATTGACATATCCGAACAACTTTTAACGTTTGTTATGTAATTATTGAAGAATTGTTGTGATTCTGATAAAATTTTCGGAAGAATAATTACCATAGCATATCAAATGTCGACCATGATTGTAATGTTAATCAAATGATTTACACTGATGATCATTGGTTCGGATAGTCAAGTTCGTAGTTATTAGATTATTAGTTCCATGCATCAAGGTGTATGTAGAGGTCTCAACGAAGTCATGGATTTTTGAGTCTATAAACTTGCATTGTTCAATGTCATAAAGCAGCTGAAGCTCAGATGTTTATATCATAAACTACGTATTTAATTTAATAGACATAATGAAAGCCAAAATTGTCTGAACATATGTTCACGGTTTTCAGGAGATTTAATACAAACACTTTGGAACTAAGGACTCTGGAGAGTTTATTTAAAACTGTATAGTAGCCACACTAAACTTGTTGGTTGGTAGACGATGGTTAGACCTTGTGAATCGGATCTAGCCTTGATTACTATCTGGATAACGATAACGAATACAAATGCATTCACCAGTTGCGACAAACAATGTTTTAATATCTATCTTCCGACTACTTATTTGTAGACTTATACCATATTTTCTGAGATGAATGAATGAAGTTTAATAGGATGATAGGTATAATATGGTCTGCTTGGGATGTTATTATTTTACACTTTATCAACTGATGTAATTAGTAGTTTCTTTTAATTTTTAATCATGAATCAATTAGGCCTTCAATTTTTATTACTTTTCTGCTTACTCATAAGTAGTAAAAACAATTTAGTTGAATTCAGTGAACCAGGAATTTAAACGAATATCGTGTTACAGAAAATTGATCCGTGTAAGAATCACAGCTCTTATTGAAATTGACATGCACTAAACTAAATAGAGACGTGTAAGCCTTTAAAGTGACTTGGCAAAAAAAAGTTTCGTCGACAGTATTCACGTTTTCCCCACTATGGGATATTCAAGATTGAATGTCGAACATTCTCTGTTGGGATATATTCATTTTGAGCAGATGAGTTGATATTATCATCAAGTTGAAAATATCCTAAGTAGAGCTGGTGATTAGAACTGAAACCTTGTATTTTTCGACTAGATAATATGCAGATAAATTGAAAATTGGGAAACTTACTTTCTCGGTCAGCATGATATGAGATAAAGCTTCGTGATGTCTTAAATAAGTTTCTATTATTGGAAAATGTATTTGTACTCATAGGTAATAGCTGTGAAATCAGTTTGATCAATACTTCGAATGATACTATATATCTGGGTTAATTGTTTGCTAACTATTCAAATATTACAATAATCTTCCCTATATTGATTTATTTTAATTATTTTAATTAGACATTCGTAAATTCTCATAAAAGGTATATGTTATCATAAATCTTGATGCTTTAAAACTAAAACTACAAATGATAGTATTTTCTATAGATCTCTATCTCTCTTTTAGTGAAACACAATGTAAGTATTTTATAAATCATATCTGTAAAGTTTCAATCGAGTTCTTCAAAATAACGTATCTGGAATATATATTGGCAAAAAAGGAATGAACTTATTCCTTTATACGTGATGAGGAGTATTAGATAACTATGGTGAAGAAACTGATTTTAATATGAATTTCCTAATTCTTTAGGGTCTTAGTGTATATTACAAAGGAATTTTTTGCAATATATGGTACTAAATTAAAAGATTATTATCAATATTATTGTTATGTAATCGTGTAGATTTTTATAGTTCTAAAGACTTCATTATTTAGTTGAATTTTAGTCAATTGGTACAATACATAAATCGACATGTCATAGCACTAAATTTAACGCAACTGTTCCAAATAGTACTTATAAGATACATAGTACAGTAATTACTTACTTGACTTAGTCTAACCAGAGTTTTGTAAAATAATATATTACTATCTGTTTAGTACTCAGATAAATAATTTATCATTGTTGACCATCTGTGGTAAGTTGACTTAAGGACAAAACTGTGACACTTTTCAATGAATAAGAGAAGGAAATATATAAATAGGTGTTATTTATTGAGTTAATGTACTGAATTAAAAAAGGTCACTACTGAAAATATCTAATGAATAAATTAATAATTAGTCTTTCCTATTAAAGTTGGAAATTAAAATAAAGCTTGATTTCTTTTTTTTTATTTAAAAAAAGTAAACATTTGAAAATGACACTTGTTTTAATTACTGAGGTCATAACGATGCCTTAGATTTAAATCGTATTAACTCAATGTCAGTTTATGAACAAAGTCTTATGAAATATTTTGTACAGTTGTAACAAAGAACAGTTAGAAAGCTTCATTGTGAAATGAAGAAGATTAACGTTAAATACATATGAAATTAATCTAATAATTTAATGCATTATTTGATTAAGGATTTATGAAGTTTTGTCTAATTCAAACATAACTTTAATCTTGGATCTATTTAGTTGACAGATGTTATGGGAATAAAAATACAAGTCATGAAAATATACATTGTTATTTGTGACTGTTATATCCTGACGAGAATAATGAATGGAAACTGTTGGGATCTTTTGACTAGATTTCGCACAAATGCTACTTTCTATTTTATATTATGATGTCGGCTATTTGGCTTGTATATAAACTCAGTATGTTTGAAATATATGATTTATATCGTGGAGGCTGAGATTTATGTTCTGAACTCAACAGGCATGACTAGTCAGGAAGAAGGACCGATTAGTACTCTAGACTGCTTGTACGGGTTTATGCATCATCGAACACAAGACCACAAGTTATAACAGTAACATGTTATGGAGAATGGTAAGTTGTGTTATTTCATTCAGTTTATAAGGATTTTCGAACATAAATACTTAGAATAATCAAACTTATTTGAACAAATCAAATAGTTTAGCTATTGGAGTTATGTGATACGCCCCAAAAATTTTAAAATTATGAAGATTAACAGTTCAGATGGATTGAGTACAGTAAACTTCTCTAATTTGTATGATTACTCAAGATTTGACCAATTAGTAAAATAGCTGTCTACGCAAGATACTCAACATCCATTGGTCGGATACCATCAGCAATAGCCTTCTGTGGGAGAGAACAAACCAACTTCCAGCTGAAGAAGAAATTAGGAAAAGACGATGAAAATGGATAGGACGTACATTACGCAAGTCGTCAAACTGCATCACGAGGCAAGCCCTAACTTGGAATCCTGAAGGGAAGCGAAAAAGAGGAAGGCCAAAGAACACATTGCGTCGGATAATAGAAGCAGATATGAAAGCGATGAATTACAACTGGACGGAGCTAGAAAGGATTGCCCAGAACAGGGTTGGATGGAGAATGCTGGTGAGCGGCCTATGCTCCTTCACGAGGAGTAACAGGCGTAAGTAAGTAAGTAATTACAATTTTACCTAACTAATAGTTATATGATTTTCAATATTCAATGGTAAATTGATAAAAGTTGCATGCACTCAATTAAATTATACGTTTGAAAAAAACAAAAGCGTTCATTATATTGCAGTACTTTTTACTATATAGTAACAGTTAATCTTACAATGATTATTAAAGTATAATCAGATAAAATGAGGCTAGTCTCATTCTTGATATATAGTTTATGTGAAAGTAATTCATACAAAGTTTTGATCCAATTCTAAAGTGTAAGTTGATAACTGAGCAATACATTTAATCTAATTGTTACCAATCTTTTATGTAAAGTAAATTGAATGCTTACTTGATCATTTAATGCATATTGATAAGTTTTTAATTTTTTCAATACATCTTGATAATGACATTGATAAGATTCATAAATGATAAGTATTTGTTTTCTAAGTTTCATAACTTCCTGTAAATTACTAGTATTATCCAGTTGACTAAATAAAGAGATTAAAAAAAATAGATGGAAAACGTCAAATGAGCAGTTAAACGAAAATATAAATAATCATGACGTATATCCCATATATGACAGGAAACAGATTATATGTGGACCGAATCAAATTTTGCGTATCAGTTATTATGCTGAACGGTTGAGCATTTAAAATATTTTCTTTTGTGTTATTACTGAGATAAATGCCAGTTGATAAATTTAATGAGCTAAATGACATATATGTCCCCGGAATAATTGTGAAATCAATATTTGACTTTAATAGTTTAGTTCATGAGTCAATTAAAGCTAGATCACCATAGAAAACCTGAAAGCACTAAACGGCCGTTTCGTACTAGTATGGAACTCCTCAGCAGTGCGCATCTCCCAAAAAACTTTTTCAGATAATGTTCATCATATGCTCACTAGTAACTAGCTTCAAGAGGCATTTCCTAAAGTTTTAGTGAGTAGCCATGACCTTTGGAGTCTAATCGGGTCTGTTGTGAGATAGTAACTCACTGAAGACAATAATGAACGGTGGTGCAATTTCGTGGATTGGTTAAAGTTAGACATTAAGACTGTTGGATACCGGCTCAGTAGTCTACAGGTCAGGCGTTCGCTCAGGAGACCGAACGTCTCGGGTTCGAGTCCCACATGCCTGATCGTGGGTGCGCACTGCTGAGGAGTCCCGCAATAGGGCGAAACAGCCGTCCAGTGATTTCGGATTTTCCATGGTGTTCTGGCGTCAATTGACTCATGAATACAAATATTAAATTACTATAATTTCCATAAAACCCCGTTCTGACAATATTTGACTCTTTTGTAACTTTGAAATGATAAAAAAAGCTTGTTAAAGAAAGAACTATTTTAGTGAGTGAGAAATATGTATAAATAAATCGTATTTCATGAGTCATACGTGTTTACTGTTATAATGCTTTCACTAGACAAGGAATGATATGATCAAATATTCATCCTCGTGGACAATGTTGGAAACGGAAGACTTCAATACTAATTCACAGAATTAGTCAAAGCTAACTGAGATAGCACTTTGGTATATGTCACATTGAAATGTAATGTACTGTATAAGATGAAATATCATTTCATATTTATCTATTGCTATAATATTAAAAAGTGTAAAAAATTCAAAGTTTTTCTTAACGACGATACTATTTACAATCGTATTTACAATTAGTAACTACAAATGTTAGTTAATAATAAAATAATAATCAGATAGAGAGGTATTGCATCATTCAAAATCACTATCGACAATAATAAATAGTTTTTAAAATATAGAATTAAAAGTTCTGTAATCAAATGAAGAGGTGTTGCGTAGATTTTTTGTAAGAAAATCAAATATTGAAATGGAGTTACGTACTAATCTAACGGCTTATAAAATATGCTACTATTATAATAATAGCTAATCAATGTTCGCGAAAAGATAAAAAAGAGTAAAAAGCAATAGATTGTTGTAAAAGGGAGACAAAAATCGAAGTTAAGATTATAGAGAAATGGGACATTGCCCATGTCTTTGTATACAAAGATTAGACCTCACTTGTTCAATCGTTTGTTCCACCACATAAGTCATTAGTTTGTATTTCCTTTAAACCAATTCTTTTGAGTGTACGATTGGTTTCGGACGAATATTCTTGTAAAACTATGTGATAAAGATTTACGAAATGTTTCAGTATTGAAATAATAACGGGCTTCTGTAGTTTTTTTCTTTAGTGACGAAAAGTAATGTTCAGTGGTGCATTTTGAGAGACTCCACTATGTGAAGCTGAAATAATTTGCACCAGAAGGGCAAGCAGATTAATAGATGAACATTAATGTGTCCCAAAACAGTAGCTTATTCTGCGTATAACTGCGAATCAAAAGCCGATTACACAAGACAATTCGAGATTTAGCTGAACAGAAAGTCCTAGTTTATTTTTCAGAATCTCCACTGTAGTGTATTTATTGAACTGTATGTTCATCAAAACGATCTTCTTCAGTGTAACAAACTGTCCATAAATTGTCTTTAATCTTTTTGAATATATATGTATATAATCATGAAACAAAAGTATAATATGTTCTTTGTTTAATGACTAGTTTCAGGAAACATACTGATGGCGTTTACTTCAAATTATTCAAATCCTTTTTAATTTAGTTTCTGTGTATCATGTAAATAAGCGCATAGATCTTACTAGTGTAATATACGTGAGAAATAAATAGAAATCTTTCAGGTAATAATCAATAAATACAAATAGTTTTTTTAATTTTGACTGTCAATTATTCATTTCTCAAAACACCGACTCATTAGTAAATAAAAACTACCAAAATAGACATGCTCTCTGTCTTATTATAAGTGACGGTAGTGTTCAACCATTGAATTCACCCTGTAAACTAATTTTTTATGAATGTTTATAGTTAATTTCATTATTCATAAATTAAAGACTGTTCTTTTTTTTAAAAAAAGCGGACATTTAAATTAGTAAGTTAAAACAATAATTTAATTTTAAAATATGAAAACTTTAGTCAACTATGAGATGTTTATGGAATCTTTTGAAAAATTGATCAAGTTTTCATTTAGATCTGATTAATTATTTGTTAAAACATTGTTTTTGATAGAGAAATTTCATACAATTTTCAAAGTTATTCCGAAAAATTATTAGTGACTTGATTAATAAATTCATATTAATCTATTTATTGCCCGCCATTGGTTTGTTTTTATGCATTAAGTGAAGAAACGTCAGAAATACAATTTTTCTACTCATTGGGATATAACAAAAGTATAACTATTATGGTTCACTTATATTCTTACTGAAATGGCACAAAACATTCGTCGTTTCGTTTGTTCACGACGTAATAAATCGTTTATAAACCGAAACAGAGATACGAACATAGAGAATATTTAACGATGTAAATGAATTATATTAGGAATAACGAATTTTGATTAGAAAAACAACACTGAATAGAATTACCTTTTAAGATTATCACCATTATTATTGGATGTTATATCTTTACAATAAACATCATTATTAGCAGTGATTTTGTTACTGTAATCACTTTTTTCAAAAGGCTGTTGATATAAAAGGAACAATTCGAAGAAAACTAAATAAGTTAAAACAGACTGGAGAATATAAAAATTAATTGAATGCTTATATATAGAGATATAACACTTCCTTTATTTCGATTGTGCAGGGAAGTGGAGTAATACAATGCCTTACACTAAAACTACGATTAGATTAACCTCTGACCCGGATTTAATTTTCATGCTAAGACTCAAATTCAGTATCAACAGACTCAAACACCAACCCATTGTCTGTTAACTTGTTTAACGAATACAATGTTTATTTGTAATTGTCGACATTCCCCCTTTAGTTGACATTCATGGTTCACATGTAATAGAACTCGGGACTAAAAATGGGAACATTAAGAGATCCGTTCAGAAAGCAGAAATCACAACAGAATATAATCAAAGTATAGTTCTAAATACATTCAAATGTTGATATTCACGCTGAATTTCTCATAC
The DNA here is from genome assembly GCF_000699445.3 of Schistosoma haematobium. NCBI lineage: Eukaryota > Metazoa > Platyhelminthes > Trematoda > Strigeidida > Schistosomatidae > Schistosoma > Schistosoma haematobium. Next base: position 36,223,004 of record NC_067196.1, on the reverse strand, counting down.
AGCTGGCGAGTACCAAATAGCACCAAACGTATGTACTGAATAATGTTGCTTGCCGCAATCCGTCTACTCTATAAAACTGTGTAACCACACGGCTATTTGGAAACAGTTTACTCGGAGTCCACATTAGACAACAAAGACTAACCGAAATTTCAGCACTGAACATTAATAACAGGATAATTCAAACTCTTACTAATGTTTGTAGTTCTTTAATTTTCATGATAAAAACTAATTTTACTTTGAATAGCTCTTCATAAATCACCTAACTGTATAACTATTGTTGGTTGCGAGCTGGATATCTTCAAGGTTTAGCAAGAAACAATGATCTATAGCGTCAACCACGTTATGTGTAAGACAGTTATTGAAGATTCACACCAGGTTATGATTTCGTAACACCAGGAATTGATTGAAGGCTGACAATGATCAGACGAACTATTCCACAGTGATTCACGAGATTGATCACATCATGATAACTAAAGGTCATAAGTTTTTCGTTATTTTGAATACCAAGTTATGAAAGCTCAATGGTGCTTTTGTTAGTAGTGCAGCGTATTTTATTCCGTTATTAAAATCACTTTCGAATAAAATTGCATTAATGCTTTTTAAAATACTATGTGGGTATAGAAAAAATGATTAATTTTTACACATTGTTTTTGACTTGGCTGTCTGTTGATGACGTATTTATCCCTGAAATGACATAAGTGTTCAAGCTTTCTTTCAGTTAAGTATGGGGATATTTTTTAATTATCAGCCAATAGGTTGACTTAACTCATTTAAATAAGTGAGAGAAGTACAGAAAGGTCATATCATCAAATAAAATCGGAAGTCTCACTAATTTTTCCTATATATATATATATATATATATATATATATATATATACGCACATTCAACTCAAAATGTTTCGTTACCCTACATTTCTGGCTTAGTAGTCTACTCTGACAAAAACCATTTAACCGAAACTTAGTTATTTTTCAATCGTTGTATTCTAGAAGGTCAATTCAATAAATTTATCGATTTCTAACAAATCAATCTTTTATAAAATAGTGTTTAGTTACTTTCTTTGTCATGAGTAAATCTTGTTTACTGAGAAAAACCAAACAAACAAGGAAATGCTATGTACAGACAAAACTGATTGATTTATTTAGTTCTATGAATTTCATATGCTAGTTAGCTTATTCTTTATATAAAATGGAAAAAGAAAATTATGTTGAGATAATTTTACAAATGTTTATGATTTGTCTATGCTTTCATCAGATTTATTAAACTTTTATGCAAGTTATGGTCAGTCATATTGAATGTTGAATATTTAACGTAACTAATTTTGTCTTGTTTTTTCACTTCTACCTGAAGTTTGTGCTGATGAGGTCGTTCAGAAGAACGATGAAAGTTCCACGACTAAACCATCCAGCTCAGAGAACAAAACTCCACCAAAAACAAACAAATTCGCAACAATAATTAATATCTTTTATCCATTGTCTAAATGTTTTACGACCATTTCATCTGAACTTAGTCAAACATCTTAAACATTTGTATAACTAGTTAATGTCAGATGACTGAAAAAATTTAATATTTTCATTATAAAGCTGTTTACTTCAGTGATGATAGTGTTTCTGAATTCGATAATGAGTGATGTGAATAGAAGTATCATTCTAATCTAGATTGTATGTAGTTTTAGGTGAATAATATCACTTAAGTAAAAATGTAATTACAGAGCTTTTGTAAATTGACTTCAGTCAACCAAAGATCAAATGAGTTACTTGACTTAGTGTTCAGTTTATATTAGGATCAAAAGAATTCAATCATCAATAAGAACTTGAAAACATAACAGTGTTGGCTACTCAATGTTGATTAAGTGTTGTTTTATTGTAATTTGTAAACAAATATCTTTAGATAAAACTTTTACATATTAATTTGTTTAGATAATCAACTTTAATTAATGTCAATCAAACACATTTCCTCATAGTTACGATGAGTAGTAATATATATGTCACTTACTCAATGAAGAAAATTGTAATAGAACAAAGGTAATTGTTTCAGAAATGCTACATTGTTTACTAAGAATCGAACTCAATCATTAGATATATTCATATTTTGTTGTTTTTTTTTTTAAAAAAAATAAGCATTTTAAGTTTAACTGATTTTTGGACAAATTTCTGCTGGTTTTATTTTTGTACTTCTATGCATCCAATTGTATTGATTTAAAGTCTTATAAACTTACATTATAACTAACTACAAAAAAAACGATGAGAGAATAGTTAAATTGACATAGATTTTGTTTGGTAAATGTTGAATTAACCGCGGTTATATAAATGTTAGCAATGATATATCATAACTCAATTAGAGTAGAACTACACTTTAAATTAATTTCATACCAGTAAACTAAATTTTATAAATCATCTACTGTTGCTAGTGCAATGAATTGTTAAGTGAAACATTGAAAAACTCTAAGTACTATTATTATTATTATTATAAAGTGAATTTAGATTTTTTGATGAATATTTGGATCCTTTCTAGATGTAATTTAAACATTAAGATAGATATTATATTGTTGACTACGATTATCCAAAATTGAATAAGTATATACTATAGTAGCAGATTATTCAATTCATTTATATATTCATGTTTCATTCTTCATGATAAAACAAAAAAAATCAATTGTGTAGTGAATAATTTTACTGCTCTTAACTACAATATAATTATGTATTGATTGACTCGATATAAGTGATTACTACCAGTTTTGTTTAGTCTTTTAAATACTGTTTATATATTTAAAAGAAAAAGTATTTTACACCAAGAATAATATAATGATAAGAGCTGAACAGATAAACTAGATGAACTCAAACTCTCTTAACAACCACTCGTGTACATTAGAAACGATAAGGTCAAGAAATTGTGAAATTAAAATGTAACAGATTCATGAGAGTTTATTATGAAAATGTCATTATTCACAGATAGTCAACAAATTTCTAATAAATATATCTTTAGGTGTATATGAGACGATTGTGCAATACAATTCATGAAATATGAATCACACTAACTAACCGATTTCATCAGTTTCAATCAACACATCTTTCACGATAAATGACGATTTAACTTGCTAAAAGCAAAACTTATTATCAAGATACTGTAAGGTTACAGTGTAATTATTGAAGTTTAGTTTGATATTGTAGGTTACATTAGCACCGATTAAAAGTAGTGAAATTCTATTCAGATAAAAAGGTTTTGATCAATGTCAAGTATATCCTACAGTTTCGCGTGGCCTATACGTAAAGTAGGATCAAAGCCAAAAAAATATATCAGTTAACCTAAAATACACAAAATGGAAAACTTCTCGTTAGACACATTTTAATTCTGGATCATTAATGCTAATTCACAGGTTCTTATGTGAATTTCCAAATTAAACTCTACTCACAATTTCTCACAATAAGGAATTCATTATATTCTAGAAACCTTGTTCGAAATTATGATTGTGTGTAGTAAAAACTAGTCTCAGAGAAGAAGAACAACTTAATTTCACCAGGTATGATTGTTTGCACTGAAGATAGTTATGGAAATCGTAGTCAAACATAAGAACACCACATTAGTGGGAAAGCATATTGAATTGAACTTCTAAAGCTGAGAAAAGTACCTAAATTATGTAACTAATCGTACTGAGAGAATAATCTTGCATGATATAGTAAAAGCATTTTTATTTACAAACGTGATGTGATTCATATGTCGAAAAAAGTACAGTTAAACCACTTCTCTGCAATACAATAATATTTGTTATTAATACGTTATTTATACGAGTAATTATTCATATTCTGTGATAGAGCCGTTGTAAATGAATTCATTGTAACTTAAAAACTATCAGATAAATTTCGATCCAAACATATCAAAGACAATATTCTCATCATAACAGTATGAAAAGTCTACTTTGATTCTCCTTAGTTGAAGTATTTACCTGGTATATATAAAGTTGGCCATCTATAAAACATTGGGATATATAGTGTTTCTCTTTTATTTATTTGTGAACACTTGTAATCAAATATGAGAATAAAGCTAAAAAAATTCATATTTTGCATGAAAATGATATTGGATAACATATTATCCAATCCCATGTTATTCATATGGTAGTGTAAATTGACTATAATCTAAAATAGTCATGTTACAAAAATACTCATACTATTTTGTATATTACAGCTATCCATTACAACTTTGGGACATCCACAATATACATCGATTTAAAAAGATTAATTAAAGAATGTTCACTGTTTTTCACTTATATTTATTTCCTTTAAACAATCATTCAATTGTAGACTGAATATTTTATTTTAACATTTAACTATTTTTCAGTAGTTATTTTAAAATCATTCTGAATTAAACTTTCTAAACTAAGATTGGTAAAAATAAATGTTGGTAAAATAAAAGTACAATTTTAAAATAAGTGTAAAAATCACAAAGCATATATATATATGGGAATATTGAACTCACATGAACAGTTGCCATGACAACACTATTTTCCTCCTTATAACAATTGTTTAGAATAGTTTGCTTATTACAATTTTGGCCATTATATACAACCTTTGGAATGATATCCATATTGGTAATTTTTAGCGCAGAAAAATTCTTTGCCAAATTTTGTAATCTTTCATATTCTAGAAAAAGTTTATGTTTAATTTCACAAATTCGTTCTTTTTGTTGTTGATCTATTTGCTGTTTACAGTTTTGAAAAAAGTAGTCATTAAACAAGTATATGTATGTAATTGTGGGTAAATGAAATGAAAACTAATGAATCAAACTATTATAGAATGAGCAGTTGATAATTTAGTTATTCGCCTCAACTGAATTATTTTTGTTCATTGAATCGAGAGGACTAGTTTATTATCGGTTGTGTTCTTTTTTTAATGTCTTTATGTCAAGTGGATTAGCGATAATCACTAACAATTTTGTGATTATATACAATACTATGCATTCTATAATGAGTTGTAAAATATTTCAACAGCCACCTAATAGTTCGAATATTTGATCCTTAGGCACCATATTATGTACTGAAAACGTGATACGTTTATATCCTATAAGTAAGATGACATGAAATCTCCAAAAGTATTTTGTGGTTTCCACTAAACGATTTCAAATGGCATGGTTACTTAAAACTATGAGTTCTATAAATTTGTGACTGACTAATTGTGTACTAAAAGAAAGAGTAGGATGTTTATTACATAAGCATACCTAAATTTGAAAAGGTCATATCGTTAATCACTACTCCCTTCCGTATTATTTCATTTAATCAGAAGAGAATGAATATTTTGGTAAAGTAGTGAACAACTAAAAGTTATCACGAGATTAGTAACTAAAACAGCAGTAAAAAACAGCTAACAGCAATTTTTTATAAAGGCGAATAAGTGACTAGTCATTTTCACTATACTGCTTCTCTAAACCACTCTGCCATGTAATACTGAATGCCTTGAGAATTATCATGGACACTAAGTTGACCAATAGAACTTAATAAGTAACATTTTAAAATATTTTAGGGATCCTACCATTTGATAGAATTGTAGAAGAACTTTGGCATGAAATTTAAAATTGTATCAGTTAAATTAATTCTCCGAGTATTAATTGTTTAATCTGAATTCCGAAAACGAACTTTAAACCGTTGGCGATAAAGAATATTGTATTGGTCAATACATTATCTGACAAGGTATACAGTTATCTATTATTGGTGTGTACCAAATTTATTTTGGTGCGTAATTATTTCTCTAATCTGTTTTATACACCGGTGCAGGTGTTAATTTCGTTATCTTTCACTTCTGATCATTTGAATTTACACAGGAAATACTTAGTTTTTCGTTCTGAGACTATAAATGTTTCACCGTGAAGCTGCTTTAAGTAATCATTAACAAAGTCCTATATAATGATACTTTTTTAAAAAGGTTTCTAGTATGAAAGTAAGCAGCCGTTAACAAACATTATTCCTCTGGTTTGATAAAGCTTTGGTTGTCAGAGATCTGTAAGAGGGAAAAGAGGAAGTCATTTATTTCATTAACTACTGTTCGGAATTTTTAGGCGATTTTAACAATTTTGACAGTAGACACAGATAAAAACAGATCTACATGTTGTCTAGGACTTCATATTGTCCCACACCTAAATACTTACGGAAAACAAATGAGAAAATATTAACTGTTAATTTGTAACATGTCTTCAGCAAAATTTCAAAAAGGTATGTAGTTTTGAAAAATACTACGTACATCTTTAGTTAAAATATCATAGCTTTTATAACTAAACCTTTATTTTACTCAATAATGTCAGATATTCACGGTTGTTATCCACCTTAATATCTCACTCCGTTTCGAGAAAACCTAAAGACCAGTGGTTAGACCTAATCAATGTGTTAAATTCAAAGAATAAAGGACTTGATTCTCCAGGTGTTTTACAATGAAATTTAAGAAATTAAAGCTGGTACAATTGACGGTGTTCTCTACTGAAGCTAATCATATGGAGATATAATTGACTGAAGAATTAAGAATAAATTGCATTATAAATGACAGGAATGCCAATGAATAACATGGAGTACTATCAAAAAGTTTGAATGAAATCTTTTAGTTGTCTACTGTATATACATTTTTAATAAAATGTACTTTAAATTGACTTTCCCGAAAAAGTACCGCCAATCTGAAAACATTTATACATTACAAACGAAACATTCTGCAACCTCTCTCTTTCATTCAAGTAAGTTGTGAAAATCATTTTTAATTAATAATGCTATTACCAAATGTCTTACAGTTTTCATACTCTTAATCCTAAAACATAGCATAAAGTTGAGTTTAAACCAAACTCAGCTTACACTAGTTTACTCGTTCGATTCTAATTTTTCTCCAATGTATTTGCTTGTCATAATGAAACCATGACGAAGAATGAACTTCATATAAACACAGTCTAAATAAACCATTGTTTAGTTAGCAAACTTGAACAATTTGTCAAACCTGCAGAAATAATGTTATAGAATAACTCATATTCACTTGCCAATGTTTACTTGAATCTTCCCATTGATGTTTAGGATTGCAATTGATCAGTCTCTATTGACATATGTGCATCCCGTGAGAATTACCTTGACATTGCCTGAATTCACAAGCATTATAAGCAAAGATGGATAGTGGGCAGCAATGGAATCCATGACACGTGTTTCGTTCTATTCGGGACTCTTCAGCTGGATGTACCTGCATCTCAGAGTTGATTTTAACTCCGGGACTCGGACCCAGGAGTGAACATGAATTTTGGGATGAAGGTGCATAGCACGATACACGCGTCCTGGAACCCACTGCTAGCCACTATCCATCTTTGTTTATATTAACTCATATTATAACTATAATGTCATAATATAGTTAATTTGAAAATCGAAAGTCTAAACGATGTAAAATTTACAAATATGATCACCCAAGTAAAATGTTCAAGTTTTCTATGCAACAATGCTATTTCAGTAAGTAAATATTAAACCAAATCTATTTTGAAAGAAAACCAATAGAATGATGATTACCTAGTTAAAATTTATGCTACGTATATTCATTCGAATAAAAATCAACAAATCGATGGTGAAGCTTACCTGTGATTCACACACATCATTCTTTGGTCCTTCACCAAGTTTACACAAAATTTCTTGCTGACATCTATAGCCAAATTGAAAAACAGAAAAGTAATTTACATCATATTGTAGACGAGATTATATATATATTCAGAGAGGGGTTTTGTTGATGTTATAGTAATTCGATAATTGAATTCATGAGTCAGTTAAAGTTAGACCACCATAGAAAACCTGAAATCATTGGCCAACCGTTTCGTCCTAGTGTGGGACTGCTCAGCTGTGCCCATCCACGATTGGCTTGGTTAAACTTAGACATTAACATCGTTGGATGCCGGCTGGCTCAGTGGTCTATTGGTTATATATGGTCTTATTAATTAAAATAATTTGTTGATTGATTAATAAATATAAAAGGATGAATAATTATCATTTTTCTTGATTGTTCTACTAAAAAATGAAATACTTTTTCAAACTAAGACTATAGATTATATGATAAAGAGAAAGATAACATTGAAAATGTTTATTCATTTGTATTTCAACAAATAAGTGAATTAGGAATTGTTTTTATAAAGAAAAGTTATTGCGAAGTATTTGAACTAACGAAACCTGATAAAGAAACTGTAATTTTTAAGTTCACAAATTAAATGATAGTTAAAGATAATTTACAGTACAGATTCAGTTTAATTATTCTTTGCAGAATGTTAATTATGTGTTATGTGAAATTTACAAGATGATTTTGCAAACTGCTTTCACCAGTCTCAGTTCAATATTTTTTAAGTTGTAATTTGTGACAGAGGTTTTATTTATGACTCCTTGAAGAATTTCGATGCAGTAATCATTGTGTTTAACTTTGTGAACTATTATGAAATGAAATGACAAAGCTTGTCATTTAAAATGTTCTCTTTAAAAAGTGTACTGTAAACTGATTGTCGAAAGCATAAAGATATATTTTTGATCAAAACAAAATACAAAAACTGTAAAGAGTAAAAGATCAAGAATTACTATCCATTGGAAGGGTAATATTACCAAAACTGTTTTGCTACTGTATATATATTGAAATTCAATAGATGACTGATAGTTTATTTTCGTATTATTCAATGGGAAGTTCGAAATTAATTCGAAGCTTTACTAATGTGATTGAAATTTTATGGATGTCCAGTCGGCTTTTGGATAGAAACTTTGAAATTAAAGATTTTGGCCGTTTTATGGTTTTTCGTATCATTTTATATTAAATCAACCACTGTTTACCACTCAAACAGCTAGTGATATTTTTATAAATACATAATTTCACAAAGCCTTGCTAGAAGGGAGTAAAGTATAACAGTTTCATGAACAAAGCAAACACTTAAATAGTGGGACCAAATATTTTATTGTATAACAACTCAGTTCGGCAGAAAGAAGGAAAAATAATTTCAGCTTAGGAAAAGATGATTCAAACAAACAATAAAAAATGAGTACCAGTTTAGTTGGTTTCATATTTTAGTATTCTTTATGAGCTGAAATGTATTGAATTTGTCACTCTGTAAATTTCAATATTAGAATGATATTGAATACGTGTTTAATCTGTTGATTTAGGAGCTGAAGGGACGAACTTCAAAGCAAAATTATATAGCTTAACTGGAATGAAATTATTGATAGTGGTTATTCATAAATAATTGTCATAAAAGTCTAGTATGAATAGAAATACAAATAAACGGTTTGTTCCTTGAAAAACGAGTACCTACACAACTGAATAACAGCTAAAAATGATCTAAGTTATTTTTAAACGATCAAACAATATACTGTTTAAGCGAATATTCATATAAATTTTCAACTCTCATATACACATATTTGATAATTAGTAAAACATATACTGAGTTCGAAAGGATTAGTACTGAAACACATTCATGAATTTGATTTTAGATGACCATAGAAAAAGTATGTAAACAATGGTAATATTGAAGGTCATGAAAAAAATAATATTCAAAACGTTTGGCTAAAATTTGTAGCCCAATTGGGTGCTTTTGGCGGTGTTGTATTCACAAAACTAGACGGTTTAATTGTGAGACTTCCACTATCGTCCTGGACAAAATCATCAGCGTTTATTCCATAAAGTAAATATTTATATATACAGTTTATGAGTAACATTTATTTTGTTAAAATAAATTCGAAAAGAAATGCTTGTGATGTTGAGTGACTGAAGGCATTACAATACGTTTTCATCATCGTTTTGTCGATATTCACAATATCATGTAAAATAACATTACCATCTATTATGTAAATCACTTTTATTGATTTATCGAGTAAACTGACTGCAAAGTAATTGATTATAAAGCGTTTCATTTCAAAGTTTGTTATAAAAATGCTGAGTGAAGGTTAGCGATTCAATGTCTAAATGTTAGATACATAGGTTGTCATTTAGTTAGAAGAAATAAAAAGTTTGTTATTAAAGTGAATTATTAAAGTAATTTGTTGCGGCTTCTACAACAGCTGATCACTTAATGCCATGATAATGAAATTATGAATTGATGAACATTCAGTTATAAGTTTAATTAAAAATTGAGGTATTTTTATTTCAATGGTTGGTTTCATGAGTCAATTGAAACTAGTTTACCATGGAAAACCTCGAATCACTGGACGGCCGTTTCGTCCTAGTGTGGGACTCCTCAGCAGTGCGCACCTACGATCCCGCCCCCCGCGAGCGCTTAACCACTAGACCACTGAGCCGGCATCCAACGTTGTCAATATCTAACTTCAACCAATCCACGAAATCGAGCAACACATTTATTGTTTATTTATTTATAGAACATTTTTAAAACTAAAGTATTTGGTTATGAAATTAAAACGGTCTTATATATTTTCTTAAATACCAGTTAAACAATTTGAAAATGTTTAATTGCTATAAATAATATCTTAATGGATAAAGTTTATTGGACTACTTCTTGTCTAAACCATATTAGGGAAATTTTCTTTGCCTGACCACAAATAAAAGTTGATATAATAGTCTTCAGTATAAAACAATATGTATTTATCAATACTCTATTATATCAAGTATCATTATTGTCATCGGAAAAATTGTTTACGGAATAATTCTACATTCATTATTTATTGTATGTCTACTTTAAATATATTCATTTCGAATAAAATATTTTTTAGGAACATCAAAAAATTAAAAGGATGATCTGTAAAACTACAGACCAGTATTTTTATTCGTTTGTAAGTGTATTTTTATATATATGTGTGGTTGTTTATTTCTACGTTAAAGAGGTTTCTGACTCCATGTCTAACCTTCCTCCTGTACACAAACTTGAGACCGGCAGTAAACCTAGAAGGTCTTTAGGCGGAGCCAACATCAAAGTCAGAATCTTCAATACGAACATCAAGACAGTTCTCATGCATGGAGTTGAAACATGTCAAACTACCACAACAATCATCAAAAAATTACAGGAATTTATAAACATCGTCTACGCAAGATACTCTATGTCCGTTGGCCGTATGCTATCAGCAATAGTTTGCCGTGAGAAAGAACAAATCAACCTCCGGCTGAAGAGGAAATTAAGAAAAGACGATAGTAGTTGATAGGATATACATTACGGAAAACTTCAAACTGCATCATGAAGCAGAAGGTAATTTGAAACCCTTAAGGGAAATGGAAAAAAGGAAGACCAAGGAACAAAATGCGTCGAAAATTGGAGGCAGATGCCAAAAGAATGAATGGCAACTGGAGACAACTGGACAGGATTGCCTAAGACAGATTTTGACGGAGAACGCCGGTGGGAGGCCTGTGCTCGTATACGAGGGGTAATAGACGTAAATAAGTAAGCAAATAAGTGCGCTTGTGCAGCTCACATACTTTTAAAAAAGTGAACTGATCGATTTTTGCCTAGGCTTAATTAGTTTTCATGTTTGAAATATTCTTTAAACTACAGTTATATCTGTTACAGTTTGAAGTAGTAAGTTACGTATTTTTCTAATAAAGATTTTTTGCCAAAGGATTGGCAATTCAGCTTAAGACTACCGTGAGATTACTAGCAATGATAAGAAAATGATTTGATAGCTGAATAATCTAATAAAATCAGAATATCTTTTTAGATAGAATAAACAAGATGATAATAACTGGCAAGGTACTTCGCTTTATCTTTTAATTATTCAATAACTTTCCCTAAATACATATTTAATTTGTATACTGGAAAATAAAATATTTAAGAAGGAACGAATTGAGCGAAGAAATTTCTTTTCAATTAGTTTTTCATCATGGCTCTACACTAATATATATACGTTTTACAATAATCATATAATACTCATCGAGTGGATACGTTACGTAATAATTACATAATGACCTTTAAATTAACATTCAGTAATTGGAAGAGAGAGGATTATTAATATTCAAAGTAATCAAGAAGTTGCTATGTTGCGTAATATAAGAAACAAAGAAGGAATAGAATTTTACCGGATGGTCAATAGGATAGTAGTTACGTAAGAATCAAGAGATGAATGTTGAGAAGTTATAAGGCTCAAAAGCGATAGAAACAAAATTACAAAAAATTTTAAAATAAAAATAAAAATGGAAGAAGTATGAAAAATAGTTCTTCTGACGGAAATGTTATACTGAAGGCCAGGGTAGAGAAAGTGGTTGTACGAATTTCTTTTGTATGCAAAGGTCAGGTTTGTGAACATGGATTGCGATGGCTTCCGCAATATGCAAAAGGCGCACTCGTAAACCATGTGGTAGATTTGATGGAATATTGTAGATAACCTTAAAAGCTTTATTCACTTCGACTTGATGACCTGTGTCAACCAAGTGAGAGAGAATAGAACTTTTAATCACTTTCACCTGTCCTTTGCTTAGCCATGTTGGATGATGTTCTGTAATGCGCTGACGGACCTGTCGAATTGTACGCCCAATATAACTGGCTCCACAGGAGCAGTTGAAACGATAGATACACATAGATTTGGCGAATTCTGGCAGTCTGTCTTTAATGGATGTTCTTATTTTTGGGTGGTTGTAGAAGATGACATTTAATTTGGCAGCATTGAATGTTTTTGTACCGCTCTTCTTAGTTTCTGAGTCATGACTTCTTCAATGGTGTCATTTATGAATTGAAGTTTTATGAATAATACCTTCTTGGGGACAGTGGGTATTTTTATCTTTGTTTTCTTCTCCGTCATATGTTTTTCGATGAATTTCATTGGGTACCCATTCAGACTGAGTAGGTTCCGAATATTGTTCAATTCATCTTCAATAGTGTCTTCAGAACAGATCATTCTAGCACGATGTGTCAAGATCTTTATTAAGTTCCTTTTGTATCTAATTGGAACTGCACTGTGGAAATGAGTGTATTGACCAGCTGCTGACTTTCTGTGTACTCTTCTTTTTATAGTTCCGTCTGTTCTTCTAGTTAGTTGGACATCTAGAAAAGATATGCTATTATTTTGTTCATCTTCTGATGTAAAGTTAATTGATGGGTGAACGTTATTAAATATATTAAGTAAATTATGCTTATCATTTTCTTTTTCTAATACTATGAAGGTATCATCTATATAGCGATAGTAAGTTGGTAAATGGGTAATTGTACTTTTAAGTGGTCCATTTTCCAGTTTTGCAAGGAAAATATTGGCCAGTAGAGGGCCCAATGGTGATCCCATGGCGACTCCATCTAGTTGTCTGTAGTATTCATTGTCAAATCTGAATTGGACGTTCATAGTGCATCTAAGAATTAACTGTTTTATCGCGCATGCGGGAATCGGGGTTTCTATGCGTCTCGCCGTTAGTTCATTGCAAATAAATTCAACCGTTTCGCTATATAGATGATACCTTCATAGTATTAGAAAAAGAAAATGATAAGCATAATTTACTTAATATATTTAATAACGTTCACCCATCAATTAACTTTACATCAGAAGATGAACAAAATAATAGCATATCTTTTCTAGATGTCCAACTAACTAGAAGAACAGACGGAACTATAAAAAGAAGAGTACACAGAAAGTCAGCAGCTGGTCAATACATTCATTTCCACAGTGCAGTTCCAATTAGATACAAAAGGAACTTAATAAAGATCTTGACACATCGTGCTAGAATGATCTGTTCTGAAGACACTATTGAAGATGAATTGAACAATATTCGGAACCTACTCAGTCTGAATGGGTACCCAATGAAATTCATCGAAAAACATATGACGGAGAAGAAAACAAAGATAAAAATACCCACTGTCCCCAAGAAGGTATTATTCATAAAACTTCAATTCATAAATGACACCATTGAAGAAGTCATGACTCAGAAACTAAGAAGAGCGGTACAAAAAACATTCAATGCTGCCAAATTAAATGTCATCTTCTACAACCACCCAAAAATAAGAACATCCATTAAAGACAGACTGCCAGAATTCGCCAAATCTATGTGTATCTATCGTTTCAACTGCTCCTGTGGAGCCAGTTATATTGGGCGTACAATTCGACAGGTCCGTCAGCGCATTACAGAACATCATCCAACATGGCTAAGCAAAGGACAGGTGAAAGTGATTAAAAGTTCTATTCTCTCTCACTTGGTTGACACAGGTCATCAAGTCGAAGTGAATAAAGCTTTTAAGGTTATCTACAATATTCCATCAAATCTACCACATGGTTTACGAGTGCGCCTTTTGCATATTGCGGAAGCCATCGCAATCCATGTTCACAAACCTGACCTTTGCATCCAAAAGAAATTCGTACAACCACTTTCTCTACCCTGGCCTTCAGTATAACATTTCCGTCAGAAGAACTATTTTTCATACTTCTTCCATTTTTATTTTTATTTTAAAATTTTTTGTAATTTTGTTTCTATCGCTTTTGAGCCTTATAACTTCTCAACATTCATCTCTTGATTCTTACGTAACTACTATCCTATTGACCATCCGGTAAAATTCTATTCCTTCTTTGTTTCTTATATTACGCAACATAGCAACTTCTTGATTACTTTGAATATTAATAATCCTCTCTCTTCCAATTACTGAATGTTAATTTAAAGGTCATTATGTAATTATTACGTAACGTATCCACTCGATGAGTATTATATGATTATTGTAAAACGTATATATATTAGTGTAGAGCCATGATGAAAAACTAATTGAAAAGAAATTTCTTCGCTCAATTCGTTCCTTCTTAATTTACCAAATGGCAAAATGGGAATTTTCACTAAATAAAATATTTATCACAAGTCCAGTGTTAAAGCTGAATTATAATTATTTGTAAATGTGTCCAATAAAACACACAGAATTGCGTTTTTATGTCACACACTATGTGTCATTACTTTGTCTTGCAAATGAGATATTATGCGTCTTTCAAGATTTACAGAACAACTTATACGAAGAAAATGATGAAAAAGATTGATGAAATTTGTAAATTAGTTCTTAGTTATTCTATTTTAGGAATCATGATTTACTGTTAAATGATGATAATACTGTTGTGTTTTCCAGTTATTTGCATATGTTTACTTCTAGATAACAGATAAGAATTAATATTACTTAAAAAAGACAATAATCTAAGAAAACGCGGATCTGACTAACAATGACTTCAAATAGATTTAAATATGATTAACTATTTCTATTCAATGCTAAGAATATAGCTTTTGTAAATCAAGTACAATAGTTTTATGTTTTAAATCAACTTTTAATTTTTAATATTTTGCTTGAAGCATCTTATAATGAGTAATCAGTCAGCTACAACGTAGGACCAGGCACATATGTGCATCGGTCCAGGTTGCCATACCGCATCAGCACAACAAGATGAACACCGGACTCATAGCAGTGGTTAGGTCAAAGGTAGTAATATATGAGAGAAAGATTGCATATAGAGATATAGTACAAGAAGAAACAATTGGTTCGTAGAAAGAAAGATATGAAGCGATTTTAATCTCTTAGTTTAAGGGAAGACAGGGAGTGTATACACCCACGCCATTGTGATCGATTCTGAGCCATGTCACCAAGAGTCTCCAACCATTGGTTACGATAGTCACGCGGACCACAACCAAGTAGTCTGCATCTACCAACATGGCTCAGACTAGAAGTTAGTGACTTCAAGCACTGATCCCACGTTTTGGTTTGGCCGCCCCTAACTTTCTTCCAACCATTTCCAATACCGGATAGCATTGCACGTCGTGGTAATCGGTGTTTAGGCATACATAACACGTGGCCCAACCATCTCAGTCGATGAAGATTCATAACCTCATCAACAGATTTACCATCATTCCCTAATACCCTGCGTCTAACCTCACTATTACTTACCCGGTGATCACAGCAGACGCCAGCAATATTTCTAAGGCATCTGTGGTCAAATACTAATAGCTTACGAGTGTCTTCTACTCTTAATGGCCATGTTTCGCTGCCGTAAATGAAAACAGAACGGACTGCCGCGCAGTATACTCGTCCTTTTATTGATAGACGGATATCTCGCCTTCGCCATAGGTGACGCAAGTTGGCAAAAGCCAATCGAGCTTTTCGAATCCGTGCTGAGATTTCGTCCGATGCCAACCCATTAGGGCTGATCAGACTTCCAAGATAAGTGAAGTTGTCAACGCGTTCGACTACTTCACTCCCTATCCTTAGTTCAGGTGTTAACGCAGACCAGTCCTGAAGCAACAACTTGCATTAAGAGGGAGAGAAGCGCATTCCAAACATCCTGGCACTGTTGCTCAGTGCTACCAGAAGACTCTGCATTTTGTCAGCGTCTTCACCAAACAGGACTATATCATCTGCGTATTCTAAGTCGATAAGTGGACCTCCTGGTAGGAGATCAATACCCGAGAACTCAGTCGACGAGAAAGTTATTTCCATCAGTAGATCTATGATGAAGTTAAACAAAAATGGGGAAAGTGGACAGCCTTGACGGACACCACTTGAGGTTGCAAAAGTGGATGACAGTTCGCCATAAGCTCTGACTCGACTAGTAGTGTCCGAGTAAAGAGCCTTTACAAGGTTTATGTACTTCTGGGGTACGCCTTTCAATGACAGACACTGCCACAGAATCTCGCGGTCTACCGAGTCAAATGCTGCTTTTAAGTCGAGAAAGACCACCATTGTCGGACGCCGATAAGTATGCCTGTGTTCTAGAATCTGACGAATGGTGAATATGTGGTCGATGCAGCCACGACCAGGTCTGAAACCAGCTTGATTCTCTCGTGTTTGCAGTTCACGAGTCTTAGTTAGGCGTCTGATAATTATCGAGGCTAGTATTTTAGATATTATATTAGTTAAACTAATCCCTCTGTGGTTGTCACAGGATGATTTTGACCCTTTCTTATATATTGGGACGATAAGTGATTGTGACCAACCAGATGGAATAACGTCTAACTCCCAGATCTTAGCTAAAATATTAGTCAACCTAATCGCTAAAATTGGACCACCATCCTTAAAGACCTCTGGAGCCAATCCATCTGGACCAGCTGCCCTTCCTCGTTTCAGATTAACTATAGCCTTTTGAACTTCAGCAAGAGTTGGGGGACCTACTTCAATGTTCCATTCACACTGTCTGGGAATGGAGGGTAGTTGTAGAGTAGCTGAAGGCCAGCTGAACTGTTCTCTGAAATGTTCCGCCCATCGTTCTAAACGCCTGGACTGGGAGCAGATGAGTGTATCGTCTTTTTCCGATATAATCTCACTTACACTTGACTTATTAATTCCAGTTTCTTTTATTAGTCTGTAAAGCTGTCTTGTGTTCCCTATAGTCGCCGCCTTTTCCATCTCTTTTGCTTTCGTTGCCCACCACTGCTCACGGTCGTTTCTTAGACTTTTTCTTAACCTAGATCTGATTTGTTGTCGCTCTTCATCATGTTCGGAACCTGATGGGACGAGTTTGCGAGAATCCATCAGTGTGATAGACTTTGAAGAAATCCACTGGTTCTTTGTAACTCTGTGGTTTAAGTCGCTAATAGATGTCACTGCTGCTTCCACAACTGCTTCAAAGCAACATCTGGGTCAGCCTCGTCTTCAGAACTACCTAATCATGACCTCAGTTGTTCCTGGAACCTACTTTTGGTTTCCTCGCTACTCAGTTCGGTTCTAATGGGTCTTTTTTACTGTGGCTTTTTTGCGTCCAGTGAGGAGCAGGCAGATGCGTGCCCGTATTAGGGCGTGGTCGGAGTCCAAGCAGGTACTCCAGAATGAGCGACAATCTCCTACCGACCCTCTCCAACGATGACTGATGGCAATATGGTCTATTTGAGTCCGTCGTTGGCTTTGTGCAGGCGGTCGCCACGTTAGACGATGTCTCTCCTTATGCTTAAAATTTGTGTTTGCTAAAAATAAGCTATTGTCTGAACACAGTTGCAGCAGACGGTCACCATTATCTGTTCGCTGTGCCGGAATGCTAAAATATCCACCTAAATGCCTTTCTGTTTGGTTTAAGCTACCTATCTGAGCATTAAAGTCACCCCCTACGAGTACTATGTCTGAGCGTTTAGCTTTCTGAAGAAGTTCGGACAGCTTTCTGTAAACTTCATCTTTCACATCATCTGAGCTGCAGTCAGTGGGAGCGTAGGCAGAAACGACGAAAAGGCAACGACGTGTGTCCCTATCCTTCCGAGTTCTTACGGAGCCGTTTAGCCGAACAGCACATAGACGACTGTTGACGGGGATTCACTCTAGCAGTGCTTGTTCCGCCCTCATGCTTAGTGCTAGGCCTACACCTGCCAGTCCACGAGAACTGGCCATCGGGTCACCAGATACACGTAGGGTGTATCTCGTTGGCTCTCCGTTCTGCCGAGGTGAGGTCAAGTGAATGACCACACTGGAATCCTGTATGCGTGTTTCGGAGACACAGCATACATCAATGGAAAGAGATTCTAGGGTTTTAGCCAAGGAAGCCTGCTGACCGATTTGACATAGAGTGCGTACGTTGAAGGCTCCAATGTGTAGTTTGGAGCGAGGTTTCAGTAGACCTGGGACAGAGTTTTGAGCAACAGAATCGTTGGCTATGGTGACACTTGAGGAGGAAGCCGAAGGAGGAAGTTTAGGGTTGAAAGTCGATGTAGGAGGAATAATAGGAATTGAAGAGGAAGGTTGATTATGAATACGGTGGTCTTGAGTGCTGTTAGAGGTATGAGGACGGTTATCAATTCCCGGTTGCCCACACCGTGGAAGGGTTCTTCTGGAGGTCCCTGAAAAGGAAATTGGATTAGAGGTGGTCTCAGTGACCTGAGAGCGTGACTGCAGTGCCCAAGGGACAACTGCTTGAGGCCGGTCGCGCACGGCCTTTTCGTGGGAGGTTTTTGACGTATTAACTCCGTTCTTCAAAGGGCCTTACCGCTGGAGACGGAAATCCGTGAGGTAAGGTGAAGTGCGCATTTTTAGGGTCGACCTTTTCTAACCCCACCCCTCCTTGTGGGAAGGCAGCATCGCTGTCATGCTGGTTGTCTGAAGGAAACACCATACTGCTGTCACACCTCTAAACAGTCAGCAGTACGACTTCGCCTTCGGACCTTGGGTTTGTTGCTTTTAGTCTTACCGCTCTTCAACCGACCTGTCTGACATGGTAGGACCTTGAGGAACGGTTGTTCCAGCCAGTATAGCTCGGTTGCTTCATTACGATAGGCGAGCCCGACCACCACGTCAAGGTAGCAACAACGGTCGGGAAATACTTACTGATATAATATATAATACTTACTGATATATATATAGCAGGTACACATACTAACGTATAAAATATTTTAGTATATAAAGATATCGCCAATTATTTTTTTAACAAACTTGAGCTTATAACCAAATAATTTCCCAATATTCTATCTGTTATATCCTAGCGAAGATTAAATCACGAGTAACGTCTGAGACTTATTAATGGACTATTATTATCCATATATTCTTAAGGTATAATTATTCAGTAATTAAATTGTGTATAGTTATATTTATCTTATTATAAGCTTTATTTTGACCTTTAATTTATTATTGTATGATTTACGGTTCTTAAGCTATGTTCAGTTTACTGACTGCTTCCTCACAAGTTTACAGTCACTTTTTGGCTTTATTGTGTATGAATGTTATTTCCTATTTTATGGTGCATTGCTGTCTGTTTGGTTTGAAATAAATAATTTGCATATTGTTAGCTGTTATTGGTGTGATAGACTCAAATGAACGGGCTAAGCGAACATAGAACCAATAAGGACGCTAAGCTCCTCATACCAGTCGAACATCATTAGTTTAGTTGAGTGCGAAGATTGTATAAGTCGTATCTTGATTATTGGATAAATCGTGATAAAACGCCGGACATAAAGACACAACACTATCCATACTGTTAGATTCCAATGATAAAATGTTATTTAAATCTTTATGATTTTAACTGAATGTTTGAATATACGTAATTAAAGTGGTAAATACAAATTCACTCTATGTATACTTGACGACAATGTTGCAAGTTCTATCCTTTACAGTATCATTATCATGTATAACTGGAAAAAAACATAAATTACAATCAATCAATTATCTAGAACATTTTGGATTACAGATGATGCAATATATTCATCAAACCCAAATAATAATAATAATAATAATAATAATAAAAGTATTGTAATCACTTACATTTTAACAAATGTTAATTGTTTTGTTAATTTCACATTCATTTCATGATATTGTAAAACTTGATTTTGTAAATCATTTAATCTTTCTTGTGCACAATGAATAACATTATTCATAAGAACTAATTGATTTTCATTCAATAAATAATTCTGTTGTAAATGATAATTTTTATTATTAAAATTATTATTTATTAATTGTTCAACAGAATATTTATTTAATTTAGTTTTTAATTTAATTAATTTTAAAGAATTTCTAAATTGTACATTGAATAAAGATGAATTGGATGTATATGTTGACAATTTATTAGAAGAATATTTTGAATTGAATAAGTTTAATTTATTATTATTATTATTATTTAAACTATTTCTATGACGTTGATCATATAATTTTGATGTAGAGGAAACTGAATTAATACCACATATAGTATTACTTTTTTTAATTCATAATTTTGTTTTATTTTAGAAAGACTACCGGTTCGAATAAAATGTAAACTAGATAATGATGTATTATTTGAAGAGCAATTTGAATATTCTGGTAGAGTATTATATCGATGATCTTTTATTTCCTATTCATATAAACAAACAAAAAGAAAAGAAAAAAAGCGAATTGAATAGTTAACTTTGAAAATTGAATTAAGTAATTTTGACAATTTATTGTTAAACTAGATGAATTGTATATTTAACAATTTCCATGAAGAAACGGTATTACATCTTTCGTTGATCACGTGATCGTAAAGTATGTTTTAGTTAAAAACGACTGGACAGTTGTTTCTACCTTGACGTGGTGGTCGGGCTCGCCTATCGTAATGAAGCAACCGAGCTATACTGGCTGGAACAACCGTTCCTCAAAGTCCTACCATGTCAGACAGGTCGGTTGAAGAGCGGTAAGACTAAAAGCAACAAACCCAAGGTCCGAAGGCGAAGTCGTACTGCTGACTGTTTAGAGGTGTGACAGCAGTATGGTGTTTCCTTCAGACAACCAGCATGACAGCGATGCTGCCTTCCCACAAGGAGGGGTGGGGTTAGAAAAGGTCGACCCTAAAAATGCACACCTCGCCTTATCCCACGGATATCCATCTCCGGCGGTAAGGTCTCTACAAGTACGGAGTTAGCACAAAAATTACCCATAAAAGGTCGTGTGTGACCAACCTCAAGCAGTTGTCCCCTGGGCACTGCGGTCACGCTCTCAGGTCACTGAGACCACCTCTAATCCAAATTCCTTTTCAGGGACCTCCAGAAGAACTCTTCCACGGTGTGGGCAACCGGGAATTGATAACCGTCCTCATACCTCTAACAGCACTCAAGACCACCATATTCATAATCAACCTCCCTCATAAGCAACCCCTGTTAAAAACGATCAGAAGAAATCTTACATTCTTCTGGACACATGTCGGATAACAAAAGAGATTTTGGATATTTTATTAGTATTAAAAATAAGTGTGTATCTTACAAATGCTTTACTAATGTTTATCCAATAATCTATTTATTGGCACTAGGATTAAACTTACATAGCAAAGTACGGCTTTATAATCAATTTGATTCGCAAAGACGTGTATTGGTTTTGAGTAGAGATTTTGCAGTAATCAACTTATAATTGAGTAATTTTCAAAAATATAAAGCCTAAGTCTATTTTGAGACTAAACTCTGTATCTCAATTTACTATGAATAGTATTGAAGTATGAAGTATATTTTTTAAATAGAAAATGTTAATGTTGAAGCACAACAAAACAGCTTCTTAATCCCTTTTCTTTAGAACACATGTTTTCTGACTTATTATTTGTTCATACATACCTAAGATAGATTTCACTTAAAAATATCACATCAATTAGGAGTACATGGGTGGTGGAGAAGATTTGTAGCTCATGTGGATGATTTTGATGGGGTTTTCTTCTCTGAGCTGGATGGTTTGATCGTGGAGCTTTCATCGTTCTTCTGAACGACATCATCAGCACAAACTTCAGATAGAAGTGAAGTGTCAATCAGGTCAGTCAGCAATCAACAAGCACATTAAAATCGATCCAATTTATCAACCAATCAGGAAAATTATGCACAAATATAGGAACGAAAATCAAACCAATGGGAGACACAACCAAAACAAAGTAAACAATGACAAATTTAAGGTCAATAAGAACCAATCAACCTCGAGGTGTACAGAACAAGCTGTGAAACGCATATGGAGAAATTCGAACACTTCACTTCTACCTGAAGTTTGTGCTGATGATGTCGTTCAGAAGAACGATGAAAGCTCCACGACCCAACCATCCAGCTCAGAGAACAAAACTCCATCAAAAAGGGGTACATGGGTACTAAAATGAGGGATTTTCTGAAATATGTAAAGCGAACCGAGTACATAGTAACATTATTTTCATTAAGCAGGTTATTTTAAAAATCAAGAGGATCAAAAAGACAACAATTCCAATCACCTCATTATGAGTCAAGTTTTTCAATCATGATTTCTTAAATTGATTAATCACTTTGAATGATTTATATGATCAAAATGAAGAAAGTGAAATATATGACTGTCCATAAAAAGATTATTTCTGAAACAAAAAACCAGCTCCATATCAGGAAAAATATTTTGGATAGCTTTCAAGTAACTTTATAATAAAGTACTCGTACCAGTGCTAGTGTTCAAGTTACGCTTGTTGTATGTTGACGAACTAATTCGTTTTATTTTTCATTTCCAGTTTATAAGTCCGTAACGTAATACTGAAACCAAAAACTTGATGAATGTAGTCGATTTAATCAACCACACATAATGGAATTGTTAACATACACAAATTTAAGTATATCTTTATGCATTTGGTTTAATGAATAACAATGTGTTCTGTGTAAAATATAAGAGCTTCATTTCAAGACTCTAAACTATTTACATACCTATCAATCGAATAACTATTGAAGTATAATGAAATAGTCCATTTTAAAGTATTTTTAAATCGATAGTAAGTTTATACGAAATGCAGTTGGCACATTTGTCAAAAAACTCTCTAACTTATAGAATTTTCATCAATTTTATTTACAATATGATTGATTTATATTGTAAACGTTCCGTGTTTAAACTGACAAAACTACTAACGGTGACTGATATATTTAAAATTTCACGTTACATTGATCAGCGTTTATTGTAAAATAGTTGTGGTCTACCAGAAAAAAAGTCTTAAATGATGTAATATAATCTAAATGATAATACATTGGTTAATTTATTAGGATTGTAGTATAAAACTTCATTTAAGAAATATTCATTATTGTGGATAATTTTATCGTTAAGAGTATTTCACTTTTCTAAAGTTTTCACTCTATATTGATAGTGAATGAGCTGGAACAACAAAAACAGAATTATATTCTTATCTGATATCTCTTTGCTGCATATAACATATATATACTTTGGTACGTCATATTAAAACTTGCATATTTCTTTTGTAAGTTTGTGAATGAGCAGTATGAGGAAACCCATACAGAGATGAAAGAATAGTCTAGTGCTTCCTGATATATAAATATCTAATTATTTATTAAATATGGTTGAAAAACCTTTGATCTATAGTCCTTTATTTCAAATTTTGTCAATAAAAATTTGTGTTTAAAATTCTGTATCAATACACTTCATCAGTATCACCTCCACAGCAAGATTTATGTAATTAACCTATTATATAGAACAAATGGTTATCGAATTCCATTAAAGAAGCCATTTCGTCTGTGTTTTTCCTCAAAAATATAAAGAATAAATTTTATTTTGTTCACGTGTTTTCGCTGAAAAATATTTTCCTTCCAATATTGAATACTAGATATGATTTGCTTCTTTTCCCAGTTAATGAACACTGAACAAAAGATTGGCTTATTAAATGGACAATTTGTAAAATGTTTCTACTTATGAGTTTATTTATATTTTATAAATATCTAATTGAAAGAGTAAAATATTTTTAATTTCGATTTTGTCTCAAGTAAGAGGAATTAATGTCAAAATGTGATATTGTAGTATATCCTACTTATGTTGACAGACAAGCAGTATGTAACATCAATCGGAAGTAGAAAACCTGACAGTACAAAGCTAAGGAGATTGAATCGAAGAAAACAGAAAGGGGAATAGAAAGGAACTGTAAATTGGAAGAATCATACAGAATGTAAAGGATAGTTGATGGAAAATTTACAGATGAAATATCTAATATATGAATTCCATATTTTATCATGACATTCAGTAATTTTGCATTAACAAATAGTTTGGTTGTCTCCACATGAGTTCTCGTTCATCACAATAATTATCATTTTGAGGTAATATTAATGATTTGCTGGGGAAAACCAAGGTCCTCAAATACAACTCGGACAACAGCGATCCAATCACACTTGATGGCGAAACTCTGGAAGATGTAGAGTCCTTCACATACCTAGGAAGCATCATCGATGAACAAGGAGGTTCAGATGCAGACGTAAAGGCGAGGATCGGCAAAGCAAGGGTCGCATTCCTACAATTGAAGAACATATGGAACTCAAAACAACTTTCAACCAATATCAAAGTCAGAATCTTCAATACGAACGTCAAGACAGTTATACTGTACGGAGCTGAAACTTGGAGAACTGCAACAACCACCATCAAGAAGGTACAAGTATTTGTAAATAGCTGTCTACGCAAGATACTCAACATCCATTGGCCGGATACCATTAGCAACAGACTTCTTTGGGAGAGAACAAACCAACTTCCAGCTGAAGAGGAAATTAGGACAAGTCGACGGAACTGGATAGGACGTACATTACGCAAATCATCAAACTACACCACAAGGCAAGCCCTAACTTGGAATCCCGAAGGGAAGAGGAAAAGAGGAAGCTTAAAGAACACATTACGCCGAGAAATAGAAGCAGATATGAAAAGGATGATTAGGAACTGGAAGGCGCTGGAAAGGATTGCCCAGAACAGGGTTGGATGGAGAATGCTGGTGAGCGGCCTATGTTCCTTCACGAGGAGTAACAGGCGTAAGTAGGTAAGTAACAATGATTTTATAAAAATACACATTTTCTAATTTTTATAGTTATTCAATTATGGTAATGAATATAAAGTTTAGTTAGAACAAAGTAATTCAAATGAAATAATTCAAGAAAGCTGATTTGTACAGAAATAAAAACTCATAACTTTAAACGATACTTCTTAATTGAAAGTAATTGAACATTCAAATGGAAGATTTATACGTTTTACTCATACTTCGATTAAGAAGAAACATTGTTTTATTGGATGGAATCTGAACTTTATCGATAAAATTGTATCTAGTTGTAGCAAAAGGATATAAGTTGATCAGATTGAAAGAAATCAAAATGTATGTTTCATTTTGTATAAAAAAATATAGCTAACACGGAAATTCAGAGACAGCTTTTTCATTTTATTGTTAGTCCTTATTTTCATTACTATTTCTATGTTCTTGTCACAGACGTATACACTTGGCGACATCTTATAATAAGTTAGTCTATATACTTATTTTCAAGTGATATATATATACGCATACATACATACACGTCTTTGTTTTTGTACAGTCTCGAATAGGTTACTTAAAAGTAAATACTAATGATGATGTACACAATAAAAATGAGAAATTGAAGAAATAGTGATAAATCATGAGAAAATTATCATACGTGCTAACATTACTACTGAACAACAAGAAAATATGACTGCAATATTGTGGTGTATGCTAATTATGACGACAAACATAAGTAGTATGCAACAACAATCAAAAGTTGAATGGTTGGCAACAGAAGACTAAGAAGATCGAATAGAAGAAAACAAAACGAGAAATAGGAAGAAATTTTGAATTGGAAGAATCATACAGAATGTAAAGGAAAATTTATGGAAGATTTACAAATAAAGCATTTAATGTATGATTCTCGTAGTTTACAAAGATATTCTGTAATTTTCATATGATAACACTTAAGTGTTCATTCATTACACTATCTGACGAATAAAAATATTAATAGAAATGTATTAAAATAAATTTTCTTTTGGCATAGGTGCGTTTTAAATGTTTCATATGTCGAGACTTCTACGATTTTACTATTCTCTTTTTCATACAAAATCGTACGTTAATATAATGGATCAAGTCGTACGTCCGAACATATATATGGGTAATGTAGAAATGTGAACTCAGTAATCAACAGATTTTTCTCAAAACAGAATGGAATTTTTCAAAAGTTATTTTCTCAATTAAATTCATTTTAATAACCACCAATCAATTAGACTAAGTTATGAGTTCAATAGTTAGAGCAAAGCACAACCGAGACTATATATTAGAGCATTAATTAAGATACTAATTAATTATTTCAGAAAATGCTGTTGAATTTCACATAACTGAACAGTGTGTAAAATTTTTTATAATCTTTTACTTAGATCAGTTATCATTAGTTTGATTGATTTACATGAAAAAATCTAAATAAATTCCTATGCAAACGTCATAATATTTACCTTTGGTACGTCATAGGGTTCAACAATTCGATTGGAGGTACTAAATTCAGAATCTTTCCATAGTTTTCCAGTAGATCTACTCCTTTCAGACCAGGATCTCTGAAATTTTCCACTTTCTTGTAAGTATGCATTATCTGTTGTTTTAGGAAGTCTAAATGAATGACGTTTACGGTCATATCTGTCAAATTGATTACAGAAGGAATTAGATGATGCCCGTTTATCAGAGATACGAAACTTGAGCTTCCTTTCATTGAAACCGGAAAAAGCAGAATAAGAGAAATATATTATGGAATAAATATCACTAGAGTTATTTAATGATAAATCTTTAACTGTTGACTTCCGCATAAACAGAAACTGATTGGAATCAAAGTGAAACTTAGTTTACGTATAGATTAGAGAAATGAGATATGGTTCAATCTTAAAGATAACTAGTTCTAGTATCAATCACAGGACAAATGCTTTAGTATACAAAAGATAAGATTTTGACAATTAATTTGGATGTAACAAATACGTTGTCACACATACGTATCTAAATCCTTTATAAACAAATTACTTATTCTTCACTCTACAATTCAGCTTATTGTGTTATTATTTCAAGTTGATAATCTAAATATCATTAAACTTCAGTGGACTAATGCCGTGTACAAACTAGAATGTTGACAGTTCAATAAATGTACTATTAGTTTAAATTATATTTTTGTAAATTAAATTTTTGAATGGGAATTTTCGCTCAACCGAATTTAGTTTCAAACGTCAAAAATCTAATTCACGGAATAAAGATCTAACAATCAATAGATCATTATGTAATTTTACTTGTTTTTATAATTAATTTGTATTAACTGAACAGTCAGAGATGTTGTGCCTACATCACTTCCGGAATAAAAATCAAACTGGTTTCAGTGTTTGCTGAAACAATTCGTTTACCATTCATAATCTTTCAGTTGTAAGGAATGATAGACTTATTTTACCAAACTCTTAGTAACATAAGAGTATACTTTATCAACCAGGTATTTAGTTAGAAAATGGCTGACAGTGTGATTTAAATTGCGAATATAATTTCAGGAAAATATGAGATTAATAGACACGATTTATTGAATTCCAAGTAAACGGTAAAATGGTTTAATAATCGAAATATAGAATTAGACTGTGGATTTATATTCCATTGTAACAGTGAACATCAAATGATATTTCCAGATGCATAGTTGAAATCAAAAATGTTAGTCATAGTTATTCAATCAACATTTTTAAGAAATCTCCTCTTTATATCAATCATCATCAAACAATGTCTAATAAAATTAGTTAACTTGTTTATGATTAGACATTTTGGATTATGGTTGAATGGAAAATCTTTTTTGCATTTTTTGCTGAAATAATGGTTAAAGTTGAGTGGAAGAAATATTAAATTATATTTTAAATAAGCGTAAAAACATCCCCTTCACCAGGAAAATCTATATATATCCATAAATATATTTGAGTGAAAGGTCATCCGGGGACTGAAGTTAAATCAAGATTTCCTAAGAAATCATCATTGTCTATCACTGAGAGATTTGTAGGCTAAACCATACATTTTATGATAAAAATAGTCTGCCACTGTCCTATCATAAAGATTGTTCTCAGTATATAAATAATGCGATTGAAAAATTCTTTCATATTATTTTGTATGAGAAGAAACATATATCGGTAGACTACGATAGAACGTATATTTAACGTAGCAAAATGAACACGTAATGCAATATTTTTTATCTACAATGAATACAATGTCAACTGATTTATTATAGAAAAAGAATATGCGAATAAAATGGCAAGCAATATATCATTCATTCCCTATCATAATTAAATTCATTTATAATGATGCGGTCTATTGATTTGTCAAATTGGATACAACTATAAGGTTATTTTTTTAATGCAGTAATCTGGTTTTATTACTTTCACTATAGAAAATTCATTTATTATAATAATAGTAATTCTTATTTACATTTTTTGATTTGAAAATTATATGTTCAACATATTATTAAACTCTGTGGGATGCATATCCTTAAAAAAAGACTTGTCCAACAGCGTTAAGCAATAAAAGACGATAAAGATAATAAGCGATTAAAGAAAACGATGAAAAAGAAAGGAACAATTATTTACTTCATATCGTAAATTACGTGAAGTGTAAAGGTAATGTTGAAGGTTACATAATTATATCTTGTGTTGATTCTGAGTCATAGCTGGTAATATTTGTAACCGGTGTATTATGATGTAATCTTAGTGTGTACAAATCAATCGATCGATTAGTATAATTAAAAATATGAATAGGATCGCGTTAAGAGTTTTCATGTAGTTATAAGGGTTGAATCACACGTTTACTGCCAGTCACTCAAAACGAAATAAAGAATAGCTGGCATGTCAATTTTTATCAATTTTACTATACACCGAGTTGCCCAGTACTATCAGGAACGACTTAATGCTGCATAGAACAAATCAGCTTTCAAATGAAGAGAGAATTAGGAAAAAACTCTTTAGAATCCTGGTCGGCCAATGAGTTATTTTGTGAAAGTAACCTTTTTATTCATTATTCAGTCTCTTACGCATTGTATACGTTTAGCAGTGTAACATTCACTTGTAATTTGATAGTATTTAATAATATTACGAAATTTCATAGTTACTAATGAAATTTATAGACAGAACATTAATATGCTCGAAATCCTTTGGTTAGTATAACTTTAATATGACAGAAAATATCAGTATCATCTTAATACTTAAATAAAACAGGTAAAGGAATGATTATTTCTATTTTTTCAAAATATTCTGAAAAAAATTGAATCTTTAAAAACATAGAATGAACAAAAACACTTGTAGCGTTTGTTTAATTTTCAAAGAGGCATGATTACGTTTTTCTACCGAGATATACATAAATAATGTTTTGTCTTAACGAAGAATAAATGCATAATAAATGATAGGAATTATTTATGAACTGTTATTACACGTATATTCTTATTACATAACTAATAAGTAACCATATCATATTTATATTCATATCCCCTTTATTATAAGCTTCCATTTGGTCTATTGACTATTATCATACGATTTACTGCTCTTAAATTGTTCTTAATTTATTAGTTTCAGCCTCTCATACTCACAGCCACTTTTGAACTGATCTTGTATAATTGTTATTTACTATTTTATATTATGATGGTGTCTGATGTGCTTGTGTATAAACTGTGTATGCCTGAAGTATATGATTCATATAGTGGAAGCTGAGATTGTATTCTGGACTCAAACGAACAATGCTAGGCGAGAAGAAACAATAAGGACTCATGGTTGACTCTAGGCTGCCCATACTAGTTACCGCGTCACTAATTTAGCACAGTATCATGGTCAAATAGGTTGGTGTTCTAATTGACGATTTATTCATGTGGTAACTAACAGGGCATAAGAACATAACAAATAGTCTATAAATAAAAAATGTTGTTTTGTTTATGAAAACAATCATTTTTATTATCAGATAGTGCGAAAGAAATGCTTTTCTTTAGTCAAGAAAGTTTTCCTCTAAATAATGCCAACAACTGAGTAAAGAAATCATCGCACACTATATATAAATATAGCAGTCATATTCTAACTAGAGACAAGATACAACATAAATTCATGGACTTTTAGTAAGAAGCCATAATTAGTGCAAATTAACTCTACCCAAGATGACAGTATGGTCATTTATAAATTCTCAAGTTGTTAGTTTGAATGTACAGCACTTGTTATGAATTTCGACAATCATGAGTCCAATTTTGACGATTATAATGGATAATTTTTATTCAGTTAATAACGTATTTGATTGAAAAGTGTGACGTGAATTGTGAAAAGCGGGTAAAATTGTGGTTTTTCCGGAAATATTAGGATACATCTAGTGAGGTTTATCTCTCGATTAATATGAAGCAAACATAAAAGTATTTTTTAGATTACTCAATGTTAAAGCAAGCAAATATTCTTATTCGTAAATAATTTGAAAATCTAGTAGCATCTACTGGATTCTTTCAATTTAGTGAAGTATATCTATGAAGAAGATGATATGTAAACACTGAATTTTAGTTGCATGCAATATTTTATTTCGTATGCAAAAATGCTATTTGCGAAATGCATGGATTCAATCTATAAAAGCATGCCGTCAAACCCTAAATGTTAATAAAACAATTTAAAAAAAACTGTTGCAATTTATTCTTTTCCAAGTTAATGGTTATTCTACAAAGATACTATACTTTGAAATAAATGGTAGAGGTGATTAAGAGGGTGCCTTTGCAATTGCTTAAACTTACTGATTGATTGTATTCAGAATAGCTGAAAATATGAATCTTAAATTGGAGTAAAAATATACTGTGTTATTTTAACTTGATAGTAGTCATCTCATTGTAAAATTATTAGTGGATCTATTTTTGTCTACCTGAATTTACTTTTATTTAACTCGGTTAAAATTAAACTTCAATGGGACTAACCTGCGCTACAACCTTTCCAGATATATATTATTGGGAAAATTAATCGTTTTCGTCGGATTTATCAGAATTTTATGTTAATATAATCAAAATTGAGAACCGATAATTTTATTATCTAGTCTCAGATAGAGATCAGTAAAGTAGACATGCTAAAATCGTTTAGCTTTAATAGTTCTGAACGAAATAGTTTGAATTAAGTTTTAAGCGTTGTTTCAATAGAGTAGAACAAAACATCTAAAATTCATAAGTATATATGCTAGTCCACTCAGTGTTGTATACTACTGTAATCGCCTCTTCAGTAGAATACTTATTTGGTTCGTTATTATGATACAATTATATTTGGAGCTGATGATGGTGATTTTTAGTGGCTTGATATCAAGATAATTCCTTAGGTTTCATTGATTGATCACCGTGATAACCGTTATTAATTAAATTCCAACGGTGCATTAATTCGGAAGTCAACAGGAAGTCCCGACTACAGTCTGTTATTGAATAGCTTAGAAAAAACAAAGTTACAGGCATACCAAGCGAATTTGAAAAGAATAGCTAATGCGCGCGAGTAAGCGGTCACAGAGGCCAATCAAGAGTCAAAACGAATAGAATCGAACCAATTTATGAGATTCAAGCACATATATATGGGAAAGTGAATAATTCATCATGCGATATTTAAGCGACTAACATTTAAGCTAGAGAGAGCGATATATGCGTGGACTGTAACGTTTGACCTAGCAAACATGATCATACAGACAAGATAGCAATAATAATAATATAAAGTAGTAGACATATTGCTACTACTCAAATAACAATGTCCGGTAAATGAGTTAATAAAAGTGCTCGACAAATCTAACCGTAAACAAACCTAATTGTAAGAGAGGTTTTATAGATTAACTGAAATATTTATGAACATTATGAAAACAAAAATATTGTCAGTATTCTTCAGTTGGAATCTAAGACATTAACCGTTATTTATTTAGCCTTGCCACTATTAATATAACATGAGTCAGACAAATAAACGTCTACTCATGTATTCTAGATGTGTCAAGAAAGCCTCAAAAGGTTTGATTGTGTACTGATGAGGTAACAGAAACATAACTATGCACATGCATATATACAAACAATCATCTCTGATCATGGCAGATTGAAAATACTTCCGTTAACATTTCCACTTAGTGTTCTCAATGCCAAACATAAAAGTAGCATTCCAAATAGCATGCTACTTACGTATAAATAAACAATTCAGTACCCCCAAGAAGACCACCCGACTAATAACTCGAAAAAACATAAGTTTAACACAAATTTTGTTTCATTAATATTATAATATTTATCCTGATTTACAGGTAAGTTGTTTGGCTTTCGTTAACTTTTCAAATTTTTAAGCTGACACTAGCATTTTAAAAATGCAGTATGATTCACCCGATGTTCAGTCACCTAAACAAGTAGTCACGTTACAACTTGATTGATAGAAATGATCTGCATTAAAAAGCACATGACATACATAACACTGGTTAATATCTAGTGATTAATCAATTGTAAATATGTCTTATTTCCAAAGGAGGTTAGTCGCATGTTAGATAGCTCAGTTGTAACATTCGTAAGTGGGAAGCTGGGTGACAGGAGATAAAACCCGCCAGGGAGCATCAGTTCCTTCGAGATTACAGGTATACCTTGCTGACGAGCTCCAAATAACGTGGCGCATAAGTCCAGGGTTTCGTGCCAACTGTCTTCAACCCCCACCTAACATTTTAAAGTCTTATTTCAATGAGAATCGATGGAATTTCACTCTCGACCATACAATAAATAATAAGTGATTATCAGCATAGGGTCGTAGAGATTATTCAGGTTTTGATTGAGATCGTGAACTGATTGACGTTTGACCACCATTGAAAACCTGAAAGTACTGGACGGCCGTTTCTAGTGAGAAGCCATGACCAGTGGAGCTAATCTGTGTCAGGTAGAGACAGGTATCTACATCAGTACAATGGAAGATGGTTGAGTAACCCTGTGGATTGATTGATGTTAGACATTAACACCGTTGGATGCCGGTTTAGTGGTCTGCAGGTTAAGCGTTCACACGCAGGACTGAAGGCCCTGGATCCGAATCCCGTAAGCGCGATCTCCGATGCGCACTGCTGAGGAGTTTCACAATAGGACGAAACGGCGGTCCAGTGCTTCCAGGTTTTTAATGGTGGTCTAACATCAATCTGTTCATGATCTCATTTAAAGAAATATAATAAGTCAAACAGTCTGTACTGATATCTTATCTGTTGTTAAACTAAGAGATAAAATATCGTGCAATAGAAATCAAAAATACATTCAAATGAAGAAGCCGAATAGTTGCTTTAATATAAGTTAACTGTAGTGGGTTCAGAAAAAAATAGATCTCAACAGAAAATAGTTCTCGTTGGTTAAGAAACATATTATGCAAAATAAATGTCACAAACAACTGAGTTTTGACGTTTGATAGATATTGTTCCATTTAAAGTTAGTTTTAGTTCTCAACCGACGTTAGATGGGGAATGATTGAAAATGAAGCCGAAATGGATAACCGTTACATCATAGTTACTGAATATATCGACGCAAAATATATAAATTGGTTAGTGATATCAAGAAAGTTGGAAAGTGATTAACAGTTGAGTTCATGAGGTATATTTATTCTCATTTGGGAATGTCAGATAGACATGCACGTATCTCAGTGTTGATATTCGTACTGAAATGTGAACACAGTATCTTCAGCTTCAAATGTAATTACTTCACACACTGAAGTATTTATTCTAGGTAGCTACTAGTTTGTGTAACAGGTACGAATTTTATTCTTGATGGTTTTTAGTTTTCCGTTATTGTAGTAGGGTCTGGAAACAATTAATATCTACTGCCACACGCGCATCTTGAGTGTGTTGTCTTGATATGCAAGACATTTAGAAATAAAATTCATACTCGTTAAACAAGTCAGCAGTTACCTGAACTCATTTTTTCAGTAGGTACTGTGTTAAAGTTTGAAGCGAAAGCGCTGGCCCTAAGTTTCATTATGAACATTAAACGTTATGAATTAGGTTCAGTCAACGAATTCCCAATAGGACGGAATGCGCATTCTAGATTCTGATGCTGGCTACAGTTCAACTTTACCAAAGCCTATTAGACAATGACAGTATCGAAGCAATTTGCTCGATATGTGCATGTGCCAATGGAAACCGATCGATAGGAGACCTTAACGTCAACAACGTGTACATGAAAACCTTTGTAAATGATCACTGGTATTTAAGGTACATTTTAAAATTATTAAAGACTAGAAGAATAAGTAGAAAGATGGTAGTGAAGCAGATCTGGCCTATATCTTTGTGATCAAATAAATATCTGTCACTGAAAATGTTGACGAACAACAATCATCCCTTGGTACGATCAGTTGATATTGATTTCAAATGAAAACTTTCAATGATCAAGATCTATGCTTAGTCAAAAGAAACTCACAAGAGTAATCTAAAGAAAATTTTCTGATATAGATCAATAATAATTCATCACCAATCCTGAAATGAGGTAAAATTAACATGTTATAAAATGAAACACCTATTAATGACCAATCAATCAATCATGTTAAGTAATAATTAGTCACTTACTGGTTGACTTCACAATTAGTATTAGGTCTAATTCTATTTCTCGAAAAAATGTTTTCTGGATAAAACAAAATAAACAAACAAAAGTGAGCGTATCGGAAAACCATAGAAGCAAATTCAACAGACCATATTTAAAATCTTACAGTAAAAAAATAGACAACAATTAAAAATAGTAACTTATACTATTTTTACAGAATTGAATTCGGCTTTCATTCGTTATTTCTGAAATAATTCGATTCTAGCTAACCAATGATTATTATCATCGATGGTTGATGTATAGCTTTAACTATGCCGTATACAATGAATTGAATGAATTCACTAAATCATTGGAGTATAAATCATCTAGCAAATACAAGTTCATGGACTGGATGATATATAACATAAAGTGGACCAAATCAGAAGGTAGATAGCTTAACCATGTGATCCAGTGGTTGAAAATCATGTAGTTTGGACACAAAACTAGTCTAAATTATCCTTGAAAATGTGTGTGATACTTCCTGACTCACTATTTATCGTATTTTAAAGTAATTTAAAATATAAATTTGATTAGTTGGATCATAGAGTTTTTGAAACAAGAAAACCATCAATTCATTTTTGTATTGGCTTTTTGAATCTCCCGATTGATGTTTAGGACTGTGTTTGATCAGCCTTTTATTGGCATATGTGCATCCAGTGCGAATTGTTTCAAAACTATTGTTTCAAAAGCATTTCAACCAGAGACGATGGTGACTTGCAGTGGAATCCAGGACGAGCGTTTCGTCCGATTCGGGTCCGAGTCTCAAAGTGAACATCAACTCGTGGATGCAAGTATATCCAGTCGACGAATCCCAAATAGGATGAAACACATATCCTAGATCCTACTAATAGCCACCATCCATCTCAGAAGACTATTACCTGAAAACCTTTCAAATTTAACAATTTCTGTTAAATGCATACTTACTTAAAATGTGCCTTAATAAATAACGAATTGAACTGCAATAATGTAAATGTTTTCGGCAAGCATCATTCAAGCATCATTCTTAGTCTCCACTTTCCCTAAGTGAGATGTTGAAACTTTTGATGAGTTGGGTGGAAAACTGAGAACACTATGTAATTGCATTGCAATATCGCGTTAATACGCAGCTTGAAAACCTTTTCCTCTAATTTGACCGTTTAATAGTAAATACTATAAATTTTTGGCTTTACTAATAAGTCATCTATGAGTTAATGCACTGTGAAATTTGAATCGGTAATGATTCCGGATTTGTTACTTATGTTACAGTGTTTATTAAGCAACCGTGTCCTCTGTAATAAGGTGACAACTTTATGTTAATATGCACATAATAAACTGAAGACAGTAATAGAATGAAATAATAACTTAGAATACCTATCTTTCTGAGTATATCTCTAAACCCTTTTATGATTATACATGAATTAAAAATAAAATAATTACCCTTGGCTGTATGGATAGATAAAAACTAATCCTAAATATATCCGTCATTATATATATATATATATATATAT
This sequence comes from Schistosoma haematobium, assembly GCF_000699445.3. Lineage (NCBI taxonomy): Eukaryota > Metazoa > Platyhelminthes > Trematoda > Strigeidida > Schistosomatidae > Schistosoma > Schistosoma haematobium. Next base: position 36,186,918 of record NC_067196.1, on the reverse strand, counting down.
ATATATATATATATATATTGTTACTTACTTTGGTCCACTGGGAACAAGTCACCGATCGGACAAAATAACCCACGTCTTGCTGGACACTGAAAATATCGTATTCCATTTATGCTGCCATCATGTTTCCCAGAGTTGGAATCTAATACAACACCTATGAGTGATTAAACAAAATAGATTTGTTAGTTGATCAGTTGATTTTTAATTATCAAGCGAATATTTTGTATCAATATTTGTGCTTTAATTCAACAAAAAGAATTCAGTGCATTATTATCAAACATAATACAAGACCAATTATATATAACTGATTTGAAAAACAGACTGGTTACTCATTTGATATGCATATATAAAAGACATTAATGAACGATAAATAAATCAGTGATTGTATGAATGTTATATGTAAATTTGAGTAGCTTATTTTAATACTATAATCACGACAATAAAATCTAGGGCAATTTTGGTGTTTCAAGAATAAAGGCTAAACAAAAATTCAAAATATTCAACACTGCACTTTTTATGCCTTACGTCAATATGAATACTATAAATTTTCAGAGTATTGTCTTCTATTACATACTGAAATGAATTACTATAGATTGGTAAACATCTGTCATTGTCTTAGTTATTCATAATGATCAATCGGTAAAAAATCAAAAACTACTTTGATTTCGAATTTCATGCTGATAAAGATGTAGTCTAATAAACTCAGATTAATAATCAATAGATTTGTAGACAAGTTAACAGCTTCAAATTTCGATGTATAACAGTAGACCTAAGTCTACTTTAATCACAGTTAAAAACCATATATCAGTTATGACCATGTTGAATCTAATATACAAATATGTCTAACATTAAGTTCATTTAAACAGCTAACGGAAATTTTAATGCCATTAATTAAAACAATAAACATACACATTATCAAAAGGGTTTACTTAATTTAAAGAATCTGATTAAACTGTATATTCAACCAATCAATTTCAGATCAATCTAAATCGGTTAACCTAGGCTATGAATGTCAGACTAATCATTTTCAGCATAGAAACACTCTGAAATTTAGCAAAAAATTTAAAAAGAAAACGTCAGTAATCAACTGACTAATGAGTAGTTCCCTGAACTTTTCCTATATTTTCGAAAACTAGTCAACGAGTCTAGAATTTTATGTTTAATTATTTTACCGCTAAATGCATTAACAACTGAAATCATCAAAATAGAATAAATAACTTTTCAGTTTGTTCAGAGAAAATGTTCAAGAAAATTTCATTGTTAGTGGTGTATTGTATGATAGGCCCACATATGGCATATTGATGTTTACACAGTAAAGTATGAATATATATATATATATATATATATATATATATATAATTCTGTGAATAATGAAGACAATTCTTGGAAAGATTATCATTGAAAATCGAGGAGCTCTCAACCATTGTTTCATCGTTGTTCTGAACGACATGATAACACTCATCGATCGTCATAGACAACATAAAACATAAAAGCTTTACGTCTAACAATAAGGTAGCAATTTTAGAATTGATTAATTATTTATATTTATTAAGGATAAAGTTATTATAATGTTACAAATCGATTAAATAGCTGAATAATCAATTACTGTTCCCAGGATCTGAAAACTCTATATAAGATCCTGTAAATATTTACAACTGCTTGAGAAGAAAGAAAAATCTATTTCATTGATACTTTTTGTCAGTATTCAGAGATTTATGATTTAATATCAGTTCATGGTATAATTTAGGAATATATGTATTTCTCCTGTTTGTTTGTTTTATTCAAACTATATGAACGTACACTTAAACTCTTTAAGAATTATTAACAGTTTTAAATATGTAGTGAAGGAGAACGCAAGTGAGGACAACCGAATCATATTCAACACAAAATTACAGAGTTACTTGGTAAAATAGAAAAACCATACTATAATACTTAATTTGCAAAATGTTCAATAAGTGTCTCGAACTTCGTTGTTCTTGCATTTCCATACTAATTGCTTTCTATTCCCGCTCTTCCTTTCTTGATCTTCCCCATCTTCTGCTGCCAGACATTACATTCCTGACTCGCATAATATACTACTTATATCAATATATGTAGCACGCACCACACTATATCTTTATTACAAAATATATTATACAAGTATGGATATTAAAAATGTCTTTATTCTCAATTACTCAAACTTATTTATTATAACCTTTAAAACTGTTTTTCTTCCAAAAAATTTTTCGGCATTCAGTATACTACTTAATACATAAAATGATGATAGACAGCTGATATTAGTAACAATGTTATCATTTATAATTTGATAATATAATATGAAAACTAAACAATCCATAAATCATTATTACATTATTGAAATATATATATCTATATACTTTCTTCTGAACAATTACATACTTTCACTGTAAGGTAATAAATCATGTGACTTGAGAAAAAAAAGAGAAAACAATTTGTGATGTGTTTTTTTTCTTCTTACACTATTGTGAAAGCTACAGTCAATATGAAACATGATTTTATTAATTAATTTAACCAATCATAATAATAGTAGTATAAGTATCGATGGGTCGATAAAAGGAATATATTATCATTTTTAATTATTAGAAAATGTACACGTGTACGCGAACAACAACAACAACAATGACAACACTTGTTTTGTTCATTTGAATTAAAGTAATTATTATTAATAATAGTAATATGACAATCTATGAAGTACACAGCAACAAATAACATATTGATACAACAGAATTTTTTTCTTACTGATAAAGTATTATCAATAGTTGAAATCATGAGTCAATTGAAGCTAGACTACTACGGAAAACCTAGAATTTTTAGACGGCCATCTCGTCCTGGTACGTAACTCCTCAGCAGTGAGCAGCCACGTTGGATGCCCGCTCAGTGGTCTAACGATTAAGCGCCCGCGCGCGAGATTGATAGGTCCTGGGCTCGAATCTTGCGGGAGGGGAATATCAAGGATGCGCACTGCCTAAAAGTTGCATACTAGAACGAAACGGCCGTTCAGTGCTTCCAGGTTTTCCTTGGTGGTTTAACTTCAATTGGCTTATGATTTCAATTATTGAAGTTACTAAAATCTCCACAAAACCCCTTCTGATGATAAAGTATTACGTCACAAAATTCGTTTGTCTTATTGATGAATCCCTGAAGCACATTGCTAGCTGATAATATTAATAGTGGGTTGGAAGAGACACGGAAGCAGCTTTATTGAGACTATCCATTATTTGATGAATTGGTCGTTTATCATTTATCCAAGCACTTCATAGAGATTTTAAATTTTTGAATTATTATTGTCTATAGTTATAAAGATTCAGCAACATACTTCAATATCGTCCACTGTGATTAAGTTGTTCTCTTTATTTATGTTTCTACCATGCTTTAAATTACAATACTTATCCATTCACTTTAGAGAATATGTATTTTATCAGAAGTGTTTTTTTGTGCATATTATAGTAATATCAATAGTTGAGATCATGAGTCAATTGAAGCTAGACCACCATGGAAAACCTGAAAGCGTTGGATGGCCGTTTCGTCCTATTGTGGGACTACTCAGCAGCTTCAGTAGACTGATGATCTCAACTATTGAAATTGCCATAAAATCCACAAAACCCCTTCTCATATTAATCAACAGATGCTTCAACAAGTATTTCCTGGAGTTCTAGTGAGAACCAGTGACCAGTGGAGTTCAACCGGGTCTGTTGTGAGATAGTAACTCAATGAAGACAATAATGGATGTGTCGCTTAATTTCGTGGATTGGTTGAAGTTAGACATTAACATCATCGGATGCCGGCTCAGTGGTCTAGATATTAAGAGTTCTCGCGCGAGACCGAAGGTCCTGGGTTCGAATCGTGTTAGGCGGGATTGTAGATGTGCACTGCTTAGGAGTCATACAACAGGACGAAACGGTTGTCCAGTGCTTCTAATTTTTCAATGGTGGTCTAGCTTTAATTGACTCATAATCTCAAATATTGAAATATATATTTTGTTTAGTTTTTGGCCATTGTAAGTATGGTGAATATTTCTGCTACTCTGTTTTCCTCTTGTTGATTTTTATTTATACTTCGCTGATTCACGGTGTACGAAATCTGAAATATACACTTTAGTGTCACGCTCTATACCACCATGAGAATTTCGACGAAGTTTTGAATACATAATCATTAAAAATTATGGCAAGGTAACTAACATAAGCATTAGAATCTTTCAACTAATCTAGACGGTAGACAATGAGTTATTTGGGATTTCTATGAACAGAAACTCATTGAAGTTAAGGTAAAGAAAATTAGCCAAACACAACGTTGAATCTGGTACGTATGCTCAACGATTCAAATTGCTATATCCCGTTACGACAGAGATGAGGTTTTTAGAGGAAACTCCAGAGCAGTTATGATAGTAACAGTAATGTGTGTGATAAAAAGAAGTTAGTCATCGAACGAACGATTCGGAAAAATACAGAAATATAAAATAAAGAAATCATAAGGGATTCAGAAGCTTGGAATCTGGAGCAAGATAAAGATTAGATGCGGAATTGTAAATGATTCTATTTAACCACTGGTTAGGATAATCACGCAAATCCCAAACAGGTAGTCCTCAGCACCCAACATAGCTCAGCCCCATTGTCAATGGATTCATGGGATAGTGCTATGATTTGCTCCAACCGCCTTTACTCCTACAGCATACAAAATCGCCCCGTCGAAGTACGTGGTGTGTGGTCAAGTCCTTTACACTTCCCAATCGATTCTGGTGATGAAGATTTATGACCTCATCAATTGATTCGCCATCCTTATCTGAGACCCTATTTCTAACCCAGCCACTGCTTACTCAGTGGTTTCAAAATACACGAGCAATGCCTCAAATATCCCCGTGATGGAATACTAGTAGCCTACGAATATCCTCTATCATCTCTTGTATAAAGTAAAACTAATGAATATTCAATGAGTACTCAACTAAACTTCTACATGGAAGTATGGACCCTCATTTTATGTAGTACTGCTGGTAGGAAGTTGTATAGTTATTGTCATATCATGTTAGAAAAAAGTTCATTTGTTATGAGCCAGAACCTTAGTTATGGTAAATTATAATATTGGTACACTGGTGTATATTGCGTCAGATTTTATTTTAAATAAATAAAGTTCCCATCTGACTATAAGAAAAATACTTTTATGAGATTTTTTAAGAAATAATAAAATAAAATATTAAACCTTTAAGGTGATCATTTAATAATAATAAGTACTATTCAATACTCAGAAAAGCTGGTTGAAATCGGTTGAATGAATAGAAGTTCATAATTACTTCGCTGAACATCTTGTTAGAATGATATATATGTTGTAGAACATAAATCGACCAATGTTAGACTACCGCGGAAAACATGGAAGCACAGAATGGACGTTTTGTTCTAGTAAGGGACTCGTCAGCAGTGAGATTAATGATCTCGATCAAAAGCTAAACCGTTATTCATTTCAGATCATACCTTTTTTAAAACATTATATTATAGAACATTCAGTAAGGAGAGTTAAAGATGTTTTGTTATAAATTTTTGAGTTTTTTTAATCTATACTAGAATATTGCTTGTTTTTAAACAGCTACTGTTTCAAAAATGAAATGTTTGTAACAAGTCCCAAACAGTAAGAAAATAATTACCAAACATTTGTTAATATATTATCATATAGTGTGGATGAATCTTCCAGTGATAATAACTCGTCAAATGTAAATAGCAGACCAATGTAAAAGGAGGGGGAACAAATGGGTTGGGTAGAGAGGAAACGAGTTTTGATTTACCACAAAAAAAGAAGATAGGTTAAGTTACTTTAAGGTATATAGTTTAAATTTATCCATATGCTTAGCAAAATGTCCATTAATGAATAGACGACGAGGAAACGTTGTATTTGGCAGACGAGAATCTTTGATTACATAGTAAGTGTTAAGAGTTTGTACTGTTATTACACTTATCATGGACTCACAGCCTGTCTTTACTCACTAAATATACCAATGCAGTTAAACCCTATTAAATTAAAAGTACATAAAAAAAGAAATGAACCTGGTTCCACTGACCTAAGGAAAGTGATAAACATGAATCAAAGTAGTCACTTTTAGAAGTTTGTCCTTAAGGCTACTTGTAAAATATCGATCTACTACAGGAGACTAATCTTAGTGCTGATGTCAAAAACAAATCTGAAGAAATAAATATCATAGTTGAGATTGCTATTTTAGGTACTGTGACCAGCGGCAACTATGCGAAAGCGGAAATGAACTAATTTATGTACTTACTGATTGATAGTTAAAGAACTAATCTGTAAGACCAATCATTTTTCAATTTATTTAGTGGAATTTTAGGTTTCATGGAATGTCCGCCATTGATAAACTGGATTAAGGCAATAAGAACTATGTTTGGTATTTTTATCGGGTGAATCTTCCTAAACTATAGGCCCTTCGTTTTCAGTATCGGTGAACATGCTAGTTGTCCCATTGGTTTAATGATGTTTTAAATATTGTGTTCATAATTAAATCCTAAAGTCATCAGCAATTTTTTAAACGATTCTAATGAATGTTTTAGTATAATGGATTTGTGGATTATATTATTTTAACAGTTTAAATCACAAACTTTTCCTAATTAGACCACCGTTGAAAACCTGGAATCATTAAACGGCTGTTCCTTCCTAGTATGAAACCCCTCATCAGATAGCATCACGACTGCCGCCTAATGATCTTGAGCTATATCAAAGGTCCTGGGTCCGACTACCGAGTTCAGGGGTTTGGATTCGCAATGACGAGAAGTTCATTTCATGGAAGAAACGGCCGTCCAATACCTTCGCGTGGTCTAACTGAGACCATTTCCTGATTTAATATGTGCAAATGTTTGGGTCAGTATTATATTTCTCCACTGTCGATTAGCTTAACCAGTTAAAATGAAGAAAGAAGGTTGCCTTTAGTCACTGATATATATATAATCCAGTCATCATTGATCGGTCATCTCTAATCATCTCAAAGTCTCATCCAACATGTTATTTATTAAAATAAACCTTAAACTCATGTTTCATTGTTTGGTTAGTCTGACTTTTGTATCCTCAATAGACTAATTAGTTAGACGTACTCAAGGTTAATTATTTTAACAAATCTTTTTTCTTTAATATCAAACTGTTGTGTGATTTTTTCTCATAAAAAGAAGAAGAACAAAGAAAATATATAAAATTTCCCAATTCTTTCAAAACAGTTCTAAACATAAATTACGCCTAAACAAATGAAAACTTTTGGATAGATAATATCCACATACTTCTTTTTACATTACAAAAATGCCTAATAGAAATTTGTGAATAGAGATGAATTGTCTCTTTAAAGAATTTACCATTTATGATATGCAATTATCATTTGACTCTTGTCCTAATCTAAAAATTGCATTAAAATATGTTAGATACTCAGGATATACACCTTGACCTACACTAAAAACATTGAAATGCATTTTATCACACAATTTCTAACAATACTTACTTGTTGAAATGTGAATTTCTATAGGATTGAGTAAACTTAAAGAGTAAACGATTTAATACATAGAGCTCAGTATAGTGGGAAAAAATGGATATAGTTTAGGTCTTATCGTAATTGGACAAACAAACTATTTACCGTAACAATTTTTAGTTTTTTGAAGTCTTTAAAGTTTATGAATTGCATACTTTGAAAAATAAAGTAATGGATAAGTTTTACAAAGTTAAAACTGTCAGTATTTTGGTAAAATGCCTTGGGTTTCATATCACACAATCAAATAATAATAATTGGATGCCTAAATGGCGATCAAACGCTAAAATAATATATGATCCTTTAAATAGTCAGTAACAGAAGTAGTATTTCTAAATTTTTTCTCCAGGTATAGTTATTATTATCTACTTGTTTCGAGATTATCTTCCTTGTTAATTTCTGTTAACAGTAATAAATAACAGGTTCGGTCAGCAAGCGAGGTTCAGAAATGCAATTCCGGACGCTGTAACTTGTGTTTTATCTACTCATAATGATCAATAACAAAATTCTGTGCACAATCTCTAATAAATAATGCAATCTGAAACTGTGTACTATCTTAACTTGTATAATAAGTACATAATAATTACGTTGACATGCCGCCAATTGTATATAGCCATTCAACGAATATTATATTTCGGTTGTTTGTTTATTTCTTAAGAACTGAATTACCAAAACTTATTTACATCTGGAAAAAACCATGGATATTTTATTATGAAAAGGAAAACAAAAAGTCCCATAGTACAATTAGAAAGAACGAATAAATCCTGAGTATACAACTGAACGATTGATGATAGATGTTTCAGCACCATCAAAAATTGGAATTATGTATGAAACTTGAGTAAAATTCAAAAACAAATTTTATTACTATAGTGTGTGGAAGTTTAGTGAAAGCAATCAAACTTCATATATATATATATATATATATATATACCAAAGTGCTAATTTCATTAAAATGTACCAGTAGGTGGTTAGAAGTTTCCATTATATTAGTTGAAAGCAAAAAAAACGCAAAAATAAACTCAAAACAAACAATAAAGCTACGAAACATTTGTAGTTTTAGTATTGTCGTCCAAGACAACTATCTCTTCTCGGAAAACAAATTAGGAAGAAGTGTACTTAGCAGAATTAAATTAATTTTATAGCAGTCAACTTCAGCTCAGGAACTAATAAAAACCAGAAACCACTGAGTTGTTGTTTTTGATTGTTGGAAGTTTGTTAGCAGTGAGTACATATATCTGCACCCGGGAAAGAAATCAGCACATTAGTGTTTGAGCACTGAGAACAGATGAAACGATTCACGTTCAGAGTTTCAGTATTCACTTATTTTAATAGCTGAAATACTGGCTCAGTACAGACTAAGTTAACTCCATATGTCAAGACTTACTACTGGAACTTCTGAAAAAAAACCTATCTAATCAAACTGTGATAAGATCCAATTTCATATTTTGCAACCTATCTGCGCAATCATCCTAGTGCATAAAAATAAGTTTAGTCAAATATGAATCGTAATGGTTAATAAGATGATAAATACTTAACCCAAGAACCGGAACTCTATGAATCTAGTTCAAAGTTAGAAATTGTACATAAATAGAAGCGAAACATCCCAAGAGTTCACAAATGAGATGAATAAACTGAATTCTAAAAGGTTGGATATTGGAAACTATAATGTATTAACATGATAATCAAGAAATAAACGAATCAGACTTCCAAGGACTATTTAATAATGGAATTAATTGAAGATAGTCAGTACATCATTCTTTATTTAACGCTCGTTAGAGCACTCGGTAAAAAAAGTACTGACCACGTGTTTTTATATAATCATAATAATGATGCCTAGCCAAACATTAGAAGCTCAAAATACAATAAAGTGATACAATTAAAAGACCATACATGCATCACAAATGAAAAAGTGAATTAATTTTTATAAGTTACTGAATCATACATACTTACCGACAAGATCTTCAGCGGAAAAATGTGTTGGTCCAATATATGCAATTGTACCATGTTGTTTTGTTCTACTTAAAAAAACTCGATCACCAATAGTAAAGTTTTTCAAAATATGTGATGTACTACTGAATTCAGATGATGTTGAATAATCACCAGTTGATGATGATGAAGATGGTGCATCGCATAAATTATTTGAATTTGTTTTAAAGGATGATGATGATGACGATATATGACCATTACATAAATCTGAACTGAAACGAACTTTTGTTGTTGACATTGTATTCAATGAAGTATTATCAACTGTTGAAGTTATTGGATGAGTAGATAAATTCAAATAGGTTCTATTCATTCTTCATGAGTACGTTTTCTTTTTTTGTTTATTTAAAAGTTTATACTAAATAATAAGCAAAAATAAGATATAAACAATAAAGATTTTTGTTAAGAATAAAAACAAACAAAGAAACTTTCTAATATTTAGTAAAATGAAAATAGTTATAAATAAAAAGAATCAATCATAGCAGAATAGAATGAATTTGATTTATAATGTGAAGATTCACTTCGGTTGTTTACAATCTAAAAAGAATATAAGTCATTATTTAAAACTAAATAAGTGTAAATATTTCTAGAAACATTTTCATTAGAATTTTTGTTGATCCTGATAATGAGTACTGCAAAAAAACCAAATAAATGCAGAAGAATTGAAAGAATCTTTCTTGTTGTATTCTAGAATATGTAAACATACTAAAAAAGAAGAAAACTAAGAAGAATAAGTGAGAAAAGTTAATACGAATTGAAAAATTAACGTTATATTTCATAGAATGGATGATGGGTCAACTGAATACAGTTTAATTATGTAACAAGATACAATATACAATTGGGAAGGTAAATCACATAAAGGATTATGGAAAGTGAAACCATTAGGAAGAAACCAGATTGATAATAATAATAATAACAATAATAATAATAATGTATTTCTGAATGCATAAATTCTTTATGTAAATCTTTTGATCATGATCTCAACAGACTGAGCTAATAATTTTCACATTCTTAGTTGTTTTATTATCATGAAAGATTTTGAATCTTTTTTATCAACTTCATATCTGGAATTAAGTAAACAACAAATCAATTACATTCTATCATAATCACGATTCTATGAACCTTCTTATATATACATTGAATTCACTAAAATTCAGTACTAGTCGGTAAAGTACCTGACCAGTCTATAATTTTCAACGTACTGATGGTGATGGTGAAAATAGATTTGTAACGACTTTGTATTATAGTATCTCTAGTAAATTTTGTTTATGTGGGATCTCGCTATGTTTGAAGAGATTACGAGATCATTTAAATCAGAGACCGAAACGAAGGCTCAGAGATAAAATGACAAGATAAGCTAACCCTTCAGACGCGTTCCAACCCCGCTAACTAGAGGGAGAAGTTCAGATTTAGAGAAAGGAAGTATATTGCATAAGCAGCCAGAATCACGAACAACAACAAGCCCACAACTCATGAGTATATATACTGCATAAAAATATCCTTGAGAAACATCACAAAATAGCATATTAAAAGAGCGAACAAACCAATGACATTTAAGGTTATTCCAAGTGGGAAATACAATCTGACGGTAAAAATGAGTGCATCTGGCGTGAAAACAAGAAATTCAAATTTCCAAAATAAAATCACAAAAATAAGACGTTTATCAAGTGAATTCTGGGAATCTAGCAGAAAAGAACATTCTGTTTATACTCAGTGTTAAAAATTAAATATTAATATTTTTCGTCTGTTTCTGCTAAAAATACACCTTGCTTATCGGTTATTATGATTCCTTTCACTAACACTTCTGTTACTAAGTTACTACTTATATAAGCTTAATGGTAAGCAACAGAGAGAGAACATCTGTGAAACTCTGAATCTATTGTCAGCACAATTGAAGAATATACACTTAGACAGCGTTATAATTGTTATTACCTTCTTGTTATTACCTATATTCACATACATATTATCATTTCCATTACATTACTTCTTCTCTAATCTTCTCCAGTACATGATACGTTTATACTCCTAATACTTTAGTAATAGAATATTAACCTTACTGTATTTATTGTCCCCAAAAGTTAAACGGACAAATTTTGTTTTAGCTGATTAATCAATTAGATTATATACAATTTCAAATTATTTAATTCATTCACTAACAAAATTAAAATGTTTCATTGTTTTAATAAATAATAACATTAGTTAGGGAGATTAAAATCAATAGGGATTATGTTTGCGGTATAATAACTACTGGAACTAACAAATTTTCTTTTTTTATTGAAGTCAAAGAAAAGTTCCTTATTTTATTGAATAAACTGATTGTATTAATGCTAGTAAAATATTAAGCATTAATTGTTTCTTAAACCATTCTATACTAAATACTCTCTACTCTATTTGACTAAATATATTTACTTATGTATAAAACAAAAAAGGTTTTGTTTTAGTTAAGAAAAACTTTGTTTAATGCTTATTCCTAACGGCCTTGTCAAATGTATGAAAATAGTTAAATCATCTAGTCATTATATGAAAAGTTATTCTGTTCAGTTACTTCACAAGAAAAGAAGCCTACGTTTATTTATCAGATTAAAAAAACTTAAGCATTTCAAATCTCTTTTATATTTTATCTTAATGTTGTAGTATATGAGCTACCGAAAGTGAGAAGAACAACAGTATAGTAATTCCTGATAAACAGAAAATTATGCCGAAGTGAATGTTTTTAAGATATATTGGATAAATTCTCTCGTAAATAAGATGGGAGTATAAGGTACTCTTATTTAACTTATTCAAAGATGATAAATTTTATTTCTTTAATATGTAATGCTTCTGTAATGAAACAAAATGAAAACTCTTCATAGAAGCAATTTTGTTCAAAGAAGTTAAGTGAAAGCAAGCTATAAGTTGAAAAGACGTGAATGATTATTGGAAATTGAAAAATGCCGTTGAAATATAAAAATATATGTCAAATTTAAGACATTATTATTTGAAGATACTTCTGTCATTGGAGAACAAAAGAAAACCACGAAATTTTAAAGCACAGTTCTTTTTAGTTGCCCGAATTTATTCATCAGAATTTTATTGCAAACACGTTTACCATTTCATTCAATAGATCAAAATATATAATGGTTGACACTTGTAATAAGCTCTGATCAACCAATGTTACTCTTATAGTAGTTTATACATAAATCTAGGATCATTATTTCATTGTTATCATTACTTTGATAGTCAATAATGTTTTTGAAGAAAAATTAATAGCATATACCCCCCCTCAAAAAAAATTTACAAACATCGTGTAGCTCAATTGTGTTACTAGCATAGATATACATAAATATTTTTTTGTATATTTTTTATTTATTTTATACTTTTATTAATTAAAAAAATAGAAACATTTTTACCTAAATGATTATAGTATCACGTTTAAAAGTACAATTTTATTTTAAATAATGATTCAGGAAAATAACAAATAATTTGCTTTATAGCCTAATTACATGACAACTATAAATTACATAATCAAAACTTATTACACAAATTAAATTAGAATAAATAAATTATCTAATTAAATTAAATAAAAACTGTGAAATTCCATTTTGTTTGATTAAAAAAAATCAATATCATTGGGTTCATTATATTCTGTAGGGGGATTGACTTTAAGAAGAAACTGTTCTTCTTCCAACAATAAATACTCAAGTGATATATAACGTTTATAATGAAATTTCTTAATATAATTTTAATTAGAATTCACTAGTGAATAAAAGTTTTTTTTTTCTTTTTTAAATAAGTGACGAAAACTAACGTTTAGAACTAAATATGGATTGGGAACAAAATCTGAGCTAAAGATAATCTACTAAGATACTAAAATATTTAATAAAGTTAGGCAATCAGTACTTAATTAAAATTTATTAGATATTATACTTTTAATATGAATAGGTTAAAGAATTAATCCTTATACAATGCAACGAATAAATAGTTGATTTTATTCATTAAAAGTTTAATGTTGGGTTTCACCAGAATAATAAAATGATGCTATTTAAAATAAATTTAGCTGATAGAGTTACAATCACTCATAAAAAGGAAGAAATAGAAAGTTATTTATTTTAACAGAGATAGTTTGTAGAATTTAGAAAACATTTACACTTGTACAAAAATCAAGGGTAGAGGATGGGAGGCGGCACCTCTGAACTGTATGATAGTCATACTGTATTGCTAGCGAAAGACAACTGCGATGTAGCTCAGATATTCTCAAACTACTTTCCTTATGTATATACCGTATAGATGCTTTTCTCTCAGGTACAAAAAGATACCTTAATCACACTCTGAATATTGTGACTATTAAAAAACTCGGTGTTAAATGAATTAGATATAAATGGATCATAGATTACCAAAGAGAATCTCAAGCTTTATAGTAAATCCATTGAGCACATGTTTTAATCCGCCTGTAATCCAAGGTAGATCATTAAACAAATGAAAGAACTCTATAGTAAATCTTCAAACAGGTGCACATGTAAACCTGATAATTAGCAGGCCTCATGTTTATTCAGCATGGTGGTTAATATTCAAGAAATGATTATTCACAAGCAGTTATTTAGGTATCTGAATATAAATGTGATTCTCTACAAAAATCAAAACGGTTTTAAAACAAGTTATTCATGTCTCACAAACTTATTAATAGCTCAAGTATTGCATTCAAGCAGACAGTCTCGGCCTAAAAAGAATAGTGAGTTTTTCAAAGGTCGAGAAAATGACAACTAAGTTGATTACCGGAATCTCTAAGCTACTGTGTGACAAGAGACTGGCCAAACTAAACCTATTCTTATCATCACACTGAGGGACTAAAGATAACTTAGTTACAGTTTTTAGATTTCTTAGTAATAATTTTTCATCAAAAATGCATTCATTTTTCTTGTCTTTCAAAACAGAATTTATGAGGACACTTCAAATATGTTCATAAGTCCAGAATATATTACTTTTTAACTGATTACCAACTCTCCTATCGAGTGATCAACAAACGGAACTTCTTACTTCAACACATGGTTGAAGCTCTATCTGTCAACACGTTCAAAAGAAAGTTGGATCAACTTAGTGACCTCCGTCGTAATGACCAGCACAAATCGCTAGCCTCCTCTCAAATCGAAATTGAAAAGCAATGAGTTTGTTTTGGTGGTAACGTTGTTTTCAAAAAAAACTAAAAGAGTGATGATTTTAAAATAAAATCTTAGATTTAATATCACCTACAAAAGTTTCAATTCCTGGTTGGTATACTGATTTGTTTGTAAACTAGTCTGTGACCATTTTCAAACCAATATGTAAATAATTATGTTACGCATTATTTACTACACAGTTGTTTTGAGAACTAATGAATTAAGAAAACTTGCTCATGTAAACCAGCTGGGCTTATTATTTGTTACTTATCGGGAACAAATGAGCCTTTCCCAATATATTACAGTTTAACAACCAAAATTTTAATAATCATTACAGAAAATAAAAGCTATTCAAAAGAACAAATAGAAATAAAAGGATTTTCAGAAGTAATAAACTTTATACAACTTAGAACTTATTTCATGATAACACAGGGAAGTAATTCGTGTTATTCAGTATTTTATTTATCTTAAATTATTCATTAGTTAACTGACCGATAACTCTTTGTTATCATACTAGTCTTTTTCTTTTTACTAATTAATAAAAAAGATTTTAATGAAAAGACACAATGTCTATTTAACAATAAATATCAATCAAGATCAATCAGATCATACTACTCGTGAAAATTATACTTGAGATAATGTAAACGACTGAAACTTAAATAATTCTAACGTTTAATCCAGCAGTTTTGTTTGGACTTTTTCGGAGTAAATCCACTTACTTAATAACGTAACTGTGAATGTAAACTAAAATTATTAGGGAATTTATTAAAGTAGACATTATTGTTAACATTAGTTCTTAAAATATGAATACTAGAGTAGTAAATGTAAATATGAATAGACCAGTTTTCTTAAAGTGAACTAAAGGAAATATATTTAGGAGATATTTATATGGTAAAAGGGGGATTTGTGGAGATTGTAGTAATTTTTAATAGTTGAATTTATGGGTGGATCTATGCTAGACCACTATTGAAAACCAGAAATCACTGGACGGCTGTTTCGTCCTAGTATGGGACCCCTCAGCACTTTGCATCCACGATCCTGCACGTGAGCGCTTAACCTCTAGACATTAACACCGTTGGATGCCGGCTTGGTGGTTCAGACGATAGGCGTTTTCAAACGGGACCGAGAGTCCTGGATTTGAGTCACAAGTGCTGGATCGTGGATGCGCACTGCTGAAGAGTCGCATACTAATGTTAAACGGTCATCCAGTGCTTCCAGAATTTCAATGGTGGGCTAGCATTGATCGACTTGTGGATTCAGCTATTAAAATTTTATATAATAATTAAATTGTGCTTTTTTAAAAATAACTTGTTCACAGTTAAATTCAAATATTTACTACAAGCAGCTTTCTATAAACAAGACTAAGAACAGGAATTTGAATAAATCAGAGAGCATACACCATGTCTAATCTAATCCTGTTTCGAGAAATTATTTGCGTCAATTTCTGTTCATTAAATTACTTCAAACTGTTATTTCCTATAATTTAATTTTTAATGGTTTGAATTGTCTGTTGTTGAAATTTAGATTGAGATCTGATCATTCTAGTTGGTATGTGTGCATTCTGTGGGGATTTTCATTATATTACTAGTTTATATGGATTAAATGTAGTGAATATAAACTCTTGGATGAAAGTTCGAATCTCAGAACGAGCGTCCTCGATTCTACTGCTAACTGTATTCCATCTATTCTATATACTCTTTCTTTTAGTTTAAACTCTTGTATTTTTATAAGAGACACTTTAATCGATTTGTACTAAAGAATAGATAGTTCATAGTTCTATAGCATTATTTGTTCACCATTCAGTGAAAGAAAATCACATAAAAATAACGGTTTAATGGTTGAAAAAAGAAGAATAATCCAACTTGAAATGTTCACATAGGTGACAGGTTTTTTATATTGTTTCAGAATAGGTATACATAAATGTTCACGCGTGTGTTTTCATCATGAGAATAATGCAAACAGCTGTTATTACTAATTTTTTATTATTGTTTCAAGGAATATCTATATAGTGAATATTGTGGGATTTATTGAACAAAATAAATACTAAAATTTTCAGTTTTCATTTACAACCAAAAAAGGAATAGTAGTTACAGGTTTTACGTGTTATTCGAGTTCAGTCATTAGTTTCTTTTTATAGGACTGAAATCATTAGTCTATTGGTACATAAAGTTCTTTGGATATATTTCTAGGTACATTACTAAATATTTTGTAACGATCATCACCAAAAATCGGAACATATTTTTTAAATCCTTTTTTGACGAATCAACTTGATTTGTGAACATCCATACATGTCTCTGGACTCTTATTGTGGTACCAACCTGAGACTGAATTGTTTAAATAGTCAAAGCATCGCTACAAACGATAATCGCATATTGAGAAGCTTATTCTTGTTTCTTTACAGTGAAGACAAATTTATTACCACTACTTCAAACACAAATAACTAATTTCTAGTTTTATTTAGCATATATATCGATAGTATAATTTTTGATTATTTCACAGTGTTTTTATTCAATCTTATTGGTATGTTATATTTTAAATGAGAAATTTTTAAGTAGCATAATAACGATGTTTTATTAATGTATGACAACTGTCGGTTGACAGATCAAAATTTTTCAAAACAAAAGAAATCATGTGGCTACTTAAATATGTAATGAAGCTTATTTTATGAAAGTTTTCTGTTCATATATTACCAACTTATCTTTTTCTAAGTTGAAATAATAGTTTAAGAAAATCAATAATTGTTTCATGCTTGTTATAACGGATCTTATTAACTTTGAAAAGATCAGTTGAATATGTGATGGAGTTCTATTGATTTACTGTTGGATCATATAATTCACATGACTTCATATGACATCATTTTAAGACCAACTGATAGGAGGGAAGCGTTGAAAGATGCAAGTCGAGATTTGGTATACATATTCTGATGGACACATTTATGAATGAATTTAATTCATGTTTCTCGATAAAATATTACAGGAAACATAAAAATAAAGAGTTCATTGACAATAGAGTTTGAAGTGAGAGTTATTACATTAAAGTCTCATTATCAACATTAACACTGAGATACAGATATATTCAGCTGACGACTCAAAAATGAGATAAAAAAAAACGCTCCATGGATTATACCACTAGCCACTATCCGACTTTAACTGAACCTTTAATCTAGTTAAATATTTATATGTGGTCTCCTTGAAAATCGGGTTTTGCTAGATTACAAACTTTTAGAATGAACGAGGACGCAATAAAATTACCAATACTTCTCTGTTAAAGTGAGTTAAGTTAAATCAATAATTACAGAACAATTGATATTATTTTCTTATATCTATCATTAGCTACAAAATTCTAGTACTTTTAATGAAAATTTCAACAACGGACAAATACATCTTAATTATTTAGGATGTATGAATATGCTCATTTGTTTGAATTAAGTCTATAAATCAATTTCACATTTCATTGTATTACTTGTGATTAAGTATACTGGAAATAAACTATATAATCTGTACGATTTATGAATTGTTATATTTAAAGCTTTAATATACGCATTACTTATACTTGTACTTTGCTATCTATTACCATTTATAAAGTTTTCATTTCTCTTTCTCCTTTATTTTACTAATAACCGAAATTTTCTTCTTTCCAAATAATTTATTCGATTGTCGTGTCAGTAACTAGACATACTCTTTATTTATGATTGAAGCTGGAATAGACTAACTCACTCATGATAAGGAATACAACTTTACAAACTTACCGTATGACATATATTGATAATATTTATCTTTGTTCAATAGAATTTAATGAAATACCATGCTACAATACATTATTATTAGTGCTGAATATCTTTAATCACGATGAAGTCATTTTAAAACATGAAATAGAAAAATATTAAGCAATATAGAATTTAAATCTCAATCATTTGGTTATCTTCTTCTTATTCAATTTCTCTCCTGCTAGTATTATTTTTGTGCAAAACTATCTATCAGATAGCATTTTAAAATAGGGTGGAAATGCACTGAAAATTACTTATTACTGGTAAAGATATATACTGAACTATAAGTGTATGAAGGAGAGAATAAATAAATCAAAAATAAAAGTCATTTACTTACTATATTGCTTAGAAGCGGATGATATATTTGATGGGGAATATATACTCATACTTAACCTGAGTATAACATCGGTTTTAAAGTTTTAAGCAAGAAACTTCGACGTAGCCTATATAAAAAGATTTAAAAAACTTTGACCTCCATTGTTTTTGGTTTGTGGATAAAATGTCAAGTAGTGATGAGTTTTTTGAGCTGTGTTTCGTTTAAATCAGTAACTCATATTGATCACTTTAGATCGAAATTTATCCGTCAGGAAACCAATACTTTGACATAATAGAAGGCTATTAACTTTGGTGTAACGAAGACTATTGGTAATTTTTAATATTAGAAACCAAAAAATAGCTGAATACAGTCACTTTTCTATTCAATAATAACTTTTTGTGCGGTAAATATGAAATACTTTAAAGGCTCATTTTCGCTAGTCGAAACTACCTGGAAGTTCTGGGTTTCGGGTCAGGGTCAAATTGAAATGTAATCCCTTGTCATTTATAGCCATTCGGCAGCCTGCATTTGCGGCAGAGTATATTTGACTGACTCATGAATCCATCAAAAAGTAATTTGATACATTCACTAACACTAAAATAAAAAACCGTCGGTATCCAGGAAGCACTGAAAAGCAATTTTGAGAATAGACCAATCGGTACTAACTTAATGGCTGAGGGATATCACAGTGGCTTCGAGTGCTAAAGGCCGTCAATGTGCAGTGTTGGAAATACCTAAAAATTAGAACTAAGTGGACGAATTATCTGATTTCGTTATTAATATCTCTACCAGTCAAATCAGTTCATAGTGAAAGGAAATACATTCAATTTCGATAGTTCACCGCAAACCAGCTAACCGGAAAATAGGATATTTTATTTTACGTCTACAGATTATTTACATCGTTTGAATAGCTTGTTTCGGTCGGACATATCTACAAATGGTTTCAAAACACATTAACATATTAACTTAAAAACCTTCTCAATTTATTGCTATTTCAGTGCCGTCCGTCAACTTATTCGGAATTTGATAGAGACGTTTATTTGGATGGTAATTGTGTACTAGCTGAAGTTGCAGTTAGTTTTATTCATAGAGGCAACAAAAATCAAATTATGTAGGGTGATGATCAGCTACTGTCGTTTGTGAAACGTTCTTCGTTTCAAACTTGATATATATCCGGTAGTCGGGAAGTACTGCAAACGAGTTTTGCTCAAGGACTCAACAACCATTTCAGAGTCCATATTTCTGGCTTTTTTCATTTGCTGTCAGTTTTTGATGGCAAACAGAAGGTTAGAAAGCATTCACGTGGTCACTGGTTTCTTCGCACGCTGAAAACATCTTAGTAACATTCTAATGTATCCATCTTCATCGTTAGTTATTTTTATTCAATAGATCCGATATTCAGAAACAAAACTATGGACAGATTATTTCATCAAGTCGGAAGTAAACACTCGGGCGTAGCTCAAATCATACTCACTGGATGAGACTATTTATGAACATTCAGCTTTCATACCATGTACCTTTTTACAAACCCAGTTAACTTTTATGCAAGGAGCTTTTCATTGTGGTTTCAAAGAAGATCTTCAGTTATTCATTATATTTTCCTAAATTGTAATGGCGTAACACAGACTCTTGGTTTCTAGTGTATTATTTAAAAATCATACCTATTAATACCTAATCAGTCCAGAAATATTTCATATGGAGAACTAAATAAAGCATTTTTATAAGTCTTTTTGCTATAAAGTAGTGAAAAGCGCCCAACGAATCCTAATCAAACTTAATTTTGAAAGAACTGAGTCGTCTCTAAATATTATCACCCGACTTAATTTCTTACTGTGGATATTCTTCGAAATTTTATTTCACTCAATCGAAACGTTTCTTTACTCTGAAAGGATGAAGGTCAGTAACACAAACCGTCAAGAACATTGTGAAGTGGTTTACAATTGGCAAATATCAACTGTTATAAATAAATTACACAATCAAAAGACATCAAATAAAGTTGCATTGACTTTAGTTTGGAGCTTCGGGAAATTTTCACAATCCCTGTATAAATTTTTACAATGCTTTCTGATGCTTTGTAAACCCCACAATTGACAAAGATCTGATCTCAACAAAAAGAAATTTTCGGAAAAACTTTTATAATTGCCACTGAAGGTGGTTCTCCGTAAGAATTATTTATTATTATCTGGAAATACTAAAGCGATTGTTATTTAATAAATTCAGAATAAAAATGTGAAGGCAAAGAGTACCCTCTGTAACCTTAGATTAACAATAGAAATTTCAGGTGGATTATTAACGTGTATTGTGAACAAAATACTCAAAATAAGTCAAGTTTCATGAGCTTTATTAAGTTAATGTCATGAATAGAGACATTGGTTCAACAGTCTTGATCTTCTGAGATTGCTCTTAATCTCATGGAACAAATATACGCAAAATGTATTTCATTGTGCAGTGATGACTAACCATTAAATGTATATAACAAATATTTTGAATGAGTGTTTGGTTATTTAAATCAAGAAAAACAGTTTACAAAATCGGATATCTCTGATTATCTTCTACCATATTCTACAAGTATTGCCAAACGTTATGCTATGTTTTCATTGTAATAACGAGTGAAGTTAGTCATAAATATGGTGAAAAATTGAGATTGGGTACACTATCTTTTTTTGCAGAAGGAAATTGCGTTTAAATTTGTTTAAAATATAATTTCGATAGATTTATGAAGTTACATCTTTAGGCAAAGCACAGCTACTAACTACATCAAACTTGGATGCGATAAAAATATTTTAACGTTTTGGGAGGAACTTACGTTATGTGTATAGGATCATACTACTTGAATCTGAAAGCTATAAACCCAGAATCATATTTAAAAAAGGTTTCGCATGCATATGACGCAAAACTGCTCCTCCGGTGCAAGCAAAGCGAAAAAAATGCTATTTGATTACAACACACTTTACCAAAATATTAATGATATGTTTCGGTACATTAATAACTCACTCATTTGATTGTACGTCTGTCAATCATATTTCAAGGCCTGATTTGCTAAAAAAACTCTCACTCCCCATATAGATGGCAACGACGTAACTTTTTCAACTTAACAGAAGCAATGCTTAAGTAAGAATTTAGTGGTTTGTACGAAAAATGACAAATGATGTATTTATTAGTATCAAACATATGAAGGTCTGAGTAATACGTGAATTATTCGAGCAACATCAAAGTAGATTTTGGTCAAATTAGGCTACTTCATCGTGCGAAAAAAATCAGTTTTCAGTCGAACGTATACGATTTGATTGAATTAGATCACTTGTATTGAATTCACACCAAAAATATACAAACATTAGAGAGGAGAAGGCACTAAACCTAAAAAGCTGTAAACGACGCTTAGATTCACAATTACTTACAAACAACTACACATCACTTTCAGCAAAAATACTATAATGTAACAATGGAAACATAATAATAGCTCTGATTATCGAAAAAGGTGTTAACTAAGCTGTTAGATTGGAGATATAATCGTCTAAGACATAAGTCTTTCATTATAGTTATCAGCATTTCGTCCAAAAAAAAGTTCAGGAGGCTGCATTAATGCGAATCTAGGTATAAATGAGAACCTAGATCTCAATTTCACAAACTGAATCGAATATATAGTGAGCTAGCATATCCATGATACTTTCCTTGAGACTTCTGTGTCTGAGAAATGATACATTCCTGCAAAACGCTTGCTGGGATATATATGATACATCAACTTAAAAAGTATGAAAGTCCTAAAATAGCAATCGAACATACCACATTTAAACCAATGTTATATTGGTACTTAACCTCCAAAAGTTAATATATTGAAGTTTTGCCGTGATCAAACAAAAATGATTGCCATATTCCCGTAAGTCATATTAATTGGCTAAATTAATATTAATATCAAACGCTTGCCTCTGTTGTAATTTTCTTCAGCACACAACTATATTTTCAAATCATTATTATTCATAAGTGACAGATCGAAATTCTGTTTTCTTGTTCGTCAAAGAACATGGCATGATGTAATTGTGTGTTTATATGAACTGGTGATTCATTTGTACTTGATGGCTGCCTGATTTAGAGGTCTAAGAACGATACGTTTGTTCGTGCGCACATGATTCTTCTTTATCCAAATCGCATCATTTCTGGGATTCCTAATTCGCACTAGAACTCAGATACAGCTAATTATCACATTAATGCTACTTAAATCTAAAGTAGTTTAAGGTCGCCAACTGACAGAGTTTCCACCACATGTTATAAAGAGGAGGCCCAGTCCCTGACCTCGTGTCTTTTTGAAGATAAAAACAAACACTGTATTGAATGGTTGCTTACTAAATCACTTGAAGATTAAAGTGAAAAACTTTGGTCTAGAGCATTTTTGGTGATTGAAACACCACCTGTGTAGAATTACAAGCGTGGAAGTTTAGCTGCATAAGAATTAGAGTATGCCGTAGTTTATCTCGAAAACGATCCAAATGAGTAACACACCCGTGAGACCAGTAGCCCAATATTAGGTAAAGGAAAGAAATAAAATGTCTTATCCGAAAACAAATGAGGAACGGCACTGAAGACATATAGTGCCTCAAGTGATGATAAAAATCTGCATATATATATATAACGGTATGCCCACGAAGTAAATATTATGTGCACTTAGAAATAATTAAGTTTTGTAGCTTATCCGGGTTATTGTGATCTTACATCTGCCATTTCTTATTAGCAGTATGATTTTACGGCACGAAAAAGGACTGAGACTTTTTAATTAAATATAGTTTTGTGAGTGGTGTTCTCATTACAGTTTACGTCCACGTAGCAACCGAGAATGATAATAAAAGAGTGAACCTCAAATGTAAAGATATTAATCAAGGGGTGATGAAAGATCACTTTACAGATAGGAAAAATAAGTCTTTTTCCATATGAACATTTTATCTTTTTACTGCTCAATATAAAAAAGCATAAACAGTGGTAATTAGAGAATAGTGGATGGTATCGACAGTCAGGGGCGGTAGGGGTGCAGCAAGTGATTATGAATTCCCGTCCTACAGGCCGACTTGTCTAGCTTGTAGCGAAGCAAGAACCCCAAGTTGACTAATTCTACTCTTGCAAGTGCTTATGGCATTGAGTAGAGGCAATAATGAGGCTTCTTACTATAACTGCAGTCAACGATTTGGAGCTTAGTGAAGGCCGAGTTTCGACGTGACGAAACAAGAGGCTGTGAACAAAACAACAGTAAATACTGAAGAGTATAAAATCACGTTCTTTCACTGAGACCCGAAATCACTTTGTGATGCTTCCGTCAAAACTCGCTCACTCAACATATTGACATGGAGAATGTAAAGTCCGGGATATAAGCGTACCTTGGCTTTCATTCTTAGGCCTCCAGAAGGTCGTATTCTTATTCTTCAAAAAAGCAGTTAATCTCAGAAACTGTAATAACTCAATAGATTACTACAATCTCGAGCCACAGTTGAAAAGATTGCACACATCCACAGTTAGCGCTGCTAGAATGTCTCCAAGTTATTACGACGGAAGCAGACAGAATTTACAAACCCGAACACCTGCTTCAGTAGCCCTGTAATTACAGTTTAGGGTTCCGGACGACGAGAATGGTCTCAAGACAGATCAAACTTCTGTCTTGCCACTTCCAAACACCCCACTATAATTTTTCCTGAAAGTAAGCGTCAGGATCCCATCCAAAATAAGTTCGAAAAATGAACCTAAAACCTGGCTGTTCTTGAACGCAACTGACGGCGAAGTTTGTGTTTACGATATGGCTATCTTCAGACGAGAGTGGCAACGAAGCGGAGAAAGTAAATTAGTGATTTAAACCAGCAAGCACTTCGGAGTCATCGAAGCCACCCGTATATGCATCACAAAACAACCGAATTTCGCTTTTGTTTCAGAGAGAATGAAAGTGGGAAAAACAAACAAATTCTAAAAACTGGATGAAGACACTACATCTTGTAGCAGGTCTCTGATACCAAAACCTTACGTGATTTCTTTCAACCTTTGCGTAAACAAATGATTTCGAACCTTTCATATATTCTATCACTGACATTTACACTTGCCAATTACTTACGTACAGATTCGAACACGTTTTGTACGCGTGTATGCGTTGATTAGTTCGTGTCTTTATATTTACAGGTATCTGTTTTATTCTTATGGAGACCGAGCTACCTACTACTTACAGATTCTGCTATTTATCACTCAGTTTTACACTGTATTTTAATTGTCTTTTATCGTTCTTCTGAAATATGGACTGAATCCTCCTTAAATATCTCTTCGTTCGGCCACTTGTTTCCATTTTCTTTTTAACAGAATATGTAGACGGAATACATGTTATGCAAACAGGACACATATTTCATAAACATTAATATCATATTAGTTTCAAACATAGGGCAGTAAATCTTATTTCAGGTGGTGCTGAATTCAATGTCTGGGACCCTTGGAGGTCTGATGTGGTTTCTATAGCGACTTGGACTAATTATCTCTCACTTTGTCAACTCAAGTGTTCATGTACAGCGTTTGAGTGATTACAGTTTCATTGAACACCCGTTTCGGAGCCTAGCTAGAAGCGACCGGTGCTGCAGAGTTTATACCGTGGAACCCATTGAAGACTAACGGTGTTCTTGTCAGAACGTAACTCACTTTGTTATTTAGCCACTACGAGTTCAGAATGTTGAGAAAAAGAAAATTACAACAACAACGGCCGAAATATATGTCTGGGCAAAACAAAACGAAGATTATCAGAGAAATCATACAAGGAAAATGGTACCATTAAAAATTAAAAGTAATTGTGAGCATAAATGAACAGGAATCATAATTTCAACCAGAAAATAAGCGTGAAACATGGAAACAAAGGGACCTCAACATCAACTTGAGATTCGCGTTACAGCTAAAGTCTTTGCTGCAAGAATGTAAACCTTAGCAGTTTTCGCACATATGTGCAAAGAATCTCACTCCGATATCGCCATGTTGGAATTATGATCAGGTAACCAACCGACTTACAACACTCTCTGACCTCAGCAGTGGAGAACAGTACAAATTGATGAGCAATAGGGACTAAGAAGAGCAATATTTTCAACTCTCTCTAGAATGATGTCCCTATTACAACAAGATACAGGAAATTTAACGTCCCATATCAAGCTAGGTACATGAAAACCGCTTCAGCCATGAATCAGTGTTTGGAGTAGATAGCGAATTTTACTTGGGCAGTTTGGTAGTATAAATTACTTTGCTTGAAAAAACATTTCGCGTCAAGTCATGGAAGAAGGTTTATCCAGACAAATGCAGCAGGAAAATTTTCAGATTACCTGCGGGCATTTAATCGATTTGCTGTACGATTCATATTAGAAGGTGTTACTGTTTAAGGCATTGTCAAACTCCAAATACCTGTGGCATCTTCATTACATTAGGTAGATAAATTGATAAGGGACACGAAATAATTACCAATCACAAAATTAAACGTCTTCGCGAATACGGGAATATTATGCTTACCCTTCTGACAGATCAAGTTTAGTTTGTCCGACTGATAATACTTAGTTTTTAAAATTTCGACAACATTTATTGGGAAATTTAGGCTTAATTCCTCGATAGGACTGCAGTGGCTAGTACTACGTCAAGCTCACATAAATCATTCTAGTTTCTGGACAAACTAATTTTATTGTTCTTCTCAAACTACATTCCAATTTCGTCACTTATTCGCTTATTAACCCTGACTTTGAAATGATCTTGTGCTCATGACATCCCTGCAACTTATTCTTGGTCCGTACATAAATGTTGAGTCACGGTTGATCGAAACGAATAAACTCACTCGCCTTCTTTACTGCTCGTCATTTCGTCTCGCTCCACTCTCTCAACCTTGTTTCCTTCGCTTCATTTCCCTAATTGTCTGTTCAGATCAATGAGTGCACGAAATATACGTATTCAAACTTCGTTTTCGTATTTAACATATTCCGTTATTCACTAACTCGATTTAAGTTAATAATTATGTACGACAATTTGTGGAATGTATATTTTCGTGGCAATCATACGATTTAACTGGAGTCAGAAATATGACCACAAAACAACAGAATGTTTCCATCCCAGGAATCACGCATCAAATTACAGTCATAAAATGAACAGTCCCTGTTTGTTCAAGCTACTCATTTAAAAGGTAAGGACGAATCAATATGGTAGTCGTCATAACCAAAGTTTCAAGTAAAATAACATTGAATTAGTTCAACAGAACCATAGAAATTCATTGGAAACGTGAGTAAATCTGAGACTACAATAAGAAAACAGTAAGTACATTGTCTAATATCTGAAGGTCAACAGACTGTACAGCTAAATTGACCAAGGAGAGTAACTTCACGTCTAAAAGTAAAGCAACAAGTTACACAACCAAAGTGTAGTTGGTGAGATTTTCATGCACATTCGCAAAACGCTTCTTAAAATGATTTTGCAGCTATTATTAGTTTGCTGGACTCTTGCAATAATGATTGCTGGCAAGTAACTATTATTGAATACAAGTGATTGAAATGCGGGACTGGTGGGCAAACCGTTTGGACCATATGGTGTCTGTATATCCATCACTTTTAAGAATAACACGAAAGTTCTGTGCATGGTAAGGTTATTGTCTGTAACAAAGGATCCAAACCCGGTAAAACCAGCAATTAGGAATGCATGGATTCGACGATATATTTGAAAGATGATCGACGTATAGATAAATATGTGATCTAATATGACTATTTGATGTTGAATATGCCCAGTGCTGTGTACGCGATCGTGATCTAGTGTGTATGCTTGCTCGACCGCCTAAATCCAGAGGTGTGTCCAGTAAATTTAACGATGTCAGCATCAGTGTCAAAAACCAGCGGAACTATTTATTTTTCGGACTTATTTACCTCTACAAGAGGATTACTAAATCTGATTCAGTGTTTCTCAGGCCGCTTATTGAGCAAATGGTCTGATTTCAATGATGTGCCCTACGATCTTAAAAGCGTAGGGAAGATCACTCATAAAACCTACAAAATAAAGAACTTATAGTTGGTCAGGAATATTTATCTCAGATTTGTGCTATGTAAAATCTTTCCTTGATTGTTCCAGAATGCAGTCCAATCTAATTAAAGTATTCTGTCGAAATTTTGGCAGCGTCGTGAAGTTTCTTCTAAAATATAAACAAATTCTCTCTGCTTTTACTTTACGAAAACGAGATCATGTTCTATATATAAAAAGACAACACAGGTCAGCTTTTTGTCTCCCGGTTAAAACTTACAATTTGCTTTTGACTACATGGAAATTTTATCTGATATAGCACTTCTGATTTCTCCTAGACATCACTTACCATAAGGCACACTACCTACACGATGGGTGGGTTTCATCAACTCACTATTGTCCTTCCTGTGATATTATCTGGAAATTTGAATGCCCTACATCACGGTTAATAAAGTGTTTAGCTCTTCTATTAAACAAGCTGTTGAGTAGCGCTATCCAGTGTTAAGGTTTTTTGATAAGCTTAAACTTAGTTCGAATAATAACCTAAGGGGTAACACCTAGAAACTGGAGACACAACATAGCAAAACGGAATGTAGACATAACTTCTACTCCTTAAGAGTTGTCAAATGCTGGAATTCGCTGCCGGCTGAGCTAGTCCAAGCGACTTCTCAGGAGTCCTTTATGAGGCGACTTGATCTATTCTTAAGGACTAAGGATAGTATCACACAGTGACTTACTAATTTCTTTTCCTCTTTTATTGCTAACATACCTAGGTTCCTGCCTGGAGGATTTGGTGATCTCCTGCTACTAGACACGGAAGCCTGTTAAGCGAAAGCTTCTTCTATTCCGTCCACAACCATTTGAACCATTTGAACGTTTTAGTTCACTTGCGATATTCATGGCGCCATCTGTGAAAGAATGAAGTCCAACGAGAAATCTGGTGGACACAGTTATAGTCTGGTCAAATCTAGTAGATCATCTTCAAAGAGGAATGATTTTGATCAGAAGAAGAGGGTTAGTCTACTGACGGTTAATTTCTCAAATCTCAGAAAGAGGAAGAGCATACACAGCAAGTGTTTGAGGAGTTTGTCGCCACTTTTGAGGAGCCTTCTAAATCCCGAGCGTGGGTTAAGGGTGGTGTCGTCAATCCGTCTTCAGGTATATAAGTTTGATTGTTGATAATAACAGCTGCTATAGGTTCCTCAGAGGATACGAAGGGGACTGGCCGCATATACAGACCTGTCTCGAAGTTGGATTCTAAATTAAATAAAACTGAGGAACAGAATAAAGCAGATTTCAAGAAATCCACTGAAAAGCCTGTAAGGAAGTATCCACCTTATTCTTGTTTGTAGCCAGCTCTCGGCAAGCGCAAGGGACAAGAACAAAAGAAATCTAAACTAGAACAGTTCAAAGAGGAGCTCAAATTGTATGTTCATGTGACAATCCTCTAACTTGACCACAACTAGGATTCAGCAACAGAGAGAGCAAAGACATGCATTAAGACAAGGCAGAAATCAACTCTCTACACAGTCTGATCTAGATCTTTCCGATGTTGGTATGCGTAATCGGGAATATCGGAGGGGTTCTTCCAATAATCAGGGTGGAGATTCAGGCATGGGTTTTCACAACACAGTGTCGACACCACCGAGCTTTTATTCTAAACGCAGCCAAAATGATCGTCATGATGGTAGTTTCCACTTCCGATAGTTAACCTTATTTAGTTGATTACCCATATGATTACGATGGTGATAGAACAACGACAAATCTTTTTCTTGGGAATCTAAACCCTAAAGTATTTCAGTTTTATTCAGTACATCACATATTCAGATGACAGAGCAACAGTTGTGTGAGGCTTTCGGTCGTTATGGTCCTCTTGCAAGTGTCAAAATAATGTGGCCTAGGACAGAAGAAGAACGTTCAAGAGGAAGAAACTGTGGATTTGTTGCTTTCATGAATAGAAAAGATGGCGAACGAGCCCTCGACAACATTAGAGGTATGTTTATCTTGCTCTTAATTTTAGTTTAAACGTGATTTGCACTAGTTCACCACTCTCTTAATATCTGTCAAAGCACGCGTCTCCATTTAAAAAGAGACCCTAAGTTTGATTTATGCATTTTAAGCGGTGAACTTTCAGTGTTGGGTTCAAACTAGTATTACAATATAATTTACGTGTTAAGTTTATTCTCAGTTCACTTCTTAAGATACTAATTATCTTTCATCATAGGTGTAAAGATTTGCAACAAGCCGTGCCTTAGTTATACCTAACATGGGGTCTCATACAGCTTTGCATCTACTCATCTTGGTAGTAGGCAAGAAAACCAGTCCTTGAGTAGGTAAAGGCCGTGTATCTTTAAAATGCATCTGTTCTCAAGAAAGTAGATATGCAACATTCAGACTGTGTGCTTTATGGTTATATTATGTATTCTAACAGTTAACGTTGAGTGGGCTCACGTGAATATATGATTCGTGTGTCGTGTATTTGGTTCCTCTTTATACCAATGTTTGTGTTTTAATAAAATTAACTATTTTCATCTCCAAAGAACTGTAAATCCTGTGGAGATGTCGTCCTAGTAACGCTGATCTATCGACATTGGCAGAGAAAATTGAAGGTCAGTATTTAATCGATCCGTTTTAGGTCCTAGTTTCTGTGCTTTAAGCACTTTTTGTCCGTGAAAGTCGTTTAGTGTAGTTTTTGTCTTCTAATATCGGTAGTAGAAATCGAACGTCAGTCAGTTTGTGAAATTGTACTGGAGAACGAAGTTTCGTTTGGTTATCACTTGTTGTCTTATCCTGGTTATCATATAATCAGGTGTGACAAATTCATTCTAGGGATACTTCGCTTTCCTCTATTCTACATGCGCAGTAAAAGAGGATGAAGTCTATTCATCTTATAGAAAGATCCTTCAGTATTGTTAGGATTATGATTTCTCGTTATCTTACGAAATTTGTCAATATTTTTAGTATGGCGGGTCCCTTAATGTACTACTTTGTTAAACTAATGTTGTAGTATCTTGATTGATTCTGTGTATTTGTTTCCTCAGTTCTTGATTCGTGAACTTATTCATTAATGTAGTGTACATATTTTGTATTACAGGGAAAGAACTTATGGGATTTGAAATGAAACTAGGTTGGGGGAAAAGCGTCCCGATCCCTTTATACCCAGTTTACATTCCTCCGGCATTGCTTGAGTTAGTTAAACCACCTCCTCCAAGTGGACTACCATTCAATGCCCAACCTAGAGAGTGGTTGAAGTCATTTCGCTTGGCGATCAAGGAGCGAGCCAAACTTATAACTGATGGTGCAGACGGTGACAGCGCGCCACCACCCCCAGCTCCAGACCGAAAGCCATACGATATAAATAAAATGTCGAGTGAAGAACTTACTGAAGTTAGTATTTAAAGTTTTTTCCTTCTTGCAAAACTAAGTTTTAAATAGATTATTCACTGGGAAATATACTTCGTACGATGTATACTAAACCGAAAACTCGGTAGTGATCTGTTAATTCTTCATGTGTTTTAGGTTTAGTGACTTGTTGAGTATCGTCGTAGTAAGCTTTCACAGAAATATATTTGAATGACTTGGAGAATTGTGTTTTTCTCATTTTATTTGGTTAGCATTTACTGAACTATTATCAATTAATATACTAAATTGGCTGGGAAAACAGGAGTTCTTTTTGTTATATTGTTGTCCCAATCTGATTCATTATAGCCAGATTGTATTCAATTATCGGTAATCTTATGGAAATTTGATAAGTTGACATGACTTAAGAACTTTTTCAAAGTCTACTTGCGCAAGTATAGTTCTATTAACTAAACGGTTTACTCTCAGTAGTAGTTTCATACTTTGCGTACTGAATCCAGGTGAGCACTTCGAATAAGAACCTGAGTTTCATTGTCAAAACTGTCTAGTTTAGTTTACGATTGCCAATAGCTATGAATTTTAATATTCAGGGACAATTCTGTTTTTTTGGCATGCACAATAACTTATCGTGAGATTCACACTGTATAAGTTGCTCGCTTGGCTTTTGCCAACTTACGTCACCTATGGCGAAGGCGAGATATCCGTCTATCAATACAAGGACGAGTATACTGCGCTGAAGTACGTTGTTTTAATTTACGGCAGCGAAACATGGCCGTTAAGAGTGGAGGATACTCGTAAGTTACTAGTATTTGATCACAGATGTCTTAGAAATATTGCTGGCGTCTGCTGGGATCACCGGGTAAGTAATAGTGAGGTTAGACGCAAGGTATTAGGTAATGATGGCAAATCAGTCTGTGAGGTTGTAAATCTTCATCGACTGAGATGGTTGGGCCACGTGTTACGTATGCCCGAACACCGATTACCACGACGTGCAATGCTAACCGGTGTTGGAGATGGCTGGAAGAAAGTTAGGGACGGCCAAACCAAAACGTGGGATCAGTGCTTGAAGTCACTAACTTCTAGTCTGAGCCACGTTGGTAGATGCAGACTACTTGGTTGTGGTCCGCGTGACAATCGTAACCAATGGTTGGAGACTCTTGGTGACATGGCTCAGAATCGACCACAATGGCATTGGTGTATATACTCTTTGTCCCCCCTTAAATGGTGCGATTAAAATTGCTTTATATC